>NC_059331.1:67333726-67970771 GCF_018350155.1 Leopardus geoffroyi | reverse complement strand
TTGACCATAGTTATGTTCTTTCAGTGATGTCTTTTATTTGATTCTGTACTCATTCAACATCTATCCCAATAGGCATTCTTCTCTCTTCTGTGTTTTCAGTCTGCTCCAGGCTTTACTTATTCATCCATACCCATATTGGATTCTAAGGTTCACCAATTTAATTGTGTTCTGAGTTAATGTCTCTGATTGTCCTCTGTCTGCATCGTCAACCAGATACATATTGCCCACAATAATCCAACACCATCTTATTCTGTTCTTTATGTTGCTCACCCTGAACCGCTATTGGCATACCTGTGATTATCAGATCCACCACAATTTCATGCTCTGCAACTTTGGCCACGGTTTTAGCGATATTTGGCAATGCTTTTCCTCACCTCTAATTGGCTCATTATAACTCTTCTCATAGCAGCTGTTCAAAATAATCTCCACTGCTTTCATATCCCCAACCTACTTGCACACCACACTCTGGGTAAAGGTTCTAGTTCCTATTTCACTATGAAGATAGATGACATTCCACAAGCTACCATCTGTATGATATTTCTAAAACTTAAAAAAAAAAAAGAAAGAAATTCATCGCATCATTCCTATTGCCATTAGCTGGCTCCAGCTGATGTTTTTAGACACTTACAAATTCTACTGTTGTTGTTTCAATTTCTTCAGCTCTCCAACTTTGTCAAGCTTTTTCTTACTTTCTTGCCTCTGCTTCCCCCTTCCTAGAGTTTTAGTTACTCTTTTTGCCATTTGTCTCTCTTGCACACCCTTTAAGATTCAGCTCAAATGCCATCTTCTCTTGGAATCCTTCCCCAAGCTGTTTTAGATGCAGCTCTCCATAATGTCAGCTCTTTTGTTCCAAAACCGGCTTGAAAGTGTCCCTATTATATTTGTCCCTAACATTTTCTAAGCAATTGGAAGGGCAAACTTCTTCAAACCTGTCACTCTGCCTAACAACGTCCAGGAAACTGTTAATATGTTAGAATTTTAATATATTAAAACTGAACTTTATTAACAAGCATCTCTAAATGTATTAATAGGTTTACAAAAATCCTTATTTCTTCTCTTCCTCATTTTGTTTTTCCTTTCCTTTTTTATTATCCACTTAATTTTTACCCCCTCCCCTTTATCCCTCACTCTCTGATAAAAATGGCAGATCTCTATTCATTGCTATAGCCCTACAAATTACTTTTGGTTCAATCCTCTCCCACTGCCATATAATAACATACCATGTCATTCTACTTCATATTCTTGGTCTAAAAATATTTTTATGTCCACTTCATATTACAAAAAAAAAAGAAAGAAAACAAAACAAAACAAAACAAACAAAAAAACCCACTCTATTTCCTAGACACCACTTCTATCTCATATCATCTTTCCTTTGCTTTGTCTCCAGATATTCCTTTTTTCCAAAATATAAACTCTATGTCTCTCCGTCATTACTAATCTGATACTTAAGTAATGACAATCTCACTCCTGCCATCACCTTTCAAGTGAAATTGCTTTTCTTCTTTTAAGTACAAACCCCTCTCCTTGAAGACATCCTCCTCAAGCTCTTTTCTCAAGAAGACTGTGAAAGCCCCAATGATTCCTTGACTTAACCCTCCCACCTATCTTTCAAAGTGAGTGTATTAGTGAATACACTAAGGTGTTGTTCCTACCTTTCTTCCTCCTTAGTCTACCTATTTCATTCTGAGGGTCATCACCTGTTGACCATATCAAATTGCGTGTCCTGCCAGCAATTAACTTTTAAAGCATAGGATCTCCATAGTCCATCTGAAAACACACTTTGAGTCATTTCATTTAAGCAGTTCATAAGTTGTTGTCACTGAGTTAGAATTGTGTGGCGCTGATTCTTGTGTGGCTCGATGGCTACTAAATTTCTCAGGAAGAGTGTAAGTCTTTTTGTTTTGTTAATATGAAATTTATTGTCAAATTGGTTTCCATACAACACCCAGTGCTCATCCCAACGGGTGCCCTCCTCAGTGCCATCACCCACTTTCCCCTCTCTTCATGGAAGAGTGTAAGTCTTAACAAATTCCACTCATGATCTCTTTGTTATGGGTGAACCCAGACTTCCAAATAGGCAAGATTTTCCAGGAAACAGTCAGTTTCCTGCAAGCTTCTGGCCAACTGATTCATCAACTGATCAATACATAACCTGGTTTTTTTGTGTGTGTTTTTGTTTATAGACACCTTATTTAGTGTATACTATTGATTGATTAACATTGGACTTAGCACCAACAGTGCTACAACTCATTCTACACAAACTATTTAGTACCTGTATTTTCTCCATGCAGCACATTGGACTCTTCTTACCCTTAAGAACCTTGGGCAGCACTTCAGCATTGTGTTTCAGAGCCATTGTATAAACAGTGAAATCACCAATAACAACACAAAAATTCCAGAAACTGGGTACTAAATAGACCAAACAAAAAGAATATTTGTTTATAGTATGAGAGTTGAGACAATAGTGTCTCCTTGTCCAATATCATCTGGACCCTGCACATTAGGTGATGTAATTTCACACCTTCAAGTTTCCCAGGTGACCTCTGAAATCAGCTCCATATATGGAGGGTAGGGGGAGACCAAAGAGAGAGGCAGATCACTCAGATGGGCAGGTGGCAGCTATAAGAAACAAAGGGAGTTACATACAAGGCTTGTCTTGGATGCCACAAGATGAGAGCATCTCTGCCTTTGCCTACAATGTCTTAAAAGTCTTCATCAGGCTTTGTCACACTTATCATCCACATGGTCTCAAAACCACATTATTAGCTCAAGGCTGTGTCTTTCAGGAAATTTCTGGGGTTGAAGAAGACAATGGGATGCACATTACATGGACAAGGGAAAGGCTGAGGATCTTGTGACTGCTGCATCCATTTCAAGTGTGAACTGACAGTCACATTTTCTCAATGACCTCCCCCAAAATAACATTTCCGAGGGTTAAAGTGATGCCTCCTTGATGCTCTCCCCCAACGCTCCACCTCTCGTGACCTCTTTCAATATCATATTCCCTTCTCTTCTGCAGTGGGCCCTACGTCATCAGCAAGAAGTTTCAGCAACATGGAGGCCTTCTGCATGGAGGCCTTCCTTAGGAGACCATCTGGCTGCATTCGAGGTAGATGCCACGAAAACAATACAGGCACATGAAAGAGAAAATACAGATTAAGATAATGATTCCCAAAATTAGTGACAACTTTTTACCCTTAGAGTCCCATTATCGTAATCTCTGATTTATGAAATCTCCTAGACTGGGTGGTCAGATCACTCAGGACATTCACTTGTGTCCTCAGATGACCTAATAAAGATGATGCCTTAGCAAACGCATCAGGTATGAACATACAATATTCTGTTTGGATAATGATATTGATATCTCCTTATGAGGCAGTAATAATGTCTAAGGCCATCCTATTTCGGAGGATGGCTTTTCTCATCAGAGACATTTCAGTGTTCAGTAAGCATAGGCTTGCCAGCTCTCATTTAAGCTTGCTAGGTGAATTTAATAAGAGCGTCTGTATGTGATGGAACATCCTCCAGGCCAGCGGAGGGAATAAAGATGGTTGTCAAATAAATGATCATGCCAGTGAAAAGCAGAGCATGCTTACCTGACCTTGAGGAAGGGAGGTTGGCAATTATTGTTATCATGGGACGGATTCTCCCTTGTACCCAAGGAAAACCCAAGGTGCAGCCACCCTACCAACCAGGTGGAGGTTATGGACAAGGATTTGTGCAATATAACCACTGGGTCCCATTCAAGGTTATCCAATAAATACCTAGGTGGTATCACCAGCCAGTGCCAACCAGTCACTATCCTTTAATGTGACAGAATGACCACATAGCTCCATGTTTTACATAATTTGGGGTGCAATTGGGTTGGTTCTGTTGAGAGAGGTTTTTCTGTCCCCAAGACAGGGTGCCCAGGTGTTCAAATGTCCATAAGCTAGAGCAAGCCATATAAACCCATTCCAAATCTGAGCATACCCACCCATGGCTCTGATGGTGGTATTTCTAGAACTTTCTAGCCAACAGTTTTATGGTCTTCCGTATAGTTTGATTGACAGTAAAAGAATACCCAAGCCAAGTGTCATTGTAGTGTGTGCCACAGGCCAGGTTTCTGGATCAGTACCGGTAATATCAGATGAATTGAAGTATTAGTCCTAGCTTGTTCTTCTTTAATGTACTGCATTAAGGCCTTCCAATCCCTACTTTAGACAAGCAATATCCACCATGGCAATCCTGATGAGCTGGAGAGGAGCAGCTCTCCACATAAAAAGCGGTTGGACTAATTTCTTTGTTGGGCATATAAGTGGGCCCACTATAGAAAGGTATTTCCATCAAATACCATCCTGTGGCCACAGATACAACAGAATTATAAGGTCAAAAAAGACAAATATTTGGTAGGAACTTGTATGGGGAGGTCTTCCCCCTTCTCTAAGAATTACACTTATGGCCTAATCCTTAAATGTTAATGTGGTTGCCATTTTAGGAATTTGGCCAGGTTATGCATACCATACGTGAGGGCCAAGGGAGGCAGCATTGTCAGGTGTGAGGAAATGGGCTCAGTGTGGGGCATATGCCAGACCAGGACTTCCAACTTTTCTCCCTCTTTGAATGATGCGTATCCCATTCCAGACATAGTGCATTTCAATAGGTTCAGTTCACAGAAGGACAAAGAGATCTTAGTGTAGATTGAGTGATCTCCCATCTTCCAGGGGTGCAAATTAATTCACTCATCATGGCAGGATGTCTCATTGTAAATTCCAGTAGATAACTCCTCTCTCAGATGTGACGGGGCTTGTTGTTCTCAGCAGCATAGCACATTGATCTACAGTGGCAGGAAAATGGACAGGACAGGACAGTCACATTTCCTGTGACTTCATACCTTTACAATACTGATGTCTTAACAAGGGTCCCCAATCTGACATATGTGGCAATGGGTGATCATTCTAATGTATCAAAACCTGAGACAGAGGTGCCTGGGTGGCTCAGTTGGCTGAGCATCCAACTTCAGCTCAGGTCAGGATCTCATGGTTTGTGAGTTTGAGCCCCATATGGAGCTTGCTACTGTCAGTGCAGAACTCACTTTGGGATCCTCTGGCCCCACCGCTCTCTGCCCTTCCCCCCTTGTGCTCTCTCTCTTTCTCTCTCTCAAAAAAAAAAAAAAAAAAAAAAAAAAAAAAAAAAGCCTGAGACAGTACTGTAGTTCACCCAACAAAGTTGATTGTACCTGTTAGTAATTTAATCTGCTGCTTTAATATCCCATTTTCCCTTTCTACTAACTCTGCCTTTTGGAGTTATAGGGGAGATGGTTTCTTGGCTCAATGTCCTGTTTTTCTGTCCAGTTTTGCACACATGGCCTTTGAAATGTGACCCCCCGATTACTACCTATTCAATGAGGGTGTCTATACATGGTGCTTGGCTTCTCTAATCCCCTAATGGCAGCAGCTTGGTTTGTACAGCATTAGGGATAAGCTTGGGTTAGGCCAGATGTGGTGTCCACACAAACCAGGTCATATTTAAACCTTCACTATTCTTTTATTTCTCTCTCTCTCTCTTTTTTGCCAATTTGCCAATCTTTCACCAGTCGAAACTTTAGCAAATTTTCCCAGACTCCTTTGGCTTGGACATTGTTTAGAACACATGAGACAGGCTGTTACTGCATTAACCAAGTCACGGTCTTTCAAAGGAAGTCCAGCATCCTTGGCAGTGTGCCATCCCACTTGTGGTGGCCACTTTTTCTGTGTACTCAATCTGCTGTAACTAGTGAAGGGTCAGTTTCTAGGGCTTATATCCAAGCTAGGGCATCATTTCCTGATTGTCAGGGGGTGTGATGTTTTATGAGTGGGGATGTGGAAAACAATGAGGACTGCCTCAAGGTCTTACACATAGACCCAAATGACCCTTGACACATCCCGACCCCACAAAGGCTTGTTCATGATCATCTATCCCTTGGCTTCCTAATGTCCAAGCCCCAGGACTAATCCCTTCAGGACAACCCAACTGTCTGTGCAAAGGGTTAATAGCCAGGGCTCATGAATGACTACCAACCTACCCTGAGTCCATCCTACTGGCTGGTGAGTTTTGTTTCTGTTTCCATCCAGATGGGGTTAATTTTGAGCTGGAGAGCAACTGCTGTCTCTGTAGGTGGGCTGCCAGATTAGACCCATCTGTATACCAGGCTACAGAAGGAATTCCCCTTGCTTTTTCCCTACAGACGCCCGGAGAATGGAAAAGGGGGCTTCTTCCAGGGACGTGGGGCCCTGAGGGCTAGGGGGTAGTGGGGAAGACACTGCCTTGAGAGTTCTGGATTCTGTAGGGGATGGTTCTGTGGGGACTTCTCCTCCCTCATCCTCATCGTATATGGGGGATGCCCTGTGTCCCCATACCAGCATTCCTTGGACAGCTCCTGGAGGGAGATCTTTCCTCAGCTGCTCAGGTAACACACAGAGGGGGACAAGGATGGGGAGAGGGGCATTTGGAGGATCTGTGTCCTCTACAAGGCCTATTTGCACCTGCATTTCTACAAACGGTGGGCAGCGCAGACAGGGTATTCCTCTGCAGAGCGCTTCATCAAAGTTGGACTTTGAGCCATGGTACAAGTGGGTCAATGGAATATATTTTCAACAAATCCCTTAATGGGCATGGAGGTTCTTACCACAATATGCTGTTCCTTTGGGAGAGGCTTTACCTGGAAGAGGTTGTCTGTGCCATAATGCCTTACCCATACCTTCCAGAGTCACAGACACATCTAACTCAAATGGCAGCCCAACTTGGAAGATGGCCAGAGCTTTAATCTGCTTCACTAGTATTTTTGTCTCAGTCTCCCATGCCCTTTCTTTACCAGGTAGTATACTGCATGGAGGAATCGTGTCCATGGGAAATAAAAGTCCTCCAAGATCTGAAAATCCCTATCAAGTCTGCTACCTCTTTCACATTGTTAGCGGTTGGATAAGCTTACACTTTTTCCATCAGAGCTTCTGGGGCAGTACAAGGCTTATCCAACTAGACAAATTTCAAAAAATTTTATGACAGTGCTTGGACTTTGAATCTCCTGTGTACCCCTTCCCATCCTCTTGTACATGCTCCAGCAAAGCCTGTAGGGTGCTCTGCAGCAGAGACAAGGCTTCCATGTGAACATTGTATCATCGATGTAATGGGCCCATTTTCTTGATGCGGGAAAGGGGAACAGGGATAGGTCCTGAGCTATCATCCTGACATACGGTGGGGCTGTGCAGGTGACCTTGAAAGGTCCATCGTTGCCCCCACTGTGAAAGCAAATTGATGTGACTCAGTGCCCCGGTATATGATGAAAAAAGTATTTGCTAAGTCCAGCCCAGCACGGTACCCTCACATGGCCAAAGTACCTGAGGTGGTGGTCATGCTGGGCACAGACACATGGACGGGGAACAGCCTTGTGCAGTTCTCAGTAGTCCACCCTCTTCTGCTATGAGTCATCTGGGTCCTTCACTGGCCATACCAGTCTGTTGAAGGCACTGTAGGCCAGACATAAAATACCCACTCAGTGAAGTTCTTAGAGAGCTTCTCTTATTTCCTTATGCCCCCCCCAGGCAATTTGTATCATCTGGCAATTACCACCTTTCATGGGGGTGGCAGGCTTACAGGTTCCCAGTTGACATTTCCCTTCAGCACTGGTGTGATCAACCCTGAGCCCGACTTCACTGATAGAGGTTTGCAGAGTTTGACCTTGTAGGATATCCATGCCCAATATGTTCTCTGGTATTGAAGACATAAAAATCTCATAATCTCAGGTGGGAGAGTTCAATTTTCAGTATCAAGGGATCATCTTGACCATCACTGCTTGCCTCCATAATCATCAATGTCACTGAGGGGGCCAGAAAACTTCTACCAAGTACCGTGCGTCACAGTATATCCAGCTCCAGAATCCAACAGAGCCACCACTTTTTGTGTGTTTCTGGAGAAGCAGAGAATAGTGAGTTCAATGTGAGGCCTACAGTCACTTCCAATGGCCCTCATCTTCAGGAAGTCTTGGCCTGGATCCTGTCCCTGGGGGTGGGAGGCATGAACCCCAAAGAGGATTCTATTCTTGAGGCCTTTTCTGGAGCAGGGATGGTAGGGGCAGAAGAAGCCAGTCCGACCTATTGTTTAGGTTTTAAGGCTTTCCATAGGCCAACTGACACAGTTTTGATTTGTCAGTCTATATGTTTAGGTGGGGCCCCCACGACCATGTGGTCAAATCACATTTATTTTCAGGTTATTTTTATCCAACGCTTTACAGCCGATTGGAATAGCCTTTTGTCTTTCTGAGCTTACTCTTTGTCTTGAGCCTTTCCCGCAGTTCATATCCATTTTGGGGACTTATCAGTTTCCGCCAGATCAACAATCAATTGTCCAGCATCATAAATATCTTATCCCATGACCGGGCTCAACATGGATATCAGCATCCCATATTGGGTGCTGGGGTGGAACTGGAGAATCTTGGCTTCCATTCTTGCAGTGAATATGGCCTCATCCAGGCCTTGAATGACAGGGACCTGTCCTGTCTCATTCTCAGCTCCCTAAGAATTTTTTGTACCTCCCCTATGATTTCCAGGGTGCCGCATGCCCAGGGAACTCCTCTCACTGAGCAGCACCTCCCTGAAAGATAGAATAATTCAATGCATAAGGGATTGAGTTCCATGAATTCCTGAGCACTATGCAGGCTTTGCTGGAGGGCAGGAGGATGGTGATGTTGCTCATTTTCTCTGCCTCCTGCCTGGTAAGAGAAATCACATTGTCTCTGTGTCCCACGGCCAGAGTAGCTATGCCTGGATCCTCTCCCTGGCCTTTTGCTGGAACTTGGCAGGTGGTATCCATGAGCTCAGGGGGAGTACATTCTCTCATCATGAGCCTTTCCTGAACTGGGGCTGCCCCACTAGCTAGGGTTTCTGTGGCTGTGCTTTTGCTTTCCTCTGTATTAGGGGTCTGGTGGTTTGGGGCTTCATCTGTTTCACTCAGTCCCAACACACCCTCTTCTCTGTCCTCACTTCCTCAGGGCTTCTCTTTCACAGTGTGCTCAGACAGCCCCTCAAAGGAGCACTCTGAAGCATCTGGTGTTGGGAGCACCCCCATACTCACACAATGTCCCCAAGCATCTGCCCTGCAGGCTGCCTCTCCCTCCCCCCCAGCAATGACCCGCCACTTCAGCATTTCCCTGTGGAAGCCTTCTTCCTAAGGTCCACTTTTTCCAGCCTCCAAATGTGGGTTCACACTCTCAGGAACTTCCCAGGTGAGATCTGTAATCATCCCCCACATGCAGAGTGCAGAGGGAGCTGGAAGACAGAGACAGGCCTCCCAAGATGGGTGAGTGGCAGGTATAACAAGCAAGGATTTTTCAAATGAAGATTACCTTGGGTGGCTGCAAGACATCTCCCCACCAGTCCCCAAATCTTAAAGTCATGTGTACTGTCCAGATGGTCTCAGCATCATCACATCACTGTCTCTCTCAGGGTGTGTCAGTGGGCAGCTTCTGGGAATGGGGAAGGCAAAGGGGAAGCAGTTTCCAAGGACAGGGAAGGGGGTGAGGAACCTACCAGTGCTGGGGTCTGGCTCTGGGATCAATGGGTGAGCACGTCCTCTCGATGACCCCGCTACCACTCAAATTGTTTTTGCTGCTCTGTGTTTCTCCACAAATGATTGTGAAAGCACTCCTAGTATTGATTTTGGGGTTACAAATAAATTTTAGTAAGTAGGTAAATTTACACACAGAGAATCCATGAATAATGAGGATGGACTTTATGTACAACTTTATGTTGCTTCTTTTCTTATTTACACTGACTTAACTTCTGCTTAGCTATTTAGAAACTAATGCCTGCCTCAGGACATTCTCTTCCTGTCCTTGGCTAATTCTCAAATAGCAACAGTATCTCTAGTCAAATCCTGACTTTTGCTCAGGCAAACCTTATTTTGTTCCCATCCCATCCCTGTTTTCTAATGGTTTAAATACTCTTTTAATCACCAGGTCTCGAAGTTAACATTACGTCATTCAATGTTTCTCTCTTTTTTTCTAACATAATTCATTCTTGATACAGCTATCAGCTTTACTTTCATAAAATAGGTCAAAACTTCACAAGGCACCAATTAAGTATTTTAATAGCTTCCATTTTTATACATCATTTATGTACACCCCAAAAGCCCAGACTATTTTTCTGCATTAACTATATGCACCTATACTAAAGTGTTTTATGCTCCAGGACGTTGCAAAATCTCCCCAGTCATATTTTCTCAATGACTCTACACAAATGTAATCATTATGCTGAACTTTAATGCTATAGATCATTTTTTGCTGTCTTGGGTCATCATATAATTGAAATCACACAGTATAGAATACTGTTTTGTGTCTAGTTTTTCTACTCTGCTATCACAAAATGGAGCCTGGAAGGATTTGGTTGATGTATTACCACAAGATATTTACGGGTCTAATTCTTGATAGAAATGTGGCCATTTCCATTTTGTTTTGTAATTAGTGTTGCTTTAAGCATCTTCTTTTATTTGCCTCTTGCATAAGTATGTACTCATTACTATTGGTAATATACCTACAAGTGGTATTTTGGCATCTGGAGCCCATATATACATACATACATATATACATATATACACACATACACACATATATGTATATGTATACATATATATATGTATGTATGTATGTATATATACAAATACATACATATATGTATGTATTTGTGATAGCAGATAATTTCAGGCAGTATTCTCTTTGTTTCATCTTGCCTTCCCAACAGTAGTCAGTTGTTTTCGAATGTTACGAACCAACATTTGGATCATCTGCCTCTTGGAATGTAACCATTCTCATTAGTCTGCATAATGATATATCATAGCTTCTACTATTTTAATGACTAATGATGTTAAGGATTTTCCAAATCATATTCTGGTAATTTGGATAAATATATGGAAAAAAGACATGAAAAATGCCTTAAAATAGAAGTTTTACTCTTATTTGGCTATGGTGAGGCCAACAGATCAGGAGACAATTGTCATTGAAAAGATAGTTTTCTACTTCACAGATCTCATCAGAGGGTGCACGCCACCCCATGCAGGGCAGCATGGAGAAGCACCAGGATCACCCAGCAGGCAGAGAACATGGGGAGAGATATAGGCAGGACGTGGTATTGTGGTTTTAGTAGGAAAAGGACAGCACAGCCAGGGAAGCAGGGTTGGGATCTGCTAGCTTGAATAATTTCACTGGCTCTGGCTCATAGGTGCTCTGCCCAGTTGTGTTGTCCCTAGTAACCCTGGGGTGATGAGGACAGGGAAGAGAGTGGCCCCAAGTGTGAGAACCCAATAGAGGAAGTGGTTGCAGGTGTGAACTCTGGATTTGTTGGCTTGTATAGGAAAGCCATGATCGTAGGTAAATTGTTTACTATTTCTAGTAATTGACTACCCCAAGGAGAGGAGGTCCTTCAAGGACTCCAAGGACCTTATAATGTTTATAAAATTCTGTGAATTTGTCAATTTTCATTTACCAACTATGTCATATTTTTTATATGTTTATGCTCTCCTCATGGAACTAACTGGGATCTATTCCCTATATCCTATTGTCTGGAATGGTTTTTGTGATATCGGTGATATAAATGTCTTCCATGTGTATGTAGAAAATTTCTTTGTCAACTATATCTCAATAAAGCTGGAAAAAAAGCAAAAAAAAAAAAAAAAGAAAGAAAATTTCTTTGAAAGGCCATCTATGCCTCATGTTTTATTTATGGGAATACTTGGAAGATATCATTCCATTTTTTTTCTGCCTTACATTATTTTTTTAACATTATCTGTCAGTCTTTCTACCATTTCTCTGAAGCAAAGTTTACGTCTTCCCTCTGGTTGCTTTTTACATTTTATACTTTTATAGTTTACTAAAAACTTTGGATTTTACCAAGGTATTTATGAATATGTGTATGTGTGTGTGTGTGTGTGTGTGTGTGTTCCTATAGGTTTCAGTTACTTCGTTTGGGCTTTATAGAGTTCTTTATTGTCTTAGTTTGTGTAATCCACCAATTTTGTAAAGCTCCCAGTCATTACAGTTTTACAGTTTTAATTTTTGTCCTCCTAATTCTCTCTTCATAGTTGGTAATACATACATTATATTTTTAATATGCTGCATATATTTTTAATATTCTCTCAGTCCATGGAAATCTTTTATCTTCTTCATATCTCAATCTGAATACCCTCTACTAACCTGTTGTCTCATTCACTGCTACACACTTCTGCTGTTACTATGGATTCTTAATTTAATTTAATTTTTTAATTGTTTTTTAAAGTTTATTTATTTTTAAGGAGGAGTGAGAGAGAGAGAGAGGGCTCAAATGGGGGAGGGGCAGAGAGTGAGGGAGGGAGAGAATCCTAAGCAGACTCCACACTGTCAGCTTGGAACCAGATGTGGGGCTTGAACTCACGAACCATGAGATCATCACCTGAGCCAAAATCAAGAGTCAACTGAGCCACCCATTGCCCACTATGGATTCTTAATTTTAATTCATTTTTGTTTATCTACCATCTCCAATTTTTACTCACCTAAATATATCATCTGAAGATATTTTAACTTTGTGTTTCTTAATTATTACATGTAAATTATAAAATAATTGCTCTTGTTGTCTGTTTTGTCTCTTGGTTTTAAGCATTTGATCTTGAACTTTATAGGAGCACATTTCTTTTTCTTTTTAAGTTTATTTATTTTGAGGGAGAGAGAGAGAGAAAGAGAAAGACAGAGAGAGAGAGAGAGAGGGAGAGAGAGAGAGAAGCATGACCTGGGGAGGCGTAGAGAGAGAGGGAGAAAGAGAATCCCAAGCAGGCTCCATGCTTTCTGCACACACAGCCCAACACGGGGCTCAATGTCATGAACTGGAAGATCATGACCCAAGCCAAAATGAAGAGTTTGACTTAACTGCCTGAGCCATTAAGGCACCCCAGGAATGCATTTCCTTAAATGAAAACTAGCTATCATGCTCCTTGTATACAATTTACAAGTGCCAGAAACTATCTACAAATTAAAGAGGCTTTCACCAATAAGTTCTTTTACCAGAGAACTTTCTTTCATCCTGGTAGATAGAGATTATAGGCAGATAGAACCAACTGAAGACTGTGTTGCATTTTTGTGAAGAATTTTGTTTCCATCAGGTATCCTCTGCTCCTGTTCTGTAGCTTTCTTGATTTTCCAACTGAGAACTTTGGGGGTTCCCTGCCACCCATCTCACTGCTCTGTATTCTGAACTCCTGTAATATCTAATATCTAATTCCTAGTACAGGGCTCTCACGTTGTAGGTATGTTCAATGCTTGGACACAGGTAACCTGAAGCCCTCACTTCATATTGAATAAGGTGCAAGGCAGTGTTTTACAAACTTAAAATATATGAATAAACAAGCAAAAATCTTTTTTCCTCTAGGAGATTAATCTAATGAAATAGACAGAGAATAAAAATAAATATATAATAATGGAAAAACATGGTAAGGGTGCTGGGGGCGGGGATTAAAAATTAAAGGGCAAAACTGGTGATAGTTCCACAGAAGCCTGAGTGAAGTGGGTAAAACAGGGGAAGAAAGATCCAAAGAACCTTTTAGTAGGAGTGAAAAGAGTGAAGTCAAAGACCCCAAAGCAGGAGAATGCTTGGTCTCCACAAGGAAAGTCAATAAGGCAAATGCGGTTGGAACGCATTCCGCTTGAAGACAAGAAGGAAGACAGTGCAGGGATTTATTCAGGGGCCAGATCTTGTCTGTCTTTGTGGGACATGTGAATGCTTTGTGTACTATTGGAGTGAAATGGAAAGCCATTATATGCATTTGAGCAGGGGACATGTCTTATGGTTTAAAACCTGACTTCAGAGAGAAAGATAGAAAGATGTCAAGAATAGAAACAAAAAAAGACTAATAAAATAAATGAGTCATGGGGTGTAATGTATGGCATTGGGAATATAGTCAATAATACTGTGTCATAATAAGTTTGTATGGTGGCATTAAAGTAAGTAAACTTTTTTAAAAAAGTCTATTTTGAGAGAGAGAGAGAGAGAGAGAGAGAGAGAGCTCAAGCAGGGAAGGGATAGAGGGAGAGGGAGAGAGAATCCCAAGCAGGCTCTGCACTGTCCATGAGGAACCCAACATGAGGCTCAAACCCACAAAACATGAGATCATAACCTGAGCTGAAATCAAGAGTAAGATGCTTAACCAAATGAACCAGTCAGGCACCCAGTAAGTAGACTTATCATAGAGATAATTTAATAATGTATGAAAACATTGAATCATTATGATATACACCTAAAACTAAAGAGACACTGTATGTGAACTCTTTTTTTATTATTATTTTCAAAAAAGATCCAACGCTGTATCTAACTGGAAAGTTGCAAAAAATCAAGGACTTACTGAGATCACAAGTTCACTGATACTATTGATCACTCTGGCGTGGACTAGCTACTAACTATAGAGACCACTTTCTATATGTGTATAATTTTTCCCTAGAGATAGAAATATTTTTACAGGTACTCATGAGTTTAACCCTGCTGTCTGTAACATCAACCCATTATCACAAAAATCATTATGCACTCCTCCCTGATTATCTGTAAGTTGCCAACCAAAGCCAGGGAGAACCTAGCTCCCGTAAGTAGCCATTCACTTATTTAAATCTTTGATTCCAGTATAGATGAAGAACAGCATACGAATTGTTAACCCAGAGCCCCTAGAATCCACTTTTACACCTTTTTCTACAGGTGCTACTACTCTTCCAAAGTTAGTTGGGTCAACATTTTTTTCTTCTGCTTCCTTCAGTGAGGTTTTTTCCTCACCTCTGTAACAGGTTGTTTTGTAATAATTTACAGTCCATATGAACACATATAGAATATATATATAGAATATATATATATTTGTTTATTTTTTTTTATTTTTAACATTTATTTGTTTTTTAGAAACAGAGCATGAGCAGGGGAGGGGCAGAGAGAGAGGGAGACACAGAATCCGAAGCAGGCTCCAGGCTCCGAGGCATCAGCACAGAGCCTGATGCGGGGCTCAAACTCACGAACCGCAAGATCATGACCTGAGCCAAAGTCGGATGCTTAACTGACTGAGCCACCCAGGCACCCCTATATATATATTTTTTAAATTTTGTAAATGTTTATTTTTGAGGGAGAGGGGGACAGACAGAGTATGAACAGGGGAGGGGCAGAGATAAGAAGACACAGAATCTGAAGCAGGCTCCAGGCTTCGAGCTATCAGCACAGAGCCTGATGTGAGGCTTCAATTCCTGAACCATGAGATCATGACCAGAGTCGAAGTCGTTCACTTAAACAACTGAGCCACCTAGGTGCCCCTAGAATATATATTTTTTAATTGTATGATTGAGATAGGAACTTTGTACTCTGAGTTTTGACAACCACACTGTACCATTTGTCCACCATTATGGTATCATGCCTAATAGTTTTACCTCCATAAAAAATGCCCTGTGATTTGCTCATTCAGTTCTCATTTCTCTCCCTCAATTTCTGACAAGTACTGATTTTCATATTGTCTGTAATTGTGCCTTTTTCAGAATGACATATAATTGGTATTACAGTGTACACAGCCTTTTCATATTGGCTTCTGTCACTTTAGCAAGATACATTTAAGGTTGAATGGTTAATTTTCATGATCTGATAGCTCATTTCTTTTTATTGCTGAATAATATTTCATTATATAAATATAACATAGTTATTTATCCGTTCATTTTTTGAAGGATATCTTGATTGCTTTCAGGTTTTGACAATAACGAATAAAGCTACTTTAGATATTCATGCACAGGTTTTTGTGTGGAAATACGTGTGGAAATCAGTTGGGTAAATATCTAGGAGTCTGCTGGATTGTAGAGTAAGATTATATTTCACTTGATTGGAAATTGCCAAACTGTCTTCCAAAGTGACTACATCATTTTGCATTCCCACAAGAAAAAAATGAGAATTCTTATTGCCCACATACTCTCCAGATAGGTTATTATTAGATTTCTTAGATTTTATTTATTTTTTTGATTTAAAAAATTAATTTTTTCTTTTAATTCCAGTTAGTTAACATAGTGTAACATTAGTTTCAGGTGTACAATATAGTGATTCATTACTTCCGTAAAGGACCCAGGGCTCATCATGACAAGTGTACTCCTTACTCCCATCACTTATTTCACCACCCCCCCCCCCCCCCCGCCCCACACACACACTTACCTCCTCTCTGGTAACCATTGTTCTCTATGGTTAAGAGTCTGTTTCTTGATTTGTCTCTTTCTTTTTTTTCCCCTTTGTTGATTTGTTTTGTTTCTTAAATGCCACAGGTAAGTGAAGTCATCTGATATTTGTCTCTCTGAATTATTTTGCTTAGCATTATACTTTCTAGATCCATCCATGTTGTTGAAAATGACAAGATTTCATTCTTTTTTATGGCTGAGTAATATTCCATTGTATATATACCACAACTGGTTTATCCATTCATCAGTCTATGGATACTTGGGCTGTTTCCATAACTGGTTATTATAGATAATTCTGCTGTAAACATAGGGGTGCAGATACCTCTTTGAATTGGTGTTTTTGTTTACTTTGGGGAAATACCTAGTTGTGCAATTGCTAAATCATACGGTAGTTGTATTTTTTACTTTTTGAGGAACCTCCGTACTGTTTTCCACTGTGGCTGTACCAGTTTGCATTCCCTTCAACAGTGCACAAAGTTTCCTTTTTCTCTGCATCCTCCCCAACATCTGTTGTTTCTTGTTTTGTTGATTTTAGCAATTCTGACAGGTGTGAGGTGATATTGCATTGTAGTTTTGATTTGCATTTCCCTGATGATGAGTGATGCTGAGCATCTTTTCATGTGCCTGTTGGCACTCTGGATGTCTTCTTCAGAGAAATGTCTGTTAATGTCTTCTGTCCATTTCTTATTTGGATTACTGGTTTTTTGTCTGTTGACTTTTATACGTTCTTTATATATTTTGAATACAACCCTTTTTCAGATATGTCACTTGTAAATATCTTCTGTTCTGTAGGTTGCATTTGGATTTGTTGATCATTTACTATGCAGAAGTTTTTTTTTTTTTATTTGTGTGTGTGTGTGTGTGTGTGTGTGTGTGTTGATGAAGTCTCAATAGTAAGTTAGTTAGTTAGTTTATTTATTTATTTATTTGGTTGTTGATTTATTTTTGTTTCTTTTGCCTCAGAGGACCTATCTAGAAAATAGTTGCTACAGCTGATGTCAGAGTAGTTAGTCCCTATACTCTCTTCTACCTAAACAGGTTTCACATTTAGGTCCTTAATCCATTTTGAGTTAATTTTTGTGTATTGTGTAGGAAAGTGGTTCAATTGCACTCTTTTGCATGTAGCTGTGCAGTTTTTCCAACCCCATTTGTTGAAGAGACTTTCCTCTATTTCATATTCTTGCTTCCTTTGTCAAAGATTAATTAACCTTATAATCATGGGTTTCATTCTGGAACTTCTGTTCCATGCTTTTACTCAATTTTGAAAGATCAGTTGACTATATCCGTGTGGTTCTACCTTGCTGTTAATGATTTCTGGCTTGATTCCATTATGGTCTGAGAACATACTTTTTACAATCTCAAATAATCTTTTACATTTGTTCTTATACATTTATTGAGGTATGTTTTATCGCTAAGAACATGGTCTATCTCAATGAGTGTTCCATATGACCTTGAGAAAATTTGTAATTTGTTGTTGGATGAAGTGGTCTATAAATGTCCATTACATCCAGTTGATTGATGCTTCTGTTCATTCCAATAATGTCCTGAGTTTTTGCCTCGTGTATTTTGACGCTGTGTTGTTAGGTACTATTAGAATTTAAGTCGTCTTGGAGAGTTAATATATTTGTTTTATTTAGTGCTTCTTTTTACTGGATTGCTCTGAAGTTTGCTTTGTGCTAAATTAATATGGCTAGTACAGTTTTTTTTTTAATTGTGTTTGCATAGTATATATTTCCTAATGTCTGTACCTTTATATTTAAAGTAGATTTCTTGTAGCCAAAATATAGTTAGACCTTGTTTTCTAATCTCCCTCACAGCCTCTGTATTTTAATTGGTGTATTTAGACCATTCATATTTAAGTGATTATTGACACAGTGTTTTCTTTTTTTTTTTTTAATTTTTTTTTTAATTTTTTTTCAACGTTTATTTATTTTTGGGACAGAGAGAGACAGAGCATGAATGGGGGAGGGGCAGAGAGAGAGGGAGACACAGAATCGGAAACAGGCTCCAGGCTCTGAGCCATCAGCCCAGAGCCTGACGCGGGGCTCGAACTCACGGACCGCGAGATCGTGACCTGGCTGAAGTCGGACGCTGAACCGACTGCGCCACCCAGGCGCCCCTTGACACAGTGTTTTCTATTGTAGTTTTGTTTTTCCTTTAACACTGAATTATCTGTTGTTGTTTTCTTAAGTTTTTATTCATTTATTTTGAGAGAGAGAGAGAGAGAGAGAGAAAGCACAAGTCAGGAAGAGGAAGAGAGGGAGAGAGAGAGAATCCCAAGCAGGCTTCATACTATCAGCACAGAGCCCAATGTGGGCTTCGAACCTACAATCTTGTGAGATCAATCTTGCTTGATCTTGTGAGATCAAGAACTGAGTAGAAGTCGGATGCTTAACTGACTTAGCCACCCAGGCACCCCTGACTTCTCTGGTTTTAATTGAGCACTTCAAAAAATCCATTTTCTCACCTCTTTTAGCATACCAGTTCTATTTCTAGGGTGTGCAATATACATTCAACTACCTAATGCACTTTCAAATAACACTAAGACACTTCATGGAGTGTACAGGTCCATACTAATATAGTTTCCAAATTCCTCCTTCCTGTCCCTTAAGATATTGCTGGCAATGATTTCACTTATCCATATGGTATAAGCATCTAATACATTGTTACCATTATAACTTCTAGAAGTCTTTTATTAGATACTTTTATAATAGGACATTTTAAAAAAGACCTATATAGTTTTCTTCTCTGAAGAATTTTTCTTAAAATTTCTTGCAAGGCAGGTCTACCAGCAACATATCTGCTAGGTATAGAATTCTAGGTACAGAATTCTAGGTACAGAATTCTAGGTACAGAATTCTAGGTATAGAATTCTAGGTACAGAATTCTAGGTATAGAATTCTAGGTACAGAATTCTAGGTATAGAATTCTAGGTACAGAATTCTAGGTATAGAATTCTAGGTACAGAATTCTAGGTATAGAATTCTAGGTACAGAATGCTAGTGGATTTCTTCTTTCTCTTTCCTTCCTTCCTTCTTTCCTTCCATCTGTCCTTCCTTCCTTCTTTCCTTCCATCTGTCCTTCCTTCCTTCCTTCTGTCCTTGCTTCCTTCCGTCTTTCCTTCCTTCCTACACTCTCTGTACTTCAGTTCACTCTCTTCTGGCTTGTAGAGTTTCTGATGAGAAGTCAGGTATAATCTTTTTTCTTGATTTTATTTTTCAAATATTTTGTTAAAGATTTTCTCCTTGTTTTTTTAAGTTTGTTTTGTTTTTCATGCAGTTTGAAGAATCTATGTCAAGATACATTTTTTTAGTTTATTCAGCTCTTTTCTTATATAAGGACATGAGGACTTCCAAGCTCTTTATATGATGGAGCTGACCTGGGGCACCTGGGTGGCTCAGTTGGTTAAGTGTCCGACTTCAGTTCAGGCCATGATCTCGTGGTCCATGAGCTGGAGTCTAGTGTCAGGCTCTATGCTGACAGCTCAGAGCCTGGATCCTGCTTCAGATTCTGTGTCTCCCTCTCTCTCCACCCCTCCCCTGCTCGTGTTCTCTCTCTCTCTCTCTCTCTCTCTCTCTCTCTCTCTCTTTCTGTCTCAAAAATAAATAAATATATTTTTTTTAATTTATATCATGGAGTCGATCTAAAGTTTCTTCTTCATTTTTGAAGGCTAATTCTTATGAATGTAAAATTTTGATTCCAGTGAATATAGAATTCTGGACTGGTGGTTTTATTATTTTGTTCCTATACTGTAAATACTCCAGTCACTTCTTGCTTCTATGACTTCTGATGAGAAGTGCAGCATAATTATTATCCTTCTTCTTCTATATTTGTTTATTTTTTTTCTCTTCTGTCTTCTCTCAAGATTTTCTCTTTGTCTTTTGCTTTCTGTAGTTTAAATATAATATATCTAGGTGTAGTTATTTTGGTTTTTATCCTGCTTTGTGTATTCAGAGCTTCATAGTTGTATGGCGTGATATCTGTATTAATTTTGGCAAATTCTTAACGATTATCACTCCAAATATTTTTTCCTACCCTATTCTCTCTTTCTTGTCCTGATTTTTCTATCACTTGTAAGATACATTTTAAAAAAATATCTCCCCACAGTTCTTGGCTCTTCTATTATTATTATTAACTATTGCTCTTTGCATTCTGCTTGAAAAGTTTCCATTGACCTATCTTTAAGCTTATTAATTTTCTTCATGGCCGTGCCCAATCTCCTGAGGAGACCACCAAAAGCATTCTTCAACTCTGTCAGTGTCTTTGATTTCTAGTATCTTCTTTTGTTTTCATTTTAACTGTCTTTCTTTCCAATCAGTGATTTTTGAGAGTTTTCTACTTTATTATCCCTTATAGCTCCTAATATATTAATCATATTTAATTTAAATCCCCTGTCTGCTAATTCTAAAATGTGTGTCATATCGAGTCTGGTTCTTTTTTTTTTTTTTTAAGTGTATTTTTTAATTTTTTTGAGAGACAGAGAGAGAGAGCAGGAGAAGGGGATGGGCAGAGAAGAGGGAGAGAGAATCCCAAGCAGGCTCTGCACTGTTAGTGTGGAACCTGACACTGGGCTCGAATTCACAAATTGTGACATCATGATTGGGCCAAAAGCAAAAGTCAGACACTTAATGGACTGAGCCACCCAGGTGCCCCTCCGAGTCTGGTTCTAACGATTGCTTTGCCTCTTCCGATTATTTTCCTTGCCTTTCTTGAATACCTTATAATGTTAAAACGGGTATGATTTTGGGGGTGGGAGGTAACAAGAGCTGAGTTTTATAGTCTTTAATGTCAGGTTTTATGTCAATCTTTCTTGGGGATGTGCTGAGTTTGATGTTTGCTATAACTGCAGGAAGCAGAACGTTCAAATTCCCCCAGTTATTTTGCTGTTGGGGCTTTCTCAATTACTCCTCTGTCAAGAGCATCTGAATGTCACAGCAATCTTATTTGTAATCCATTATTATTGTTCAGGAGTCCTATTGGTGTTTCTGCAAGGGACAGGCCAGGGGTTTCATTCTATAATTATGATTAAATCTGTCTTTTAGTGGCCTGTGTCTCCAGACTATGACCTTCCTACGTGACTGTGCAGTGGTATGGCTCGCCTCTCTCTCATTAGGATAGATCATAGGGCTAATGGGGCTGCAGCTGGAGAAAGGCCCACCCTGCAGGTGGGATAGAGGTCGTGCAAAGGACTTTCCCCTAAAGAGTGGCCCTTGTGAAGGAGTCCTGGGCCCATTTCACAATGGTTGCCCTTTCCCACATCCTGCCAGAGTCAGAAGGAATCCTTCTCACATCGTTACCGCAAAATCTGATGTAATGCCTGCTGTGTAAAGCCACAAAAATGTAGAGACGTCCCTAAGACTTCCAACAACACTTGTTTATCTTTCTTACACTCGTTCTCATTCAGCCCCCGGTGTTGTTCAAAGTTATCACTGAAGTATTCCTGGGAGTTTATAGTGCCAGCAGTCCCAGGAACACAGATCTCAGCTGTAACACTCTGGCTTTACCTCTCTCCTCGGATTTTGTGGTGATGGCTTGCCATATAATCTCACTTCCCTGAAGGGTCCAAAGAAAGTCATTGTTTTTTGTTTGTTTGTTTGTTTTTTATTGTCATTGTGAGGACAGAGGTGACACTTTCTAATCTCTTTAGATGTCAGAGCTGACACCAGAAGTTTTTTATGTTCTTTTTTTTTTAAATATTTATTTACTTTTGAGAGAGGTAGCAGGTGCATGCAAGTGGGGAGGAACAGACAGAGGGAGAGAGAATGACAGCATGGAGCCCCATGTGGGCTTGAACCCACTAACTGCTAGACCATGACCTGAGCCAACATCAAGAGTGAGGCACCCAAACAACTGAACCACCCAGATACCCCTATCATTTTCAATAAAAAAAAAAGTTTCAGAGATTTATTTGTAGTATTGTAATACCATAATAGGAACATTGCCTTTTATTAAAGAGTAATCCCCTTTATTTTTATCCTTACCTCATTAGTTTTTTTTTTTTTTACATTTTTTAAAGTTTATTTATTTTTGAGAGAGACAGAGACAGTGTAAGCAGGGGAGAGGCAGATAGAGAGGGAGACACAGAATCCGAAGCAGGCTCCAGGCTCCAAGCTGTCAGCACAGAGCCCGACATGGGGCTCAAACACACAAACTGTGAGATCACGACCTGAACCGAGTCGTATGCTTAAGTGACTGAGGCATCCAGGCGTGCCCTTACCTCACTATTTAAAAAAAAAATTTCTTACGAGAACAAGATTCACAAGTGTCACAAGAACAAACTTACCTCCTTAATGGAGTCCTTTCTAATTGTATTTTCACAGGTGTGATACTTTTCTGCTTAATACCGTCTTCAGTAAGCTGTCACATTTTCACTAGGATGCAGGTAGCTTTATTTCATCAAAAATCAATTTGCAGTTTTAATGTGGGCACATTTTCCCCACAGCAATGACGTCCTATTGTGAAGCAGAACTAAGAGGAATAATTTGTCTATATGCAGTTAAGGTCTCAAACTCTGAATCTAATTGTTTGTGTGCAAAAATTCTGCTTTATGAACTGTTACTCCTATCTTTATAGTGTAATTTGAGGGAGGGCAGCTTGGTGAGTTGTTTCTTAATTTAATGGACTTCAATATACCACCACCAGCTGCCAAATAATTTGTGAAATGCATTATCATTTTCTGCATGTTGTCCTGAGAGAGACAAAAGTAAAAAGGCTGTTAAGTGTATGGCAAAGTAAACATCATCCTCTAAAATGCAATTATATTAGCTTATCTTTCTTGTTTATGGATAAATTAGCACAAAAAAGTAAAATGACTATTTTTATTAAATTGAAAAATTAATCAATTAATGTAGAATTTAGCCATAGTTGTTTGGCAATAATTTGTTGCCTCTACCGCATTGAAAAATGTCGACACTAACTATATAATAGCTATGCAAAGATTTTACATTCGTAAAGTGCCCATGGCATAGCCTATCACAGCCGAGATGTCTCTAAGCTCATATGTTTGCATATGCATGTGGGAGTTCAAAGCTACTCGACATTAGAAAAAAAGAAAATGACTTAAGACCGTTTCTGTTTTCTTTCTTTTATGGTTTTTTCCTTGCATTGTAATTCTCAAACTCACAGTGTTAAGGTTAACCTTAAGAAGATGTCACAGCGATGACAGCCATTAAAACCATTTAAGAATTTGGAAATGTGGGCTACCAGGGGAAATAAAAACACTGCATTTGCAGGGCCTAAGGACTTTCATTTACAGGCTAGCACATACTGGTGTGCTACACTCTAGATTAATTGATTAACTGCAAAATTGGTTAACAATCACAATAGGACATTTCAGCTGCTCGCAGATCGTTGCTTGCCTCATTTGAATGCCCCCTTATCTGGTCTTTGAAGACAGATAATATGTATTTTTCCTTGTACACTTTTCTTGTACACCTTCTTCCTGCCTGGTTGAAAGAGCATTAACTATGAAAATTGTCGTGGATTCTTTGCTTTTGTCATGTTTCCAGGACACTTCATAGCTTGGAAGTGCAACACTGAAATATCTCCATGCCAGCACTATTTATTTAACTATGGGAAACCTAAAATAAGATCCTGCTGAGGTTCAGGCTTGTGCATATCACTGAGGTTCTGTTCCTTCTTTCCCACCATACATAAGAGCAATGACACAGAGGGCCTCAGTGATTATTCTACAAGCCTGTTGACAAGACTGGCCCTTTGCTGGTGTCTGTGAACTTGGATTTCACGAGGGTTCCTACCCTTCCCAGAACTGATAAGAGTAGCTCACTGTGCCTAAATGGTTTGGGCAAACATCATGGTTTGTGCTATCAAAGAAAGAAAGATTTAATGAAATTTGTTAAGGCATAGTAAGGCAGGCTTTATTCAAGGGGAGGACCATCACAATAGGTACAGCAGCATTATAATAGAATTTTGCAGTAAGGGAGAGAGATTGGGTTCAACCTCTGAAGGCAGCAGTGGGGATTTACAGCCAAAGAGCAGGGTGGGAGTCAGTGGGTAGAGAATTACTAGAGGAATCATCAGATGGAAGGTGGCGGGGGTGGGAGTGGGGTTCTTGGCAAACCAACCCAAGAGGAATTTGCTGAAGGCAGGCCAGGGTGATCAGACATCAGCTGAGGCATGATGGGAGATGAGGAACCTAATTAGATCATGAAAATTATCAGATAGGAGGGTGGGGGAATCTTGCAAAACTGACTTAGCAAGATTCTTCCTAAAACTAGATTTCACTAGGAAGGGCACATTCTGACTAAAATTTGTAAAGAAGCTTTGTCATGCCAAATATGCTTTCTTTCTAGGTGTCTGAAGGTTTGGTGTGCCATGGAGAAGTTACCAGCCCCCACTAAAAACTCTGGGTGCTGAGTCTCTAATGCACGTCTGTTATAGACTCTGTCCCTCCACTGAGACAGGACTCAGTCCAGCCTGAGTCTGGTTTCCCTCTGACTTCACCTTGTTTATCATTTTCCTGATTCTGCCCTATATTCTTTTGCTGCAATACATCATAGCCATGGGTAAGCCCATACTGAATGTTGTGGGTCCTCCAGGAAGTCACCGAGACTGAAGCTGTTCTCGGGGACCCTCACCACCACTGTACCCTAACTTTTTGATCCATTTAGTCTAGAACTACACCAGCTTTCCCACTCTAAACTGCTAGCTCATTCAAAGTTTTCTTTTACATTATTTCAGAGTAGTGGTGGTGTCTTTAATCTATTTGACTCCGAGACAGATAATTTTGCTTTACCACTAGTTGGTTTGAGGTCTTAGATAAGTAAGGAAGCCTCTTGAAATTGTGGTTTCTCAACTTGCATGTGACAGAATGAATCTATAAGGCCCCTGTTTCAACAGGCGGTGGATATCACGAAAGTTTGTGTTCTTGGAGTCATAGAGTCTCATCTTTTTTTATTACATAACATTAAAACATAAAAGCTCAGCTTAAATGGAAACATTTTCTGTACATCTCATCCTATCTCACTGACTAAATTCTGGCTGTTTTTGTTGTGGTGGTGGTGGTCGTTGTATCATCTGTTGAAGTGCTTCTGGTTTGAGTAATAGATTTCCTGGAGAGGGGTCAGTATCTTAAACACTGAGGAGTTTAATATCACTGGTAACAAGAAGTTCTGTGAACTATGATTCCAGGATTAATTAATTAACACACCCAAATAACCAAGGGCCCAGATGTCACCAATATTTGTTTTGTATCCTCAACATTGTTTTAAAAATGTTTATTTTTGAGAGAAAAGGCATGAGCAGGGGAGAGACAGACAGAGAGGGGGAAAGAGGGCAGGAAGTGGATTTTGCACTGACAGCAGAGAGCCTGATGCAGGTATCAAACTCATGAATTATTAGATCACGATCTAAGCCAAAGTTGGACACTCAACCGACTGAGCTCTTTATCCTCAGCATTTTTTTAATGTTTATTTATTTTTGAGAGAGAGAGACAGAATGAGAGGGGGGGAGGGGCAGAGAGAGAGAAGACACAGAATCCGAAGCAGGCTCCAGGCTCCAAGCTGTCAGCACAGAGCCCGATGTGGGGCTCAAACTTATGGACCGCAAGATCATGACCTGAGCCAAAGTTGGACGCTTAACCAACTCCGCCACCCAGGCACCGCTCCTCAGCATTTTTAATGTGTCTTCAGGCTTATCATGTCATGACTGCAAGATGGATTCCACAACTCTAGGCATTGGATTCTCACAATCTGAATCAAAGTATAGAAAGTAATGTTTTTAAGCATGTCTTCTTTCTTCAGGGAGAAAAATAGTTCTTACACAACTCCCAATAAGATGTTCATATATTTTGTCAGCCAGGTAGTAATTACATTGATAAACCTTGTGTAGAAAATTATTCTACACGGAGAGAAAAGTAATGATCATAATACAGTTTAGATTAAGCACAAAGTAACATTGGGGTCAGGCAGGGACCTTCTTCCATGAGAAGCTGAACGTTAGGAGAAAAGTCTCAGACTCTGTAAGATGAGAGGACTGAGAACATGACTGCAATAAAGGCAAAAACCAGATTCTTCCACGGAGCTTTGATCCAATCAGCTATAATGATTATAGTAGTTGCCATCACATACAGAAACGTGTGTATTCATTATAAACCATCTTCTCATTTATGCATACCTTTCCTACCTGCAAATTTTAGTAATAACATTATATGTTCTTTAATTGGAATACCATAATCTCTTCCATGCTGTTGTTAACCACATATTACTTTC
Organism: Leopardus geoffroyi; assembly: GCF_018350155.1. NCBI lineage: Eukaryota > Metazoa > Chordata > Mammalia > Carnivora > Felidae > Leopardus > Leopardus geoffroyi. The sequence continues at coordinate 67,944,332 of NC_059331.1, read as the reverse complement.
CAATATTTCTAATAAAAATACATTTATAAATAACATAACATCTTTTTTTTTTCAACGTTTATTTATTTTGGGGACAGAGAGAGACAGAGCATGAACGGGGAAGGGGCAGAGAGAGAGGGAGACACAGAATCCGAAACAGGCTCCAGGCTCTGAGCCATCAGCCCAGAGCCTGACGCGGGGCTCGAACTCAGGGACCGCGAGATCGTGACCTGGCTGAAGTCGGACGCTTAACCGACTGCACCACCCAGGCGCCCCAACATCTTTTTTTTAATGTTTATTTTTGACAGAGACAGAGCATGAGTGGGGGAGGGGCAGAGAGAGAGGGAAACACAGAATCTGAAACAGGCTTCAGGCTCTGAGCTGTCAGCACAGAGCCCAACGCGGGGCTCCAACTCACAGATCGCAAGATCATGACCTGAGCTGAAGGCAGACGCTCAACTGACTGAGCCACCAAGGCACCCCAACATAACACCTTTTTATGAAAATATCTTTATACATTTTTTTCACATTTGAAAAAAAAGATGTAAAATTTGTATGGAACTGTAAAAATCCCTGAACAGCCACAGCAATCTTGAGAAAGATAAACAAAGTTGGGGGTATAACACTTCCGATTTTAAGCTACATTACAAAGCTACAGTAATCAAAACAGTATGAGGTTGGCATAATAGGAAACACATGGATCAATGGAACAGAGTGGAAAGCCCATAAATAAACCCATGCATATATGGTCAATTCATTCATGAGAAAGCAGCTAAGAATATACAGTGGGGGCAGTATAGTCTCTTCGACAAATGGTGCTTGGGCAACTGAACAATCACATGCAAAAGAGTGAAAGCAGACCCCTATCTTATACTGTACACAAAAAAAACAATTGATCATGAATAAAAAATTTTAAATGTAAGGCCGTAGAACTTTACAAGAAAACATAGGTGGCAAGCTCCTTGTAATTGGTCTTGGTGGTGATTGTTTGGATAGGACTCCAAAAGCAAAGACAGCAAATACAAACTTAGAGAAAAGGGACTACATCAAGCTAAAAAGCTTCTTCACAGCAAAGGAAACCATCAGCAAAATGAAAAAGCAACCTACTGAGTGGGAGAAAACATTTGCAAATGATCAACCTGATTAGGAGTTAATATACAAAATATATAGTGAACTCTCAACAGAAAATAAAAACAACCAGTTCAATTAAAAAATGGACAGACGGGGCGCCTGGGTGGCGCAGTCGGTTAAGCGTCCGACTTCAGCCAGGTCACGATCTCGCGGTCCGTGAGTTCGAGCCCCGCGTCAGGCTCTGGGCTGATGGCTCAGAGCCTGGAGCCTGTTTCCCATTCTGTGTCTCCCTCTCTCTCTGCCCCTCCCCCGTTCATGCTCTGTCTCTCTCTGTCCCAAAAATAAAAAATAATAAATGGAAAAAAAAAATAAAAAAAAAAAAATGGACAGAGGATCTGGATAAGACTTTTTTTCCCCAAAGAAGACATACAGATGGCCAACAGGCACACGAAAAGATGTCAACATCACTAATTATCAGGGAAATGCAAATCAAAAACATAATTTGTTATCACCTTACACCTGTCAAAATGGCTAGTAACAAAAACACAAGAAATAACAAGCATTATTGACTATGTGCAGAAAAGAGAACCTTCGCACACTGTTGGTGGGGATGTAAATTGGTGCAGCCACTGTGGAAAACTGTGGAAGTTGCTAAAAAAATTGAAAATAGAACTACCATGTGATCTTGTAATTTCACTTCTGGGTATTTTTCCTAAAAAAATGAAAACACTAACAAAAAAATATATGCACCCTCATGTTCATAGAAACCTTTTATAAAAACTAAGATAGGGAAGCAACCTAGGCATCCATCAATGGATGTTTGGATAAAGAAAATTTGGTATACACACAGACACACACAGAGGAATATAATTTACCTATAAAAGAGAATATCTTGCCATTTGCAACAACATGGATAAACCTTAATGGTGTTATGCTAAGTGAAATAATCACACAGACAAAGACAAATACCATTTGATCTCACTTATACGTGGAATCTAAAAACATACCCAACGAACCAAATAAAAAACAAACTGATCTAATGGATACAGAGAACTGATTTGTGGTTACCAGAAGCAGAGGTGAGGGGAAATGAGAGGAAGGGTTAAAACGTATAAATTATCAACTATACAATAAGTCATGGGGGTGTATGTACAGCATGGGGGCTATAGATAATACTGTATCACATATTTGAAAGTTGCTAAAAGAATAGATCTTAAAATCTTTTAAGATCCATCATAAGACAAAAATTGGTAATGATGTGTAGTGATGGATGTTAACTAGATGTATATTATGGTGATTATTTCACAATAACACAAATATGGAATCATGTTGTATACCTGAAACTAATATAATGTTATATGACAATTACAGCTAAATAATAAAAAGTAAGCAAAACAATGGACTCTTGCAACCCACATGTAAGGGATTAAACCAGGGAATGAACACCAGGGGGTAGGGATCCTTGGGGCCATATCAGACGCTGCCTACCAGGGAGCCTATCACACCATTTCAGTATATATAAATCTATCTCTTTATCATTAAAACTATATACCATTCTTTTTTTTTAAGTTTATGTATTAGAGAGAGAGACAGCACAAGTGGGGGAGGGACAGAGAGGGAGAAAGAGAGAATCCCAACAAGCTCCACGCTGCCAACGCAGAGCCCAATGCGGGACTTGAACTCATGAAACTGAGATCATGACCTGACCCAACATCAAGAGTTGGATGCTTAACTGTCTGAGCCACCCCACTGCCCCCAAACTATAGAGCGTTCTAATATAGAAATGAAATAATTTCCTATTTGAACAATTTCCTATTACTGTATTTTAGGATATTTATAATCTTCGACTATTTTTTTAATAAAATTTCTTGAACACATACATTTTCACATATATCCAATTATTTCTGGAGGATCAGTTTCTAGAAGTGAAATTGCTAGGTCAAAGAATCTGCACAACTTAATTATTCATATATACTGCCAAATTGCCTTCCAAAAACATTGTTACCAATTTACCTGTCAACAATTTCTCAGTAATACTTTAAATAGTAAACATTAAAAGATTTGAATATTTCTTTTTTCCATACATAAGAACTATTGGAGTGGTCCCACCTTCTTTTCATGGCCTTCTCCCCAGCGTTCCTTCCCCAACTCCCCCAGTCCGGTATTCGATGATCTGGAGCTGTGATCTCTATAACTGTATATTCCACTTAATACCCCCACTTGTGCACCTTTTATTCTCCATCAGAGAGATGTTGGTGAAGGACGTATTAGCTAGACCAGACTAAGTTGTGCTGCAGTTACAAATAAAACCAGACATCCCACTGGCTTAGAGATGAACATTTATTCTTTGCTCACACAAAGTTCATTTTAGGTGTTGAGGACTCTCCATAACAGCTTTCTTCCTATGGCAATTCAGTCATCTGCTTCTATCTGGTTCCAGCAGAGCAACATGTGATCTCCTTGGTTGTGGTAGGGGAAAAGCAGAGACATAAAGGGTTAATTAAGAGCTCTTAACCTCCTCAGCCAGGAACTGGCATACATGGTTTTATTCAAAGTGCATTCACCAAATTCATCTTGCAGACACACCAACGATTTTGGTGAACATTGAATTGTTAATGAAAAGGTGAATTTTACTAAATAGTGAATAAATACCAATAAACATTTATATGAATAAAATGTAATAAATAATGCTAACTGACATATATGTTAATAAACATTCATATTGATAAATTATTTAATGTCTATTAAGTTATATATCTGTCACAAAACACAACAGACAAATACACTTTTGTAGATCAGAGTGACTTCTCTCAACAGGCCTAGATATTGTCAACAAATTGTCAGCCTTTCCTTGACTTTGGTCTTCTTGATAAAGTTGCCTAAAAATAGAAAAATAAAATTGTTAGTCTCTAACCTTGTCTTGCTTTTTACAGATAGACCTGTGCCCTTTTGCTCAAATGTTGAAATGATTGTTTCCAAGATAATATATTAACAAACATGTGCTCTAAGGCATTCTTTCTATAATATACAACAATATGGTTAACTTATTTTACTAGATTGAGGAATATTAGCTTTTTCAAACCTTGTAGCATTACATATTTTTAATATACTGCTTACTATTACTCTCAAGCTTATGATATACTATTCAAAATTCTCAAAGTTACAGAAACTTAAGAGGTAATGAAGCATTTGCTTTATTTTTATTTAATGAAAATTCATGCAATCTTTTTTTCCTCTTTAAAAAGTAGTAGGCCTTAATATAACCTGTACGATATTTAAAGTATTTAAGAACTATATACATTAATTACTGTTTAAAGTGTAACCTTTTCTAATGAATCAAATCCAAGAAGAACTAAATAAATGAAGATGGGTTTCATGTTCATGGGTAGGAAGATTCAATATTGTCAAAACGTCAGTTCTTCCCAATGTAATCTATAGAGTAAATGCAATCCCAATTAAAACCCCAGTAAATTATTTTGTGGCTATTATCAAACTGATTCTAAAGTTTATATGGAGAGGCAAAAGACCTAAGATAACCAACACAGTGTTAAAGCAGCACAACAAAGATTGAGGGAGCACCTGGTGGCTGACCAAAGTCAGTTGAGCGTCCAGCTTTGGCTCACATCATGATCTTGCAGTTTGTGAGTTCAACCCCCACATCCAGGCTCTCTGCTGTCAACCTGTCAGTGCAGAGCCAGCTTCAGATCCTCTGTCCCTCTCTCTCTGTCCCTCCCTGACTTGTGCTCTACCAAAAATATATAAATATGAAAAAATTAAAAAAAATAAAAAGTTGGAGGACTGACACTACTCAACGTCAAGTCTTTACCGTGAAGCTACAGTAATCAAGACAGCATGATATTCATGAAAAAATGGACGAGTAGATCATGCAATAGAATAGAGTCCAGAATTATACCCTCATAAATAGTCAACATCTGATTTTAAAGTGTGCCAAAGACCTAAACAGACACCTTGCCAAAGAAGATACAAGGATACCAAATAAGCCTATGAAAAATGTGTTTCACATCATATGTCATTGCAATATTTTGTGCATACCTGAGACTTACAAATAGTTTCTCTACAGATGTGTTTTAACATTGTCTTGTCATTTGAATCTTTTTAATTTGATCTCATTTTTTTTTTTCTGTTGTGGTGTTCTTTATCCGATATATCCTATTTTTGAGTTTTTGATTTTTGTTTTTTCCTGGTTGGTTTTATTACATTTAATTTTTCTAGTGGGTAGTAAGTTTTAGACACATATATCATGGTGTTTTAAATTGATAGAATTGTGAAGAGAAATTAGTTTGCAAACTGATTACCTTTGAATAAGTACTGTATCTGGCCTACTATTACATAGATAGATACATATAGATGTAGATATAGTTATAGATATAGCTATGGATGTATATATATATACAGATGATATGGATATAGATATAGATGATATAGACACAGATATAGATATATATGATATATAGATATATTTATAGATAATATAGATAATATATAGATATATACATAATATAGATATAGATAGACATGATATAGATAGAGATAGAGATAGAGATTTTTTCCCTAAATGTTCATAGGAACTCATTTATGAAGAATGCAGGACTCCAAAATTGTACTAATCACCATAGATAATAGAAGATAAATCCACAGGCAGATAGGCGAATTTATGGGAAAACTCCTGTTTTTTAGTGCTCTATAGAATGAAATGTAAAATAGATTACTGCTCAAATATTAGGCCAAATTGTGAAAAATCATCTATTGTTATTGTTCGTAAACCCTCCCGAATTCACTTACTTCTCATTGTCTTTATATTTATTAAAATTGGATGTAAGTAAAATGAGCATTTGACACTACTCAATTTATTATCTTTTTCAAGAAAACCTCCCTCTTCCTCTCTCTCTTTTTAAAGATAATACAGGAGTGTCTGGGTGGCTCAGTCAGTTAAGTGTCTGACTTCAACTCAGATCATGATCTTAAGATTTGTGGGTTTGAGCCCTGCTTTGTGCTGACAGCTCTGAGCCTGGAGCTTGCTTCGCATTCTGTGTCTCCCTTTCTCTCTGCCTCTCCCCTGCTTGCACTCTCTCTCTCCCTCTCTCTCTCTTAAAAATAAACATTTAAAAAATAGATAATTCATATTAAACGCAATCCCATGTGCATTTATCTAATTACTGATAATTTCAACTTCATCTGTGTTTTGTTTGGTATTCATTTGTCATGTCTGTATTTTTAAGTTTTAATTTTAATTCTGTCTAGCTGACATTAGGTGTTATAATCCTTTCAGCTGTGCAGTAGAGTAATTCAACACTTGCAAGCAACACTCGGTGCTCATCACAATGAGTGCACTCCTTAATCCCCACCTCCTCTTTAATTCATTCTCCCAGTCCCTCCCCGCTGGTATCCATCAGTGTGTTCTCTGTAGTTCAGAGTCTGTTTCTTGGTTTGCCTCTCTTTCTCTTTTGTCCCCTTTGCTCATATGTTTTATTTCTTAAATCCACATATGAGTGAAATCATATGGTATTTGTCTTTCTCTGATTGGCCTATTTCACTTAGTATAATACTCTTTTGCTCATTGCAAATGACAAGATTTCATTATTTTTTTATGGCTGAATAATATTTCATTGTATATATATACCACCTCTTTATCCATTCATCAGTCGATGAACACTTGGGCTGCTTCCATAATTTGGCTATTATAGATAATGTTGCTATGAACATTCCGGTGCATGTATCTCTTTGAGTTAGTGTTTTTGTATTCTTTGAGTAAATACCCAGTAGTGCTAATACTATATCATAGAGTACTTGCATTTTTAACATTTTTGGGGAACTTCCACACTGTTCACAGTGGCTGCACCAGTTTGCATTCCCACCAAGAGTGCAAGAGGGTTTCCCTTTCCCCACATCCACACCAACAGCTGCTGCTTCTTGTGTTGTTGTTAGCCATTCTGACAGGTATGAGGTGATATCTCATTGTAGCTTTGATTTGTATTTCCTTGATGATCAATGATGTTGAACATTCTTTCCTGTGTGTGTTGGCCATCTGTATGTCTTTGGAAAAATGTCTATTCATGTCTTCTATCCATTTTTTCATTGGATTATTTGTATTTTGGGTGTTGGGTTATAAGTTCTTTATATATTTTGGATACTAATCCTTCATCAGATAGGTCACTTGCAAACATCTTCTGTTCTTAAGTTGCTTTTTAGTTTTGTTGATTGCTTCCTTTGCTGTGCAGAAGCTTTTTATTTTGATGAAGTCCCAATAGTTTATTTTTGCTTTTGTTTCCCTTGCCTCTGGAGACATATCTAGAAAGATGTTCCTACATCAACACAGGTTACTGCCTGTGTTGTCCTCTGGGATCTTTATGGTTTCAGGTATCACATTAGGTCTTTAATCCATTTTTAATTTATTTTTGTGTTTAGTGTAAGAAAGTGGTCCTATTCTTTTCTTTTGCATGTTTCTATCATGTTTTCTAAATAGCATTTGTTGCAGATTTTTTCCCATTGGATATTCTCTCCTGATTTGTCAAAGATGAGTTGACCATATAGTGTGTCTTCGTTTTTAGGTTTTCTATTCTGTTCTATTGATTTATGTGTCTGTTTTTGTGCCAATACCATCCTGTCTTGATCACTACAGTTTTATAATATTACATGAAGTCGGAATTGTGATGCCTTCAGCTTTACTTCTTTTTTAAAGATTGCTTTGGCTATTCGGGGACTTTTGTGGTTCAAACAAATTTTAAGATTGTTTATTCTAGCTCCTTGAAAAATGTTGGTGGCATTTTGTTAGGGACTGAATTAAATGTGTAGATTGCTTTGGGGAGTGTAGACATTTTAACCATATTTTTTTCCCGATCCATGAACATGGAATATTTTTCCATTTCTTTGTGTCATCTTTAATTTCTTTCACCAGTGTTTTATAGTTTTCAGAGTACAGGTCTTTCACCTCTGTAGTTAGGTTTATCCCTATGTCTCTTATTCTTTTTGGTGCAATTGTATAAATGGAATTGGTGACTTAATTTCTCTTTCTGCTGCTTCATTATTAGTTTATAGAAATGCAACAGATTTCTGTATGTTGATTTTGTATCCTGTGACTTTACTGAATCTGTTTATCAGTTCTGGCAGTTTTTTGGTGGTGTCTTTTGAGTTTTCTACATACAGTATCATGCCATCTGCAACTGGTCAAAGTTTTACATCTTCCTTGCCAATTTGGATGCCTTTTATTTATTTGTGTTGTCTGATTGTTGTGACTAGGACTTCCAGCATTTTAATCACAAATCGATGTTGTACTTTGTCAAATGTTTTTTTTCTGTATCTATTGAAAGGATTGTATGATTTTTATACGTTCTTTTATTAATAGGATGTATCACATTGCTTGATTTGTGAATATTGAACCACTCTTACAACCCAAGAACAAATCCCACTTGGTCATGATGAATGACTTCTTTAATGTATTGTTGGAATCGGTTTGCTAGCATTTTATTGAGGATATTTTGCATCCGTGTTCATCAGGGATATTGGCCTGTAGTTCTTTCTCTCCCTCTATTTTAATTTAATTTAATTTTATTTTATTTTATTTTATACTATTCTTATTTATTTATTTATTTATTTAAGTGATTTCTTTATCTGATTTTAGTATCAGGGTAATGCTAGCCTCATGGAACGACTTTGGAAATTTTCCTTTTCTATTTTTTTGGAATAGTTTGAGAATAGGTATTAACTCTTTTTTAAATATTTGGTAGAATTTGTCTTTGAAGCCATCTGGCCATGGACTTTTGTTTGTTGGCCATTTTTGATTACTGATTCTATTTCTTTGCTGGTTATCAGTCTATTCAAGTTTTCTATTTCTTCCTGTTTTAGTTTTGGTAGTTTATATTTTTCCAGGAATTTCCATTTCTTTCAAATTGTCCTGTTTGTTGGCACATAGTTTTTCATAATTTACTCTTATAATTGTGGTGTTAATTGTTATTTCTCTTCTCTCATTTGTGATTTTATTTTTTTAGGTCTTTTCTTTTTTCTTTTTAATATGTCTAGCTAGAGGTTTATCAATTTTATTTATTTTTTCAAAGTGCCAGCTCTGGTTTCATTGATCTGTTCTATTGTTTTATGGTTTGTTTGCTTGATTTTCAGTTTCTATATAATTTATTCCAACTGTGATCTTTATTATTTCCTTTCTTCTGCTAGCGTTAGGCCTCTTTTGTTGTTCTTTTTCTAGATCTTTTAGGTTTAAGGTTAGGTTGTTTATCTGAGATTTTTCTGGCTTCTTGAGGTAGACCTGTATTGCTACATAGTCCCTCTCAGGGCCATTTTCCTGCATCCCAAAGGTATTGAACCATTGTGTTTTCCTTTTCATTTGTTTCCATGTATGTTTTTATTTCTTCTTTTATTTCATGGTTGACTGATTTATTATTAGCATGTTGTTTAACCTCCATGTATTTGTGGTCTTTCCATGTTTTTTTTTTTTTTTCTTGTGGTTAAATTCTAGTTTCATAGTCTTATAAGAGTGTTCATGAACAGAAAAGGTGCATGGTATGATTTCAGTGTTTATGTTTGTTGAGACCTATTTCGTGACCTAATATGTGATCTATTCTGGAGAATGCCCCATGTATACTTGAAAAGAGTGTGTATTCTGCTGTTTTAGGATGGAATCTCAGAATATATCTGCTCAGTTACTCAGGTCCAGTGTGTCATTCAAAGTCATTGTTTCCTTGTTGATTTTCTGTTTAGATGATCTGACCTTTCATGTAAGTGGGATGTTAATGTCCCTTACTATTTTCATGTTATTATCAATTAGTTCCTTTATGTTTGTTATTAATTGTGTTATATTTTTTGGTGCTCCGATGTTGGGTGGTGCATAAATCTTTAGAATTTTTATATCTTCTTGTTGGACTGTCCATTTTATTATGGTATAGTACCCTTATTTTTCTTTTTTATAGTCTGTTTTATTTTTAATTTTTTTTTTTAATTATGAGAGGGAGAGAGAGAATACAAGCAGGGGAAGGGCAGAGAGAAGCAGAAGAAAAACCCAAGCAGCTCCAAGCTGTTAGCACAGAACTGGGTGCAGGGCTCAATTTAATGTAATCTGAGATCATGACCTGAGCAGAGATCAAGAGTCAGATGCTTAACTCACTGAGCCTCCAAAGTGTCCCTTACGGTTTTTGTTCTAAAGTCCAGTTTATCTGATATAACTATTGCTACTCTGGTTTATTTTGACACCCATATGTGTGATAAATGTTTACCCACTGCCTCACTTTCAAATTACAGGTGTCTTTAAGTCTAAAATGAGTCTCTTGTAGGCATGAGATGGATAGGTCTTTGTTTTTTTCTTTTCTTTCTTTTTTTTTTTTTAATCTACCCTGTCACACTATGTCTTTTGATTGAAGTATTTATTAGCCTATTTAAATTCAAAGTAATTATTCATAGGTATGTATGTATTGCCATTTTATTGTCAGGTTTTTTTTTTTTTTTTTTGTAGTTTCTGGGGATTTTTTCTGATCCTTTTTTTTTTTTTCCCCGTCACTTTTGGTGTCTCATTTGCACTCATCGAGTCCTCCTTCATATTTCTTGCAGGGCTGGGTTAGTGGTCACAAACACCTTTTAGTTTTTGTTTGTCTGGGAAACTATTTATCTCTCCCTCTGTTCTGAATGATATCCTTGATGGATAGATTATTGTTGGCTGCAGATTTTCCCCATTCAGCACTTTGAATATATCATTCAAATATATTCTGATCTTCCAAGTTTCTGTTGAGAGATCTCCAACTAGCCTTGTGTGTTTTTCCCTTATAAGTTAAGGACTTCTTTTGTCTTGCTACTTTTAAGATTTTTTTATTTTTGCTTTGTCACTATATTTTGCAAATGTAAATACATTATGCCTTGGTGTTGGCCTGCTTTTGTTGATGTGATGGGAGTTCTCTGTGCCTCCTGGGACCGGATGTCTGTTTCCTTCCCCAGATTAGGGAAATTTTCAGCTGTGATTTCCTCAAATAAATTTCTGGCCCTCTTTTCTGTCTCTTCTTCTTCTGTGACTCCTACAATACAAATGTTCTCTTTGTGCATTCCCTTGTGTGCTCTTCTCTCTCACACTTCTCTGCAACTGTGGCTCCCTCCCCTCCACAGCACCTGTGATCCATTTCTCCACCAAACATCTTCACACTTCCTACCTTTTTTGATGTGTTCTCTTCTCTCCCTTAAGTTGTGGAGGTTATTCTGTCAGTCTTTAAGTTGATTTGTGAGGTATTTAGGATGATTTAATAGTTATCTAATTATGTTGGAGGGATAAGACAATGTCCTCCTACTCTGCCACCATCTTCATGGCTTTACTTTCAACTTCATTGGTGTTGATACTTGTTTCTTAGTTCTAGATAACACAGTTGTCCGTTCTTCAAGGCAGTTGTTTTCCGGAATAACTGGAGATTCTCTCAGTGGCTTCTATTGTTTACTTTTCCAACATTTTTCAATAGTTCATACGTCCCAAGAGGTCAAGAATCATATCTTTTGTTCATATTATCATATGTTCAGTACCATGTTGTTCTTTTCTTGTATTTTCCACAGCATCTGTTAAGTAAGGCGGAGAATTCAACAAGCTGTTGACCAAGAAGAAATTACTTTTTTTGATGTCTTCACTTCTCAGCTTTCTGCTAGCCCTCCTTATTGGTAGTCTTTATTTCTTACCTATTACCTTTACGTAAAAACTATTCTTGCACTGCTGCCTGTTTTTTTCTTTGTTTTTCAATTTAATATAAAATAATATTTTATTTGACTTTGGTTCACAAAGTGCATCTGTATGATAATATCATGTCTGTATATTTGTCAGTCGTAAAGGTATGGAATTAGATTTTCTGATATACTATACATCAGTTTATTATTTTTCCTGTAGCTCAATCCATATTTTCTTTGTTAAATAACTACTGTATTTGTTTTATGGGCACAATATATGCTCATTATAAAAATAATGAAGATGTTTAAACAAAGTAGAAATAGTAGAACAACAAATAACACCTAGAAAAATCAATATTTTTATTTGCTTTATTATTCTAGCCATGGTTAGCAAAACATGTACAGAAGGAAGGTCGGGTATAATGTGAGTGGATAAATGAATAGATAAACTGTTTCCCAAATATTTAAGTTAACTGATCCTACTCATGTTTTTAATCATAAGAGAATATAAATAAGTGGTCAAATAATTTTTTTTCTTGTATTAGATAAGGCCAAGGTTCACTTTGTTTTTTAAGTTTGTAAATCCAGATAGTTGTGTCAATACTTGAATCAACACTTCAGTATTTCAACTGCTATCCTTTCCACTTTCCAATAACTCTTACTATTGAGTGGTGTGAACTGAGCTAATTTTCCTTCTTTTTTTTTTTTTTCGAAGTTTGTTTTAGGTGTTATTGGACCTTTGTATTTCTATATGAATTTTAGAATCATCAAATTCTGCCAAGATTTGCTGGGATTTTGAATTAAATTTCACTCAATTTATATATAAACCTAGAGAGAAGTTCATTATGGTTTGCCAATCCATAAACATGGTGTATCTTTATTGTTTTAGGCATTAATGTTTTACAAAATTGTTTTAGTTTGAGTGTAGGCATTTTTCTAAGTATTTGATTTTTGATGCTACTGTAAAGAATATATCTAAAATTTTTATTTTTTTTTGTTGCAGGAAAATGTAAAAACATTTAATATTTAATGGATACTGTATCAAGAAAACTTGCAAAATTTGATTTGTAATAGCTTTTTATATTTTATGTATACAATCATAAATTCTGCCATTAAGGAGAAGTTTTATTTCTCCATTCACAATGCATTTATTTCCTTACTGGACTGGCTAAAATTCCATCAAAATATATATCCTTAAATCCAATTTATTTTTTAGAGTAGATTTACATTTACAGAAACATTCACCAGAAAATACAGAGAGTTCCCATGTACATCTTGCCCTACATTTGCATACCTCTCCTGCTATTAACATCCAACATCAGTGATACATTTGTTAAAATAAATGAACCTGACATGTCATTATCACCAGAAGTCCATAATTTGTGTTAGGGTTTATTCATGGTATTTTATTGTCTATGGGTTTTAACAAATGTATAATGATATGTATCCATCTGTACTGAATAGTTTCACTGTTGTAAAAATCCTCTATGTTCTACCTATTCATCCCACCCTGCCCCTTAAACGCTCATGACAATTTATCTTTTCACTATCTCCTTAGCTTTGCCTTTTTGAAAAGGTCCATAGAGTTGGAATTCTACAATGTGCATTTTTTTCAGTTTTTTTTTTTTCACTTAATAATATGTGTTTAAGTTTCCTCCTGTTTATTCATGGCTTGATAGCTCATTTTATTTTTATGCCAAATAATTTCATTGCCTGGATTTATTTATTTATTTGTTTTTTATCCATTTACCAACCTATCTTGGCTCTTTCTAAGTTTTGGTAAAAGGCTAGCTATAAACATCCACATGTCTGTGGACATAAGTTTTTAACTCCTCTTAATAAATATTAAGGTACAGTTGATTGTATGATTAGAGAATGATTAGTTTCATTATACAGTAAAACCTTGGATTGTGAGTAACTTGTTCTGCAAGTGTTCCCCAAGAGAAGCAAACATTTCTAATAAATTTTAACTTGATAAATGAGCGATGTCCTGAAATACAAGTGGTACGTGATGACGAATGTCACATGATCACAACTGAGCCAATAGTTCTTGAAATTCCCTTTGATTCACAAGTGCTTTTGATTACGAGCATATTTCTGGAACAAATTGTGCTTGCAAACCATGGTTTTACTACACTGCTAGATGACTTCCAAAGTGGCCATAACATTTTGCATCCCTACCATAAATGAATGAGAGTTCTTGGAGCACCATATCTTTGCCAGCATTTGGTATAGTGAGTGTTTTGAATTTTTGCCATTTAATAGGTATGCAGTGGTATTTCATTGTTGTTTTAATTTGAAATTCCCTAGTGACACATGGTTTTGAGTATCTTTGTATATTCTTGTTTATTATTTATATTTCTTCTTTGGTGACTTATCTGATTTGCCTAGGTCTTTTACCAATTTTTAAATCAAGTTTGTTCTCTAATAGTTGTATTTTCAGTGTATATTTTTAATAATAGTTCTTTTTCAGATATGTCTTTTTCATATATTTTCTCCTAGTGTGTTCCTTGCCTTCTCATTCTCTTGAAGGTATCTTCTATAGGACAAAAGTTGATCATTTTAATAAAGTCATGCTTAGCAATTATTTATTTCATGGATTGTGCCTTTGATGTAGAATTCAATGCCAAACCTCAGGTCATTCGGATTTTCTTCTTGTTATTTCTTGGAGATTTATAGTTTTGCATTTTTCATTTAGATCTGTGATTCATTTTAAATTAACTTTTACAGTCATGTAAGGTCTAGGTCTCTCTCTCTCCCTCCCTCTCTCTCTCTCTCTCCCCATATGTGTGTGTGTGTGTGTGTGTGTGTGTGTGTGTGTGTGTGTGTATACACACACACACACACATTTGCAGGTGGATGTCCAGTTTTTCTAGCACCATTTATTAAAGAGAGTATATTTTCTCCATTGTATATTTTTTAAATTTTTTAATGCTAATTTTTTTAGGGAAAGCCACACAGAATGTGAGTTGGGGAGAGATAGAGAGAAAAGGAGACACAGAATCTGAAGCAGGCTACAGGCTTTAGCTGTCTGCATAGAGCTTGACATAAGGCTTGAACCCATGAACCATGAGGTCATGACCTGAGCTGAAGTTGGACGCCTAACCGACTGAACCACCCAGGTGCTCCTCTCCATCGTATTGATGTTACTCCTTTGTCTAAGATAAGTTGACTATATTTATGGGAGTCTGTTTTTAAACTCTCTGTTTCATTCTATTGATCTATCAGTCTTTTCTTTCACCAAGTTTACCTTGGCTTGATGAATGTGACTTTATAATAAATCTTGAAGTTGAGTAGTGTTGGTTCTCTGTCTTTGTTCTTCTTATTTGATTTTGTGTTGGCTACTCTGAGTCTATCCTTCTCCATATAAACTTTAGAATAATGTTGACAATATTCACAAAATAATTTTCTGGGATTTTGATTGAGATTGCATTCAATCCACAGACCAATTTGAGAAGAGCTAACACGTTTATAATATTGAGTGTTCCTATCCATGAATCTAGAATATCTGTCCATTTATGTATTTCTTCTTCACATTTATCAGAGTTTTACAGTTATTCTTCCCATAGGTCTCATATACATTTAATTAGATTCATAACTAATTATTTTATAATGGGGTGCTAATATGTATGGCATTGTATTTTTAATTTAAAATTCTACTTTGCAATTGTTGGTATATACTAAAGTGATCTGTATATTAGCCTTGTATCCTAAAACTTTGTGGTAATCACTTATTAGTTACAAGAGGATTTTTTTTTCATTCTTTTGGATTTCTTACATAGACTATCATTTATCTATAAACACAGACCATTTTATTTCATCTTTCTCAATCAGTATACAATTGATTTGTATTTTCTTGTCTTATTGCATCAGGTAGGGTTTTCAATCTGATTTTAAAAAAAGTGGTGGGAGGGGACAATTTTGCTTTTTCCTGATTTGGGCAGTAAAGATTCTAGTATCTAATAATTTAAGTTTTAGCAGTTGGGTTTTTCTCTAATGTTTTTTAATTCCCCTCTACACTCAATGTGGGGCTCAAACTTTACTGAGAATAAGAGTCACAAGGTCTACCAACTGAACCAGCTAGGTTCCCTTGCAGAATTTTTTTTTAATCCAGTTGAAGAAGTTCTCCTGTATTTCTAGTTTAATTAGAGAATAAGATTTTTTTTTTTGCAAAGTAGTAACAATGTTAGCCTTGTGTTCTTCTTATTGTTATTTATCTTATTGTTACAGAAAAATTCTTAATTTTTACTATTGCAAATTATATGAGCTATAAGATTGTAATAGATGCCTTTTATCAGAATCAGGTGGTTCCTTTCTATGGCTGGCCAGCTAAGCAATTTTTATTATTATTACTCAATGATTTTTAATTTTGAAAACAGTATGTTTCTTTATCTGTTGGGATTTTCATAAGATTTCTTCTCTTTTTTTTTAGTGCAGTAAGTTATATTTATTGATTTTAGAACATTAAGCAAACTTTGCATTTCTGAAATAAACCTGCTGGTCCTGATATATATATATATATATATATATATGTATATATATATATATATATATATATATAAACCTGCTGGTCCTGAGATATATACATATAAACCTGCTGGTCCTGATATATATATATATATATATATATATATATATATATATATATATATATAAACCTGCTGGTCCTGAGATATATACATATAAACCTGCTGGTCCTGATATATATATATATATATATATATATATATATATATATATGTATAAATATGTATGTAATTTTATTGTAATATGTATGTAATATGTGTGTAATTTACATACATATTAAATATGTATGTAAAATTACATATGTAAATACATATGTAGTTTATGTATATATGTATAAATATATATTTATGTACATATATATAAATATATATATATTTATGTACTGCTGGATTTGTCTTAGGACTATTTTAATGGAGTATTTTCCTATCTATGTTCATAGATTTTGCATCTCTGTTCATTTGCTATAATATCCTCATGGAATTTTGGCATCAAATATATGTTTGTTTCATTAAAAGTGTTGGAAAATTTTCTTTTTCCACTCTTTTTAAATTTTTTTTAGTGTTTATTTATTTTTGAGACAGAGAAAAACAGAGCATGAGTGGGGGAAGGGCAGAGAGAGAGGGAGACACAGAATCTGAAGCAGGCTCCAGGCTCTGAGCCATCAGCACAGAACCTGATGTGGGGCTCGAACCCACAAGCTGTGAGATCACGACCTGAGCTGAAGTTGGACGCTCAACCAACTGAGCCACCCAGGTGCCCCATCTTTTTCCATTCTTGAGGAGAGTTTGTGCAAACTTGATGTAATTTCCTCCATAAACTTTTTGGAGAATTCATTAATTAATCTCCTTTGCTTTAAGAAGAGAGTAAAGTTTAAATTTTATTTATTTTTTCTCTCATCTGTGTTAAGTTGCATTTTGCACAAATTGCTTAAATTTATTCATAATATACTCTTAATATCTTTTGATGTATTGAATATGCAATTATGTTCTTTTTAATTCCTGGCACTTTTTCACTAGTTACCCCCTACTCTTTCTTTTTTTAATTTTTTTTTTTGTTTTAATTTTTGAGAGAGAGAGAGAGAGAGGGGGAGAGAGAGAGAGAGAGGAGAGTTTAAGCAGGGGAGGGACAGAGATGGAGAGAGACTCAGAATCTGAAGCAGGCTCCAGGCTCTGAGCTGTCAGCACAGTGCCCAATGGTGGGGCTTGAACTCACGAACCCTGAGATCATGACCTGAGCCCAAGTTGGACTCCTAGCAGACTGAGCCACCCAGGAGTCCTCCTCCTCTCTTTTTGATTCATCTCTTGGGTGGTTAGAGTGTGTAAAAAATTTAAAATATCGTAAGTATATTCCATGGTATATTTACTGATACCTTAAATGTCTGATCTTGCTTGTATTAAACAAACAAACACACACACACACAGAACACTTGTGGGGCACTTGGGTGGCTCAGTCAGTTGAGCGTCCAACTTGGGCTCAGGTCATCCTGTCACAGTTCATGGGTTCAATCTTTGCATTGGGCTTTGTACTGACAGCACGGATCCTGCTTTGCATTTTCTGTCCCCTGCTCTCTCCCGCCCCTTCCCTGCTTATGCCCTCTCTCCAAAATAAATAAACAAATTAAAAAAAAAACTTGTGGTACACTAGATTCTTAGAATTTCATATAATAATTTTATCATTTTATTTACAATTTATTTACTATAAATTTTATTTATACAAAAATAAATTTTATTGCCATTCAGTTTTGTATTAATCATTGAGTCCCAGTTGTGCCTAATTTGAGACTAGTCTGATATTTTTCCCTTGTAAGAGAATGACAATTTCTTTCTCTATGCGTAAATAATTAGTTATCCTCAAATTCCAGGACATAACCAAGATATGCATCGTTTGGCAAGTAAATTTCATTTTTGTTTCACGGAAAATGAATTTTAATTTTGTATCTAAATACTGTTTCACCTCTATTTTTAATATTGCCTATCCAGTATTATCCATTTACCTTACACAATGTCATCACTGTCTTTCGTAAATTCTATCATTTTTCCCTCATAGGTGTTAATCTCTTGTTTTTTTCTTCTACTGGAAAAGAATCAGATTGTATCTGATAATTTATTAGAAATGTGTGCTGAACTCAAGGCTTTTGAAACTTTTCAGAAAGTATTTGGTCAGAATCTTCAAAAAGGTCTCACTAACAGAGGGATCCTACATTTGTTCTATCTAGAAAGCCAGCAAGATTATTCAAAACTGTCTCTATATGCTGTTGTAACAAAGGCAGCTGGCAAAGGAAATATTCTCAGCATAATGAAAACTCTGATGTTTGCTTAAGTCTCATATCTTTCCAGAATCTGGAAGCCAATCTGTTTCTTGAAGAAGATACTAGTGTGGTTTCCTACCTTTAGTTTATGTAAGAAAGATAATATTGTTATATTTTCTCTGACTTTGGGAAAAAATAATGTGCAGCAGCTACTAAGAATTATTTTTCAACACTAAGCAAATGTACTTTCTTTGGGGAGAGAGGGGGAGTACACACAGACACAAAGGAGGGAGGTGCCGAAAGGGGGAGAGAGAGAGAATCTTAAGCAGACTCCAGACCCAGCTTAGAGCCCGAGGCGGGGGCTTGATCTCGGAAACCATGAGACCATCACCTGACTTGAAATCACGAGTCCAGCTACCTTTAACCAACTGAGACACCCAGGCTCCGCAAGCAAATGTATTTGAAGTTGTGCAATATCTCAGAGGTAATTTTATACTCTTTATTGTACTTTTTTTCCAGAAAAATAGCAGTGTGGTTGAGGCACCTAAGTGTGAACACGGTATGTCACCTACTTCTGCAACCGTTTACCACATCAACTGTACAATTTATCCCCACTAACTTATTCCCATGATCACAATCTGAAGGTTAGTGTGGCAGTTAGATAGAGGGTATGTCTGCCCCCATAAATACCTAGCGTTTTAAAATTATTTTATTTAATATTTAACTGTCTTCTAATCATTTTCTTAAGAATAAACCAGGCAATAAGACTTGGGATACAGAAGCAGCCAAATTATGTTCCAGGATGAACATTAACAGCACATAATTTCACTACTGATATTCATCATCAAAAGAAACGCCCAGTTTTTGGGGCAGTCTGTTAAGCATCCAACTTCAGCTCAGGTCATGATCTTGTGGTCCGTGAGTTCCAGCCCCACGTCGGGCTCTGTGCTGACAGCTCAGAGCCTGGAGCCTGCTCCGGATTCTGTGTCTCCCTCTCTCTCTGCCCTTCCCCCACTCATGTTCGTTCTCTCTCTCTCTCTCTCTCTCTCTCTCTCTTTGTCAAAAATAAATAAAAACATTAAAAAAATTTAAAAGCAATACCCAGATTTTAATATGCTTCTACCTTGGAATTGGAGTGATAAATGAGGTGAGAAAAATCAAAACTATTTATAATTTTTATACTTTTTTCCCCAAAACAAAACAAAGCAAAACAAATCCTTTCCCTTTTACTGCCTGGTTCTGGGAAGAATTGAGATTATTTACATTTCCAGCCAAGGATGTCATTCAAAGCATTGGATCACAGCTGCCATATGGGTCTCTCTCAGCTACTTCCCCAAATACAATGTCATCTGTTCCTTCCCATAAGGTGTCTCTAACCCACAACCATCTTCAGTTAATGAACCAGTTTGTATTTATCCTCTGCTTATTATGTGAGTATCCAGAAATCTCCAACCATACTCTTGACTTAACTAATATGACTTTCTCTTGTAACCCTTTTACACGGATTATGTACTGTTGGACATCTGCCATTTAATTCTAATTGCTATTTTTACATCATGATTTTTCTTTCACTCCAAAAGTCTCATCCATTTGTAAGCAACTATACAACCTTTTTTATTTTGCTGCCAGTACCTCTGGACAGGAATCTGGAAAATCATTTGTCTTTTAAAAAATATATTTCCTCTTTAATATTCCTAGAAAACTGGTTGAGTTCTCTAACAGGTATATAAATATGGAGTAGCAGCATTGATAAATTGTTAAGTATGGCGTTAAAATTGTGTCAGGAGTGTATCTAATGCAGAAATGTATTAGGCAAGGCCCAATTATTTGATACAAAATACACTTTAGTTTTAAGCTTTCTGGAACAAATATGAGCATCTTTCACTTAAAGAATATTTTCAGATTATAGTTTAATAAAGTTCACACATGAAGAGGCTAATGGGAAAAATACAATTACTTAGATATCAATGGGGACATTACAAAATCAACTGTCAGCACACAAAAAGTTCTAAGCTATTTGATTTGGTTTAAAAATATAAAGAGTGTGGGACACCTGGATGGCTCAGTTGGTTGACCTTTGGATTCTTGGTTTCGGCTCAGGTCATTATCTCACGATTCCTGGGTTCAAAGCCCCACCACTGGTGAAGCCTACTTTGAATTCTCTCTCTCTTTCTGCCTCTCCCCCACTCTTTCTCTCTCAAAATAAAGAACTAAAAAAAAAATGTAAAATATGTCACTTTTCTACATGCATTATTTAAATAAATGAATAATTTCCTAAAGAAATTGTTAATGATTTTAACATTCAAAAACTGAGATGATTATTTTTGTACACTATTGTATGGCATAAGGAAAAAAAAGTCTTTTGACGTTTCTAGAAAAAGAATGTTGCAAAATATAAAGCAATAAGATCTTATTAGAAACCAAATGCCAGCATCATTAATCAGTGAAAATGAAATAATCATACTGACAATGACAGTATTCTTCGTAGCCAAAGATCTTTTGCTATTCTAAGCTATAGCAATTAATAATTATTAATGAAACTAACATTAAGGGGAAATATCATCCATCTACATATGAAAAGTAGCATATTATACTAAAGAGTAAACCATGTAATTAGTCAATACCTGATGCTAGCAAGTGAATTGTTCTGATTTCTTATTTAATGAACTGATATTTCTACTTACATCCATTATTAGGACATTTAAATATAATATACTAGGCAGAAAACAATATTATCATCAATATTTCAATACATTTTGTGACTTTATTAGTGACAAATAAGAGAGTATTATTTAAAGTGATAAGAAGTCAAGAGCTTTCATATTTATTAGCAATATGTATTTTGCAATTGGAATTGAACACAAGTAGTGACCACAGAAATGATGCAAATGGACCCAATGACTGACTTTCCTCTTTTTTGTGATGCAGCCAATTAGGAGCTCTCGCTGCAGCCTGGTCCATGCTGACATTTCATCCTGCAGTTCCTGCCCCCTCAACGAGAACCTCTAAGAATAATGATGCTAGCTGAACTCAGCCAGCAAGAAATAAACTTTGACTTTTGCCGTTGACACCTCAAGATCACATTTATATTTTCCCAGTGTGAGACGAGAGGTCATAGAAAATCACAGCCCACAAAACACGATGCTAGGAGAACAAATAGAGCATTGTTTTAACTATTATTCTGGTTTATTTACAACTCTGATCAAGACCTGAATGACCATCAAAATGTGGGGGGCGGGGGATAATGTGTTCTAGGCTATTAGCCTGATTATCCAGGGACAGTGTACTCCTCACAGAAAATACTCAGCATCTTGTATAATTCTTAGGGTCTTTCCCCAGCTCAGCGATGCATCTGAGATCTACTGCTCATCACATAGATGCAAATGAGATATACATCTTAAATATTTTAAAATTAATAATATGCCTTTTCTCAACTGAAAATGCACCCCCTGCTTTAACTTCTCCTAGTACTTCTCATTATCTGTGTCTTGGTGTTTTAAAACCAAAAATGGTAAATATATCAACCTTTGGGAAAATATGCTGTCTTGTGCGGGAACCCTTTCCTTGGCTCAAGCATAGCTTGAGTATCACATAAGGAAGACAAAAAAAAAAAAAAAAATAGGATTATAGAGCAAACCCAAAGCAACTTTGTATTGTGTACAGACTTCAGTCATCTGACTGACGACTATCTCTTAAATCTCAGTCACTCTGGCCTCCCCTCCCTTATCCTCCAGGTCATCAGATCTCTGTATCTATTGTAGTTGTCCACTGAGCCCCATGAAACTGGGTTTTGCCAATGGCAGCACTCTGCAAGTTGCCGTGCACCCTTCAACCTGGTTGGGTCTTTCGGTACTACTGGAATCAGCCTAGACAGGCTTCAGTTTCACTGTGAATCTTCTTCTGTCCCCTTGTCCACTGCAGCTAGTTTACAGCCCCCCATCTGGAGTCACAGTCATTTAGGAAGCCCAGGAAAACGAATCTAGCTCTGGGTTCTAGTTGGGGCAAACACAGAACCGTGCAGTCCCTTTTTGCCAGAAGGCAAGAATTTCTTGAGCATGTACTAAGCCTAGGTGTTTGTCCACAACCAAGTGAGCAGAATGTCAGGGTGTAGGCATCACGATGTTCTGTTGGAGTAGACTAGGATACGGCAGGGATCCTCAATTAGGATAAGAAGAATGACAGTGGTATTGACTTGCACCATTTACAGGGAATGGATTACAAAATCTCAGCAATCCCAGTTATCCCTTCCTAACAGAGGCTGTACTGAGCGTGAAGGCTATAGGGTGTGTATGTGACGGAGGAGAGCACAAAGTGCTCTCATTCAAAGCCTGCACATGATATATGTGTCTTCTCATAGATCTCCAAAATGAGACATGTGGGGGACTGCTTTCACTCATGTAGAATTTAAGATACAAAACAGATGAACATAGGGAATGGAAGCAAAATAGTATAAAAACAGAGAGAGAGAGAGAGAGAAACCATAAGAGACTCTTCAATACAGAGAACAATCTGAGGGTTGCTGATGGGGTGTTGGGGGTGGGGTAGGAGGGCTGAAGGGGTGAGGGACATTAAGGAGGACACTGGTTGGGATGAACACTAGGTGTTATATGCAAGTGCTGAATCACTAGATTCTATTCCTGACAAAAAAAGATGTGTTAAAAAAATAAAATAAACATTAAAAAGAAAGAAATGCTGGTATTACATCGGATTCAAATCCATTGAACAAGTTCTGCCCATGATTGATTTTCCCTAAGGAATGACAGACTTCAAAGGATGCTTACTTACTTTTGCTTGGTTCATTGGTTATTGTTTTCCATTGCCTTAAGGAGCAGACTTTTTTGTTTGTTTTACTTGTTCTTCTAAAGTTCATGCTAGGGTTGAAGAACAGATGGAAGTGTGGATTTATTTTTCCCATATTGTTTTGGCATCTACCAATAATAGCAGAAGAGTATTAGAAGTGAATGACTTTTGTTTATTTTTCCTTCTTATTCTCTAGTCCCAGTGAACTGAAGACAATGCTCTCATTAAAACTGACGATAATTTGATATGTTCTCTTCAATAATCTGTCAGTGCCCACCACCTGAGGGAAATCATAACCTAAGCCTGTATTTCATCCAGAACAATGTCTTGTCCTTGATGTCCAGATGAACTGTAAGCTGGGCACATACTTTCACCAGGAGATTTTATTTTCTCTCTTTCTTTCTTCCATCCTTGGCGTTTTAAATCAAATTTATGTTGGAGGACACACACTAACCCCCAGGTGTGACTTTAACAAAGAAGGAAATATTTTAAAGTATCAGGAACATTTGTAGTTACTCAGGGATAGCTTAGTGATCTGGAAGCCAGAGTGTGACTGGGAAGTAGTTTGACTGTTCTTTGGCCACTGTTTTTGTGACCCTTTCCCTTGCTCCTCTCCATATACAGACACGCTCATCAACACGCATGGTCCTTCCAAATCACAGGAGGTTCGGCCCACAAATGCAAATTTACATATTCATTCTTTATTGCCAAGGACATGCCTTCTGGGTCTCAATGGCAAATATAGACAAAAAAAAAAATTAGGTTTACGAATGACGCTTCCTAACTCAAGTGTCCAATTCTGATCTAATGACCTTAATCATCAGGAGCTGGGGATGCTGAATAGCTGTGGCTGCAGGATTCTTTGACTGAATTGTGTCTCCACAAAATTCATATGTTGAAGCCCCAACCCCCTATATTTGGAGCCTGAACCTTTACAGAGGTGATTAAGGTTAAATGAGATCTTAAGTGTGGGCCCTAATCCAATAGGGCCATGTCCTTATAAGAAGAAGAAGAGAGGTACCTGAGTGGCTCAGTCGCCTGACTCTTGATTTTGACTCAGGTCATGATCTCACGGTTCTTGAGTTCGAGCCCCACATTGGGTTCTGTGCTGACAGCATGGAACCTGCTTGGGAGTCTCTCTCTCCCTCTCTCCCCCACCCCTCATCCTTCTCTCTCTCTCTCTCTCTCTCTCTCTCTCTCTCTCAAATAAATTAAAAAAAGAGGAAGAGGAACCAAGGATGCACACACACACACACGCAGGAAAATCCATGTGAGGACAGTGAGAAGGCAGCTGTCCACATGACAAGGAGAGGCCTCAGGAGAAGCCAATTCAACCAGCACCTTAATCTTGGCTTTCCCGCCTCCAGAACTTTAAGAAAATTAATTTCTGCTATGTAAACCACCAAGTCTGCGATATTTGTTGTGGTGTCCCAGCAGATATATATATATATGTACATATATATGTATATCTATAAGCAGATATATATATATATACATATATATGTATATCTATAAGAATATATATTACATAATTATGTAATTCTATGTTGTCTATAATACTATATGTTGTATATAGTGTATGCAATACATAATTATGTATTATCTATATATATATATTTATATATATATTTTTTCTGATAAAAAGCACCCTCACAGGGGTAGTATGCCTGAACCACCAAAAGTGTTATATGTACCTAACAAAAAAGAACATACTGATTTAAGTTTCTTTTGCTAGAGGATGCCATTTTGTTTTCATCTGTTGCTTCTTTTTGCCCTCTTCCTTTCCTCTTCCTTACTCCTTCTTTTCACAGAAAATGTTGTATACGGGCTTCTTTTAGTCCTGGAATCTGTGCAGACGCTCTCTTTTGAATTCTGGCCCCACATTTTCTATAATACTTTTAACATCTGTACCAGGTTATACCGCCAACATTCCAACACATTTTATCTAAGACTAAAATAATTTACATTTTGGCAAACGTTCTCCCTCCTTAAACTCTGCCCCCAGTGCCGCAAAACATAGAAATATGTGTCGAGCCACTTCTGAGTCCTTGTCCTCTCCTTGGCCCCTGCCATCCCTGCCCTGCCTCCTTGTCCTAAATAATGAAACACCAGAGGGTCTAGCTTATTTATTCTTCAAGATTAGCCTTCCCTTTCAAGTTCTTACATGTACACTTACCCCTCCTGTACAAATAACATGACTAATGAAGAGCTAAGTATTATTGTTAAATAACACCTCAACAATACATGAATGAACAGTTTAGAAGTATTTGCAGAGACTGACAGAATTGGCTTTGCAGGACCAATTACCACTCAGTATATTTATTACACCAATGTTGGAGTTCCTATGTAACCAGTGACAAGCCATCCCTAGCCCAATTCTACTGAGCAGCTAGCTAAGGTAAGAATTTGTGGCCATTAAGGGGAAACAAAGAAAAACAAACACACGTTTTTAAAAAATCAGCAAGCATGTAACAACAGCATAAAAAATGCTTTTGCATCTCTCACTTTTTATGTCTTGGATTCTCTTGTAAGATGGAATTGCACCACTGGTGACATATTAAACATTTCTGTTACATTCGTAGGGTAGAAAGGTGGCTGTCAACATATTTGGGGTAAATATTTGATGTAAGTCACAGACACCCTAGAATATCCTGAAACCTCTGACCATCCGTGTACAAACTTGGTGTTTCCATGCGGAGGATGTTTTGTTGTGGGAGGAAGTGAGATGAAGAGAGACAAAAGAAAGACATCAGCGAATCCAAGAACAATGGGCCATGGAAAAGCAGCAGATCTCGCTACTTGAATATAGATTGTATGTGCCCTGCCATCTCTGAATATCAAGTAGACATGTAACCTGTGTGGCCCAACAATATCCCCCAAAGGAATAAATGGATTTATGGAGAAATGTTTTCTATTGCTATCGTAACAAATTACTGTGATTTAATGCAAATTGTTGCCTTATGGTAGGTAGTTTTCCTGGAGACCAGACATCTGAAATGGGTTTCACTGGATTAAAATCAAGGTGTTTGCCGCGCTGCATTCCTACAGGGGCTCTAGGCGAGAATCCGTTGCTTGTCTATTCCAGCTCCGAGGCTGGCTGCATTTTTGGCTGGCTGCCTGCTGCCATCGTTGAAGCCAACAAAGCTGCTGAATTTTTCTCAGGCTGCCATCTCTCTGTTTCTGACTCTTCTGCCTCGTTCTCCCGCATTTGAGGGGGCCTTGTGATTTTATTAGGCCTGCAGTGATGAGCCAGGATAAAATCGCCTGGTCTTGAGATCAGCTGATCTTAAACTACTAACCTTAATTCCTACATGGCATGTGACAGAACATGTTCACAGTCTCTGGAGATTAGGACACTGCCATCTTTGGAAAGCATTGTTCTACTTGTCACAATATACTTGACTGGTCTTGTTCTTATTTTGGGGAGGGGGGAGTTGGTTGGTTGATTTGGTTGTTTTTTTTTTGTTTGTTTGTTGATTGGTTTGGGGTTTTGGTTTTGTTTTTTATGGTTTTGTTTTTTATGGTTTTTTTTGTTTTTGTTTTGTTTTTGGTTTTTTATGGTTTTGGGTTTTTTTTTGTTTTTTTGTTGTTTTTTTGTTTTTGTTTTGTTTTTGGCTTTTTATGGTTTTGGGTTTTTTTGGGTTTTTTTGTTTTTTTGTTTGTTTGTTTGTTTTTGTTTGTTTGTTTTTGACTAAAAGATTTGGCCCTTTCTGCCCTTATTCTTGAAATCTGCTCTATTACCATTTTTAAAAAACGTACCCACGTGTTCTTTTCAAGCTCAACTGCAAATCTCAGAACACTGACACCTGATGTGGACTAGTACCCCACGTTTCCCCCTCATAAATCTCCTCAATGTATCATATGTTCTGGAAGTACACATAGCCAGACATTCTGAGTGGCTAGTCAGGAAAAAAACACTTCACAGGACACCAGCTTTCATCACAATCTAATTAAAAATTTAGAAAAAACCATGAGTGGAACCAAGAAAGGTAAAGCTTAATTTGAAGAATTTATCTTTTTACATTCAACTTAGAAACTGTGGCTGATGTGTAATGAGCAGGAACTGACCCTAGGATATCTCAGAAAATTCTCTATTCACAAGAATCTTAGGATGAGGGCAACCCCACAATAGCTCTCAGAGGATGGCAGTAAGTTCACTACCTCTTCCGATGCAAGCCCTGGTGAAAATGTTTGTTACTCAGGTTGTTAAACATCTCTTATTGACTAGAAGCTCATGACCCCCCTCCTTGGATTTTATTCACTTATGAGTGTAACCTGCCCATTCAAGAAACGCTTTTTATAGATTTAGAGTAAAAGCCTCAACCCACCATTGTACCAAGTTGCACACTGTAAGGTCTACAGGGGCTAGAGAGCAAAGACAATTGCCCAAATAGAGCTGACTTCATAATGCACCATTGCAGAATGTCCTTTTTGACACTCATGCTCCTGACATTTCAGTCCTCTGTCTGCTCAAGCCCAAATTCTTATCCCTACACTTCAATTATTTTCCAAAACCTTGCAGTATGAACCACATTAAATCCACTCTATGTTGTTTCCAGTCTTGATTATAAAATGGATTAGGTAATTAACCATTCTTAAATACTTCACTGGTTGCCTATAGCTATAGCTTTTGGGGTAAAATCCCAAGTCCACAGTTTAGCTCATAAACCTTTTTATGAACTGGCACCTGCCCTCTTGGATGGTTTCAATCTTAGTCTATACCTATCACAATACGTTCTTCCACTCTCCAGAGCTGTTCGTAAATTTTTGATCATATACTATTTAGATATCTGTGTCTTTGCTCATGGGTCCCTATCCAGTGTGTCTATGGCCATCCTCTTGCCTTGAGTAAGTTGAACTCCTACACAGGCTTCGAACCTCAGCTCTAACACTATCTACTATTGGAGTCTTGTGATTTAGAGACTACTTAAGTGCTTTTGTGTGCTTCCTTCACAAATGTTTTTCATAGGATTTACAATTATGTCATCTCATTATTGAACAACCTTGTAGACATTCTTGGAGGACAGTAGACATAACCTATCTTGCTTTACATTTCCAATGGATTGCACAATGGCACTGTGGGCACAGAAACACCTGTGGATTGATATAAAAATACTGCATTTGGAGATAGACTTCTACATCTACTAATTAAAAAAAAATCTCTATTTCTTCCACTATCCATACCTCAAATCTGTGAAAGTAGCAAATTTGCCTGTAAGGTTATTGTGCAGTGAAAATAATAAAACCAATGAAATCATTTCCTAAACAACTAACTTGTAAGATTTCTTACCACTGTGCAATTATTTCATAATTTGTCCTGGTTACATATTAAAAAGAAATTGACAACTACATTGGAAGCTGTGTTATCAGGTTGTGGCAGAGTTGGTTCTTAAATTTGATTCAAGTTTCCACTCAAAGTATTTTTCAGACGGGTCAGATCTTCGCCAGTTTGTCGGAGGAAGAAGAAATGAGTAAAGCAAGGGTTTTCTCAAAACCTTAACAACCTTGCCATTCTATTTGCTATTAGCATTAAAATAAGTCAGAACACAAATAAGCTTTTTCCTTTACAATTTTTCTAACCACTTAGATTTAAAAGCCTTTCTGGCCTAATCTCTCCACACTCATTGAACATCATCCAAATTCTGACTGGAAGTTACATATTCATAACACTTGTAGGTCTTATCACTGATCGGTACAATGAAACTAAGCTTGAGTCCTTATAAAAAGTACAATATAACAGCGTTCCTGCAGTGCAGGATGATTGCCGATTTAAATTACAATAAGGTACAAATAAAAGAAAGAAAATAAAAACATTCTGAGGCTTATTGACTTCAAAGGCTTAAGTCAAAGACTACTTCTTCATCAATCATAACATCAACCCAGCAGTATCAAAGGGCAAATTTCAGTACCAATAAATACCAGAGTTGAGTGCATTTCATACACCATCAAAAGAAAACGAGTCACAAAATGTTAGAACTGAAAGGAATATTTCAAGTTACTGAAACAATCGCCTTACTTTGTGGTACAAGAAACCTAACTCCTAAAATCTGCCCAGCAGTTGAATCCTCCAGTTGTACCTGGTCAGTCTATGAAAACACATTCCCCTACACTTTCTATTTGTCATCTATCGTTCCATAACACATCATCAGAGCTTAATGGCTGGGGGGAAAAACAACACAATAATTTGTTACCTCGAGGAGTTTCTACAGAATAACTTAGCTGGGTGGTTCTCATGAGGTTGCCGTCTAGATGTTGGCCAGGGCTGCATATATGTCTGCCTCCTAGGAGCCGCATTCATGTGGTCGGAATGTTGGTATTGGCTTTGGAAGGAGGCATCCATTCTTTACCCCCTGGACACCTTTATAGGGTTTATAATATGGCAGCTGGCTTCCTTGATAGTGAGGGACTCCAGAGAACGCAAGATATAAGCCACAGTTTCTAGGCCTAGCCGTAGACATTATACACAATCGTAAAATCTTACTGATGACACAATCAGCCCTACTCTCTGTGAGAAGAGGCCACACAATGGCATGAATACAAATAAAGCAAGAATCATGGGGCTATTATGAACAACTGGCAACCATAGCTCTATTATTTTTTTTTCCTCCTGGTGTTTCTTTTCCCACCTTGTCTTCCCCGATTTGTGCCAGTCTTCACTTCCATTGCAACCTCAAACAATGACAGGTTACCTGCTTCCGGTTTTAGTTCCTATTCCAAAGCTTCTACCAATTACAGAGTTGGTCAGTAGGTCAAAGTCCTCTGTGCTCTTCATTTCTGCTTCCAACCAATTACTCCCCCACGTTCTTCTAAAAAGGACGACGCTATTTGGTTCTTGTCATCAACTGACGGGTCACCAACCAACAAGTCAGTCACTCCCCACCCTTTGCAATGCAATCTTCCCCTCCACCTCAGGCCCTACTCTCATTTGTCTGTGAAAATGGCACCCCAAATCTCCTGGCTGCCGGGATCTTTAAACTTCTTGTTGCCCAAGAAGCCAGCCCATTCTGCTGAAGCAAAGCAGGCACATGACCACAATGTAGGGCTTCAAAATCAAGTTCCTTTCACTCAGACAATTGTATTCTACCCATATTTGCTCACTTTAAATAAATAAGGAAATAAATAAATAATAAAAAAAACAAGCAAACACATAAACATGTAAAATTTTCAGAAGGTTTTTTGGAATAATTTTAGATTTACTGAAAGATGATCAAGATATTACAGAAAGTTCCCATAGACACTTCGGTCGCTTTCAGTTTTACCTGACGTTACCATTTCAGGTGGTTGTGGCAATGGGTCAAAACTAATACACCCACACTGGCATATTCTTTTTAACTGAACTCCAGATTTCGTTCAGATTTCTCTAGCTTTTCCACGAATGTTCAAAAATCCAGTTCAGGTTCCACAGTGCATTAGTCATCAGACCTACTTAGTCTCCTCATGTCTGTGACAGTTTCTCAGTCTTTCCTTGTTTTTCAAGATTTCAGCAATTTAGAAGATTGGCCACATACTTTGTAGAAGGGTGAAACATTTGGGTCTCATGAACATTTTTCTCATGATTACAAGACTATGAAATTCTGTAAATAATTTACAGAAGTGAAGTGTTCTTACTATGCTGTGTCAGGAGGGATATGACATCTGCAAGGCCACAGTGGTGACCTTAATCCCGATCTCAGGTATGGTAGTACTTGCTAGGTTTTTGCACTTTAAAATTAGCTTTTTCTCTTTCCATACTGTATTCTCTGGAAGCAAGTAACAGCTCCTGTGGAGTTGAGCATTAAAGTTTTCCTCTGGGAGAGTAAAATATCTGTATATATTATCTAACTTTTTCTGTAAGAAGGAGCTGCATACTCTTTACCATTCATGTGTATATGCATGTATACATGTATGCATTTATGTCATTATAAGCTCATGTACTTTTTTTATAATTAGGATTAGAAGGTTGTTAGCTCATTTTTTCAATCAGTCCAACAACTATCATTCTTAGTTGGATGAGCCCTACAATCCACTGAATCGTGTAAATTTCCTTCCAATCTCCCTCTTCTGCCTCAGATACTGGAGACCATTTTGTCACGTGCATCTCAATCCCTTCTGCCGTGATAAACATAAGAACAAACCTTTTAAAAAATATATAAGGAGTGGGAGGGGAGGGGGCTGGGTGGCTCAATTAGTTAAGCATCCAACTTTGGCTCAGGTCATGATCTCATGGTACATTAGTTGGAGCCCCACGTCTGTGCTGACAGCTCAGAGCCTGGAGCCTGCTTCCAGTTCTATGTCTCCCTCCCTCTCTGTTCTCCTTCCCCACTCATGCTGTCTTCTCTCTCACTCTCTCAAAAATAAATAAACATTAAAACATAATAAAAAAAATACACAAGGGGCAGTAATACTACAAATTCTACAAATTAACTGTTACCCAACAAAAATGGACTTTCAAAATTTCTGAATAATCTTTGATTTACCCATTTATCTTAATAAAATCTTCTTTAAAAAAAACACTTTATATGGGACCTTATCAAAATAAAAAGCTTCTGCACAGCAAAGGAAACAACCAGCAAAACTAAAAGGCAACCGACAGAATGGGAGAAGATATTTGCAAATGACATATCAGATAAAGGATTAGTATCCAAAATATATAAAGAACTTACCAACCTCAACACCCAAAAAACAAATCATCCAGTGAAGAAATGGGCAAAAGACATGAATAGACACTTCTCCAAAGAAGACATCCAGATGGCCAACCGACACATGAAAACATGCTCAACATCACTCATCATTAGGGAAATACAAATCAAAACCACAATGAGATACCACCTTACACCTGTCAAAATGGCTAACATTAACAACTCAGGCAACAACAGATGTTGGAGAGGATGTGGAGAAAGAGGATCTCTTTTGCATTGTTGGTGGGAATGCAAGCTGGTGCAGCCACTCTGGAAAACGGTATGGGAGGTTCCTCAAAAAACTAAAAATAGAACTACCTTCCGACCCAGCAATTGCACTACTAGGCATTTCTCCATGGGATACAGGTGTGCTGTTTCGAAGGGACACATGCACCCCCATGTTTATAGCAGCACTATCAACAATAGCCAAAGTATAGAAAGAGCCCAAATGTCCATGGATGGATGAATGGATAAAGAAGATGTGGTATGTATATACAATGGAGTATTACATGGCAATCAAAAATAATGAAATCTTGCCATTTGCAACTATGTGGATAGAACTGGAGGGTATTATGCTAAGAGAAATTAGTCAGCCAGAGAAAGACAAAGATAATATGACTTCACTCATATGAGGACTTTAAAAGACAAAACAGATGAATGTAAGGGAAGGGAAACAAAAATAATATAAAAACAGGGAGGGGGACAAAACAGAAGAGACTCATAATTATGGAGAACAAACTGAGGGTTACTGGAGGGGTTGTGGGAGGTGGGATGGGCTAAATGGGTAAGGGGCACCAAGGAATCTACTCCTGAAATCATTGTTGCACTATATGCTAACTAATTTGGATGTAAATTTTAAGAAAATAAAAATAATACAAAAAAAACACTGTATTTTTCAGGGCAACTTCAAGGTTACAAAAAAAAATTGTGTAGAAAGTACAGGGACTTCCTACAGATTCCATTTCTTTCCTCCTCCCACGTACAATTTTTACTATTATGAACATTTTGTATTGGTATAGTGCATTTGCTAAAATTGGTGAACCAATGATATTATTGACTAAAGCCCAGTTTACATTGTATTGTAGAGTTCTACAGATTTTAGCAAATGTGTAATATCATATAGTCACCATGATAGTATCCTACAAAATAGTTTTTCTATCCTAAAGCTTTCCTTTGCTTTACTGACTCATCCTTTTTCCCTTATCCCCAAAACCCTGGTGATCACTGGTATTTTTTACTGTCTTTAGAGAGATCCTTTTCCTGAAGTCATATAGTTAGAATTATGCAGCATGTAGCCTTTTCAAATAGGTTTCTTGCACTTAGCAAAATGCATTGATGGTCTCATGTCTCTTTGCAGCTTGATAATTCATTTCTCTTTATCACTGAATAACACTGCATCTTATAGATGTACTACAGTTTATCAACTGGTCTACTGGAAGACATCTTGCTTCCTCCAATTTTTTTTTCAACGTTCATTTATTTTTGGGGGGACAGAGAGAGACAGAGCATGAGCGGGGGAGGGGCAGAGAGAGAGGGAGACACAGAATCGGAAACAGGCTCCAGGCTCTGAGCCATCAGCCCAGAGCCTGACGCGGGGCTCGAACTCACGGACCGCGAGATCGTGACCTGGCTGAAGTCGGACGCTTAACCGACTGCGCCACCCAGGCGCCCCGCTTCCTCCAATTTTAAGCAATTAGAAATAAAGCGCTGTAAAAATTTGTGTGCAGGTTTTTGTGTCGACATAAGTTTTCATCTCATTTGGTCATATCAAAGAGCCCTATTGCTGTATCATAGCATATGCATATGTCTGGTTTTATAAGAAACTGCCAGACTGTCTTCCAAAATGCACCATTTTGCACTTCTAGCAAAAATGAAAGGGAGTTTCTGTTGTTCCACATCTTCACCAGTATCTGGTGTTGTCAGGATTTGGGGTTTGAACCATTCTAATAGGTGTGTGGTGGTATCTCATTGTTTTAATTTACTATTCCCTAATGCCATGTGATTGAACATCTTTTTATGTTTATTTGCCATCTATATATCTTCTTTGATGAGTAGTCTGTTCCAATCTTTTGCATTGTGTTTTCACATTGCTGAGGTTTACAGGTTCCTTGTGCATTTTAGATACAAATCCTTTATTAGTTATGTATTTTACAAAATTTTCTCCCAGTTGGTGATTTGTCTTTTCATGCCCTTTAAAGTATGGTTTGCAGAACAGAAATTGTTAATCTTAAGGAAGTCCCATTTATCAAATTTTTCTTTTGCAGATCATGCTTTTGCTGTTGTATCTAAAAAGTGATAATCAAATCAAGATCATCTAGATTTTCTCCTGTATTACTTTTCTTAGAGGTTGTATAGTGTGCATTTTTTGAATGTTTATTTTTTAGAGAGAGAGAGAGAGAGAGAGAGAGAGAGAGAGAGAGAGAGAGAGGGAGAGCTCTGTCAGCCCAGAGCTTGATGTGTGGCTTGAACTCCCAAACTGCAAGATCATGACCCAAGCTGAAGTCAGATGCTTAACCTACTGAGCTACCCAAGTACCCCTGTTTTGTATTTTAAATTTAGACTTTTAACCTATTTCTTATGAAAAATATAAGATCTGTGTCTAGACTTTTTGTTTTTTTGCATGTGGATGTCCAGTTTTTCCAGCATGATTTATTTAAATAATCATCTCCTTTCTCCATTTCATTGCATTTGTTATTTTTTCAAAGATCAGTTGTTTATATTTATAGGGGTTTATTTCTGGGCTCTCTATTCTGTTCCACTGATCTATTATCTATTACTTATTACACTGTCTGGATCATGGTAACTTTATTTATGTGTTTATTGTTAGCTTGCATGGATGTTTTTCTTTCTTTCTTTCTTCCTTCCTTCCTTCCTTCCTTCCTTCCTTCCTTCCTTCCTTCCTTTCTTTCATTTCATTTCATTTCATTTCATTTCATTTCATTTCATTTAAATCCAAGTTAGTTAACAGCATAATAACGACTTCAGAAGTAGACTTTAGTGATTCATCACTTACATACGAATAGCACCCAGAGCTTATCCCAACAAGGGCCCTCCTTAATGCCCATCACATTTAGAGTAAATCTTTACTTTTCTTTTTTTTTTTTTTTTTAATTGTAATTCCAGTGTGGTTAACATGCAGTGTTATATTAGTTTCAGGTATACAATACAGTGATTCAACACTTCCATACAACACCTGGTGCTCATCACAAGTGCCCTCCTTAATCCCCATCACCTATTTCACCTACCTACCCCCCCACCCCCCTCCCCAACCCACCTCCCTTCTGGTAACCATCAGTATGTTCTCTCTAGTAAAGTCTATTTCCTGGTCTGCCTCTCTCTGTTTTTCCCCACCATGCTGATTTGTTTTGTTTCTTAAATTCCACATATGGATGAAACCATATGGTATTGGTCTTTCTCTGACTGACTTATTTCACTTAGCAGTCTTCTGACTTTGTCCTTACATAATGTGTTGGCTGTTCTGGGTTTTTTATTTCCATATAAATTTTATAATCAGTTTGTCAATATTCAATAAATAACTTACTAAGATTTCGATTAGGATTGTCTCGAATCTATAGATTAAATTGGGAAGAGTTGACACCTTGATATTAAATGTTCCTACCAGTGAATATGATGAAACATACATTTGTTTAGATTTTTGTGATTTCTTTCATCAAGGCTATGAAGTTTCTCTCATATGGATCTTGTACACATTTTGATAGGTTTCTACCTGATTAATTCAATTTTTAATATTAATATAAATAGCGTAATTTCTTTCTAGTTGTTTATTGCTGGTATATAGAAAAGCAATTGAATTTTATAAATTAACATTACATTTGGTGACCTTGCTATAATTGCTTATTTGTTCATTTTTTGTTATAAACTTTTGGGGTTTTCTATATTGACAATTATATTACCTACAAACAAAGACAATTTTCTTCTTCCTTTTCAATCCATATACCATTTATTTCCTATTCTTTTCATATTGCATCAGCTCAGATCTCCAGGTGGTGAATAGGACTGGTGAGAGGAGATATAATTTCTCTCCTAATAATGTCATTGTTTGTTTTTGCCACTAGGATAATGCTGGCTTCATAGAATAAATTACGAAATATTTCTTCTATTTCTGTGTTATGGAAGAGAACATAGAAAATTGGCATAATTTCTTCTTAAATGTTTGGTAGAATTCACTAGTAAACCATCTAGGTTTTCCATTTTAGAAAGTTAGTAATCATTAATGTAATTTCTTTAATAATATAGACCTCTTTAGATTGTCCATTCTTCTTCTTTGAGTTTTAGTAAATTGTGTTTTCAAGGAATTGATCTATTTCATTTCACGTTTCAAATTTGTGGGGCAAAGAGTTGTACTTACATTCCATCACTGTTCTTTTAATGTCAATGGCATCACTTGTGATAGTTTCTTGTTCATTTCTGGAATTAGTGATTTGTGTTTTCTCTTTTTTTCTCTCTTGGTTAGCCTGGCTACATGTTTACCAGTGTTGATCTTTTCTAAAACCAGCTCACGATTATTTTGATTTTCTTTATAAATTTCCTGCTTTGGATTTTATTGTTTTTTTTTCTGTTTTATTTGAGAAAGGATCTAAATTTATTTATTATTTCATGTGGGTAAAAATGCCTGAGTACTGTTAATTGGGTAATTCCTCTTTCATCAATGATCACCATGATACCCACAAAATATCAAGTTTCATAAAAATTAGTCTTTTTCTATCTACTTATCTTAAATCCATTAATTTCCTATATCCTTATAAAACATTTATTTACTATAACTATCAATTGAACACCTGTTATAGAAAATATTTCTTTATAATTTTTCTTTAGGAATATCTCTTAAGTACTCTTTGGTCTTTCCATTTAAGATCCTAATTGGGATTTTTATTGAAATAGCATTTGAGAGTTTAAACAATTTAAGGAAAGCTGAGAAGACTAAGATATTGAATTTTTTATTATTAAACTTGTTAAAACATTTTATTGTTTTAAAATTTTCTCCCAGGCTTGTGTTTAAATTTCCTTAGGTATTTTATAGTTTGATATTATAAATGCTATTTTTATTAATTATACTGTCCTTGATAAATATATGCAACTGCTTTTTAATCTTTTAGGATTTATTTTATTTGCATCAAACTTGTAACACTCTGCTTAATTGCAACAATATGGGAATTATTTGGGGTTTTCTTGTGAAAATAAGCTAAATCATTTTGGAATAAAAATTAGTGGCTGATTTTGGCCAGCTCTTCTAGGACAACATTTAAAAGAAGAAAAATGAGTAGAGCATCCTGTTTTGTTCTTACTTTATGTATAATGTTGGCTTTAGATTTGAGTAGGTACTCTTTATCCATAAAGGAAATTTCTTCCTGTACCATATGCTGTTATGAAATTCTATCAATTTGCCTCCATATTTTGATATAGTAATATTGTATATGCGTATATTTATAAATATTCTGTTATATATGTGCATAATTTATTGGTGCCCTCTACAATATGTAAACTTTTAAACTATGGAAAAGGTGAATTACATTAATAGGTTTTCTAATGATATACCAACATGGATCATAAAAATATCTTTCTTACACATCACTGGATTTAGTATATTACCTTTTAATATTTTATATTACTTTAAAATGTGTATTCATCTTTTTTATTCACAAAGACTTGTTTTTATTGACATCAACTCTAATTTCATTGCGATTAATGAATGTGATTTATTTTATAACAATTTTGAAAACATGTTAAAATTTATTTCATGAGAAAAACATGGGTCAAATCTTATAAATGCTTCATGGTTGCTGGAGGAGAATCTACAGAAAGTATTGAGCTTAGGAATAATGTCAATCACATTAAGCTTGTACATTTGGTCATTTACATGTTCCATATATTATATACTTACCATTTATGGAAAAGCTTGACAATCAAGCTGACTCAATGACCACACTAATAGTTTGTGTTCAAAGTATGACCAAAATACTTCATCTAAAATACTGTTAATTTAATTTAGACATGATATTAAGTTAACTGTCAAGTTAAATATAATATCATGGGATGATGTTATTAAGAGAAGACATTAGTTGAAAAAACAGAGCTCTCCAGAATGGTTCCAGGCATATTTCACTCTCTGTGTCCTTAATGTAAAGTTCCCAATTACTCCTGATTCTATCCCAGGCTCCTTTTTCCCCTTCTTTGAAAGACCCATTTACTATCCTCCAAGATAATGCATCTCTGTGATGAGATCTAAAGAAACTTCACTATGTTTTCCTTGATTTTCTGAGCTCTTCATCAAATTAATCTTTCTGTACCTCATTTTCTTGGAAAGCAGGATTAATAATAGTGTCCTACTACACGGGATTCCTGTGAAGGATAAATGGAAGAATATACACAAAACATTTGGAAGAATGCATGGAACATAATAATGGTTAATGGTTCTTAGTCATTATAAATGATTAGTTTTTACTGTTGTCATCCCTGAATACTTTCTGTTTTCATTGCTGTCTGTAGGCATCACGATTTCTCAGTAAGATATAAAGTACTGGATGACAGCAATTGTGATGCATTTTATTTTGAAATTAGCTAGGCTGGGTAAGATATTGTAAGTTCTGTCCATCTAGTTTAGGGACTAGAAATATTCTAGACCTTTAGTAATCTGCCTTTGACCTAATTGTGGATATGTCCAAGTACCAAGCTGCAGAGTTCCTTCTTGTTGACACCAAGTATGGATCCATTATGTCTGAATGCATCTGATTCATCATTCATAATTTCCCTGCTGGAGTTTCACAGCTCTTTTGGAAAAGACTAACAACCTTGACGAGTTCTTTCCAGCAGCTCTGTGTTCTCCAGTGTGTGCATTGTGCTATAAAAGATGCACAAGTATAGTTTCATGATTTCGTTTACATGTTTTGTTTTTTTGTCAATAATCTTGCCATTCTCTTCTGTTAGGATAGAATGATTTAGAATTGCTTGATGCTCCTGGACTTCCGTTAGCACTCCTGGAGCTGGCTGTACCTGCACAGACACTGACACACAGGAGAGCACTATGGAGGACAGACATTTCCAACGGAGCATAGTTGGAAAGAGGCTGGAGTTGATTTTCTGGGGCAAAAAGACACTGAGAGAAGAGAAACTTCCCTGGGAGCCTAGGCATGAGGACACTGCCAATGTTCAACCTGGGTTCCTCTCCAGAGGGACCTAATTCCTCTCCACCAGCAGACCTTACTCACAGCACAGATCCGGCAGTGAAGCTGGGCAGAAAACTCTCCCAATGATCAAAGTCTCTATGCCTCCTTCTGGGCATTTCTTTGGCAAGGTGGTCAACACATGTTTGCCTTGATGTCCCAAACCCTAGCCAGTTTTTTCAGGAAAAGAGAAGAATTCAATTTACTTCATTGACAGTTGTCAGGGCCAAGGATGCATGTCTAGTTTTCTCTTTGGCTTGGACAGCATTGCACACCCATGGTGTAACGTTTCTCTCTCAGGCACCTTCTAAGTTTAATCGCCAGGATGGCCATGCAAATCATTCACCTTTATCCATTTAACTGGTAAGATTTACAGCCATTTTTTTAAGTAGGAAATAGAATTTGTCTTTTCTATTTGAAGATGTGAGATCAATTTTTCAAAAGTCTTTAAATGTAAATGAATTAGTTACTGTATTTTTAAAGAAGAAAAACATCTGGAAAGCAAGTTTTATTGCTCAGACATATGGTGTTTCCCTCATGAGGGAAAACTATATTACCAAATGAAACAACAAAAAGGTTATAATGTATCTAAGATTATAAGAAAAAAGAAACCCAGTATTTTGAATTCAAGTGAAATTAGAGACTTTTACTATTTAAAACAATAAAACACGGCCATAGATTTTATATACTAAGAAGTGCATATTAACAGAACACAGGAATATAGAATTTTGTCACAGAAGAGAGTTGCTACCTCACTTTGAAGCATGTCAAAAAATAGGAAACTGCTTTTCTTTTGGCTTCACCATTGGTATTCACTGGTGACCGTGACTTTGAGTAGAGCAGGTAGACTGAAGAAAACATCACCTTGATCATGAAGTAATTAGGTAATAAAAGTCTAATGTGTTGTTTCTTAGGGAAGTCAAGAATAAAATGAATTGAAAATAAAACTGAATGAACCACACCAAAAACAAGCAAATGTAGGCCAGGTCTATTCAGACACACAGGCATTGGGGTGACAGCTCTCCCACGGTGTCAGGAGAATATGCCACCAGCCAGAGAAGCAGCACTACCCAGTCCCTGCTGCGCACAGAGCACGGCCAGCCCCTGTGAGTGGAAACTGTAGAATCAATCGTTAATTTTGTCCTGCCCAATTGAAGACAGAAGGTCACCATGTTTCTTTTAAAGATGAACAATCCTTTCTCTTTCTACCAAGTTTATGGCAGCGCAACATACCTCTGAACCCAGTGGCCACAGGCCGTCAGCCCATTTCTGAAGATCACACCCTACTTGCCCCCAGCAGATGCACCATCTGTCACAGTATCTAGTGGTTGCTTTGTTATATGATCTTCCAGGTTTACAGACCAAGATCATTAGTATTCGTGCTCTGATCATGAATAATTAGAGAGCATCCCTCTTCTCAGAGTTCAGGCCAAAACTCTGCCCAGACTCAACTAAATCAACACAATGAGAGGAATCGTGGATTAAGAATAAAGGAGCAGAAGGGTAGAGGTGATAGAAAAGAGTGGTTGAAAGAACCAAGGAGGGTGAATCTGGGAAAGAAAAATCCCTGACCACCTTACAGCTGCCTCAGAACTTGGACATTTGTCTTACACGTGAGAGATTGTACTTGCTTTGGATCCCAGTGCGTTAATATCATCCATGAATAGTTTAAACTCAGTTTAGGAAAGAATTTTATGGAAACTAGAGCTACTTAAAAAAAATAGAATGGACATTCTCATAAGAGTAAGGTAGTACTCCACACTTGGAATGTGTAAAAGTAAGCTAGAAGCCATTATGGAGTTTTCCAAGAATTGTGTGAGGTCCAGAATTATTTCTATTGATTGATAGTACTTACGTGTTTCCAGGGATCTTTCCTGCTGTGGCAATGATCAGATTATTGAATGGACACTTAGCTCCAGGAACCAGACACCTACATGCACAAGGTCCTTGGGAATTTCTGCACAAGAAACAATGGCAAAAAAGAGCAAAATGTCACTTAATTTTCAATGAGGCGTTGGCTTCAAGGTATAAAATGAGAAGACTGGGGAAAACAATACAGACAGCACTCATGGCCCCTGAGAGAGTTTGGGCTGAAGATGTTCTCCAACAGCAGGCCTTGGTGGCGAGCCCTGCCTTGTCCAGTTCCTCTGGATTTTGGCCCCAACCAAGGAGACTTTGTCCCTTTCCCTGAAAGTAATGAAGACCCACTAAGTAAATAAGAGCAACTTTTGGAAACTGACATCTACACACTGTCACCCAGTTGTG
This sequence comes from Leopardus geoffroyi, assembly GCF_018350155.1. Classification (NCBI taxonomy): domain Eukaryota; kingdom Metazoa; phylum Chordata; class Mammalia; order Carnivora; family Felidae; genus Leopardus; species Leopardus geoffroyi. Next base: position 67,902,945 of record NC_059331.1, on the reverse strand, counting down.
AGAAGAAAGGAAAAAGGAAGAATCCCATCCATGGGCTGATCTTTTCTGTTTTTATCATCTGGGAACTGCCTCCACATCATTGTTTTTCCTAGACACGCATATTTATTTATGTACAGGGCTCTGGCTCTGCTGTTTCATTTTTTTTTATTTTAATAGAATCAAACCATATGTGTTTTCATGCATTTTTAAAATAAAAAAAACCCACAGTTTTAGAGGACTTTCTATCAATGTTCACCCTAAGATCCTAATAATAGGATAATTTTTCTTGTAACTATTTTTTTTTTTTTTTGCAAATAATTTAAAGTAGCTTTCATAGTTAAGTCTTTAATCTCCTTGGAATGAATTCCTGAGTTTTCTATGAAATGGGGATCCCATTTATTTTTTCTAGGTGGAAATCATTTGTCCAAACACCATGGATTGAGTGGAATGTCAGTCATCATTACATAGCAAATTTCCATATATACCCATCTATCTGTAGATTCTTTTGTATTCTGGATTATTTACTACAAATTCATGTTAAGATAGTACCTGGTACAGGTAATATACTTTTGTTATTCTTTCTTATGAACGACTTTGGCCTGTAAGAGGGTTTGCTTTTTTCTTCTCTATCAGGGACCAGCAAACATTACCTGTGAAAGGCCAGATAGTAAATATTTAGACTTTGCAAACCATATAGTCTCTATTACAATTACTCAGCCTTGCCGTTGCTGTGCAAAAGTAGCCAAGGGCAATTTGTAAACAGATGGTCATGGCTGTGTTCCAATAAAATTCCTTTCACAAAATAAGGCAGTAGGTTAGGTATGACTCAGGAGACATGGTTTGCTGACCCATATTCTATATAAAGGCCTTGTGGGGATTTTGAATGGAATTTAATTGAATCCAAAGACCAACTTATAGAAAACTGTTAACACAGAAATGTTGTCTTTCTGTTTTTGAACGTGATATAACATTCCATAGTCTTTTTAAAAACGATATGCACTGAAATTGTAAATGCACATCATAGAGAAATTTAGGCCATGTTTATTCCTAGCTCTCCTATAGTTTTCTGGGATTCGTTCACATATATTACCTTATTAATTAAATGAATTATCTCCATTCCATTCCCCAACTCCCCATTCATAGCCTACTGTTTGGATTTACTTTATTGCACTGACCAGATGGCCATTTGAGTGCTGAATACTTGTGGTGACATCGAGCATGCCAGTGTGGCAGTTTCCTTTGGTTTCAACATTAAGTGTAATATTTGCTGTAGGTTCTGGCAGGGTTCTTTTAACAAATGTTCTTTGGAGTTTGATTACATGTACACTCATCTGGAATGGATACGGAGTTTCATCAGCTGGTTTTCAAGATCTGTGATGAAAAGAATAACTATGTTTTCTCTTAATATGTTAATGAAGAGATTCAACTTGAATTCTTTAAAAAAAAACCCTAGTTTATTATAAACCATTATTCTTTTCCAATCAACCCGTAATTATGATTTTAATTTCCTGAATCTAGATTTGTAAGTGTGATTAGTCTATACCTTTCCCTGTGATCCCTTTATTTGATTTTGATATGAGGTTAATGCAAGTCTCTTTTGGAAGTTTAAGAATAATCCCATTTTCTGTTATGCCCTGGAACAGTTTCACTAGTGTATCAATGTCAATAATGTACATTATTAATAACTTCTGTTTGTTGTAAACTGGACAAAAATATGCCAAACTATGACCAACCCATAGTAATTGCTGCCTCCTGGAAGAAGTTATTCATTCATTCATTCATTCAATTTTATTGTGGAAGAAGCAGATACTGAATAAGATAGAAAGCAAAGTATGCAATATGTTGGCTGGCTACTAAATGAGAAGGAGAACATTAAGGCAGGGAATGAAAATACAAAGTGGATGAGTTTGATATATTTTGATATGCTGGCAGTTTTGATATGGTGGCAAGTGAGAAGGGTAACATATGTGGTAAGAGAAGGGTAACATATGTAGACATGTGAAGGAGTTCAACGATGAACGCTCATAAATATCTAATAGCAAACAATGAGAAAAAGACACTGAGATTAGAGAAAATGTGTCTAACTTGAAGGAAAAGGGAGTCAAGAAAGCCTGGAGAGAAGTAGAAGATGAAAAGAGAGCAATCTATAAATCCTGGTGCCACATCATCCCATTTACCTCTGTGGCCATACAGTTTTCCTTTTTGCTGTGAAGGTATGAATTCCTTATATTGCTTTCAAAGCCCATTCCTCCCTCTACTACCCAATGATATTACACTAGAAATGTTCTCCTCTGTCTTCTATATCATCAGTTTCCCCTTCAATGTTAATTTCCATCAGCAAACATACTATAATTTCTTCCATTTAGAAAAAAAAAATCTTTAAATTTTTCCACCCACTTCTGAATGCTACTCCATCTCTTTGCTTATTTTAGACCAAATTTTTGTGAAATTGTGTATTCTCACCATGTGTAATGAAGCACACACCCCCCTCCTTCCCATTTATACTGAATCCCATACACTCAGGCTTCTACCCACCACTGAAGAAAATCTGTCCCTGTCAAGGTCACCAGTTGTTTCCACACACGTGACTCCAAGGGTGATTTTCAAACCCTCATCAGCAGCATTTCACATAGCCAATTATGAGGAAGACCTTCGTCATCTAATCCTGCCTATATTTGTTTATTTTTGTTGTTTTTGTTTTTTCCTTTACTGTTGGTATCTCTTGGTCCTGTACTGCTTGCTCTTTTCCAACTCCTTGAACTTTAAGATCAAAATGCCTCAAACCCAGTTCTTGGATTTCTATTCTTTGTCTTCACTCACTGATTTGGGGGTCCCCACCCCAGTGTTAGGTAAGTAATACACACATTTAGTTCAGGATTGCTAAGTGTTTACCCTAATTTAGAACCCATCTGAGCTTCAAGTCATGTCATCTCCATTAGAATGTCTAGTAGGCAACTCAAACCTTCCAAATTCATAACCAAAGTTCTGATGTTTCCACCAAGAAATGGGAATTCTACTTTTTTTGTTGTTGGTCAGGTCAAACAAACTTTGTTTTCCTTCTTGATTACTCTCTCATATTCCACATCCAACTCATTAGCAAATCCTATCAGTTACATTTCCCAAATATCCCAAGAATGTGACTATATCTTCCCATCCCTTCCCTCACCACCAGCATCTAAGTGTAAGCCACTACCAGGCCACATGGATATTGTATCCTCCCCATAGTCTTCCTGTTCATTGCTTACCTCCAGCACCTTACTTATGGCAGAGAAGCCAGAGTAAATCTTTAAAACTATAAGTTCTCTGCTCAAAATTGTTCAATGGTCTCAAACTCATTCACAACTACCTTTCTCATGTCCTTAAGGTCTCTGGGTAAATAGTACTTTCTGATGAGGTCTCTTTTGAGAACCTGATTTAAAATAAGCAGCTTGTACACTACTCACACCCTCCTTCCAACTTGACACTTCCTACCTTCCTAGTTTCGTGATATTTTTTTCCCCTTCCGTTGTCCTTATCACTAAATGGCAGTATAAATTTTGTTTATTTGCTTGCTTATTGGTTGCCACCCGCAACTAAATGATAAGCTCCATGAGCAGAGAGTGTCATTTTGTTTGCAATGTAACTACCTTATAATCATTACCTCCTCCTTCTTATTCAAAGGTGCTCTTTTGCTGACTGCTATGCCCGTAGAGGAAATGTGCTTGTCTTTCAATCCTATAAAGTTAAGGATTCATAAAGTATACACACTTTGGAGTCTGGATTTTTTTCACTCAAAATTATTTTGCAAAATTTATTCATGTTGTTGTGTATAGCTGTAGTTATCTTCAATGCTGTGTGCTATTTCATTGTAAATATACCCCATTTTATTTATCCCTTCTTCTGACATTTGGTCGATTCAAAATTTTGGATATCATTTAGTACTTCTAGAAATTTATTATTCAGGTAATCTGGTGCACACAGGTTTCTTCTCTGTATATTCCCAAATATATATAATTCCTGGAAAAACCTCAACATGATTGAGATGTATTCTCATTTTATATATTTTGTTTATGATGTTTACACCTGTGCTTGTGAAAAATACTGGCCTGTAATTTTCCTTTCTTAAAACACAGTTATCAAGTATAAGCATCAAATTCACATTGGTTTCATAAAATGAGTTGGGAAGTCTTTCCTCTTTTCCATTACTGCAAAAGTTAGTGTAAGATTGGTGTAATTTTCTTCTTTAATATTTAGTGCCATTCACCATTGTCATTAAAGTAATATAAAATAGATAATGATACAAATAATCTTCTTAGCTGATAAAGACATCAGCTCTATAGATATTTTATATTTGTATAAATGTCAATCCCTTTTTCTACTATGACCCAAGGTTGTGGCTGACCTCGAGATGGTTGCATAGATATAAACTTACTGGTAGTGCTCTTTGTAACCATGGCTATGAAGGAGCCAGAAGACAGGTTTGAGGGAGAGACTGAATGGAGATACAATTGCCACAGAGAGCTCAAGCTGGCTCTGTGTGGACCTGACAAGATATTCAGAGCTGTCTTATATTCAGAAATTAAGATAAAGGGGCTAAGCCTCTGTACTTTCCAAGTAGACCTATCATCAGATGGCAGCTGTCTCTTGGGAGGAAGGATACTCTCTGGAAAGGCAGCTCTCCTTAATCTGGGGATGATTCTAGGGAGATCCTTGGTCCTGAGTGGTCAGCAGATAGTGGATCAGATCCTCTGGCCTAAAGGGGCATCCCCCGCTTAGCATCAACTATCACACGCATTTCAATTATCCCAAACTAGTGAAGAGAGATACAGGAAATGTCTTGATTTAATAAGGACACACAGCACATTAACCTTTGCAATTTGTACTGAAAGGGAAGACATGGTGTACAAAGGAAAAGAGGGTTTCCTCTGAACTCGGGTGAATATCCACTGTTCAAATCCATTTCCATATCGATAGGGAAATTTTTCAAAGTAAATTGAGCTTGATCAGTGCTGTCGTTGTTGATTGTGGAAAGGAAAAAAAAAAAAAAAAAAAAGCCAGAGAAGCTTGGTCCTAATATCCTATGAGCTACATAACAGGGGGGAAAAGAAAATCAAACTCAAGGGGGAAGACACTGTTTTCTCAAATCCCCTCCCTCCAGTGCTTTTTGGATATTAAGATGAGATACTAATGCAAATGAGGAAGAAATGGACATCATTTTGAGACTCTGTAGCTGGTTATGAAGAATTACTTATGACAACCCGGCTCTGCCTTTGGAGGGGATGAAGGAAGGAACAAAGTTACTATAAAGTGTGTTTTTTTTTAATGTTTACTTTTGAGAGAAAGAACACAAGCAGGGCAGGGGCAGAGAGAGGGGGGGGACAGAGGATCGGAAGCAGGCTCTGCACTGACAGCAGAGAGCCTGATGTGGGGCTTGAACTCATGAACCGTGAGATCCTGACCTGAGCCAAAGTCAAGTGCTCAGCTGACTGAGCCACCCAGGTGCCCCTACCATAAAGTTAATTAGAAAAAAAAAATCATGGAGAGAGGAGTCATGGAAAGAATTAAATACATGGATTTTCATGAAAAGGGGTGAGCTAAAGAAGATATCTGCTTTTTTCTCTTTATCATCAGAACCCTTTTACATAACTAAAAATCCAAAGTTGTATGCTGCTCAGTAGATGGGAAAGTGATTCTCTGCGTTCTAGAATCCAAAAAAAAGCCAGGTATTTCCTTTCCTTGAATGCTGGCACAAAGGTCAGGGGCACATGACTGAAGCTGGCCAAATAAAAGCTGTAGGACAGAATTTTCCATCTTGAACACAAATGCAAAGAAGCTAAAGTTGTTTGCAATCCCTTATGCTATAAAAGGTGATGAATATCCAAGGTCCAACAGAAGTTATAATGGAGGAGCCAGGTACACAGCGATTACAGCTGCCTCCCATGTTTCTTTTATTGGACCTGGGGTCCTTTTATTCCTGACCACTTTCCAAACCTGGCAATTGATCCATCCCATTAATTATTGTAGCTCAACCATAATTTCTACTAATCCTTATTTTTCTTTTTAAGTTGTTTAAGTTTACTTTTCTCAGACTGATATTACTACTCAAATCCTGAGACCATAAAATGATATGCCCTTAGGAGGACAAAAATCAATGCAAGGTGTTTAGAGGTGGTCCCTGGGACAATTCTAAGACTCTTGCTAATCTGGCATCACCAAGTTGGATTGGTGTGGAAAATTCAGGCTCTGAGTTCTGACTCCCCTGTCATGGAGGGGTATGGTCCCACAATTGTTAATACATTAATTTTTGATCCGTTACATGAAGTATTGTTAATATCTTTGTTTTCTTAAACATTTTCGGTCTTAAAAATATTTACCCAAAATTCGACATTGGTTTGGTCAAGCCAAGAAACGTTAAGAAGAAATATTTCCAAGAATATTCCCAATTTGTGAGTTTAGAGTTCAGGGTTATTATTATTTTTTTCCTAGTGTGATGGTGTGTGCTTTCATTTTGGACAATTTTTAAAATTGGCATCATGGGGCAAAAAATTTTACAAAGCGTCACCACACGGTATGTCCCAAGATCATTTTATTTTATTACAAAGCCATTGAAGGATTTGGGATGAAATGTCCAACTATGATTTTAGAAATAACACTCTGATAAATACATAAATGCATAAGGCAGGGAGATTGTTTTGAAAAGAATTCCAATAATATAAGAAACTAATTTTATATTGGCAATGGAAATAAACAGAAATGAAATAAGAACATTTAAAGACAAATATTAATAATGGAGTTTCCATGAGAGATTAAGTCCTAATGTCATAAGGCACTAGCAGTATATAATTAACTTACTTATGTCCTATGCATCTAGAATGGTATAGTTATCTACCATCTTTAAGAAAATGGTGAAAATAGTCAACTCAAATAATTTCCTGTGTTCTGTAATTCAGATGAGGACCCTGGTTGAGAAATGCTATGATCACTTGAAGGTCTGATATTGGTTGACTTAGTGGATTATAGAGGATTTACTAAGCCTGAGACTGTAGGAAGAGAGCAAGTTTGGATAAAGGTGGCGAATTTTGTTTTAGAGTTGGAATTGCTAATTCAAGAGTCAATGTTCAGGAGGCAATAAGAAACATCAACTATAGATATGAATTTGGAAATTACCATTGAGTGTGATTATTGTAGTTAAAGGTCAGAAATAAGATTACAGAAGGTAGGTAAAGAAGAAATAATGGCCTACAGTCCAAAGTTGAGGCGTAGATAGAGCAGAGCAGTCTTGTTAAGGCCCTAGAAGAGATCCGAGATATCACTTCATCAAACACGAAGAAAGCTTTTCAGGATGGTAAATATTTGTAATCTGTATCATATGAGGAGTGAGTGAAGGAGCTTGACAGAAAAAGATTAAGATACCACTGCTACAAATGTTAGAAGACGCCACAATTTTAATAGACTAAATGTACATAAAGTTGTTTAATTCATACGGCGAAAATTAAACAAAAGTCCAAGCAACTGAAGGGCAGGGTTTTACTCAACATAATAAAAGCTCAAGGTATTTGAATTGCAAAGACTGAAGTCCAAATGGAACCAGCTTAAATAAAAAGAAAAATATTGATTCCCCATCTTAAAATTTGAAAATGCTAAAACAACCATCAGGAAACATCACTATTTCCAGGACTCCAAACACATACCGCATTGCTTCTCCATGCAAAGCAACCCATGGGGAAAGGGAATGTTCACAGAGCACTGTTTCTCCAAGAGTGGTTGAATATTTCTTCTCAGCTCTGATTTAAGCCGACCCTGAGAACTTGGACTGGTGGGCACAGGGTCATGTGCACACGCTCTGAAATCATGATTCATGTTCTGCGAGACAGGGATCAACATTTTCTGCCTCCATTAGAAACAAATAATTGCAGTTAAAAAAAAAAAAGAGCAGGACCCCAGAAGACAATGGAAGTATTCCCAAGGATGAACAAATAGAGCTGGATGGACAAACCAGTGATGTCCACTAAGCACATGCTATATGGAGCAGCAAACCACCATTCGGTGGGCTCCCATATTTGTGGTTAGCTACTAATCTCTAGGTGTACCAAACAGAATGTATTTAGATTGTTTACTGGTTAATTTTCATAATAAGGCAGGTAAGAAATAAAGGAAGAAAGGAAGGAAGGAAGAAGAACATTTCCTGATCAGTTAGGATATGCCCGTGACTTCGCTTTGAAGTTTCACAGAAACCATCTCATCTGGGTCTTGTTACTACTTTATCAGCATTATTATTCATAATTTTGTGTGTGTTCCAAACTGCAGAACACATTGCTACCCCATATTATTCCTAGGTCTCCTGGGTTGTTTGTTTGTTTTTGGCTCTCCTGAGTTACTCTCAATAACTTTGGCCTTTTCTGTCTCTCAGCTCCATGCCAAGCTAGACACGGAACTTGGTCCCATTTTGAATCTTGAACACCCAGCCCCACACATATGTGCTCATATATCAAACAAAGGATACTCATTAACATAAAACATTAATAGGCTCATGCCCCAGAAATCCCAAAAGTTAAAGTCATATATATTTTATATACATAAATTATCACTGCTCATAATAATGGTGCTTTAACTATAATAACAAGTTTGAAATCTATCCCGATCTCTTCTTCCTCTCCTTGAATTTCTGAATTATTTTCTTTAATTCTTCAGCCTTCCCAGCTATATATTCTAATGCAGAATATATATATATATATATATATATATATATATATATACACACACACACACACACACACACATATATGTATATATGTGTGTGTATGTGTGTGTGTATATATATATATACACACACATATATATATATACATATATATATGTGTGTGTGTATATATATATATATATATATATATATATATATATATATCCCATTGTTTTTCTTTAAAGCTTGCTTCCTAATTTTCCACAAAGGTATATTTAAAGTTTTATTAAGACACCTGTTCAGAGAGACAGAAGTGGGTTAGAGTTAACAGGGGCTGAGTGGTGAAGTAAGAGATGTGATTAAATGGGTACAGAGTTTCTGTTTAGGATGATGAAAAAGTTGTTGAATTAGATGGTCCTGATAGTTGCACAACAATATGCATGTAGTCAATGCCCGTGAATTGTACCCTTAAGAGGGTTAAAATAGCAAACCATGTGAGATATATCAAGAAAGAAAGAAAGAAAGAAAGAAAGAAAGAAAGAAAGAAAGAAAAGAAGGAGAAAGAAAGAAAGAAAGAAAGAAAAGAAGGAGAAAGAAAGAAAGAAAGAAAGAAAGAAAGAAAGAAAGAAAGAAAAGAAAAAAAAGGAGAAAGAAAGAAAGAAAGAAAGAAAAGAAAAGAAGGAGAAAGAAAGAAAGAAAGAAAGAAAGAAAGAAAGAAAGAAAGAAAGAAAGAGAAAGACAAGAAAGAAAAGAGGAAGGAAGGAAGAAAGAAAAGGGGAAAGGGAGGAAGAAAGAACCAGTGTGTGGTCTAGTCTGGGACCCAGTAAGCTTCACAGGGACATTTCCACTGGGCCAGTTTCCCAGGTAACTGAGCCCTAGACAGGCCAGTCTTCCCAGTCCCCACCCTATGTCATCCTCCATTCTACCTCCAATCCTGGCTCCTGTAGGTTAGCCTTCCCTCCCAAATAAACCTTCCGCAATTTAACTCTGCAGACCCAGTTCCCCAAGGAGCCCACCACCACACACACAACAGGGGGATGGAAGTTATTTTGCTTTACTAAGTAGGTTTATGCATCATCTGAAAAAAGACTGGATAATACTTTATTTAATCTCTACACGTAGATACAGGAAAAGGAGCAGAAATACAGTGAGCTCGCCTAAAGCTTCACTCACACTAGGTGACAGATCTGGGATTAGAGTCCGTCTACCCCAGAGCTGTAGGTAGATTTTCCCATATAGCAATAAAATGGTTTTCTCTATTCCCACACAGGCATTGCTGTCAGTGCCTTCCAAATCACAAAATGTAAAGTATATCTGTAAGCATTTGGTCGGGCACTTTTCTTCATACTAAATTGCAGCGTTGATGAGGAATCCACTTAGGTAGAGAAAGTCTGGAGAAAAGAGTAAACCTATTTTAGCAGCTCATATGGAACTGATGTAGGATTCTAAAAAATAGTTTTTTTTGAAAATAGATTTTACAAAATGTGCACTGTTACTGTTTCCTTGAAAGTGTTCCCACTGGAAGATTTACATTTTTATCCACTGTGGTAAAATCAGGGAGCGTAGTTTCCATCAAAAACAAAAGGGAACGAAGCAAAACCAAAACACGGCAACAACAAAGATAATTGTAAAAAGGCATATTTAATATTTAGCCTTAAAAAACATTTGACCTATTCAAGAAGCTCTTTTAGGAGCAATGTGTCATATACTGTGGGTCACATCATGCTATTTAAATGGACCTCACTCTGAGTAATATTAATGTTTGCCATTTAGGAGAAATAAAGTCATAGAATGACAAATAATAGCCTTTTCTGGAATCGGATGAAGACCTACAAACTCATTCAATTTTTATATCAGAAAGTGGGGAGCATTATTAGCAATGGATACCAATCAATCTATTTCAAGTTCCATCATCTATAATGATGTCATGGAGCCACCGAGGAGGGTCTGGGTGGGTCAGTCCATGGAGCATCTGACTCTTGATTTCAGCTCAGGTCATGATTTCAGGGTTCGCGAAATGGAGCCTTGCATGGGGCTCTGCACTGACAGTGCTGAGCCTGCTTGGGATTCTCTCTCTCAGTCTCTCTCCGCCCTCTCACTCACTCTCTCAAAATAAATGAACTTAAAAAAAAATTTTACTTAGACAAGGTAAGACAAGATAATTGCCCCTGGGACTCCTCAATACCAATTCCTGATCCTGGAAACAAGACTTTCCTGTACGTAATTTCTGATTTTCACAGCACTCTTTGAACTTAGATGTTATATAGAGGTGGTAAGTAAAACAAAGAGGGAACAAAAGAGGGCTCCAGAGATATTAGGGGAAATGAAGAAACTCACACGAATTACAAACGGCACACACACCACAGACACACACGCACAGAGAATCAGGGCGGAGATGTGTTAACAAAAATACTCAGAATCAGACAAATGTGATACGAATTGTGGCCTGAGGACTTCCTCATTCTGTATCCTGGGGCCAGGATGCCAGTGTCTGAATGGTCAATTCTTTCTTTTGATTTCAGGAATAATATTGCATAGGGGCCAAGGTTGTGATTACTGTGTCCCCCAGAAACTCTGCTGCAAAATGAATGTTAATAAAAGCTAGTTCCTGTTAACGTATCTAATTTGGACCCTGTCCCTCGTTTCCTGTGCTTCACCTTGAATGGAATCCTGTCTCTCCGCATTTTGCCATCAAGCACTGTTACTGGACACCCCCCCACCCCAAGTCCAAGTTCTTGAGTCTCAATGTCATAGAAGTAAACATTGAACTTGAGAGAAAGAAAGCAGGCAGAGTTTATTAGAAATAGCTTGTAAAAAAATAAGATAAAAAGAGAGGGACGCAAATGATAAGAAATTTTTTTTTAATTTTTTAATGTTTATTTATTATTGAGAGACAGAGAAACAGAGCATGAGCATGGGAAGGGCAGAGAGAGAGGGAGACACAGACTCTGAAATGGGCTCCAGGTACTGAGCTGTCAGCACAGAGCCCGACGTGGGGCTCAAACCCACAAACAGTGAGATTATGACCTGAGCCAAAGTCAGATGCCTAACCTACTGAGACACAAACCAGTAAGAGACTCTTAAACACAGAGAACAAACTGAGGTTTGCTAGAGGGGAGGTGGGTGGGGGATGGGCTAGATGGGGCATGGATACTCAGGAGGGCACTTAGGATGAGCACTGAGTGTCATAGGTAAGTGACGAATCACTAAATTCTACTCCTGAAATCATGATTACACTGTATGTTAACTAACTTGTTTTTTTTTTTTCCCTAACCTGGTTTTAAATAAAATATTTTAAAAATTAAAAAACATAGCTTATACACAAGGGCGCTGGCAAGGAAGGGGAATATTGCTCTCAAAAGGGTAGCATGAAAGGGTTATAAAGGCACTCTTCCAAAGGGTGAGGGGCTGGGAGTGGGAGAGCATCCTTCATCTTGTGGATTACTTTTCAGAGGACACAAGACAATCACACGATGCCTTTCTCCATGGTTGACATTCTTTTCGGGCTCCTGGAAAATAGAAGTACTTGGGCAAGCAGGCTCTAAATTGTTACTTCTCATTTGCCCAGAAAACCCTAACTCCCTGACAGCTGTTATCTCTCATCTGTTCTTTCCAGAAGGAGGTATTTGTCTCTAAGTATGTGGAAACATTTAACCCCTGCCTCAGACCAGTGGCTTTACAGTGAAGTCCCTCTTGCTGTCCCTGTACTATGTCATTAGGACATGTGACCCTTCACCATGGTTCTCATCCCCACCATCACCTCATCCACAGTGAGTACATACCACACTTGGGTTTCCTGAGACACTATATTACACCCAAGTAAAAACTTTTTAACCACTTTATAGGTTCAGTATAAATATCCAAAAGGCCATGAATCTCCAAAACCATAAAAGCAAACATGGTTATGTTAGGACATATACATTCTTACAACATGAACAGTTTAATTTTTTTTTTATTTTTTTAACGTTTATTTATTTTCGAGAGACAGAGCATGAATGGGGGAGGAGCAGAGAGAGAGGAAGACACAGAATCCAAAGCAGGCTCCAGGCTCCGAGCTGTCAGCACAGATGCCGACGTCAGGCTTGAACCCACAAACCATGAGATCATGACCTGAGTCAAAGTCAGACGCTTAACCGACTGAGCCACCCAGGTGCCCCACAACATGAACAGTTTAAAAGCATGTGAAAAATACCTGTAGTTCTTCACAATATGAAAATTATTTCCCTAATATTAAATGAGCTCTTGGGAATCAGGAAGGGACTGAAGACTCCCCACAACCAGCATTGAGCATTCACTATGGCATTTCTCTCTCTCTCTCTCTCTCTCTCTCTTTCTCAAAAATAAATGTTTTTAAAAAGTGATTGTGTATCCAATACCCTTTAGCAAGTTTTCTTTGATCTCATATCAATTCACCTTGTGTCTTTCCTTACTACCCTGTACTTCTCTTTCCATAATATTGATAACACTTAACATTGTGGTCAGTGTTTCTTTCTCCAGGATCCGTTTTCTCCTGCTCCCCTGGGATGCTCCTTTATGCCCCGTGCTTTTTCTCTGTGATCATTTTTTTCCTTTTTCTTTTTCCTCTTCCTTTCTCCTAAGCCCATACAATTTGCAAAGGTAGTATTTCCCAGGAAAAGTCCACCTTTTGTCTTTCTCTGTCTGACTTATTTCAGTTACCATAATACCCTGTGTTGTTTCATCCATGTTGTCACAAATTGCAAGATACTCTTTTTTATGGCTAACATTCCGTTGTACATGTATGCCACATTTTATAGCCACTCAGGCTGTTTCCATATGTTGGCTGTTGTAAACAATGCTGCAATACAATTTTTGCTAGCTAAAATTTCATAAATAAATATCTTAAGATTATCAATCAGGACATCATTTCTGATTATTTCACAGGAAAACATGGCCGTTGGAAAAAAACATCAGCGAACAGCATCCTTCATAAAAATAATAGTCCTCACATTCAATTACAGACCATGAGAGCCCCAGAGGCTTAGATACTGGTGACAAAGGCATTGGATCCTGAGATAGTGGCTTTATTTACAGTGCTGGTCCAGAGAAATGTTGGATCTTAGAAGTCACTATGAGTTTTACCTACCTTAGATTTTACCCTCTTTCTTTCTTTCTTTCTTTCTTTCTTTCTTTCTTTCTTTCTTTCTTTCCTTTTCTTTTGTTTCTTTTCTTTCTTTTCTCCTTCTTTCTTTCCTTTTCTTTCTTCTTTCTTTCTTTCTTTCTTTCTTCCTTTCCTTTCCTTTCCTTTCCTTTCCTTTCCTTTCCTTTCCTTTCCCTTCCCTTCCCTTCCCTTCCCTTCCCTTCCCTTCCCTTCCCTTCCCTTTAAATTAATGGACTTGATTTTTTTGAGCAATTTTACATGTACCAAAAGACCGAGTGGGAATTATAAAGTTCCCATATATCATACTCACACAGTGTCGTGTTATTAACATCTTTCAATAGTGTGGCACACTTGTTACAATTAACGTTTTGGGTTTTCTTACAACTGAACCTTGACTCTTTGATTCCATATGTGTGTGAGTAGCGCTGATTGTGGGGTCAGGTGGAGAGGGGGTTCTAAGTGGGAAGTGGTTAGGTTTGAAATTGTACCTGCATGAAATTCACCTCTGGCTTTATGTGGAGCAATATCCATTTGATGAATGGGCACCTGTAACCCAATCACCTTCCATTTATGCTTCCCATTCCTTTCCTCTTCTGGAATTTCCTCCATCCCAACTGTGTTTTGCTCCAGATGGCCAGTATGTTTCCAAGTTTGTGCCTCCTCTCTTCCTATACTTGAACACCTCTACTATGTTCCTTCTTCAAATGCCCCTTTCTTAACTTTCTGAGCCTGTAGGTCCCCAGTGCATTGACCAGATTGGTGTTGACAACTGACATTGGTACATTTAAGGAAATTTCAGCAGTTGGTGGAAATGGTATTTGGGGACAGAATTTCTTCAAGAAATTGATGCATTTTCTTGCTTTCTTTTAAATGAAATCATATAAATGGTTAGCTAAAATATTTATATGTTAGATGAATTTCGGTGTTTATTTTTTGGTATAAGAACACTAAAAAATACTATTGAAATATTCCACTCTTTAACTGACAAAGATTAACTCCCTCAAATCAGAAGATTTTTCAGAGACACGCAAACACTAAGGAACAAATTTCTTAGCATCAAGCTTCCTTCCCACCCTCCCCTGTGGTAGTTCTACCAAGCCCTATAAAACAGTCCCGCTGCTGTGCCCTAGTACTAGAAACTTCCACGACATAAATAGCACTTACATGGGAGGAATAAACCTAGTGAACTGTCATACTTTGTTGCTCATTGTTTTCAGAGCTTTGTAGAAACTCCTGACTTCAAAGTCTACATTTTCAACCAGAGGTCATGGTTTAAATTTTAGGCATTGCAGTTGAAAAAGATCTTATAGTTCTTGTTCATGTCGAACAGCAGCTGCTGCTGGAAATGACACCTTTAAATAAGGAAAAAAAAAAGACTCAAGGGTTCAAATGGACAGAGCAGTGTTTACTAGAGCACCAACTTATCCTTTGGAATCATACAATAATCAAAACTGAGATTCAGGACAAGCATGAAATTCAGATATAAAAACTAATGAAATGACAGTTTGAATTAGTTAAGAATCTGAATTACCGAAAAGGGGAAATGAATCCAGTATTAGAATTCTAGGATTTTAAATGAAGGTAATGTTTAAGATCAAACTATTTGCCACTGCATACCTGGAGAAGTTTTTTCCTGGTAGAGGAATAGAAAACCCAGTTAATTTAGACAATCTGATTCAATTAATGGATATAGATCATATACTTAATAAACAATCTTTTACAATAAATATACAGAACTTCTCTATTATAAATTACTGATATTTGTGTAACTTGATCACAAGAACAACCATGTTTGAAAAGATGTTATAACACTCACAGAATAATACACAATACATCAAGTATGCCAAGATAAGTTATATTGATAAATGGGATCCACCACATTTAAATTAAGCTAAAAGCAGGTGGCAAAAGAAAAAAAAACACTTAGTTACACACATGGAACAAGTATTTTATTTTGTCAGCAATTATAATGCATATATTCATTTAAAATAGTAAAAGTTAGAACATCTCTATCTCTATCTTTCCTTATCTACACACGCACACACAAGTGCATATGAATATATATATATATGTATATATATATATATATATATATATATACACACACACACATATACATGTGTATATGTTTATACTGTATTTATATACTATCTCTATGTAAACCTACATCTATGTGAATCAAAATTTGGATACAGTGCTAGAGTCTGGAATATGGCAAAATCACTAGTCATCAGGATTTGGAATTGGAAGAAGAAGATACTGGAACAGCTCTATTATAAAGTTCCACATGTATCATTGGATCATTCCACAGTTCTTTCCCTCTCAAATCATTCCTCCAGCATGTTCTACTGTGGTGCCATATGCTCAGGAAGGCATAATGTCTGCCCACTGAAATCAATGAGATTTTGCAAATGGAAGAAGGTCCAACACATAACATTCATTCTGTCCATTACGAATACCCCCATTGCCATCTTGCCTCCATTATGAAGAATGGGCAATGCAACATCAATAATTTGCCACCTAAAGCCTGTTGGATGATACATTCACTATTCACTTTACTGTGCAGTAAACTTTGTTAAAATTATCATTACAACATGATTTTCAAAAACATCACATGTAAAAAAAAAAACTCTTTTAGGGGGATTTGGTTCAAGATAACATGCGGTATTCACTCTCTACCCTTTCTCTCTCATTGAATAGTGTTACAAAACCTGGCAAGAATGCATGGAAAAGCTATTTGAAGATGGCGAAAAGCAAAGCATGACAGGACAGGATGAATGTCTCAGCAAAGAAATGGAAAAAATACAAGAACCAAATAAAAATAACTAGAACTAAAACACACTTTACTTGAAAAAAAGAAAACCAACAAAAACAAATGTTGTTTTGTATGGCTGTTGTAACAAATTAACACAAACTGGGTGGTTTAAAATAACAGAAATGTATTGCCTCACAGTTCTAGAAACCAGAAGTCTGAAACCAAGGTGCTCTGTCCAGGGTAGAATCTGTTACTCACCTCTTGAGTTGCTGCTGATGGTTGTAGCCATTACATAAATAAAACATGAAAAATAAAGGGCCTACAGATTAGAAGGAAACGGATAAAACTATCACATGACTGCTTACGGAGAAAATCCCAAGGAATATACAAAAATACTTCTTAGAACTAACAAATCAACTTGTCAAGGTTGCAGGTTACAAGATGAACACAAAAAATTAATTTTATATTTTTACCTACCAGCCATAAAAATTGGAAACTTAATTATGACTATGTTTTACAATAGTTTCAAAATAAAGAAAATACAAGGTGCCTGGGTGGCTCAGTCGGTTAAATGTCTGACTTCAGTTCAGGTCATGATCTCACAGTTCATGAGTCAAGCCCCGCCTTGGGCTCTGTGGTGACAGCTCAGAGCCTGGAGCCTGCTTCAGATTCTGTGTGTGTGTCTCTCTCTATGCTCCTCCCTCTGCTCCCAGTCTCTCTCTTTCAAAAATAAATAAAGATTTAAAAAATTATAAAAAATAATGAAATAGTTGGTAATAAATCTATCGAAATAAAAGGTACAGTTTGTATGTGAAAAACTACCAAATGCTAACAAGAGTATCTGAATATGTTGAAAGACATATTATTTTTATGGATTAGAACACTCAACATAATAACAGGTGTCAGGTAACACC
This sequence comes from Leopardus geoffroyi, assembly GCF_018350155.1. Taxonomy (NCBI): domain Eukaryota; kingdom Metazoa; phylum Chordata; class Mammalia; order Carnivora; family Felidae; genus Leopardus; species Leopardus geoffroyi. The sequence continues at coordinate 67,885,519 of NC_059331.1, read as the reverse complement.
AAAATGAACTATAGATGTACCACAATTCTACACAAAACCCCAGGATGAATTTTTATAAACATAGGCAAGCTGATTTTAAAATATATATGAAAGCTAAAGGAACGGGTACCCCAAAGCAATTCCGAGAAAGAAGATTATAAAGAGAATCACTTTACGGGGCTGTAAGACTCACTATACAGTTATAATAATCAAGACAGTGTGGTATTGGTGAACAGCAGACCCATCGATCCGTGGAACAGAAGAATGTATTGATAAATAGACCTATACGCATATAGCCAATTGATTTTTGACAAAAGTACAAAGGCAATTCAACGGAAAAAAACTATTCTAACAAATGATGTTGGAACTCTGGGACAACCATCCATACACAAAGGACCTTGAATCTAAATCGCACAAATTACACAGAACTAACCTAAAGGAGATCCAGAATTTAAATGTACATATATAAACAAATCAAACTTAAAAAGAGAGAGAGAGAGAAAGAGAGAGAATAGCATCCTGCCTGCAGTTAAGAGTATGAAACATAACATCAAAAGCACAATGCATGAAAACCAATAACAAAATAGACTTTGTCAAAGCTGAAGCTGCTACTCTGTGAAAAGCCTGTGCAAGGCCATGAAAACACAGTCTATAGATGAGGAGGCATTTTGAAATTACCTAAGTGACAACATTTTTATATGCAGAATAAACAAATTTTTAGAACTTTCAAAACTCAAAAGTAAGCAATTACTTAATTTTTAAATTAGTTTATTTTTTATTGTTTTAATATGTTTTTTAATGTTTTCATTTATTTTCGAGTGAGAGAAAGAGACCGAGCCAGTGGGGGAAGACAGAGAGATAGAAGGAGACACAGAATCTGAAGCAGGCTCCAGGCTCTGAGCTGTCAGCCCAGAGCCAGACGCAGGGCTCGAGCTCATGAGCTGTGAGATCATGACCTGAGCCGAAGCCAGACTGACCTGAGCCAAAGTCGGACACTCAACCAACTGGGCCACCCAGGCGCCCCATTAAATGAGTTGAAAAGTAAACTCTTCTCCAAGAAGCTATTCAGATGATAAATAACCACATGAAAAACGTTTGACATGACTGGCAATGTGAATTCAAGACCACAATGAGATATGGCTGTGGAACTATTAGAACAGCAAATATAAAACTTAAACACTGGAGATATATCACTGACAGGATGTAGAGCAATACAATTCTCACACATTACTGGTAAGAATGACAAGTGGTACAACCGAGCAACAATTTGTCAGTTCCTCGTATGGACGCATCCTTACCATGTGACCCAGCCATCTCACACCCGATGGGTGTGTATAGTGACTACATTCACAATTACCCCAAACTTGAAACAACCCCAATGTCCTTCAACAGGTGAATAGGTAAACAAATGTGGTAAATACTCGGGTAGGTGCCAAGGGCAGGCCACCCAAAAGATACCAGAATGGCATACTGATCACAGCAAAACATTGGATTAGAGGAGCAAACATTTCTAATAAATTATAACTGGATAAACATGGGATGTCTTGCAATACAAGTCGTATGTGATGCCAAATGTCACATGATCACAACTGAGCCGAAGGCTCTCGAAATTCGCTTTGATATCCAAAGGCTTTGGATGACAAGCATGTCTCTGGAATGAATTATGCTCGTGAACCAAGGTTTTACTATTTGTAATTGAAGCTGCTTGGGGAGCATCCAGTTCCAGGACATCAGACCTTCCCCCGGCCCCCTGAAACAGGAATCACATCTCCCATTATGAAAAACACCCTCCCCGAACTAAGATGTAAAAGACATCCTTCTCAACAAAAATACGGACTTTACAGCCAAGAAAGCAGTAAAAACAAGCCTTCTTACCTTCTTTTTCTAATCGACTACCTCAGTCTAAATTCCGCTTAGAATTCCTTACTAATAAAGCCCCAAACACCTGTTTTCTTTATCCTGTCAATTCCTCACAAATCTATTGTCTCTTTGTCTAACATGTATAAAAAACACACTTTGGTTCTTTCTTGAGGTCTCATTTTACTCTGGGAACCTCTATGGGCAGGTAATAAAACCCCCCCCCCCCACCTTGGGGTTAAACTGTCTTTATGTAAATTTACTTCTTCGTTCAGCTGGAGGAAACTGCAAGATAAAAAATTTTTCCTTCCCTATGCATATAATGGAACACTGTATCACAATAAAAAGAAGTAAATCACTGATATGCTAAGCAACGTAAGTGGATCTCAAAAGCATTATTGTAAGTGACATTCTATATAATTCCGTGGAGAACCGATCCATGGTCACCAAGGTCAGGGACAGTTTGACTATAAATGTGTTGCGTTGGGGACAGAGGTGGTTCTGATGGTGATGGCACTGTTCTGTATCTAGCTCCCTAATGGGAGTTACATGAGTCTGTACATGTTTTATAATTCATAGAACTGTACACAGAAAAGTCAATTTTCCTGTATGTTAACTTAGACAATTTAATTTAAAAACTGCTGTAATGAATCAATCTTTTTCCTACCGTCAGTTTTTAGACTTCTGGGTAATAATCATCTGTTGCACTTGAAATGGTGTTTGTAAGGAAATGGCTATTTTGCATCTGTATTTATGCTCGTTGAATAAATATAGTACGAATTTCATTTAAAATGACACAGGAGAGTATAATATCTATGCCTTCTGAGTGGAGGTCACTTATTGTGAATGAGTAGGGTCTGACATAATAAAACTTTGCTCCACTTAATGAAACACCTTCTTGCAGGCTGGAATTTTATTTATTTTTTCTAATACACTAATACTGACCTTGAATTCTAACTCAGGCACCAGGCTTCTCATCTCGTGATCAGATAACTCTGCTCATTGGTGAGGTTCCTCCCCCACCATCTGCTGTGTTTGTAACTCCCAGCATTTTATGGGAAAGCTGCACACTTGTCTTTCCTGTTAACCGTTAGTCAAACACAGAGAATGCAAGAGAAGATGGTTTAAGTCCCGTAGGCAGAGAAGACTCGGAATGTAGAGGTTTCAGAACGGCTCCTCTGCTGAATGAATCTTTCCTATGCTTTGTCCAGGGGCCACCCCATGGGCTCCCCTGTCCTCCAGCAGGCGCATCTCCTCCTTCCCTCTCCCTTTCCTTATGCACCTGCTCCCTCTGTGGTTGTTTGTCACAGCCTCCAAAACACAACACAACACAACACAACACAACACAACACAACACAACACACAGCAACCTGTCTGTGACACATCACCTCCAGCAGTACCTGCTTCTGAGGAAGGACATCTGGAAGGGCTGACAAGGAAGCAAAGACCAGAGGGCCCTGCAGTGAAGAAGTGGACCTTACACTGCACACATTTTGGAGAAGTTTCAAAACAATAAACAGAACGTTCACGCCTGTATTAAATTCCACTAGCAAATCCGTAATTTCTATTACACAAATAGAACAAAATACATCCTCTTTTCTGACATGAATTGTATCCACAGATGTCTATTTTCTATTATTTTTTTTTTTTTTTTGTCTCTGGATATGACTTGTTTCAGTGAAGGTCAGAGAAGAGCATGGGGGTGATAAAACTCACACCCCTTCCCTTGAAGCCGATGAAGAGTCTACACAGTCTGTGCTGACACAAACACGGTGGCAGCGAGGTTGACGGTGTCTGTGACCAGAGTGGGGCCTATATGCAGCCAGAACAATGTCCCTGTACCAGTCAGAATAATGAGAAGGGCCTCATTAAAAGTAGACTGTATGGCGACACGTGGCATCAGGGTTTTCTCCATCGTGGGCCACGTCAACTGGACATTGTTTACCAACATCACCAACATGCTGTTTGGCATAAGTGAGACTGTTCCGAGTTTAGGTGAAGTTCTAGAAAAAAAATCAATTCAAAGCCCTACTCTGATTTTGCATTTCCAGCTATCCCCTGGATTGCCTCATTTTTCTGCCCTTTCTCTGGTAGATCGCCTCTTTCTTGTGCCACATCCCATCAGTTTTCATTTTGCCCACCCCGTTTGTCTGTTTGCATTCGTCTTCGCTGGTACCAGCGCTGTGGTTCTCAGTCGGGGGACTCCCACTTTCTGGGGTGGGGATTGAAAACCAGAGCGGGTGATGTAGTTGGTCTCAGTCATTGGGGTGCATGGTGGTGAGCAGGTCCCATGTACTAGATGCCGGCAATGCAGAGACTTTAATACAGAGCAAGGTGTGACTCACACCTCATGTAAAAATCATTGTGTAGCTGGCGATAATGCAGGTGAAACTGCTTATACTAGCCAACTGAGAAAAGACACAGAACTGAAATAAAACAAGTGTCCATTTGGGGTCTCGGAATTGAAATCCGGGGAGCACAGATATAGTAGGAACTCAAATTGTGTCTCACTAGTGAATAAAAGTCTGGGCTCTTTGTATATTTGTTTAAGTTTATTTATTTTTAAGAGAGTTAAAGCAGGGGAGGGGCAAAAAGTCTGGGCTCCTTGTATATTTGTTTAAGTTTATTTATTTTTAAGAGAGTTCAAGCAAGGGAGGGGCAAAGAGAGAGGGAGAGAGAGAATCCCAAGTAGACTCCACACTGTCAGTGCAGAGCCCTCTCCTTAATGGCCTCCTGGCTCCATTTTTATTTATTTGTTTGTGTATTTATTTATAATTTTTGAACATTTATTTATTTTTGGGAGAGAGACAGAATGTGAGTGGGGGAGGGGAAGAGAGAGAGGGTGACGCAGAATCCAAAGCAGGCTCCAGGCTCGGAGCTGTCAGCACAGAGCCCGACTGGGGGCTCGAACCCACAAACTGCAAGATCATGACCTGAGCAGAAGTGAGATCATGACCTTAACGGACTGAGCCACCCAGGCGTCCCCACTCCTGGCTCCATCTTAAAAGCCCTTCTTGTAGTGAATCCATTTTATTTCACCTTTCAGATAATTATTCACATACACATACACAACCAAACGCTACACGTTTCCCTATAAACACAAAGTATCTTGTACAGTTGTAATCAACTGAATCAAATCCTCCATGAATGCAACTGCCATAAACATCGAGGAAAGTCTGTGCCTTGTTTTGTTTCAAAACGTTAGCGACTGTTGGTCCCCAGGTCAGAACAAAATCACACCGCCGGCAGAAATACCTTCTCCACTTCGAGTTGCCTCTCTGACCATCCATACTGCTCTGCTTTTGTGGCCAGCCACCCCCACCCTTAGCCCCGGTTCTATGTTCACCAAATTTTCTCTCTCTCTCTTCTCTGTCAGACAACTTCCCTGATTTCTCAAGCTCCCCAGAGTCGGGTGGGCTGTCTGGACATTTATCACCAACGGGGTCCCCTCTGGGCTTCGTAAAGCGTGCGTGCCCTCTCATCCGCTCTCCCCTGCTGTCTCCGGGCCAGAGGCAGAAACTGTAGCTAACACTGAAGCCTGGAGATTCAGAAGCCATGAGGCCCAATGGCGTGGGGTGTCACTGACCCTAGAGAGAAGCCAACCTGTTTCCTTTTAAGCTACTGTGATTGAGGGAACGAGCACTTCAGCACCTAGGACTTATTAATCCTTATTAATCCTTATTAATATAAAGAGTAAGCATCAGACTAATTCACTATGCCTTCCAAGGTAGCAATACTTTGCAAGTGGCATCCAAAATCACGCACTGTTTTATTATAAATTACTTTCCTGTTAGTTTTCCTTCGTGTTATACCTAAGTAATGACGCATTTTTAAAGGGTGCTGCTATGCATAGTTTATATTATCTGTGATCTCATTTCAGAAAAACAAATGGGGTATTACCGTACATTTGTTGTGAACATGGTGTGGGTTCACCAGAATCCTTGATAAAGCCTCGTTTTCTCCTGTGATAGTCTCACGGCTGATATAAATGACTGTCTAATTTGGACTGGCCACTGATGTGGTTGGCAGGCAGTTTCCTGTAAGACATGGCATCCTCCTCAAACACAAATATTAAAAACCCAATTTACCCTCTTAAGTAGAGCAAAACTCCCCATTACTGAAATGTGGGCTGTGCCTGGTGTTTTTCTTCCAAAGTGTGCAATAAAGAGAAGGGTAAAAAGTCGTTCTGCAGTGCATAACCTGACAAGCACCCTCTCGCTCCCATGATCAAGGTTAATGTCAACGGCGTTTGTTTAAGTCATGCTGATAGCACTGGTCATGATATGATGTGATAAGAATGGCAATCTATCTCATATGGTCTTCTTCCCCCCAAATCCTGAACCCCAGTGGATTCATGAGAAAAAAAAAAAGACAAATCCCCGTGTAGGGACATTGGACCTAATGGGTGATGTGCACTCCTCAAAACTGTCGTTGGACACAAAGAAAATCTGAGAAACTGTTATTGTCTAGAGAATCCTGAGGAGAGATGGTGGCTAAATGTGAGGTGGTATCTCAGATGACATTCTGGAACAGAGAAAGGACAAGTGATTAAAATTAGGGAAACCTGAATAAAATACGGTCTTTATGTACTAATAATGCAGGAACATTGATTCATCACTTGTGGCAAAGTTACAAGTGATGAACCAATATTGACCCTCATATAAGAGGTTAGCAATAGGAGAAACCGGATGTTAGGCCATACGGGAACTCTCTGCACTGGCTTTGCAACTTTTAGGTAAAGCTCAGATCATTCTAAAATTTAAAAAGTTTATTAAAAACAAATCTTTCCCTTTAGCCACTTTTGGTCCCTTTACTCTGTTCCTCTCTGTTAATAGTTCATGCTCCAGCCAGTAAGCAGGACATGTTGGGTACACTATAAACTTAACCTTGCCCTCGTCATTCTAGTCCATGGCCTGAAATTCCTGTCAATTCTATAACCACATTGTCTTTTTTTTTTACATACATTTCATCCCGTATATTAATTCTGTCATTTCTCTAGTAAGAAAATAATTTCTTCTTGTGTGAACAATTGCAATGTCCTTATACCTGCTACTTGAATCACTTTCCCACATGGCATTGATCTTATTAAATATTGACATATATAGCTTCTCCTGTTTGCGAAAGCGTTAATATCTGGCTGCCTCAAGCTTTCCAAGGTCCCAAGATGACTTTTCTCCCTACTGGCCTACTGCTTTCTGCTCAAAGTGATCCCATCGTGCTGTCCTGCCAGATCTATGCTTTCTTGCCTTGAGATGACAAGTATGAGTCTTTCTGTCTGGATCTCTTTCTAATTCCATAGATTCTATTTCCAAAACTCCCCTCTCTATAAACAAAAACAAAAACAAAACAAAAACAAAAAAAAATTTTCAATGTTCTTAGCAAAAACTAAAATAAATAGTATAACCCCTATCTTTTCTCATAGTGCTTATATTTTTATCACCATTTAACATAGTAAAATCTGTTTTCTTGTTAAACTGCGCTTATTTTTTAATTTTGTGAAACTGTTTATTTAATTTGAGAAACAGGAAGAGAGAGAGAGAGAGAGAGAGAGAGAGAAAGAGAGAGAGAGAGAGAGACAGCTTGCACACAAGTGAGTAGGGAGGGGCAGAGAGACAGGAGAGAGAGAGAATTCCAGGCAGGCTCCACGCTGGAAGCCCAGAGCCCCACACAGAACTTGAACTCACGAACCGTGAGAACGTGACCTGAGCCAAAATCAAGAGTCAGATGCTTAATCGACTGAGCTACCCAGGTGCCTCTAAACTATGTTTATTGAAGTCAGGTTGTCTCTTACAATTTCCCAATGTACCATGCACACAATGGGCACCTAATAAATGTTTATTGGGAAAAAAAAACAGTTTAACAAGTCAATAGTTAATAATTCAGTGGGTTAATGGTGGAAATACAGATGACTTATACTTATTGCTTTATATTTCCTAGATGATATATCCCCCCAAATTTTTAAATAGAAATGTATTAATTTAAAATTAAAATTAAACAATAAATCTCTTGAAGACTCAGGTTTAAACAGTGTGGTACACATCTCTTTACCTCAGGTGTACGTTCTTTGCTAATGGATGCAAGAAAACGATGGAGTAAGGAAGGAAGTGTAGATGGGAAGTAACACAACTCTTACCTCTCTCTGTCGATCTTTTTCATATTATTATAAAGGTGTGATTTTATATTATCCAATTCAAAATCCTTTCTATCAGGAATCCCTCATTACACACCTTCGAAAACTAGGCTCTAAGAACATAGCCAATTTTAAAGTGTGGAAATGGACTTTGTTGTTGTCCAAGACCACATTGCATGGCATCTTTTTTTCCAACCCCAGTAAGGATTTCAAGCGGATAGAAAAGTTTCGTCTTCAGATCCCTTTGCGGCAGAAATTCTCTCAGAAAACATCAAAGTGCTGATGAATCATTAGGAACATTCCCCATTGTAATACTTTTGCATAAAAAGTGTTTGGGAATGTTACTAATTCAAATGGAAATCCTTTGTTCAAGGAAACAGAGAATGATCTTGATGGACCAGCATTTGGCCTTCGAACTCCAGCTGGCCCCAGGAAAAGATGTGATGTGTTGAAAGTTCCCTAATGTTTGTGGTACCAAGAGGCAAATTATTTTGCTTCTTTGATTTCAGCATCCGATGACAGGTAATTTTTCAATCTTCTGTTTATTATTGTAAATAACATACCTGCAATGTACTGGCTTTGGGAGTTTCCATTAATATGGATATCTCAAAACTGACACAATCCAAGGTAGCCTCACTGGAGAAAACTCTGCTGCCCCCAGATAAAAGGGGAAAAATAAAATAGACTTGATTTTCCATTAAAATAAAAAGCCAGGTGCATGGCCACAGATGAATCGCATCCTTTTGGTTTTCTTCCAAAAGCGCACATATAAAAATCCTGCTGATTTTCAATAATGCTAGCACACAGGGCTTCCTGAAAACTTACAAAGGGTATAAGAAAGTTCTAAGGGCAGGTGGGGCAGTAATCATGATTCCACTTCAGTGAACTGGTTCCTTTTTCTGTGCTCCCTATACCACACTAAAATCTCATTTGGAAGTTAGGGTGAGTCGATGCTGAGTTTTGGCATTTGGTGAACCTTATATCTCAAATAACCCCCCCTCTTTTTTCAAAAAAAAAATTAACATTTATTTATTATTGAGAGACAGAGAGAGATAGAGCACGAGAAGGGGTGGGGCGGAGAGAGAGGGGGACACAGAATTGGAAGCAAACTCCAGGCTCTGAGCTGTCAGCACAGAGTCCGACAGGGGGCTCGAACTCACAAACCGCGAGATCATGATCTAAGCCAAAGTCCGATGTTTAACTGACAGAGCCACCCAGGCGCCCCAGTAATAACCCCCCTTTTTAAAGAATCACACTTTCTACTGAAAGAGAAATTGGAAAATTTTTGAGGATAACAGACTGGATATGGAATAAAAAGGATATAAATCCCGATGCTGTAAGAAAATTGCTATGATATGATTTCTTTCCTTAAACAGACGCTCAGAGTAGGAGGGAGGGAGGGAGGGAGAGAGAGAGAGAGAGAGAGAGAGAGAGAGAGAGAGAGAGAGAAACCTATTTGTCTACCCTGTATATTATCTGATGGACAAGTGGGTTATATTACTTTTATATGGTGCATGTGATCAAACATGGGATTTATTGATGTAGAATCCCAGAATCTTGATCTCAGGAGCATCTTAGAAAAAAATAAAATAAAAACTGTGGGACAGACATGAGTATTAACTTGCTGTCCAATACACTAGGAACAGAGGAGAGTATTTTTTATGGCAATAGATGCAGAGTTGATGTACAAGCACTTACACATTCTTTCTCTCTCCAAGCTTGCTACCCCTTTGTGATTCCTTGACTTAAAATCATATGCAGATTTTTTTTGATCCCCGTGTCTTGTACCGTCTGTTTCTTCTGAAAGGATCAGACTTTCCTTCATTCCTTCCTTGCTTCCTTCTGTCCTTCCTTCCTTCCTCCCTCCCTTCTTCCCTTCCCTCCCTCCCTCCCACCCTCCCTCCTTTCTTTTTCTTTTTCTTTCTTCCTTCCTTCCTTCCTTCCTTCCTTCCTTCCTTTCTTTCTGTCTTCTCTCTCCCTCTTTCTATCTCTCCCACCCTCTCACTCTTTTCTTCCTTCCCTCATTTCCTCCTTCCTTCTTTCTCTTCTTCTCTTCTCTCTCAAAACTAGCTAGCTCATGTGTGTGTTATGAGAAAATCTCCTTAAATATGATTGACAAAGTTGGTAATTCTATGTACTAAGCTAAATTTAACCCTTATCTAGAAAAAGAACAAACAAAGCTCAAAGTTAGTAGAAGAAAGGAAAAAATAAAGGTTAGAGCAGAAATAAATGAAGTAGAGTTGAAAAAGACAATAGAAAAGATCAATGAAACTAAGGGCCATTTCTTTGAAAAGATAAATTTAGTACACATTTCTTTAGCCAGACTCACCAAGAAAAAGAGGGCACTGAGAAAAAGTTAGACACGAAAGAGGAAGTATAACTAATGCCACAGAAATATCAACAGAGACTACTATAAACAATCATATGTTAAGAAATCAGACAAATTAAAAGAAATGGAAAAATTCCTAGAAATATACAACCTACCAGGATTAAATCATGATGAAACAGAATTGCTGAACAGACCAATAACTAGTAAGTATATTGAATCAGTAATCACAAATCTCTCAACAAACAAAAGTCCAGGACCAGATGCCCTCACTGGTGAATTCTACCAAACATGTGAAGATTAATACCAATCTTCCTCAAACTTTTCCAAAACGGAGAAGAGGAGGGAACTCTTTCAAACTCATTTTACAAAGCCAGTGTTACCCTGATACCAAATCCAGACAAGGATGACACAAGAAAAGAAAGTTATAGGTTAATATCCCTGATGAACATAGATGCAAAAATTCTCAACAAAGTATTGGAAGCCAAATTCAATACATTAAGAGAATCACACACCATGATCAAGTGGGATTTTTTTCAAGGGATGCAAAGATGGCTCAACATCCACAAATCAGCAGTCTGTGTGATAAACTGTATTAACAAAATGAAGGATAAAAATCATATGATCATCTTAATAAATGCAGAAAAAACATCTGACAAAATTCAACATCTATTTATGAGAAAAATTCTTAACCTAATACGTATAGAGGGGCACCTGGGTGGCTCAGTTAATTAAGCATCCAACCCTTGATTTCAGCTCAGGGCATGGTCTCACAGTACGTGAGTTTGAGCCCCAGGTCGGGCTCTGTGCTGACAGTGCAGAGCCTGCTTGGGATTCTCTCTCCTCCTGTCTCCCTGCCTCTCTCTGGCTCATTCTCTCTCTCTCTCTCTCTCTCTCTCTCTCTCTTTCTCTCCTCTCAAAAGAAATAAATAAACTTTAAAAAGGTCTATAGAGGAAATATACCTCAACAAAATAAAGGTCATATATGACAAACATACAGCTAATATGACACTCAATGATGACAAGCTGAAATCTTTTCCTCTAACATCAAGAACAAGAGAAGGATGCCCCTCCCTCCATCTTTATTCAACATAGTAATGGAAGTCTTGGTTAGAGCATTAGGAAACTAGAAAAAGAAAGAGAATTTATCCAAACTGGAAAGGAAGAAGTAAAAGTGTCACTATATACAGATGACATGAGATCACATAGACAGAACTCTAAGACTACATCAGAAAACTGTTAGAATAGGCCACTTCAATCAAGTTGCAGGATACTAAATCAATACACAAAAGTCTGCTGCATTTTTATATGCTAATGATGAACTATCAGGAAGAGAAATTAAGAAAACAATCTCATTTATGATTGCATCAAAAAGAATACTTAGGAGTAAATTTAATCATGCCCCTTGATTTCAAATTACATTTCAAAGCTATAGCAATCAAAACAGTATGGAATTGGTATTAAAATGGACATATAGATCAATGGAACAGAACAGAGAGCCTAGAATTAAACTCATGAAAATATAGTCAATTAATTTATGACAAAGGGGACACAATTGCAGAGTGGAGAAAGTATAGTCTTTTCAATAAATGATGCTGTAAAATTGGACAACCACATGCAAAAGAATGAAACCGGACCACTATCTTACACCATGCACAAAATTACATTCAAAATTAACTCAAAAGTGGGATGCCTGGGTAGCTCAGTCGGTTAAGGAACCAACTTTGGCGCAGGTCATGATCTCATGGTTGGTGGGTTCGAGCTCTGCATCGGGCTCTGTATTGACAGCTCAGAGTCTGGCACTTGCTTCAGATTCTGTGTCTCCCTCCCTCTCTGCCCCTACCCCAACTCATGTTCTGCTTCTCTCTGTCTCAAAAATAAATAAACATAAAAAAATAAAAATAAAATTAACCCAAAAGTACACAAAAATCAACTCAAAAAGGATTGAATACTCGAATGCAAGTCCTGGAACCATTCAATACTAGAAGTAAACATAGATGGTAACCTCCTTAACGTCCATCTTGGCAATGACTTTTTGACACTAACACCAAAAGCAAAAGCAAAAAAGCACAAACAAACAAGTGGAACCACATGAAACCAAAAACCTTCTGAACAAGGAAACTATCAAAATGAAAAAGCAATCTATGGAATGGGAGAAGTTATTTGCAAATCATATCTCCTCTAAGGAACTATATTCAAAATATGTAAAAACCTCCTACAACTCATAGCAAATATACAAACAATCTGATTCATAAAAGAGTAGAAGACCTGAATAAATATTTTTCCAAAGATATACAGATGGCCAACAGGTAAATAAAAAGATTCTCAACATTACTAATCATCATGGAAATGCAAATCAAAACCATAGTGATAAATGATCTCACACCAGTCAGAATGCCTATTATCAAAAAGACTGAAGATAAAAAGTGTTGACAAGGATGTGGAGAAAGGGAGACCTTGTGTTTGTTGGTAAGGATGTAAATTTATGTAGAAAACAACAGGGAGATTCCTCAAAAACTGAAAAAAAGAACTACCATATGATCTAGGAATTTCATTTCTGGGCATGTTCATTGCAGCATTATTTACAATAGCCAAGATATGGAAACAACCTAGATGTCCACTGATAGATGAATGGATAAAAAACTGATTATATATATTATGTATACACATACATACATAGACACACAGTGGAATACTACTCAGCTGTCAAAATGAATGAAATCTTACCATTTGCAATAACATGGATGGAATTTGAGGGCTTTATGCTAAGGGAAATAAGTCAGGCAGCGTCAGACCAATACAAATACCATGTGATCTCTCTTATATGTGGAATATATGTATACATGTATATATTCACCATTTGCCGGATGAATCTGGCATATATACATGTATATATTCATCATTTGCTGGATGAATCTTTTGATTTGGATTAAATTAGATTTGCAAATCTGCTAGGAAACGTATACTTCCTGAAAATGTTGAACAAATGTCTGTCAATGGAACAAGGATGAAATATATATATATAATATATATATATATACACACACACACACACACACACACACACACACAGTCAAGCTCATGATACAGACAACAGATTGATGTTTGCCACAGGGTGAGATGAGAGGTAGGAGAGATGTGTGATTTTTTTTACCTTAAATAAATTCATTTTAAAAACACTCTATTTCTCATCCTTTACTAGAAATCTGATAGACTGCAGCAAAGTCTAGACATCCAGCGATTCCCAAGCAACCAATGAGTGAATGCGGAGAATAACTTCGAGTGTGGTCATGGAAGTCTCCAGCAGGGAGATGGAGCCACAGCCCAGGACTGTGAGGCAGCCTTATAGAGCTTTGGATTGCGAGGAGGAGGGTTACCACGGTGGCTGAGGTGGTGGCCAAGGCAGAAGATGGTCAATGAAAGGTGCCTTGAAAAGTCCCCTCAGAGCAGTGCAGAGGCAATAAAGAAACAAGTGAAAGAGAAAAGAAAGAAAAACTAGTCAGACATTGACCAATGTAAATCTGTCCTACCTGTGTTCTACCAAAGTATCACCAATGCTTACTTCTAAGCTGCTGAAAAATTACAAGGACAACAACACAGTGTTTGCTGTAGTCTTGGAAAATGAAAAATCCAAAGTGGGAAAAGCACAGGACAGCCTTTCATGGATGAGAAAATAATATTACTACCTCACATGTCAGCTATGGGTTTTGAAAGAAAAAGTGACTTCCCAGAAAACAGAATAAACTGCTCAGACAAAAGGGCACAGTGAATCCCCCTGAAGAAAATTCCAACAGTGATGGCAAAGCCAGGGATTTACTCACCAAGAATTTATAAGTTCTTCTTCAGGAATTTGGACTTCTGGGACAAGGAGAATTATTCCAAATAGAAAACCAAATATCTTCTATTCCTCAAGACAGACTTGGATTCTATTTTGCATCTTCTAGCCCAGGAGAAGGTGGGTCTACAGTTAATGTCTTCCTTAGAACTGTACCTGCCCACCTCAGTTTAAAGAAAGGTCTTATCAATCTATGTAAATATGTTACATTGGGTGACTTGGACACCCATCATTTGCCAGATGAATCTTTTGATATGGATTAAATTAGATTTGCAAATTGGCTAGGAAACGTATACTTCCTCAAAATGTTGAACAAACGTCTATCAATGGAACAAGGACGAAATTAATCACCAAAGCTAATCCTCACAGGAAGGATTACTAAACCAGGTCATTTTAGAGTCTACCTCTGAACAAACTAAAACTAAGCATAGCGATGCAAAAGGAAGGAAAAAGAATAAAGAAAACAAAAAGGGAAAATTGAAGTTTATATCAAGGCATGAAGGGAACAAAAGTGAAAAATAAACACAACAGAAACAAACAAAACACTATCCCCCACCCCCACCAAAAAAAAAAAAAAAATTGGATGGATGTGTCAGTTCAAGTAACGTTAACAATTTCCATTTGACAGTGGATGTTCATCTCACACTTCTCAGGCAAAATACAGGCGCAAATTTTCTAAACTAGGAGAAAGCAACAATGAGTCTGAAAATGAGTGTCTGTGAATGAGTTTGATGATTTCTACTTTCCCTAAAAACATTGGCAAGTACATTCAAAATCTCACCAACCAATCACTTAGGAGCCCAATGACCAATCACCAAGCTTCAATCCAAATGAGTATGAAAATGTATCCATTAAGAAGATTAAGCATGGATAGAGCATGGAAACCTCAGTGGATCCCTGAGCAGTGGCATTTATCAGAATCTCTCTACAGGACCCTACACGATCCTGCAAGGACCTGTAACCCTTGCAAAATATCTTTTACAAAGACTCAGACTTCTCGGTGCTGTCAGGGCCGAAAAGGCAAAAATAAATCAGAAACACATGCACACAGATTAAAAAGAAATTTAATTAGGAGAAATTCAAATGCTAACTGGTAAATCAGTATATTTGATAATATGTGTCCATAATGTCCCTCCACAGCATCCCAGTAAATCCCTAGAAACTTCTTAATGAAATAACTGCACCATTCTATCTCAAAAGCATCAGAAATTATGGAGGTATATCCTATTCAAGACATACACTAGTTGCTTTGCTTGGAAAATTCCAGTATCTGCAGGCAATGACTGAATTTTAGCAAATCACTTTAGATACTTCAGTTCCTTCACTTCATGGAATGTGGCATTTACACTCTCTGTGCCTCACAACTATTGAGATGTTGTTCTGTTGTCCAGGACATGGTCTCATCTCAGTGTCCCAGACACCTTTTTAGGGAAACTAGATCTGCCTTTCTGAAAACAAAAGAAAAACAAACTAACAAACAAAAAGAGATGGAAATTTCCAAACCAAAAAACCCCCACCACCACACCACTGGACATTCAACTGTTACCTCAGTTTTTGCCTAAAGGTTATCTCCAGTGTCTTCTTATCCCCTCCACTGAATATCAGAAAATGTTTTTCCTCCTAAAAAGGAATAAAGAAAGTCCAGCAGTGTCTTAGCCTAAGAATAGATCCACAGGCAGTGTGAATTATAAGGAAGATATACTAGCATCGAAATAGCGAAGAGGGGACTCTTTCATAGATTTGTGTTTCTTGAATTCTATTTTCAAGAGGAAAAGTGACTCTAAACAGAATTCTAAAAAAAGTACAATGGAGCTATTTGTTGAATGCCATTGAAATTCATCCCACCTAACCCCCATTTCTCCAAAGAGAGATTCTGTAAGAGAGCACAGGTGGGTCACACTATTGCCAAACAATAGTCTCTTGACTGAATTCTATAGATCATGAACATTAGTTCATAGCTATACCTGAAATATGATGTTTTATTTTAAACCTTTTACAGATTTAGGCTATTTTTCTTTTGAATAATAAATGTCTTAAGCACTGTAGTAGTTCAAATTTCTTTCATCGCCCCAAATCCTCCATTTTAATTGAAATGTGTCTTACACAACTGTTTTGGGAAGCGATAATGATTATTAAAATGAAGATATTTTAATTATAAAGCTCTTGGAATTCTTTTTTTTTTCCCCTTAAGGGGCGGGGGGGGGGCGGATAAAGTGAATGATTGTTGCAGATAGAGAATCTTTTGAAACTATGTACTGTAATATTAGGGCAAAATAGTAATAGTTGATTTTCTTTGTGTCATATACCCTAAGTTGTCTGTGTACCTCTCATACCACTGTGCATAAGATTATCTGGGCCACCATAACAAAATACCATAGACTGGGTGGTGTAAACACAGAAACTTATTTCCCATAGTTCTGGAGGCTGGGAGTCCAAGATCAGGGTTCTCCTGCTTCA
This sequence comes from Leopardus geoffroyi, assembly GCF_018350155.1. Taxonomy (NCBI): domain Eukaryota; kingdom Metazoa; phylum Chordata; class Mammalia; order Carnivora; family Felidae; genus Leopardus; species Leopardus geoffroyi. The sequence continues at coordinate 67,868,935 of NC_059331.1, read as the reverse complement.
GCTTCTGGTAAGAGTCCTCTTATAGGCTTGCAGACACCCATCTCCCGGCTCTGTCTTCATAAGGCAATTCCTTGGTGTGCACAGTCACAGAGGGGGCACGGCACTCAAGGTCTCTTCCTATATGGACACTAATCCTATTGGATCAGCCCCCCCCCCCACCTTGACCTTACTCAACCTTGATTACTTCCTTACACGAAATACAACCACACTTGAAGTTGAAACTTCAATATACGCAGTTGTTGGGGGTGGGGAGTGCTGGGTGAAAGATCTGTAGTCCATAACAGAGATCTCAGCCCCAGAGAACTTGGCTGGGGCTTGGGAACCGGTATATGACTACCTGTGAACTCTAAATTCTAAGTGCCCATCATTCGAAGGGATCCCTCGGCAAAAATTATGAGCTATTATATCAAGGATTTTTGAGATTCTGCCCTTATTCAGTTGAAAACTTCCAATATGAAATGTCTCAATGCCGAGAACTTTTGGATTTGTTTATTATAAAGTTTTTGATTAACTGAGAGAGCATTCTTTCAGTTTAGAAAATTGATAGCCTACATTTGTATATATCTTTTTAAGTTTTTAAGCCATTATAGTTTCTCCATTTTTAAAGAGTAATATGATTCTGTATAAGATTAAAAACAAAGCAAGACAAACAAAATGAAAACCCCAAAACAGACATCATGCTCCACCCCATGGAGAAGTTTCCACCACCTGCCCATAGCTTCCATTCTGAGCTCCATTTCTGAGCTCTGGTGTCCTAGCTCCACTTCTGATGCTTTCCATCTATATTCTGCCTCTTCCTTGGGCTCATCTGGATTTAGACTCCCTGCCTCAGACTTCTTATAAGCATTTGCTGGTGCTGTTATGTTCTATGATATAGAAATATAGATTCATCTAAAGAATCAAATAATGCATTGTTGCAGTATAAAAAGCAGAACCTGGAAAGCTTTCTCTCTTCACTCTCCATAGAAGGGTGGACAGTTGGGCAGGCCCTCTTTTTCGTTCTTTTCTTTTTAACAACTGGGCATCTTTCAGACCCATGGTTGACTCTAAGATGGGGAGAAGAGAGACTATGCTAACATTGTCCTACGCACTCCCATTGCAACACCTAGACTCATTACGAAGACGCTAACACAACCCACCCTCGGGAACAAGCCACAGGATTACTTGTTTGTTCTAAATCTTCGACACTTAATGTGGTGCCTGGGCTATACAGAATATTCTATAAATGGTGAATAGATAAATAGATGATTGACAATAACCAAACAAAATGCCCAGTAGATCCATTGGAGCAAACTGCTTGAGAGATCAAATCAATTATACTGTTAAACCAAGTAAGCCTCCTGTTTGTTTTATTAATAACACTATTCCCTACAAGCTTTTATTATTATTATTATTATTATTATTATTATTATTATTATTATTATAGTGGGAATTACTTTGATGTATTCTTAAGAATAGTAGAGATTTTGAGTCCTTGAGGGTAAGGATTACACCTTATTTTCCCATCCTCCTCACCTAAATGCCTGCTGATGACGCTGTGAGGTGATTTGATAGAGTGATCTTAAGAATCTAAATATTTAAAATCCCAGTTTTCTTTAATGAAATATTTCTCTCCATTAATTATACTACTATTAATATGGAAAATCTTGCCAATAGTAATGCTCTTAAATGAGCTGGGTAAATTTTATCTGCTCTTTTTATGAGAAAAAAATATAAAGAAAATGTGTTAGTATTATATATATAGGACTTTTGGTGCACTTATGCCTGCAAATCTTGTACTCTTTGTAAAATGAATCTGAAAATGATAATGTCTTACTAAAAAAAAAGAAAGAAAGAAACAGGGGTGTCTGGGTGGCTCAGTCGGTTAAGTATCCAACTTTGGCTTAAGTAATGATCTCATAGGTCATGAGTTCCATCCCCGCATTGGGCTCTCTGCTCAGCACAGATCCCACTTCAGACCCTCTGTCCTGCTTTCTCTGCCCCTCCCCGGCTTGTTCTCTCTCTCTCTCTCTCTCTCTCTCTGTTTCTCTCTCTCTCTCTCTCTGTCTGTCTCAAAAATAAATAAGCATTAAAAAAGAAAGAGAGAGAGAGGATGGAAGGAAGGAAGGAAGGGAGGGAGAAAGGGAGGGAGAGAGGGAGGAAGGAAGGAAAGAAGGTGGGAAGAAAGAAAAGACACAGCCTGCAAGAGGTTGAGATTTCACTGTCTAACATGGTAATTTGCCTCCAGAAAATTCTCTGGCTTATATTATTTTATTTATTTTTTCTCAAATGTGTTTTTTCATTTAGCTTAACTGCACTCACATTCCTTTTTTCTTTTTAGTTTTTAAATTGAGATATGATTGACATATATCATTAAATTTAGCTTTACAACATAATGATATGATCTATGCACATATTATAAAATGATGACCACAATAAGTTTAGTGAACATTCATCACCACTCACAGGTTCAATTTTGCTTTCTTATAATGAGAACTTTTAGGATTTACTCTCTTGGCAACATTCAAACATACAGTCGATATTGTTAACCATGGTCACCATGCTATACACGACATCCTCAGGACTTAATTTTTTAACTGCAGGTTTGTACTTTTTGATTACCATAAGGCCTTCTTAAGCATTTGCACTTATAATTCTTTTTGATTTCTGGAGCTGGTTTTTATACGGACATCATAAATGTGTGTGTGTGTGTGTCTGTGTGTGTGTGTGTCTGTGTGTTTACACAGAATAACAGAGAGAGAGAAAGGCAGAGAGAAGAGGGGAGAGTTTTGTTATCTTCTTATCATTACTGCTGTTCAACAGCATATCTTGAAGTTTCTAAGATAATGCATATATTTGTATGTAGTTCTGTGTCCTTATTACAGCTGCATACTATCCCCTCATGCGGGCTCCCTCTACTTTCCTTACTGACTCGAACGGACAGTCTCAGCTATTTATTTATTAATTTCTATGAGAGGCAATCTTGTGATAAATTTCTTTGTAATTAAACGGCTGTGCCCTCATTTGCATTTCTGTACAATAAATCATTGTACTTTTAGTTTTTTAATTAACTTATTTCTTTTTTTTTTCTTTTAGAGAGCAAGAGAGTGCAAGCTGGGGGAGAGAGGCAGAGAGAGAGAGAGAGAGAGAGAGAGAGAGAGAGAATTTTAAGCAGGCTCCATGTTCAGCGTGGAGCCCCATGTGGGGCTCGATTCTATAACCCTGGGATCATAACCATGAGCCAAAATCAAGTCCTACACTCAACTGACTGAACCACCCAGGCATACCCTTATACTTTTAAACACTGCTTCCAGATGACAACCACCCATGAATACCTTTCACCCCCACTGGTGCCCACACATTCCCCATGCACATTTGGCACCTCCTATGACAACCTTGCCAATGTTGCCAGCCTGGCTTGTAAACACACGGAGCCCTACTGTGCACACTGCACGTCTGAGAGTTGACACCTGGCATTGTTTAGTGGAAATTCTGATATCTTCTTCCATAAAGATTCTGTTTATACTCTTGGCTCACTGACTATGGGGTTGCTTTTCTCATCCATAGGTTTCCGGAAGAACTTTTAATGTCTGATGTCCTTTCCATCTGTTTCTGACTTTGTAGCGTATCATTGTACTCACATATCAGGCAGGACCTCCAAAGAGACAAGAACTTGGCTCAGTTCGTCATCACGGACCCTTCCCAGTCATAGAACTAGGTAATATGAACGTACGTACACACACACAACACATGCATGCTGTGCGCACCTACTTGGGATTTCTTCATATAAAATGAGCCTCAAGAAACAAACAAAGCAAAAGAAGCAAAATTGTGTGTGTCAGTGCATAAGAGAGCCTGTCAAAACAACCACACCTCAGGAAAGAAGAGAGAGGGAGCTTGTCAAGTTTTGCTTGGTGGAATGTCTGCCTGAACATTAGAGCCTAGACATAACTGGTATGTTCTCTATTAAAAACTTGCAAAATGATTGAGGGGAAAAAATACCAGTATGTATTAATAATGGAAAACAATAGAAAACAACATAAAATGAACTGCTGATGGTGTAGGTTTGGGAGTCAAAGGGCAGCAAGGATAGATTTAATAATATTTAAGTCACGAAATGGCATTCAGCAGGATGCCCGGGGGCAGGTTCAACAGCCAAATCATTAACAAAAAACAAACAAATGAAAAGACAAAAAAATATGGCACTACATAGACAATGCAAAGGCAGGGGTTTTCTACAGTATGAGAGCACAAATCAGCAGGGAGCATGCTGCCTTGTTTAATCTCAGCTAGGAATGTGCCTATTTGGCAACTCAAAACCTTCACCACTATTCCCATGTGAGCCAATGACCATGAAAATTCACAAGTGTTGAGTTTGAGGTTACCAATAACTTTCAGCGAGTAGGTGAACTTGCAAATACAGATTATGTGAATAATGAAGATAAACTGTAAATCAAGAAGTCTATTTTCTACCTAACTTTTTCCTTAGTATCAAGACTCAGAAAAGGAAAAAGGGAAGACTCTTATTTTCCTGCATGGATTTATTTTGAAAACTTAAACATCTACAGAAAAACCAAACAAATAGTACAGTAAATACTATTATACTTTTCACCAAGGTTTACCAAATGTTGTTACCATTTTGCCACATTTGCTCACCTCATCTCCATCTGCCTGTCTCTATATCATGACATTTCACCCCCAAAATACTCAACACACTTTTCCTAAGGGTGTGTATATTCTCCTACAAGCTACAATACTATGATTGTGCCGAAAATAGCAACATTTCTACTGTGTCACTTAATAAGTGTACAATCCATATACAAATGCATTCAATTACTTTACAATATATGCCATAGTCTTTTAAATAATAATTATTCCAGAACTTGATCAAAGTTTATGTAGGCATAGGATTGTTATGTTTCCTTGCTTCTTTTTGTGAACGGTCCCTTCACATTTATTTATCTAGTCACCTACTGGTAAATTAGTCACATTGTTTTTCATGACACCAACTGTTATGAAGATGGAAGACCAGTGGCCTTGTAGAATGCCCTGATTTACTTGGGATTCAATTAAGCCATTTAAGCAAGAATATTATATAGCAATGTTAAGTATTTCTTCTTGGATCACATTGGATCGCATTGGTCAGTTCTTACTGCCACAGATAAAGTTGAGTTTAATCTTTTGCTTAGGATGGTGACATCAAGGTAGGAAATAGATTGCAGTATTTAGCTTTCTAAAACCCCAACATTTAGAACTTATCTCTTGCCTCTATCTTCTTCTATTGAATGTTCCTGTTCTTCATAATCTTTAACACCTTCCTCTTATTATTTACCTTTCCTGAGCACATACATATATATTCTGAAGTGCTTTAAAGCTTAAAACTACCAGGGCACCTGGGTGTCTAAGTTGGTTAAGCATCCGACTCTTGAATTTGGGTCAGGTCATGATCTCACAGTTCATCAGTTCGAGCCCTGAATGGGGCTCTGTGCTGACAGCATGGAGTCTGCTTGAGATTCTCTCTCTCTCTCTCTCTCTCTCTCTCTCTCTCTCTCTCTCTCTTTCTCTCTCTCTCTGTCTCTCTCTCTCTCTCTCTCACACACACACACACACACACTCTCTCTCTCTTTCTCTCTGTCTTTCTCTCTATCTCTCTCAAAATAGATAAATAAACATTAACACAATTCAAAATAAAAGCTTAAAAATAATAACAAGAAATTAACTTCCCTGGCTATACACCAACAGCATTTTGTTATCTCTTTCCTTCCTTTTCAAAATAAGTACATTGCCCGAAAAGCAAATTTATATAAAGTCTTTAATGACTCACCAGTAATTCACTCAATAAGCCAGTATAATCTGGGTTCTGCCATCATCATCCCACTGACATGCTTCTTTCTAAGCTTAAAAATGTGCCAAAAGGAAACCCTTCCATGTTGATTTCATTCATTCTTTCTGCCATATTTTAAACTATTAGCCACTCCCTTATTCTTAATACTCTTTCCTGTGTTGACTTTCACTGCCCATTTATCATTCATTTATTTCTGCAACAAGCTCTCTGATTTTCAATCTACTTTTGAAGTCATTTTCCTCTACATTGAAAAATTGATTATCCCCATTTCAATCCCTAATGCTCAATTATCTTCATTGTATAGATGTTTATTGCTGTCCGTAGTTCCCGTGACCATGTGGATTCTAATGATTTATACACCTACACACTGGTGTTGACTCTCTCCTAAAATCCACATATGCAAGGGCTATGTAATTGATCAATTATCATATAGGTACTTCAGTCTTACAATTTATTTTTATATCCTTCTTACATAACTTTGAATCCTTTTGTGAGAAATTTGCAATGGGAATTTTCCCACACATGGTTTTAGTCTTTCAGGTAAGTAAGTAAGTCTTCTCAGGTAAGTAAATAACTCTGTTGGTTCAAGGTTGTTCACCATATTTAAAAAAAAATAAACATAAAAACTCTGCCTTCTGATTTATATGTTCTATCCATCAAAATCTGCCTCTACTGCACTTTTCTTGAAACATTCACCTGCTCTTAATTACAAAATATAATCCATTTCATGTGCTCCCTGAAATATTGACTGTCTTTTTAAATCAGAGAAGGAAAATGAGGTTTCAGAAAGTATGATATGTGACAAGGAGCAACATACAACATTACAATAATAAGTTATACACATTTGTATTTGAGTTTTGGAAAAATGGGCCAAATGTTTCAGGGCACAGTATGAAAAATCACCCTCGAAGCTCAGAGGATGTCACACCTTCTGAGATGTTTCCTGTTACTCTTGAGGGTCACTTCTGGTTCTGGACTTGCATTGGCTTTCTTTCTCCCTATTTTTTTTTAGTTGCTTTTATTTTGGCTTCCAATTCTTCACTACTTCACTTGCTTTGTTCATTCTTGCAATAAACAATTATTACAATAACTATTGACAGCTCGATATAGGTCAAACCCTGTGTGTTAACAGTACATGAAAACTTATGTTCTTAGCATCAAATACGTGGACATGAACGTGTGATCTCAATTAAAATTTACATTAACATAAGAAGTCATTCTCATATTTAATATACTTGGAGAATTTATTTGCATTATAAGGGGTAATGAATTATGGAGTTAGGATTTGAATATATGTCTGTTCAGTTCCAAACTACACTTTACCAACTAACACACATTCTAGGTACCCGTAAATAACAAATTCCATTTTTTTAAGTTTATTTATTTTTGAGAGAGAGAGCATGAGTGGGGAAGGGGCAGACAGAATCTGAAGCAGGCTCTAGTCTCTGGGCTGTCAGCACAGAGCCTGACGCGGGGCTCAAACTCACCAGCCATCAGATCATGACCTAAGCTGAAGTCAGATGCTTAACGAACTGAATCACCCAGGTTGCCCCATGAATTCCATTTTGAACGGCTCAGTAAATTCAGTTACCTAATACAAGGAGAGACTAGTCCACTGGCTTTATTCATTTTTTGTGTGTGTATTTTTTTTTAATTTTAATTCTAGTACAGTTAGCATACAGTGTTACATTGGTTTCAGGTGTACAAGATTGTGATTCAATTTTCTGTACATTACTCAGTGCTAACTGGCTTTATTCTAGGGGGGAGACCTCTAGTTTAGTATTAATGGATTAACATTTATTAGGAGAACAAAGTATAAAAGACTAACTCCAGAAGAAAAAATAGTAGTTTAAAAATACAAAGCTATCAAAACAAAACAGAACATTTCATCTGAAGATCTATGAGCAATTGAGTTTGTGGAAGAACAATATTAATATTGGTAAAGACAAGGACATAGGAAATGGATGTCCTCCAAAATCTGTATTATCAAGCTGAACTTGATTGAAAATACCAGAGGCTAGACAGCTTAAATGGAAGACTGGTATGTTCTCACAGTTCTGGAGTCTGGGAGTCCAAGACCAAGGTTTTCCCTGGGCTTTCCCTTATTGGCTTTCAGTCGGCCGCCATCTTACTGTGCACAGAGTAAGAGAGAGAGCAAGCTCTTGAAGCCTCATCTTACCAGGACACTAATCCTATGAAATCAAGGTCTCACCCTTATGACCTCATTTAATTACTTAATTACTTCCTTAGAGTCTCTATGTCCAAAAACAGTCATGTGGGGGTTGGGCTTGAACATATGAATTTTGGGGGGACACAATTCAGTCTGTCACATTCCACTCCACTTGCCACAGTTCATGTCCTTCTCACGTGCAAAATGCTTTCATTCCATCCCAAACATCTTAACTCATTCCGGCATCAACTCAAAAGCCCAAAGTCTCATCTAACTACTATATAAATCAGATATAGGTGAGACTTATGTCCCTAAGCGCACAGGTGATCCTCCAATGACAGCTTGGGCTATGTTTTTGCCAAGGAAATGGAGAAAAAAAGAGCAGACACATTTTTGAGGTCTGAAGGGAGTAGCGTTCACAAGATTTAGTGGCCAGCTGGATTTGAAGAATCAGAAGAAATGGAAGTCCATAGGTCATCCAGGTTTCCAGTTTAGATGAGTTACTACATGGTGTTACCATTAATCACATGCGATGAGAGAATAATGGATTTGGTGAGAAGGCACATGCAACTGTTGCTTTCACTTTTTCCTATAAATCTCCAAATCTAATGCATAGATAATAGAGTACATCAATTTACTTACTGTATTTTATCAGCCCTTTCTGACCCCACACTTTCTAGCTGCGGGAATCGCCATCTGTATTGGTTCATGAGAAACGATAGTCTAAGTCATTGAGAAAATAAATGGCATTGTATTGTAAGATCTTGTCTAGAAGCTGAAATTTGGGAATTACTCTATTGCCCTAGGTCAGAAATACGCAAGGTGAGCTCCTAAAACTTCTTTCATAAGCTAGTCTTTAGTCTTCATGTGACCGGGACTGGGCTTCAGCTCTGGCTCCTAACCTCAAAATAGGCTTCCCAGGGGTGCCTGGGTGGCTCAGTTGATGGAGCGTCCGACTTCAGCCCAGGTCATGATCTCACGGTTCATGAGTCTGAGCCCTGTGTCCGGTTCTGTGCTGACAGCTCAGAGCCTGGAGCCTGCTTCGGATTCTGTATCTTCCTCTCTCTCTGCCCCTCCCCTGCTCATGCTCTGCCTCCCTGTCTGTCTGTCTCTCTCTCTCCTTCAAAAGTAAAAATAAATAGACATTAAAAAACAGGCTTCCCAAGGCTGATAAGCAAGATTTGCAGGATGGCCTATTCTTTCTCTTTTGAGGGGCTCACATTTGTCCCTCCTCTTGGGATACAGGCTGGGATTCCATGTTAGCCAGGTGTCAATCTCCATTGACCGTCTCAAACACATGCAGGCAGACACACAGACAAACACACATACACATGTGAGTTTTTCTACCAACATGCTGCTGACCTCAGAACGACAACCACCCCAGACTCCTTCTGCAAATCCTCTCCCTAGACAGAACCCCTTGGTTGAAGATATCACCCCATATCAACACAGGTTTCTTTTTCCCGATTTGCCATCATTATCTAAACTGCACTCCTGGGTGACATCTTCTATTGTTCAAACAGTGCCTGCAATTGAAGCTCCTCTAATTTTCTAAGTGTAAATTAGTCAAGGCTAAGGCTATACTGAAAAATGTTATGGTAAATGTTTACTTTAAATAAAACTTTGTTTCTAAGCTGTGAGTGTTCTACGTTTAAACCTTATTGGTATATTTGTACTATACTGTTTTCTTAGCCATAAAAAAACTTGAATTTTAGTAAAAAATGTCAAGTGAGTAGATCTACATATCAAAAAGAAGTCCCCGTAAGAATGATTTCAAATGTTATATGAATAATAAATTGTCAAGTATTTGTGGGTTTTTCTCCAGTTTTTTTTACACCGTGTACCAAGAATTGTATCCAGTTTATTCTTATTTGAGCTCATCTTAAGCTCAACAACTTGAATTGAGTTGAAAAAACAACTCCTAATTGATAGTCTATTACAAGTCACCTGGAAAGTAAATATATCAAGTTAAATAATCAAAAATAAATACTAGGAAATGTCCCATTTGGTCCATATGTGGCACAGCGTTCTGCTTGCAAAGTGCCCCTGACAGATTTGGTGATGGTGATAACACGTAAAGCATTAATAGGAGTGATTATCTCATTCACAAGCATTGCTTCAAAGCAATTACATTTTTAATAGTTCTTTTTCTGCTCTTTTGGACTCAGGGATGTATAAAGTAGGAATATTAATGAATAAAGATTTACCCTCTAGAAAAATTTCCTTTAGAGTCCCAAAATAATAACTGCATTATTAGTAATAGATACTTTCAGGCAGGTTTTAGAATGAGGCTATAATGGGATATAACTTTATTAAACATTTTTGTTATTTGGTTAAACATTTTGCCTAACATTTTTTATGTGCACCTTTTATTATCTAATTAGAATGAAAGTAATTATTGCCATAAAATGTTAGTTCAAAACAAAGTAATCCAATTCTATTAGTGAAAAAGGAAGCAAAAAAATTAGAACCTAAAGATAAATGGTAAACTAGTCATAAAATAATGATAAATACATACATGGTGAATATAGAAACTGGAATTTTATATTATTCACCTTTTTCTTCTGAAGAAGTTTAGAATTGCAGCAAACATGTTTATAAACATATTAATTTTTGAAATATTTTGTCCATGAGAAACTTACCAGGGCCATTCCTGTCCGAATATGGCTTTCCAGAGAAAGCAAACATCAGAGAAAAATTACCGAAAAGAGAGTTATCCCAGAGTAGTTTTAAATTTAACATATTGATCTTCTGTTTGATTGATGACAGTCATTATATCCAGCAACACAGAACAGAAGGTTAGGGAAACAGCAGAGCTCCATGGTTTTCCTGCCCATCATGCATCGGTTTCTGGTCTGCCTTTGAGAAACACTCCCTCACCTTTCTGCACAGCCCAGGTCTGACACCCGATCTAGGGCTGGCTCTCCCCAGTCTAGAGGCGGGATGGGACAATGAGAATCACTTCAACATTTAAGTCTTGAGCAAAGTGAACATATCATACCCCCCCTAAAAAGTAATCGAAAATTTTGATTCTAGTAATGGTACCCATAGAAGACTTCACTTTAGGGTTCTCCTAGTTCCTGTTTTCCATAAGCCTGAATTGGATTGCATCAAGTATCCACTTCCTTCCAATAAAGTGTTCCTTTAAGGTAACCAGAGTTGGATTCTGTTGCATGAAATCAAACAATCTAGATTTGATTATTTGATAAATACCACAAAGGAGCACAGAGTCATTCTTTCCAAAATGCTTGAGAGTAGATTTTGGTTTCCAGAAATGATTGAAATAGAGTAAAACATGTGCCTCCACTATAAGAAAGGTAAGCAGACACATAGTGAGGAAAGCAACTTCCGGAAAAAAGAATTTATGGCTGTTAGTACCCAAAGTCTGGTCTCTGCTCAAATCTCGCTATACCTATAACCTTGAATAAATCATATAACCACATTATTTACTTTTCCATATAGTAGGGGTAACAAAAGCAAGGTTGTTTCCTATGAACGTTGTATTAACTAAAATATCTGGATTATGTTTATATCGCTTGCAATGATGACATATGATGTAAGGACCAGAAGAAAAAAAAAAAAAAAAGTTTGACCAGGACTCTGATGTTTCAAACTAAGAGAAAAAGCAGTTGTAGAAACACTTACAAAGTGCAAAGCACTATAATGTACCCATTAAACAATAAGTCCCCATTCTCCCTCCTGTCCCTAGAAACCATCTTTCTACTTTTTCTATGGATTTTATGACCTGTGGTACCTCGTACACATGGAATCATCCAATATTTGTCCTTTGTGACCAACTTCTTCAGCTTAGCATAAGGTCTTCGAGGTTTGTCCATGTTGTAGCATGTGTTTTCCTTGCTTTCCTTTAAAGCTGAATAATATTTCATTGTACGTATCCACTGCATTTTGTTTATCTAATTATCTCCCAATGTCCATAGGGGGTGGGCTTACATCTTTGGTTATTGTGAATAATGCTATTATGATCACGACTGTACAAATGTCTCTTCAAGTCCTTGCTTTCAATTCCTCTGGCCTAGAAATAGAATTGTTGGATTATATAGTAATTCTATTATTATTTTTTTGAGGGACTACGCTGGTGTTTTTTATACTTGCTGTACCATTTTCATTCCAACCAGAAGTGTATAGCCGTTACAGTTCTCCACATCCTTGCCAAAACTTAGTTCCTGTTTGTTTGATAGTAGCAATCCTAATAAGCATGAGAACATATCTCATTTTGGCTTTGATTTGCATTTCTCTAATGATAAGTGGTACTGAGCATCTTTTCATCTGCTTATTGGCCATTTTTAGGTCTTCTATGGAGAATGTCCTTTCAAGTCCTAGGCCCATTTTTAAATCAGTTTTTTTTTGTTGTTGAACTGTAGGAATTATTTAAATATTCTGGATAGTAATCTCTTATCAGATATCTGATTTGTAACTATTTCCTTCCATTCCGTGGATTACTTCTTCATTCTGCTGATTGGGTCCTTTGATGACAAAAGATTTCCAATTTTGATGTAGCTCAATTCTTCGAGTTTTTCTTTTGTTGCCTTTGCTTTTGGTGTCCTATTCAAGAAATCCTTGCTTAATCCAGTGTCTTGCAGCTTTCCCCATATTGTCTTCTAAGATTTTTATAATGTTAGAACTTACGTTTTGGTCATGGATCCATTTGGAATTAATTGTTATATATTGTAAAAGGTAGGGGTCCAATTTCATGCTTTCGTATATGCATATACACTTTCAAAACATCATTTCTTTTTCTTTTTTTTTTTTTTAATTTTTTTTTTCAACATTTATTTATTTTTGGGACAGAGAGAGACAGAGCATGAACGGGGGAGGGGCAGAGAGAGACGGAGACACAGAATCAGAAACAGGCTCCAGGCTCTGAGCCATCAGCCCAGAGCCCGACGCGGGGCTCGAACTCACGGACCGCGAGATCGTGACCTGGCTGAAGTCGGATGCTTAACCGACTGCGCCACCCAGGCGCCCTCAAAACATCATTTCTTTAAAAAAATGTCTTTTTCTCATTGAATGGACTTGCCCACCTATTGAAAATCATTTGCTGAGGCTCCTGGTGGCTCAGTCAGTTGAGCAACCAACTTGGGTTCAGGTCACGATCTCACAGTTTGTGAGTTCAAGCCCCACATTGGGCTCTGTGCCGACAGCTTGGAGCCTGGAGCCTGCTTCAGATTCTATGTTTCCTTCCTCTCAGCCCATCCTCTGCTTGTGCTCTGTCTCTGTCTCTCAAAAATAAAGAAATGTATGTTTAAAAAATTAAAACAAAAAAAAAGAAAGAAAATCATTTGCTCATTTGGGGCCCTCTGATTACACCAGCTTTGTAATATGTCTGAAATCAGGAAGTGTGAACCCTCCAACTTTGTTCACCTTTCCCAAGATTGTTTGAGCTATTCCATATGAATTTTAGATTGATTTTTCTATTTCCACCAAAAAAAAAAAAAAATGCCACCAGGATTTTGATAGGGAATCCACTGAATCTGTAGATCCCTATGGTCTTACTGACATCTTAATTTGAAGTCCTCAGATCCATGAGTAAAGAATATCTTTCCATCTGTTTGTATCTTTCTTTCAGCAATGTTTTATAGTTTTCATCGTACATATTTTTTGCCTCCTTGGTTATTTTTCCTAAATATTTTGAGTATTTTAGTATTTTTGATACTATTATAAATTTGTTTTCTTTTCTCTTTTGTTTTAAATGTTTGAGTTTATTTATTTATTTTGAGAGAGGCAGAGACAGTGTGAGCAGAGGAAGGGCAGAAAGAGAGGGTGAGAGAGAGAATCCCATGCAGGCTCTGCACTGTCGGCACAGAGCCAAATGTGGGGCTTGAACCCACGAAATTGTGAGGTCATGACCTGAGCAGAAACTGGGAATCAGACGCTTAGCCGACTTAGCCACCCAGCCAGGTGCCCCCCCCCCCTTTTTTTTTAAAGGGATGAAGTCCGTGTGCAGGAGAGAGGATCAGAAGGAGACAGAGAGAGAGAATCTTAAGCAGGCTCTCCATTCAGTGCAGAGCCCAACATGAGGCTCGATCTCATGACCATGAGATTATGACCTGAGCTGAAATCAAGAGTCAGATGCTTAACCCACTGAGCCATCCAAGCACCCCTGGATTTGTTTTCTTAATTTGCTTTTTGTTGGTGTAAAACACACACACACACACACATTATTATTGTATGTTGATTCCATGTCCTGCAACTAAGCAGGTTTTTTTCAGCATTCTTTTTTTTTTCTTAATGTTTATTTATTTTTGAAGGAGAGAGAGACAGAGTGAGAGCAGAGGAGCAGCAGAGAGAGAGGGAGACACAGAATTCCAAGCAGGATCCAGGCTCTGAGCTGTCAGCACAGAGCCCAACATGAGGCTCCTTGTATAATTTCTCTGGCTAGGACTTCCCATGCTATGTTAAATAGAAGTAATAAGTTTCTAATCTTTCACCTTCAAGTATGATGTTAGCTCTGACTTTTTCACGGTTGGCTTTTATTATGTTAAATTAGTTTGCTTCTATTCCTGGTTTGTTGAGAGGTTGTTTTTTTTTTTCCTTTTTTTTTTTTTTTAATCATGAACAGGCATTGAATCTTATCAAATACTTTTTCTGTATCACCTGAGATGATTATGTATTTTTCCTCTTCATTCTTTTAATGTGACGTATTTTCATATGTATTTTCATATTACATTTAAGAAATAAATCCAAATTAGATATGGTGTATAACCCTTTTAATATGCTGTTCAATTATGTTTCCTACTACTTTTTGAGAATTTTTCCATTACTATTCATCAGGATTATTGATATATAGTTTTCCTTTCCGGTAGTATCTTTGTCTGGCTTTGGTATTAGGGAAATACTGACATCTTAGAAATCAGAAATATCCCCCTTGTTCATTTTGGGAGAAGAGTTTAAAAAGGATCAGTGTGAATTATTCTTAAAGTATTTTGTAGAATTCACCAGTGAAACTATCTGGTTCTGAGGTTTTCTTTTTTGGGAGGGTTTTGATTGCTGGTTAGATTTCCTTGCTAGTTATAAGTTGGTTGAATTTTTAAAATGTATTTATAATTCAATCAGTAAGTTCCCTGTTTCTAAGATTTTGTTAATTTCCTCTAGGTGATCCAATTTTTGGTGTAAACATATAATCTTTTTAAATTCTTTTTTCTTCTTTAAAACTAGTAGTAATGTCCCCCTTTTTTAATTTCTGCTGTTAGCTATTTGAGACTCCTGTCTCTTTTTTTTAGTTTTAATTTTTTTTTTATTTTTTACATTTATTTATTTTTGAGAGACGGAGAGAGACAGCGTGAACAGGGGAGGGACAGAGAGAGAGGGAGACACAGAATTAGAAGCAGGCTCCAGGCTCCAAGCTGTCAGCACAGAGCCCGATGTGGGGCTCGAACCCATGAACCGTGAAATCATGACCTGAGCCAAAGTCGGACGCTTAACCGACTGAGTCTCCTAGGCGCCCCTCTTTTTTTTTAATCAATCTAACTAATGATTTGTCAACTTGTTGATCTTTTCCAAAATACTAGTCTTGGTTTTGAAGGTTTTCTCTGCTTTTATTAATTCTTAATTTGGGGACACCTGGGTGGTTCAGTCAGCTAAGCATCCAACTTTTGATTTCAGCTTGGGTCATGATCTCACAGTTCATGGGATTGGGCCCCTCAATGGACTCTGGGCAGACAGTGTGGAGGCTGCTTGGGATTCTCTCTCTCTCTCTCTCTCTCTTTCTCTCTCTCTCTCTCTTTCTCTCTCTCTCTGACCCTCTCCCACTCACATTGCTCTTCTCTCAAAGTAAATAAATAAACACTTTTTTAATTCTTATTTTTGTTTATCTCTATTCTAATTATTATCATTTCTTTCTTCTTCTGGGTTTCAATTTATTTTTTTATCCTTTGATCATTAGAATGCAAATTTGGATTGTCAATTTGAGACCTTTCTTCTTTTTTAATGTAAGCATTTATAACTATAAATGACCCTTCTAGCATTGTTTTCAACACATCCCAGAAATTTTGGTATGTTGTTTTTTTTTCAAATTAATACAGATTTTATGTTTATGTATTCTGAGAGAGAGAACAAGCAGGGGAGGGGCAGAGAGAGAGGGAGAGAAAGGGCCCAAATAGGCTCTGCTCTGTCAGAGCAGAGCCCAGTGAGGGGCGTGATCTCAGGAACCATGAGATCATGACCTGAGCTGAAATCAAGAGTCAAGCAGTTAACCAACTGGCCCATGCAAGTGCCCCAGTATGTTGTGTTTTTAATTGCATTAGCCTCAAGATAGTTTCCTACTTCCCTTGGGATTTCTTCTTTGACCCATTAGTTGTTTAAGATTGTGTCCAGTTTTCCTTCTGCTCTTGATTTCTATTTTTATTCCATTATGGTTGGAAAAAGTACTTTGTATGACTTCTATTTTCTAAATGTATTGGTTTGTTTTTCAACTTTATATATGGATTATCCTGGAAAATGTTCCATGTGCACTTAAGAAATATGTGTATTCTTCTGTTAAGTGTTCTGTATACATCTGTTAGGTCTCATTGGCCAATAGTGTCATTCAAGTCCTCTACTTGCTTATCAGTCTGCTATTGGCCTATTCTGTCCATAATTGAAAGTGGGCTATTTTGAAGTCTCCCACTATAATTGTAGAGCTGTCTATTTTCCCTTAAATACTGTCAATATTTGCTTCACATCTTTAGGAGCTCTGATGTGGATGCTTCTACATTATATAATTTGCTGCCTTGTATCATAACTGTATTTATTTACATAGTTTATTTATTATTTATTTATTTATTTATTTAGAGAGCATGAACAGGAGAGGGGCAGAGAGACAGGGAGAGAAAGAGAGAATCCCAAGCAGGCTCCACACCACCAGCATGGAGCCCTATGCGAGGCTTAAACTCATGAACTATGAGATCATGACCTAAGCCAAAACCAAGCGTCAGATGCTTAACCGACTGAGCCACCCAGGTGTCCTTCTTATGACTGTTTTTGATTTAAAGTCTTTTCTGTCTGATATTAGTATAGCCACTGCTGCTGTCCTTTAGTAACGATTTTCATGGAATATTCCATGTTTCACTGCAGCCTAATCATATGTCTAGTTCTAAAATGACTTTAGACAATACATAGTTGGGTCCTATGCTTATATCCATTCTTCCAATCTCTATCTTTTGATTGAGGAGTCAAATGCATTATATTTAAAATAATTACTGAAGGGAAAAAATACTATTACCATTTTGTTTCTGTTATCTGTGTATCTTATAGCTTTTTTGTCCAATATTTCCTTCCTTACTATCTTCTCTTATGTTTAGTTAATTTTTGTAGTGACATAGTTTAATTCCTTTATTATTTCCTTTTATATATATTGTATAGATCTTTTCTTTGTGTTTACCATGGGCTTACATAAAACATCCCAATGTTATAAGAATTAATTTTAAATGCAAAATAAATTAACAATTACTTTTAAATGTAAAATAATTAACTTTTAAATGTAAAATAAATAAATTAATAAATGTGTAATAAATTAATTTTTATGCATACAGAAATGCATGAAAAGAGACTACTCCTTAATAGCTCCACACTGTCCATTTAATTTTGTTGATGATACAAATTATACCTGTGCACTGCCTATCTTTGTAAACATAGATTTATAATTATTTTTTTATATTTTTAATTTTTTTTTACTATTTTTGTTAAATCCCACAAATAATAAAATCATGGAGTTTCATGCCAAAATTACAATCATATATATTTTTATATTTGCCCATATATTTACCGTTAGTAGAGAATTTCATGTTTCTGTATGGCTTTGATTTACCATGTAGTGACCTTTAGTTTCAATAAGAAAGACTCCCACTAGTATTTCTTATAGGGCAAACCTAATGGTAATGAACTGCCTCAGCTTTGTTCATTTGGGAATGTCTTTCTGTCTCTTTCATCTTGGGACAACAGTTTTGTTGGATGTAGAATTCTCAGGCAATATATATTTTTAAATGTTATCACTTTAAATATATCCTCCCACTACCTTCTGGCCTGCAAGTGTTTGCTGAAAAGTCTACTTGTAATCTTTTTGAAGATCCCTTGTACGTGTTGAGTAACTTTGCTGCTTTTGTGAACAATCTCTCTTTGTCTTTGACTTTCAACAGCTTTTTTGGTTGTAATGTGTCTTCGCATATGCCTTTTTGAATTTATCCTATGGCGCTCACTGAGCTGCTTGTATTTGCATGTGCACTCTGTGATGGTTAATTTAATGTTTTTTTAAGTTTTATTTATTTAAGGAATATCTACACCCTGCATGGGACTCAGATGCAATGACCCCGAGATCAAAAGTCATACTCTTCTGCAACCAAGCCAGCAGGCACCCCTGTGATGGTTAATTTTATGTGTCAACTTGACTGATCCACAAGGTGTCCAGATATCTATCAAGCATTATTCTGGGTGTTTCTGTGAGGGTGACTTTCGATGAAGTTAGCATTTAAATCATATAGTGACTAGAGCAGATGTGGAGTTGAAAGCCTGAAGTGAACAAAAAGAATAACCCTCTCCCAAGTAAGAGAGTATTTCTCCTGACTGAATGCCCTTGAGCTGGGTCATTGGCTTGTTCCTGCCTTTGGACTTAACTTGATTCCAGTCAGGTTAACACAGAACTGCACAATAACTTGCAAATGACATTTGCTCTCCTCCCTTTGTAATCAGCAACTAAGTTTCCACAAGCTGCCTACAAGTCAGCCGGCATGACAGAAAAAGGGTGTAGGGCAAAGTCTAGAAAAAAATGCCACAAATTTTCCTCACATCTTTAAGTTGCCTTTTCTCGGGATACAACATTCCTATGGTTGCTGTAAACCTCTGAATAATTTCCAGAGCTCTGATAAAGTCGGTTCTGACAATTTCTGTTTGGTTTTGTAATTGTTGTTGCTTTGTGTTGTTTTTTGTTTGTTTGTTGATGCTTCTGTTTTTTGGGGCAGGTATTTGCAACTGCATACTGCATCATTTTGCTGATGCCATTTCTTGGTCACTTTTTATAGCAACATTTGGTGCTACTACATGAACGTTCCTTAAGACTGGAATCTTTCTTAAGTTTGTATATTTCCCAACAGGACTTGATTTAAATGCCTGGAGTTTGCCATTTTCTGTCACATTTATGAGAAATTACCTCCAAAAATATGGGACAAATCAAAGGAAATAACAGAATCTCCTCTAATAACAATTCATCACGTCAGAGTCAGGTGAGCTCAGAGGATAAAAAACAGTCTCTTTCATGGTTTCTCTCTTACTTAATCCGTAAACCTATATTCAAGAACCAGCTCACTAAAACTGAGGTCAGTGAATGCCTCTGACCGCTCTAGTGACTGAAGGGCACACAACAGAAGGACTGTTCTTGCCTCATCCACATCACTATCATCTCTAACATCATTTAGTGGCAATTTCTCTGACTACGAGGAGTATTTTCTTTCAAAGAATTAAAATAATATACATTTAATCAGAGAGAAACATTAGAAATTATATGGAAACTGGGTGTTTAACGTTTAAAGTCAATGTTCAGTAATTGACCTGAACCCATGCCCACGGCAAAGCCCAGCTCTTAGATCTTGAAAGGCTTCGCCCTGTTTTTGGTTTTAAAATGCGTTGCACTTTCTGAAATGACTTTTTTTTTTCTTTCCAATCGCTATTACTTTTTTTTTGTAATGTAAATGGAGAGAGTTTCCATCAATTAACACACAGAAGTAACGAATTTTGACAGGACCCAAAATCACTGGAGTTGGCCTTTGTAAGGAAAAGAGCCACACAAACAAAACAAAAGCAAACACTGGATGGAGAACAAAGGTAGAAAAAAAATGACTAATAAACAGATGAATGGTATTATGCCAAAAGGGAAATTACAAAGTAGTAATTGCAGGAACCTACAGAGAAAATTAATATGACAGGTGATAACATGGTGTCCTTGGGGATGAAAAGTGAGACAATCAAAGTGGAAAGGCTTGAGACAGCTAAAGAAAGAGATTTATTTAAGGAGATATTCAGATTGAAATATTTCTCCAAAGAGTGTTCATGTATTTTCTCCAACATCGGGTATTTCTAAACTGGAAATGGACCTGGAAATTGGAGATTATCTCCAGCCGTCAATGTAGATCACGTGTGAAGAAAGAGACACAAAGAGATGACCTTGCTTCTCCAAGGTGAAGCTAATCAGTGGAGAGCTGGCCCGTAGTAGTGTCAGCAGTGGTTTGGGACATATTTTGGTTTGAATCGGGCGCTAGGTGATACTCAAAGGCTTTCTATTTACCTTGTATTAGCATACTTTTTGTTAAATGCAGAAATATTCAAGGTTATGAAAATTCAGCCAGGAATTACATTTTTGTATTATTTTTACATACTTCTTATATTCTATTTATTCTTAAAACATTGCTACCTATTTTCCCTACTCATTTTATACAACTCACAACTCAAAGTCTCATTCTTTGTGATGCTACGTACTCATCATTGTTTACATGCAATGTTTCCCTAAAGAAGGAATCAATTACATAGCAACAGAATTGGACAGCCCAAGCCACAAGCAAAACACTGTCTTCCCAACAGTAATACAAACAAAATCCTGCAAAGAACACACCAGAACAAAGTGAACCATAAGGAATGGGCTAATGGAGAGGAGGATTCCATATTTTCAAAATGAAATTGGCTAAAAGAGGGAATTATCTTTGTAAATGTAAAAAGCAATACTTGTAAAAATAATGATAATATTTTAAGGTAACATTTCTTTCAAGTAAAGATAAAACTACATCAGGAAGAACTCCTATAAATGAGATGAGCAGAAACACTAAAAGGATTTACTTTAAAGGTCAATATTCAATTAATGTAATTGCTAAGATACTGACATGGGGCCTGATTTATGGGTATTTGTAGGACTAAAATGTCCTGTTTTTAGAAACCGAAGCAGTTTTTTCATGGTTTACGTCATACGCTACAATCTCATACATCCAAACTGATTAGGACTAAAGTGTGTGATCTGGAAAGGCCAGGCTCCGATGTGCAATGTATAATGAATTGTAGCCAACACCATGGCCCTTTCTCAGCTAAGCCCAGCAGGCGATATATACTAGGCATGACACTAATAAACAATCCATCCGTGGCCCAATGTGTGTTTCATATGCTACCTAAGAGTGACTAGGATTTAGGGAAGAGCGGACAGATTTGAGATGTCGAAAAGTAAGGCAATTAATAGATCAATAGGGAGATATGGATGGCTGGAACGGGACAAAACAGCTACTTTGGGTCTATTCAACATCCAGAGTAATCTTTAAAAGCATAAAAATAAGAATTCTTGGGGCACGTGGGTGGCTCAGTATGTTAAGCATCCAACTGTTGATTTCGGCTCAGGTCATGACCTCATAGTCCGTGAGATCAAGCCCAGCTTCGGGCTCTGCCTTGACAACAGGAATCTGCTTGGAATGCTCTCTCTCTCTCCCTCCCTCTCTTGGCCCCTTCCCTGTTCACATGCTTTCTCTCTCTCTCTCTCTCTCTCTCTCTCTCTCTCTCAAAAATAAAAATAAAATAAAATAAAATAATAATTATTTAATTAATTTAGTTAAGTGAATAAGAATTGTTATTTTTCCCAATATAATATTTACTGGCTACAATACCTCCAGGTTCTTACAGTGATCTGAACATCTCCCAATTTCTCAAAGCATAGCTCCAATGTTATGGGATTCTCAAGAACAAAGCTGAGTCATGGCACTAGAGGCAGTGCTTTTAGTGGAAGTAGAATAATTAGACTATATGAAACCTACTTTCTTTTCATTGATTCCATTTATTTATTTATTTATTTATTTATTAAAAAAAAAAGGAAGAGAGAAATTGAGAGACAGCAGGGAAGGGGCAGGGGGTAGAGAGAGAGATCATCTTAACCAGGCTCCATGCCCAGTGCTGAATCCAAAGCAGGGCTGGATCTCAGGACTATGAGATCACGACCTGAGCTGAAACCAAGAGTCAGATGCTCAACCAACTGAGCCTTCCAGGTGCCCCTCATTGATTCCTTTTAAAAGTGTGCACAAATATTCATTGCACACATATACATACATATTCTTATATGTATAATACCTCTTCTTATGTTTACAGCTGTCAGAAATTGACGATCACGATCATGTTGTAAGGGTGAAGAAAGGAGCTAAGCGTTGGGGAAGAGGAAAATACGTCTTTGTTCCCATGATAATTCAAAATGGCTGGTTATGGTAAGGATCTCCTCAGGAACTGTGAACCAAAGCTCTATAGCAAGCCTTTTTCAAACATACCTACTTGTGAAACAATTTATTCAAGCAACTTGGCAGGATAATACTTAAAGAGGATAGAATATAGAGTTGCTTCAATTCAAGGAGCAGTATGTCCCAGAACTCTGTTTGTTTACTAGCTGAGAGTTTGGAAACAATGGGTCTTTAATAATAACAAAGTTGTGATTATCAGAAATTCCCTGGAGCCCTGGATTGTGACAGGCAAGGGGAAATATTGTGGGACTGTAGATTCTGCCTATTTTGCCCATTAGATTTCACAGCCACTTGATGGAACATTATTGGTCAAGCGACAACCTCTCTCATCTTTGCTTTTGGCAAAAACGAACGGATCAAGAACTAGTCACTCGATAATCTCTAAATTTTATTTACCAGTTCTATTTTATTGAGCCTAGAATCTGACAGATTTAGACAAATGTGGTGTTTAGCTGCTGTCAAGTGAGGAAGTCTATTATAGTGCTTACAAAAATACAGTTTCTTGCTCATTCACCAATAATTATTGCACTTCATATGTGCAAATCATCCCGTTGAAGTCCTCAGTGCTAAGGATTTTCAAAGATAATTAGGATGTAGCCCTTTTTTAATCTCCAAAGAGCTTGCAGTACAGGAGTAAGAACAAATAACCGACAAAACAAGCAAAATCAAGTGCATAGTAAGATAGAGGTAGAAGCAAATTGCTTTTACAACAGAAAAACAATTGTAACACAGCAGTTAATAACATGGGCTTGGGGGTCAGTGGAGGCAAGGATGAAATTATATATCTGAAGCCTCCATAAACTTTAATTGCCTTATCTGTGAAATGGGCTAATGATTTCCTATTTATGTGACCACAGTGAAAATCAAATGCAATTATGCCCCTCTATGGTTGGCCTATAGCAGCTGGAAAAGTGTGGTTCTGTTGACTGAGAAAGTCAGTTGAGACAAGGAAGAGAAGAATATTTAGGATTTGGGAAGGTTTATTGTGAGGTGTGGCAAAAAAAAATCCACACTAGATTTTTCTATACTAGAAAATCCATTCTATACTATCCATACTAGATAGTTCTTTTAGAACTATCTAGAAGACATACTTTCATATTTAAAATAACCCATTTTCAGAATATTATGACATCATGGTTTTTTATGCTGATTTATTTTCTGATAGCCATATTCTTTCTTCACTCCTGCCTGTGATACTGAATGTAGGCGGGTAGGTAAAGTCATGCATGTCTAGACATACAGAAATTCTGATTCAAACTGATCTCATTCACTCCTCCGTGAGTTTCTTATCTGCGGCTTGTTTATTCTTTCTTGCCCATGCATATTTAATTAATACCCTTTTACTGCCAAATTCCTATTATCTCTCCCCGGACTCTTTAGTTATTCTTGCTCTGCTGGTATTTTCTCTGGCGTATACAGATTTGCACAAATATTATCAGTTTAATTTAGCATACAATTACTGAATGATATCTATATACTAGGCACTCTGAATGAATCTGAGAGTACAAAGATAAAATAAGATATAACTTGGGGCATTAACAAATTCACTGAGCACACTTTTGATATTTATAAGCTATTCCTTCACTTTTTCTGCCAAATAAATTTTATAACTCTTTTCTTCCTTTTGTTATCTGATCTCCACAAAATACACCTTCAAGACCATCTTGGTGTGCATTGGGTGGATGCATAGTTCTTCCTTGGGCTTTGCTGTTGGGCAGATGGCAACATCGGTGATATGTGTCATAAAGCCAGAAGGAAGTATCTACCAGAGCGGGGGTAGCATCTACCAGACTAGGTAATGGAGCTGGGGAACAGAAATCAGTAGGAAACGCAATGATGGTATTGAAACGGCCATTGGTAGGCAAGGGGGCACTCAAATCCTCATCGAAGGAGGAACTCCAATGGAAGTGAATGACTCTACAGGGCCCCCAATTCCAGCTCTCACCAATCTCTTGAACTCCTCCATGTTGTGAAGGGGCCCTGACCACTTCCAAGATGGAATACAAATACAGCACTCATCAGTACCACGTGGCACTTTTCATCTGCATCTTCACAGATGTGTTTGGTGCCTTTGGAGGCCTTCATCTCACAGCCCCAAGAGCAGTGCAGGCCCTGGCAATGCTGAGAACAGCAAAAGGCAAAGAGAACAGGTGGAAAGTATTGTATAGCAGAAAGAAGTTCACCAACACGAGAGCGCAGTGGTGCTGAGGCAGGTAAGCAGGCTGGGGCATGAAGAATTGAGAGCTCGGACAATGAGACTGTGATGACCAAGACATGGCCAAGGTGTGCAGACGGCCACATCTCGGGAAAAGCAAAGAGCCAAAGGTGACTCTGCTTCATCCCTCAGGCCAACATATCCTTGCCCATTCCCTGCCCTGGCCACACATTCTGGATTCCACTTGCATATAATAAAAGAGTTCTTGGGGCACCTGGGTGGCTCAGTCGGTTGAGCGTCCGACTTCAGCTCAGGTCATGATCTCACAGCTCGTGAGTTCGAGCCCCGCATCAGGCTCTGTGCCGACAGCTCAGAGCCTGGAGCCTGCTTCTGCTTCTGTGTCTCCCTCTCTCTCTGCCCCTAACCCACTCACATTCTGTCTCTGTCTCTCTCAAAAATAAATAAACATTAAAAAAATAAAATAAATAAATAACTTTTAAAAAATCTTATAAATAAATAAATAAATAAATAAATAAATAAATAAAAGAGTTCTTTTTTATGTCTAATGCTTTTTCAGAGATTAGGGCATCTTAGAAGCTACTTCTAAATATTGTAAAAATTGAGGTTAACAGACTAAAGGAGCTTAAATCAAAGTATCAAGTTAATTGCCCCTTGAAAATTGAGAAACTGAGTTTAGGAATATCTAATTCAGGATTAAGTACTAAAGAGAAATTCTTTTAATCATGCCAGAGACATAAATAAAAGAATACATGACTCACCCGAAGCTTTGAATGATTAAATCTGTGGAAAATGAGTGTGCTTACACATCTTCCATCAATTACGCTACAGACACAAATGTGCACTGAATCTGATTCCCACTTAAGGCCCTGATGAGTCCTAGCTTCTCAGCAGCTCTCTCAAAGGCCATCAGTCAGACAAGACCATTTCCTCCTTCCTCTAATCCTGGGAATGTTTACTCAATTATCATATCTCAAATGGAAGAGAGATTAAGAGATAAACTCAGGAGTCAGTGTTATTCAAACTCAGGCTGTAACACTTTGTGGTTTTGTGGGCATGGGGAAATAATTTCCTTAAGCCTCACATCTTCTACATCTGAAAAATGGGAATAATACCGAGTCACATATTATCCAGGTTGATAGTCAGGCATATCGGCTGGGAACACATGGACTAGGTATGCCTGAGGGGCCCTGTGTACATATTCTACCCAGCAAATAGCACATGGACAGGTAGCATGGGGTGTAGATGTATCCATATTTAATTTTTTTTTTTTTAATTTTTGAGAGATAGAACGTGAGCAGGAGAGGGAAATACAGCATTCAAATCAGGCTCCAGGTTCAGAGAAGTCAGCACAGAGCCCGAGACGGCGCTCGAACTCATGAACTGTGAGATCACGACCTGAGCCCAAGTCGTACGCTTATGGACTGAGCCACTCAGGTGCCCCTAGATGTATCCAGATTTTAATCTGATTTGTGGTGTCCTTTCTCGATTAGATACTTTAAATATCATCCCTGCCTTTCACAAATATTAAATACTACCATCTCCACAGAACGGGACACATTACGTGGTGGATAGGACGATAGTTGTTGTTGTAACAAAGCATGTGTTGTAATTTATAATTAGTTTCTAAGTCTACCCACTTCTGTTTTATTGTGACTTCTTTCCGTGGCACATTATGTTTTATGGTCGCAGTGGCTGATGGTGTTTCATGCAAAGTAGGCACACAATAAGTGAACACCAAATTACAAAAATAAAGAAAAATTGGGGTGCCTGGGTGGTTCAGTCGGTTAACCATCCAACTTCAGCTCAGGTCATGATCTCACTGTTCCTGAGTTGGAGCCCCGCATCAGGCTCTGTGCTGACAGATTCAGCTCTGTGCCTGCTTCAGATTCTATGTTTCCCTCTCTCTCTGTCTCTCCCCTGCTCTCTCTCTCTCTCTCTCTCTCAAAAATAAACATTTAAAAAACATTTAAGTAAAGAAAAAAATATCCAATTATCCTGTGTATTTAGATGTTGCAGTTCTGCAAATAAATCACATTTTCAATCAACTGTTTTCTTCAGATAAGTCTTCCACAATAATGACCTTACTACCCACGGTGGGGCTGGGAGCATATGGTCTTATACACAGTAGAATCGTTGCAAGAAACTAGTTGTAAAATCACAGCCGGCCTGAGACTGCCATTAAAAATGATATGATTTTTATTTTGATTTAAGGATTGTGAAATAAAGACATTTGAAAAGTTACAATAACACTGGTTTATCTTAAGATGGGCCTTCTTAGATTTGAGTTGGCTTGAGCACGTCAAAATACATCAATGTGGGCTCAACCTTGTATAAACTTATGATTGCCATAAAACCAGATGTAATATTTCTACTCTACATCAGTGCCCACAAAACAGAGACTGAAATATCAACTACAGTGTCAACATATTATATACAAAGCAATATATAATTAGCAAGCAGTTTGGATAATTACTTTCTATGACTGAAATATACTCTCTAGCAAATCTATATTGGGAGCCAACTATCAGGAAGTTGTTGAAGAAACATGAACAGCATTATGATAAAAGACACAGAGACTCACTTTTATCGACCTCCACAATCACAATGGCCACCAACGTGAAGTCACAGATGTCACTGCAGAGCTTTCTTCCGAACCTCTTTAGAATGACACATTAAATCCTGACCAACATGGGTTGCCTGACTCCAGAAGACGCATAAAAAAAGATTGTTTGTGCTTTATGGAAGGAATTGTTACCACCTTCAACCGAACCATCCCTTTAACCCAATGCTGACACCTAAGGATCTCTACTCCTTCTCCCACCCAACACCAACTTGGCTTTCCTATTTGTTCTTTCTTTAATCAACACTGTGAATGTTTCTTCCCCATGGCTACCCGTTTCTCATTCCATGGGTAAAGCATGAAGCTTTCCCCATCTGTGTGTGGGGAAGGGCCCAGCCCCATTCACCATCCTTGTATGGATCTTTGCTTAGAGTCTGATAATCAGAAATCCTCATTTCTTCACTGCTCCCTTCCAAGCTTCCCCACCTCTAGCCCAGAATTGATCTTATATTTTCTTGAAAAATGTCATGCCAGAATCCATGTATCATCCTTGTAAGCACAATTATTACAATTAATCTATGGTAACAATTGTAGCTACCAAATTGTTGGCTTGTGGCTTTTTGGTGTTTGAATTGTTTTCTTCAGCCAAAATTAAGTGTCAAAATTTTTATTTAGGATAGAAAAACAATTTCCTTTGTGTGTTTGTGCACCACTCTTTTTTTTTTTTTTATCATTTAAAACATTTTAAAACTGTTTCATTTCACAAACTAAAAACTGTACCTTCAGTATATCAGAGACTGTTCATAGGTCCCCAACCCTTCAAGCAAATGATGCATAGTAAGTGTTTAATCAAAATAATTAACACTAATTTTTAAAATATATACACCAGGTGATTATTATGACATCAAAAATGCATGCCCTATTAAGTCAGTGATAGTTTCCATTATTCTCTATTTATTTTTCTTTATTATCCATCAATTGATTTTTTAATTGAATAACCTATGATTTTAAATAGATTTTGTTGTATTATCACTTATTAACCAAACTTCTTTTATTTTTTTTTTTAAATTTTTTTTTTTTTTTTCCAACGTTTATTTATTTTTGGGACAGAGAGAGACAGAGCATGAACGGGGGAGGGGCAGAGAGAGAGGGAGACACAGAATCGGAAACAGGCTCCAGGCTCTGAGCCATCAGCCCAGAGCCCGACGCGGGGCTCGAACTCCCGGACCGCGAGATCGTGACCTGGCTGAAGTCGGACGCTCAACCGACTGCGCCACCCAGGCGCCCCTAACCAAACTTCTTTTAAACTGCTGTTTGCATGTCCTCTTGAGTCAAAATCTCTTATAGTAGTTTAAGTTTCTGTTCCATTTTTTTTTTTTTTTGGATAAATATACATGTCACAGATGTTATAACAAGAGTGTGTCAATGGTAATTAGACTTACCACAGCTGGCAATTTCTTAAGTCATTTTTGCTGCCCACATCTTTCTTGCTACATGAAACCTACTTTTTGAAAACTGCTGATTGCCATGATATACTAAAATATTCTGACATCCACCTGTATCCATTTCCTACTTTCCAGCCAAACTTTATGACATCCGGTTTTAATTATTCATCAGTGTCGATTCCGTTTCAATATTCATCTTCATGGCTCTTTCCGAATATTAAAATAAAAAATTAGTCCTTGAAAAAAATATTCTTGACACTCCCATATCACTAAAAAAAAAAAAAAGCAAACAACAACAACAAAACCCAAATCTAAGAAAATGGGAGCTACAATCTAGTGTTTAAATTTATCTAAGCTCCTCATTTAAGTAACTAAAATTATGAGGGCGAAAACTTGCATTGGAGCTGAAAATCAGTTGCAGATACCACACTATGCTTTAGGTTTACCAAAAGCCTTTCGGGGTCCAGAAAATGAGAACTTAATGCGAGGAAGGAATTGCAAAATCTCAAAGTGTCTCTGTTTTATCTAAAGACAGTACAAAGAAAGGATGTGACCAGAGTTCTAATCCAGCCTGCGTGTCATGTCAGTATGAAAACTGACACTTAAACTTTTGAAATCTGAGGGATAAATTAGAATTGCAGAATTTCATCATAAGGGACATTTAATATCACATGAATTAAATATGAGACCAGCCAATTGTATCTTCTTTGAAGAAAACTGTTTAATTAACACCATTTTTCTGCCAACAGCTATTCAAAGTTATACCACTTTTGAATTATTGGCTTTTTTACTTTTCCTTTTTTCCTTTTTTCTTTCTTTTTTTTTTCTTTTTTTTTTTTTTTTTTTTTTGGTATATAATGACGATTCATTCTAAGACCCATGAAATAAGTACAGGTAGACAGTAATATTTTAGAAAAGGTACAGAAAAACTCACCATAACAGTTTCCCGTGAGAGACTACCACGGGAACAAATCGAAACATGTGCCAGGTCCAGATGAACATAAATGTTTTGTTTTGCACATGGACATGGGGAGAGGATCAAGAAAATGTATTTCTGGGATCTGTAGTTTGGAGATATGCACTATTTCCACATGTTTCTACGACCCCTCATGGTTAACCTTTACTTTGCCTCAAAGCTATTTTTTGTATTATGTATCATTTTGGTTTTTAAGTGCGTTTTGAGTACAAAGTGACCACAGATCTTAAAAAGGTCGTAAAGCGTGTTCGACATGCTTTCACATCTGCTGTGACACTCCTCGAGATAGAATATGAACATAAACCAGGGCAAGAAAGCTTTGATGTGGCTTGTGAGTTTTGTTTTGTTTTGATCCTAAGTTTCCAATTCTTTTAAAGATGTGAGAAGCTTCTTAGAGTATAAACTTCCCACAAAAAGAAAACGATCACTAAACACAGCTTCGAGTTAGAATTAAAAGTCGAGGGGCGCCTGGGTGGCGCAGTCGGTTAAGCGTCCGACTTCAGCCAGGTCACGATCTCGCGGTCCCAGAGTTCGAGCCCCGCGTCGGGCTCTGGGCTGATGGCTCAGAGCCTGGAGCCTGTTTCCGATTCTGTGTCTCCCTCTCTCTCTGCCCCTCCCCCGTTCATGCTCTGTCTCTCTCTGTCCCAAAAATAAATAAATAAACGTTGAAAAAAAAAAAAAAGAACTAAAAGTCGATCACCCATGTTCTGCCCTCTTCCTTGTACTTCCCACACCCATGACCTCACACTGTCCATACTGCTCATTCTAGGTAGACAAGCTCAAGAAATGGTCACTACATGAACCAACTGTGTTAATCCACCTTTGATGGTTATTAAATTAGCTACGTGTGTCTTCATTCGATAACTGCCAACATTTTTATGACAATATTCACAAAATCCATCATAAATTTCCCCTCAAAGTTAACAAAATAAAATATCAGTTCAATTTAACAACACATCACTTGTCAGAACCTTGAAGGACCAGTGATGGTATTTGCACATGTCTGCGGGCACAAACCCACACAGAGAAGTTCCTCAGGGCTCTGGAAGTGCTGTTTGCAGACAACTGACTTCTGTTTACCTCAGAAAGAAGGTGGACTCTTCTACTATAACTTCTCCTGTTCTTCTCTTCTCCTGTCTTCTTCTGGGATTCCGGTCATCAACATTTTTCCTCAATATTTCTCATTTCCTCCCTCACTGTTTTAAGCCCATCGTTCTCTTCTTCTGGATGTTGGGGGCATGTCTTTCATGTGACTGATAACATTCCCCTCGTGCCAATCTAATGTCTGCCGCCTTGCATGGAAAAGTCCATTCTGCTAGTGTCTCTCAGCCAACCCTTTTTCATTTCAGTATGTCACCTTTTTGCCACACTTTATATTGTTTTCTGGAGTCTTTCTTTACTAAAATGAATTTATTTATTTATTTTTTTTTTAATTTTTTTTTTCAACGTTTATTTATTTTCGGGACAGAGAGAGACAGAGCATGAACGGGGGAGGGGCAGAGAGAGAGGGAGACACAGAATTGGAAACAGGCTCCAGGCTCTGAGCCATCAGCCCAGAGCCTGATGCGGGGCTCGAACTCACGGACCGCGAGATCGAGACCTGGCTGAAGTCGGACGCTTAACCGACTGCGCCACCCAGGCACCCCAACTAAAATGAATTTAAAGTCACAGGGCAAGTAGTGATTAAAATTCATTTTTTTTGTCTCAGAAATGATTTCCCCACACAGTATTCTCCCCCAACACTATGTGTGCAGTGTTCCAGTGAAACTTTCTTTATTAGAACAGATTTCCACAAATCTTTGTTGTTGTTCTAGACAGCTCGGGAAAAAGAGACATCTATTTCGAAACAGGTTTTTATGTAAACTCAAAGCAGCTACATTGTCCTTGAGTCCTTTCAATATTTCAAAATATGTTAAGAATGGGGAACTAGTTCTAGAGAAAGATAGATGGTACTGGGAACAATTAAATGGAGAATTAGGCCTATTTTTTGTTTTAAACGATGTTAATGTTTATTTTATTTTTGAGAGAGACAGAGCGTGAGCAGGGAAGGAGCAGGGAGAGAAGAAGACACAGAATCTGAAGCAGGGCTCCAGGCTCTGAGCTGTCAAAACAGAGCCTGACATGGGACTTAAACCCACAAACCGTGAGATCATGACCTGAGCTGAAGTCAGATGCTTAACCGACTGAGCCACCCAGGTGCCCCAGGCCTATTTTTGTTTTTAAAAAAGCTCTGAAAACTAAAAGCTGTTGAATAAAAGTAAGTTAGGAAGATAAATTTTCATTTCAACCTTAAATAGTTGTAATTAAGAGATAGAAGGAAAGGAGAAATACAATAATGCTAATTTTTACTAACTTGCCTTTAGAAAATAAACATGCTTTTTCGTAACTAGGAAATAGCTTTATTAAAATAAAATAATACAGGCCTATAGATCTGTTAAATACTCAAGAATGGTTTGTATAGTCACCTGACAGCATAAAACCAGGCATTTTGGCAACTTTCTTCCTATATCTGTCTCTGTCTTTATTTCTGTACACAGACATGCAGACACATACAGACACAAACACACATATATATACTGTCATATCTTTTTAAATATATAGGCTCATACATGCAGCTTATTTGTATACACATATGCACTACCTTGGACATATGTTCATATAAAAATATAAAAACCTATAAGATACATTTCAGGGTTTGCAAAGAAGTCTATAGCTTGGGTTCATGCTAATTTCTGAAATTGTCATCAATAAATCACATTGAAAGAGCCTAAAAATAATATCCATTCAAATTATGCTCTGTTGGACATCTTTACATAGGCATCTTTGTGAACTTATCTGATTATCCTTTTAGGTTAAATTCAAAGAAATAAAAAGTCTTGGGCAAAATAACATGCACTTAATATTTTGATATAAACTACTATTTTCTTTTGAAACCCATGCAGGTAGAGGAACTGATTTTTAACAAAGGAGCAAATCAAAGCAATAAAGAAATAATACTTTTTTTTAAATAAATGAGGCTAGAGCAACTGAGTCTAGACATAGATTTACATCTAACACAAAAAATAACTCAAACTGGATCATAGACCTAAATGGACTATGTGAAACTATTAAACTTCTAGGAAAAAAAAAATCTCTGTCACCTTGGATTCATGAGACTCGGATAAAATGTCAGAAGCAGGATTCATGAAAGGAAAAGCAGTTAAGTTAGACTTTGTTAATATTTAAAAAGAAAAAAAAAACAACTTCTGGTTGAAAGACACTCTTCAAAGAATGGAAAGATGGTCTGCAGACTAAGAGTAGATACTTGCAAATACCTATCTGATTAAAAAGTTGTATCTAAAATATTCACAATGAAGCACCTTCATGACGCAGCAATTTAGAAATAAGACAACAAATCATTATAAACAGGCAAAACTCTAAACTGACTCCTCAGTAAAGGAAACCTACAGGTGGCAAAAAAAGCACACAGGAAGATAATCAGCACCATTCATCGTGAGGAAAACGTAATTGAAAATAATGGGTGACTACTAGATCTATTGGAATAGCTTAAATCTGTCTGACAATACTGACCACAGAGCAACAGGAATTCTCACTCACCGCTGGTATTCATGCAACATGGTTCGTGCAAAGTGGCTTGGCAGTATATTTACCAAGCTAAATATGCTCTCACTGTAAGAGCCAACATGTGTGGTCCTTCGTGTTTTGTTAACTGCGTTGGTTTCTGTCTGCTGAAGGATCTGCACACAAGAGCTTACGGAAGTTCTGTTATAATCAGAAGCAACCAGGACGCCCTTCAGCAGGTGAATGGATAAACAAACTGTGGTACATCAAAAGAAAATACTAGTCAGTGGTAAAAAGGATTGAGCTGCCAGACCAGGCAAAATCACGGCTGAATCTTAAATGCAGAGTGCTACGCCAGAGAAGCTATCTGAAAAGGCTATCTACTATATGATCTCATTCATGTGACATTCTGGGAAAGGTAAAAGAGTAAAAAGATCAATGATTGCCAGGGGTTTGCGACGGGGAGTAGGTGAAGCACGGGGTGGGTGGTATTTTAGGGAGGTGAGACTATTTCATGTGATTCTATAGCAGTGGCTATATGATGCCATACATTTGCCAAAACCCAGAGAACTCTGCAGTGGAATGAATGAATCTGAACGTACAATTTTTCTCAAAAATTGTGTAGGAGTTTGGGGGAAGCCTAGGATCTAAGGCAGAGTGTGACAACGGAGTCTAGCTGTATTGTAAATATAAGAAATACTGTCCCTGAACGGAACAGGAGAAAAACTTCTGACCTAAATAACTTTGGAAACTAATGGAGACTGTAGGACTAATAACAAAATACATGGCACATAATCTCTAGGCCAGTAGGTAAAGTTGTTTTCCACGGGGGCATGGATTAACAATTCTATCAGGAGTATGCTGGAATCGGATGATTAAGTAAACGACTGGCAGATGGCGGGGCCAAGTTTCTCACAGTTGGAGCGTGAGGCACAGGTAGTCAAGGGCAGAAATGTAAAATGATCAATGAGGTAATGGCTTAGAGCTGGAGACACCACTATGAGCTTATGTTTAGCTTAATACCGTACAGATGGATACATGCAGCCATTTTTATAGATTTGTGTGTATACACGGGTTAGTATTCACACATTTATATTTATGTGTTCTGTCAGCTAAGCCTAGAAGCAGTAACAGCCCAATGACACCAAGCACATCCAGCACCCGTCTGTGGTTCCCAAATACCGTTCTCCCAGTAAATGTTACCAGGGCTCTCTGGAGAAATGGCTAATTCTAAGGCTGGTATACAGCCTTGTATACCTGGTATACATAGGATGTGCCTGGGGCATTTTGTAGTGCCAAAAATAGGGAAGTGCTCTAAACTAAACAAACACAGCAAAACACAACACTGGAGGACTCATAGGGACCCAGGAGCCAGATGAAAAGGTTTCAATGAAGAAAGCTGAAATCATTTGGGTAACAAATACATGATGTCCGACTGGATTATAATGCTAAGTATAAGTAAAAATCCATGAGTCCATACCGATGTAAATAAATGCGTCAGTAAATTTTAAAAAAATAGGGGACAGTAGACAAATCTTCTTTGCAGAAGAATTCCAAATAATGAATGCATATACTGTCCCCTCAAGGAAGTAGAGTATTACTCCCCACGTTTAACTGTGTGCCGGGTATAGTCCTTCCAAAGAGCAAGGTGTGAACAGGATAAAAAGAGTGACTTTACACTAAAGAAATCTGACACTGTCTCAGCCAGGCGACCAGGGTCAACATCAACAGTGAGAACCCATATTGGCTGTATGTACCGTGG
Organism: Leopardus geoffroyi; assembly: GCF_018350155.1. Taxonomy (NCBI): domain Eukaryota; kingdom Metazoa; phylum Chordata; class Mammalia; order Carnivora; family Felidae; genus Leopardus; species Leopardus geoffroyi. The sequence goes on along the minus strand of NC_059331.1, from coordinate 67,834,218 downwards.
ATATGATATCATGTGAAGGGCACTTTATGTTCTTCCCCCAAACCCAGAATTACAATGTAATCATGAGAAAAGTGTGGTATAGAAACACAACTGGAGGGGCGTTCTGCAAGATAACTGACCAGCACTGCTCAAAAATATCAAGATCATCTATAATAGGGAAGTCTGAATACCTGCCCCCCATCCAGAGGTGCTTTGCGGTATGCTGAGTAAGCACGTGGGGGCACCTGGGTGAGCGACTGGAACAGAAAAGCCCATGGGGGAGAAATTGAGGAAATCTGAATAAGGCAAGGACTTTTGTTGGTAATAATATGTGAATGTTGGTTCATTCATTGTCACAAATGCCTATACAAATGTAAGATGTTAATAATAAGGAAAACTGGGTGTGGGCTATATGGAAGCACTCTGTATGTTTTTTGAAAATGTTTTGTAAATCAGGGTCCCTGGGTGGTTCAGTCAGTTAATGGACCGATTCTGGTTTTGGCTCAGATCATGATCTCATGGTTTGTGAGTTCAAGCCCCACATCCGGCTCTGCACTGACAGCACGGAGCCTCCTTGGGATTCTGTCTCTCCCTCTCTCTGCCCCTCCCCTGCAGGTGCTCTCTCATAATAATTATAAATAAATATATAAATAAATAAATAAATAAATAAATAAATAAATAAACAAATAAACAAACATCTAAAAATGTTCCGTAAATCTAAAATTAATCCAAAATTAAAAAGTATATTAAATTATAAAAAGCAATAGGATGATGAATATGGGATTTCAGATGATCACCTTCTCAGGATAGTCCTAGGACAGGGCAACGTGGTCATTATGAAGACAGCAGTTCTTGTTAAGGATGATGGTTTCATGGATGGCTATGATATTAAAAATAACTATATAAAAATATTCTCAAAAATAAATTATAGTACATTTGTATAACTAAATATTATGTGATCTTCGTAAATATCATTTTAAAATATTTTCCTTGGGGCACCTGGGTGGCTCAGTTGGTTAAACATCCGACTTCCGCTCAGGTCATGATGTCACAGTTCGTGGGTTTGAGCACCACGTCAGGCTCTGTGCTGACAGCTCAGAACCTAGAGCCTGTTTCAGATTCTGTGTCTCCCTCTCTTTCTGCCCCTCCCCTGTTCACACTCTGTTCCTGTCTCAAGAATAAATAAACATTAAAGAAATTTTTTTAAAATATTTTTCTTGCATCACGGAGGTTGGCAATCTATTCATCTAGTGTGTGTGTGTGTGTGTGTGTGTGTGTGTGTGTGTGTGTGTGTTTACTGTGACCTTTGAGTTCTCCATGCCTGGTACTGGGCTTAACATTGAAAACAATATGGAGAAAAAATGCATCAATCATGCACTATATTTTCTTCTGAAGGAAGCAAATGTTTTTCACAAGCCACCTTCCTCAGATAATACAAAACAAACAAATTGGCAACCATAGCTGAGCTGTTCAAATACTACTTCCTTGAGGAAGTGTTATTTGACCAGACCTGTAGAAGAAATATAGGATTTAAATATTGAATAAAATGAAAATAATTGTCAGCTGAGAAAATGAAAGCTCTAGGAAGGACAGCAATATGGACTGTTTGAGAAACAGAAGGAAGGAAGGAAGGAGGGAAGGAAGGGAAGAGAAGGGAGGTAGAGAAGGAGGAAGAAAAAGGCAAAGGTGGATGGAATAGAGAGAATAAGTTGGAAAGTGGTAAATCTTAAAGCTGGAAAGAGAAAAAAAACTCATTCCTGTCTTGTAGGACACACATTGGATTTTTCTTTTTCCTATTACTAATTGGAAGGCATTGAAAGATTTTTAAAACAATATAATAGGATCAAACTTAAATTTGTAAATGACTACTCAGGCCGTGTGAAGAAAGGGTATGATGGGGCAAGCAAGAATGTGGAGACACCGAGGTGGCTGGAACTGAAAAACACAAAACCTTTCCTTCTGGTTTAAGCAGAAAAGGATTTGGGGATAGCTTCCAGATGCTTGGGAAGGACGTGGAATCAGGACTTATGATCTTGGAAGACTCTAGTGTGGTGCTTTGCAAACTTCTGCACTGAAGGATACACAGCTAAGCTTTTGGAGAAAAATGTATATGTATATAAATATATAGACTCATATATATCAGTAAGGAGCACATACTTTCTAAAATACAATAAAATAATTACTAGAAAACAGAGAATGAAAAACATAGAAAGTACAAGTTCAAAGTCTTCATTATTAGATTCACAGACATAAATTGCATTTCAGTAAACATAATCAAAATAAATAAAGCACACAGGAACAAAGAAAAAAAATTCAAAACTTATACACACTTTTATTGGTGATATGCATATAAACAATTAATTTAGGTTCCACCAGCATAATTTAACAAACAGTTTTAAATTAGTGGTCACCATACTAAACCCCTGTGCACACACCTTGAATGAAAGCTTTCCACATAAATATTTAAGGTTTTAATGTAATGAATAATCTTACCTCTCACTAGTGAACACAATTATTTTAGGTTGGCTGATGACATTGTTCCTCTACAGGAGTAAGATACATATAAAATGTTTTATGTTCTATTTTTTTAAAGTTTATTTTAATTTATTTTGAGACAGAGATAGCAAGCAGGGAAGGGACAGAGAGAGGGAGAGAGAGAATCCTAAGCAGGCTTTGTGCTATCAGCACAGAGCCTGATGTGGAACTCGAAACTCACAAACTATGAGATCATGACCTGAACCAAAGTCAAGAGTTGGACGCTTAACCTAGTGAGCCACCCAGGCGCCCCTGTGTTCTATTTTAATAAAGATCGTAGTAGAGAAATCAGTGCCCCACAGAGACATATAGGCACGAAATTAGAGATTTTAAAGGAATTTTGCAACTGCAAAATATTCATTTGTTAAGTCGTTTGCCACTGGAGGCAGGTGATTCTAATTTTCAACATATAGCTTTAATCCTTCATCAGTTGCCAATGTCAACAACTTAATCTGTTTTAAGTTATATAACAGTTATAGTTGTCATTAAAGATTTTTCTGTAGAAGAACTTGATTTCAAATCCATTAATTTCCTATTCATGAGTCTTCTTTGATTAAAAATACAATGGAAAACATTTCATCAAATTGTATTGGGTGTCCTGTGACAAGTCTTTTAAGATGTGTAATATCATCACCTAATTCAATGATTGTTGTTGGTAAAGTGTGGGATTCATTACAACGACCTGAGAGACACTACTGTTCTAAGCATCAATCTTGCACTAATAATACTTCTACTTTCTCAGATTTAGTACATTTCTTGGATGCTCTTTACAAATTTACTTTAAAACGTCACACACATTTCACATGGTCTACAAAGAATGACTAGTTCACAGATCTTAGTGAATCCCACTCACCACATGAGTTCCACAAAACCCCGGTTGGTGTCCTGGCCAGTTAATCATCCCATTGGATGTTGTGGAGACATCAAGTTACCATAGAAGTGTCTCAATGTTTCCTTCCATTTCTCTGGACATGTCTTGTCATGGGGCGCTACCCCTCTCAGGGCCGCTATTCCCGTGAGGACATATTAGGCACGTACCAGCTCAACTGGACATCTGGTTTTTCTGGCCCCCACTACTGCCTTTGACAGTGTGGCTTTGTCTTCATATCATTCACTTTTGAAAGGAAATCTCACACTGGTTTGCATCTGGTTGGCAGAATCCAGTTCACAGTGATGTATCCTAGATGCAAAAAGACTTTTGAGAACATAGTTCCTGAGTTTCCCTAGGCAGGATGCAGGACTCATATAGTTAGGAAACTCCAGCAACACAGGGATGGTTTTCAAAGAGTACCGTGTAATCAAAAGTGGGGAATGGATCCCTACCACAGAGGCTAGAGAAAGAATCCAGGGAAAAGAAGACGGTCTCTTAGGGAGGTGGGGTTGAAATGGAGACAGGTAGCATGAATACACAACGACTGAAGGAGGAGAACGGGTATTAAACCGTAGAAAGGATGCATTTAACAAGGGGTAAGAGGCTAGGGAAACTCTAAAGACAATGCCACATGTCTGGCTTGTCCATCCACATCCCAGTGGTGCCATTCAGAGGGAGCTGAGGGAGAGGGTGATGGTCAGTGCTTTGTTCTTCTTTGTCTTATCAGTATGTGCGGCAGACTGTGGAGAGGGCTGGTTCCACTGGGGCAGAATAATATAATTGAAGTGAGGAAGCCTATGTTCCAGTTAAAAATCTGGCTCTAATTTATTTTTAATGTTAATTTATTTATTTTGAGAGGGAGAGTGAGCAGGGGAGGGGCAGAGAGAGGAGAGAAAGACTCCCAAGCCAGCTCTTCACCTTCAGTGCAGAGCCCAACACTGGGCTCAAACTCACTAAAGATGAGATCATAATCTGAGTCAACACCAAGAGTCAGATGCTCAACCAACTGAGCCACCCAGCAGTTCCTGGCTCTAAGTTTTATGTTGGCATTGAATCAGTAATAACTTTTTGGAGTTTTGTTTTGTTTTGTTTTTCTTACCCAAATTTTTGTTTTGTTTTATTTTGCCTTCTCAGCAAAACCCCTAGAATGTCCCTCAAAACACATTGGTTTTGTTCACTGCTGTATCACTAGGTCTAGGTGCCTAGTTCATTATGGACTGTCAATGAATCCATATTTTAATAATTGTTTTTTTTACCTACCTCCTGCCGCAAAAAAACTCCCTTGCATCCATGTTTCATTGTATGCAAAGAATAGGTATTTTATTTAACCTAAATCATGCCCAATGGTAAAGATTATCTCTTGCCACCATAGGTATTTAGAGACTAGTAATTTCTAGAAACCAAAGTTAAAATAGGTATTTACCATTGTTTTCATTTCATCAATACAGAAAGCCAGTTGAGGGATTGGTATTCATCCCCATCAACAGATTGGAGAGGGGTGGGGTACCCAAGGACATAATACGTGAGCCTAAGTGTGGGGTGATGCTTTTTCTCCCAGGTGGCAATATCAGCCATGCAAATTAAGCATGACTTTATTTATATGGTAGGAAAGTATATATTCAATTACAGTTTCCAAGCAAATGACTTTCTTTAGCTAACGTAGATATCCCACATATTTTACTCGCACCTTTACTCTACATTTAATTTGGCTTTCTCTTAGGCCAGCCCAGATTACCATCTGAACCATTAATCAAAAGAGGAACAGGTAACCCTAACTGTTTTAATTGCAGGACTGCCAGAGAAGACCTCTGTTCAAATCTTTTCTCTGATTTGTTAAATTGCCTTAAAAAAAAAAAAAAAAAAAAAAAGACAAAGGCTTGTGGTTTTATAGAGAGTAGGGCTTAAATGGGGGGGGGGGGATAATAATTCGAATGGGAAATCTATTGGAATCTCCCGAAGGGGTTTTTACCCAATCAGAGGAATAGCGGATAAGTGTCGCCAGGCCCTGGCTTCTAAAAAGGGACAGGAAAATCCTTCGCAGGAAGTAGCAAAGCCTTGCCCACTATTCCATGGTGGATGACTCATGCCCTCTATCAATGAGCAGAGCCTGAATTATGCCTTTCAGAGGGAGCAAAGGAAGAGCAAATCTGAAAAATACTGTTTGGTCCTTCCCCAGATGGTGAAAATCCCAGGGCAATTTGTTGTATTTGATTGTAGGCTCACTTACCTACCCACCCTTCTAGTAACTTTCGAGCCTTGATTTATTGCTTCTTTCTTGAGTGGTGCCTCCCAGGCTTTCAATGCCAACTCTAAAAATAACCCTGCCTTAATTAAATTGCAAATGTAATCATCAGGGTCTGATTCAGTAAAAATGACACGTGCTGGCGTTCTGTAAAGTCCTTCTGAACCTGTATGGAGTCCTGGGAAGCACCGCCCCGCCATACCGGCCAAACTGCCTGTTAGCCTGTTAGGTCTGGTGATAAAGACAAGCACGTGGGTGTGTGTACCGCACAATGCACATCTCCATGAATTTAGGGGGTCTTTATTTTTAGAAGTGAGGAAGAACACATGCGCAGTCCAGAACAGGGTCTCACTGTTTCCAGTGCTTCCACAAAATCACTGTCACTTCTAGAGAAAATTTTGCAAATGCTGGTGATCCCTGAGAACCCAACCAGCCAGTCCAGGCATCTCTAAATGGTTGAGGCCCAGGCTGCAGCCCTGAGTGGTCATGTTTCCCGCACCAGATTCGAGGTGTAATTTGAGAAACACATAATGGGTAATGAAACAGGTTGTTGATGGAAGTTAGTAATAAACACACCAGTGAGACCTTGCCTCAGGCTCTCAACAAATAAAACTCCTGGAAGAGGCAATAAGAGATCAGAGTGGCGAGTGTTCATTTTGCGTCCCTGCAAGTTGAGACGGGTGATTGGCCTTACCCCACTATTTGGTTAAACATATCCTGTTCTCAGATATTTTAAAAGTGAAAACGTACTTGTTATAAGAGTCTCTTGACTTGCATCTAGAATGCGAAGCTCAGCTTACAGGAGAAATGGAATAGTAAAACCAGACAGTAGAAGGAATTAAAATGACACTTTATTATTTTAAATGGAAATTAAGCAGATACTGGTCGTGTTACCATGCAAAATATGTACAAGAAGACCCCATCCAATCTTCTAGTTGGAATATGAAAAGAGGAAAGAGGGGACAATCTTTGCTGCACAAATTGCGAAAAATACTGAGTGGGCCTGAAATGGAGACTCTAAGAGCTTGTGGGAGAGGGTTTCATGATAAAGAAAGACAAAGATCTATTTAATCTAGCATAGTCAGTTTTTAAAGCTGTCAATCTTGAAAAGTTAAAGAAATGCACAAAGATCCATACACGCTTAAACACATTGCTAAATAAAGTGTGTGTAAGTGTGCGAATTTCTATTTGGCACATACATTCTCCAGTTTCTCTGCTGTGTGTAGTTTTTGTCAGATCCTTGTTCAGGGCTGGGTCAGTGCCAACAGAAGCACATGAGAAGGTAGAGGAAAGATTGAAAGAGGAATCAAATCCAGGCTGTATGACAGAGATGTTTAAAAAACAGGTGCTTATAATGCAGGGGCCTGGAGTGGGGGCGATGGGGTGCAGGGTGAGGCTCTTCAAGTATGTGATTACTCTCTTTAAACTCTCGAAGGTAGAAAGGGATTGGAGTGCTTTGGGGTGAATCCAACGGGCAGACCAGAGAAGGCGTTTGTGAAGAGATATATTCTGGTGTTCATTTTCAAGTAATAATCACGGACCATTGATTATTTTGCCAGGCATGTTTCCAGACTCTGGGGATACACAAGTAAATAAAAAAGTAAGAAAAATCCTATCATCATGGAGCTGACATTACAGTAGAGAGAATAAAACATAAGTGAAATGTACGGGTCCTGCCCTTACCCTCTCCTGCCCAAGGCCCACCGAGTGGGGTGGATAATCCCCCTGTGATCTGCCAGCTTCAACAGACTGGCTTTCCCACTCGCCATCACCCCCAACCCACCCTGCCATACATCCCTCTTCTGCACCAACACAAAAGCCAGAAGGCCAATTCTGACAAGCTTAGAGAATGTTGGTTAATAGATACTCATGTAGACACTGCTTATGGAGCATGAAGACTTATATCTGTTGTATCATCCGTATCTAATGTCAGTTTTAGCGACCTAAATATGCTCTAATTTCTCTGGATGTTGCTTTTTGCCCTGATTTCCCTGTCATTCATCTTTCTACACATATCACTACCTTCCCAATTCTTTTGCATTTCCCTGATTTACCATGCCTACCTTGTTATATTATCCTTGCATATTTTCTTTATTTCACTATGGCTTTTGCAGCCAGTATATATAGTTGGTAGTTTTAAATTGGTTCTACATGTATGTCTTTTGTAGGAGAATACAGTCTTTGTGTTCCTATCATCTTTGTCCATGTTTTATTTGTGTGTGTATGTTTCTTTTGTTTTGTGCCTTCGCATTTTCCAGTATATGAACCCTGTAGGTATTGTGTGTGTGTGTGTGTGTGTGTGTGTGTGTGTGTGTGTGTAATACTGGGTACAAGTTTATTTTCTAACCATTAACATTAGAATTAAAGAGTTCTTCTAGACTCCGTTATCCTGTAGTAAAATAAATCAACAACAACAAAAGACTACATTCATATAGTCTTACTGTTGGCCGACATCCCTTGGCTCAACTTTTGAATTGTTCACATACCCTGGTACTTTAGACAGTATTTATAAGAATTAAACTCCTGTGTTTGCATGGTGTTATTCCACATGTAGGAGAAGTTGTCTAAATTAGTATGTGAACTGCCAAGAGGAATTCTGTCTCCCTGAAGACTCCTGGGATGATGAAGAGGTTGGAAGGGGGCCCATGGGATACTACTTTGAAATCCGAGAGGGGGTGACTCAAGAGGCTGGAGGGCTGGTGGAAATCTTGATTATGTGTATTTTCTCTAATTTTATTAAGGGTAGAATAAGGCATATGTCATCAAATATTATTTCAGTTTAATATATTCATATTTTCAATGTTACTCCTTTTGTTTTAGAATTTTACTATAACCCCATATTGGATGTGATTATTTATCCATTCATTTCTGTGTAGTCATTTTTGCCAGACATAAGGTCGCTTCTCACGAACAGATTGAGATGTTGCCTGTATGTTCTCACTCCTTACTCACTGCTGTCAGTATGCTCTCACTTGGAAGGCTGGCTATTAGAATTTTACATGGTTCCTTCCCCATCCAGGAGGAAGAAATGTGGGTCATCCCAGCAGAATGGCTTCTCCGCCATCTTTCCTGTCTGTGGATGAAATGGCTGCTCTAGAGGCAAAAATTCTTATTTTGTTTTGTTTCATTCTGTTTTGTTTTGTTTCATTTTGTTTTGTTTAATTCAGCATTTTCTGTGCTCAGTACCCATGGAAAGAGTTCAGTGTACCTATGTCTAGTCTCCATGAACTGTGACTGATAACAACAACAACAACAAAAAAAGAGAAAGTCTAATTCCATCTAGAACAGATTATTTCACATAGAAGATAAATAGCTCTTCTACATCTGGGCTGTAATATCTTTTTGGTTTTCTGAGAAGCCTCAGCAACTTCCCAGGTGGCTACACTTAATTGTGAGAGATTGTAATAGCTAAAGCAATTTACAATTTTTTCCTATAGTATCTTACACACCTCTCCAGGCTCTCACATGGCAGGGTCTTGTCTGGATTCCAGTAGGGAATGTCTGCACAGCCGCCAGACAAGGAGAATCTGCAAGTAAGACCTCAGTATTCTTCTGAAAGTTCTAAATACATTGCTTACACCGCTAAGCAAGCAATAATTATTAAACATTATTTTCATTTTTATTCCATCAGCCTGGCCCTAACGCCTCTCTCAGAAATCTTCCCCATTTCTTGCCCATGAGTGGTACTGCTCTCCAGTCTGGAGATTACAATTATCTGGGATCTGAGCTAGAAGAGGGTGTGAAAACCCATAGGCCTCTGCTCAAGCTACCATCATAACTAGAATAGACTGTAAAACAGGATGTTGGATACTAATGATAGCAATTTATTTTAGGGGCCAGTACTGTTTAAAAAGTAACAGATTCCATGAGGAAAATCTCATTTGAAAAAAGAAAAAAAAACATAATAGTATTAGTGGAATATAAGGATGCTGCTGGATTCATTGGTTATATTGACTTTTAGCAAATAATCCTTCAATTTTGTTCGAGTTAGGTAACTCATGTAGAGAGATGAACTAAAAAATAACATTGCTAACTTTATGACTAATAGCCACTAGTAAGAAAAACATGTAAGAATTGTTAGTAAGTAGACTTTGGAGTTCTATCCTTGGCTTATACTGCAAGGACATATTTATTTTCACTTGCACGGAAGTGAAATTGAAAAAAAAAAACAACAACAATGGATTTGATTATAATTTGAGAATGAAGCTGTAATGATGGGTAGTTTAGTATTTTATTTTGTGTTTTTTCTGGCATTTTAAATTAGATTAGCAGTTTGAAGAAAAAGGCCATACCTTTAAAAATATTTTTAATAACAATGGACACAAATCATTACATTTGGCTTCAGGGGGAAAATACTACAGTAAATGAAGAAAACATCATTCACTCATTAATCTCAGAAAACAATTTTTGGCTCTGATGTGTCAGATATTTGCGTGAAGTGCTGGGAATACATACACTACGTTCATCCTTGAAGGATTTCACAATTAGGAGAAGGGATGAATTTCTACTTAATCCAAGACCTTACAGTGGAAAATGCGATACCAGACGTCTCTACAAGGTGAGTCAGAAGGGAGGAGAATGAGGAATTAACTGTGTCAGGAAAGAGGGTGATCAGAGAAAGGAGTCCCTTTTGGACCATAGTTTTATTCACTTGGTACCACCTGACTTCCATCCTGGTCTTCATATTCATGATTCTGCTAATGAAAATCGTTAAGGAATAACATTGATGACATTAATGCTCACATTAATAATTAAATGTTTATTAAGGAGAGTTCCCATTATTGGTAATGGTTGAGCACTGAATGTGTGTTTTAGAATATGACCACATCTATAGTCAATATTTTGAAATTTAGATGACACTAGGACCCTAATTCACTTATTCTTCCATTCTCCTGGAGAGCAACTCCCCATCCTATCTTCAGATTTGCAACACTCCCCTCCTCATCATTCTCAGAAGATGGACATTCTTCTTATTTCTTTAAGATAACTAAACGAACAGAAGAGAACACTGCAGAACTTGCCGCCTCTTACCCACTCTTATCCATCGGAGCCATGGATTTTCCATTTCCTGGGCCACAGACCAAAGCTCTTCAGACTCCTACTAGAATCACCTGCCTCACTTACTTGCCAGAGGTGATCATCCCCCTACTACTCAGGTGCATTGCTCTAGCAATGCTTTAAATATTCTCTCCTGAAATAATCTATATCTCTTTCTACTAGAGTGTTTTTAACATATAAAGGCAGTTACAAAAAAAATCTATTCAATCCCAGATACTATCCTATTGTCGTCTACCACTTTGAAGTAAAAATCCGCAAATTAACTGCTTGTTCTCCATCTCTGAATTCTCTCCTCTCATTTTATCTTTATACCCATACCAATCACACTTTTACCTCTTCATTCCCCTGCAAATACCCAGGTCACTGATAACTGATAGACTTGTTGCTACATTTAATTGAGCTTATTTGATGGTACAGCCTTTTGAACAGATCGTTACTCCACTTTCTTCAAAAGGAAACCTTAATCTCTGGGTTTCCCTTCCTACCTCACTGGTCACTGTCTACTCCTTTTCAGTTATCTTTCAGATACCCTTATGTTCTCCTACCTTTGAATATTCTTGGTCCTGGTAAATAATCTGAAGGTGACTTCATGAGCACCAAGGTGGTGAGGGTATATATATTCCTTGATTCCTTCCTCTGTACTGAACTCTGGATTCATATGTCATCCAACTATAAACTTGATATCTCTACTTCATTGTCTCCAAATGTTCCAGGGATGGCATGTATCTCTATTACTGTTTCCTTTAAAGTACTAATTTCCAAGTCTAGACTAGATTCTATTAAAGGAGATTGACAGTAGTAATGATGATGCTGATGCTGATTGGTTTTTTTTTTCTTTTTAACTACATGTACTCATCCTGAGAACAATATTATTATCATTTTTCAAATGAATAAAGTACAATCAGAGCAGTTAAGTAACTTTCCAAGATCATACAGCTAGAAGGTACAGTGAAGGCTGTGAACTAAAATCTATATGATTTTACAGTTATTTTGAAGTTACTTTTTCACTGAACAAGTGGAAACCATTTATTTACCAAATTATAGCTTTATCTTCCTTCTAATTTACCCTTCCAAAAGAAAGATTTATTAGATACTTAATCATTAAATTGCCCTGTCTTTCTGATAGGACCATTCTAGAGTAAGTCCTCACTTTCTCTAACTCAAACCTAATCCTATAATGAGTTTTTGCTAACACTCTCCTACATTGATACCCTACTGGCTCCCATAATACTCACTGCAACAAATGCTAATCCCTGTTGTTCAACTACAGATGTGTTCCTGGTAGCCTTTGACTCGAGGACATCTCTGAGAATGCTATGGCCAATGCAAAGCACAGGATGGACATCCCTTTCCTATTTTGAGCTTATTTTTTTTTTCAACGTTTATTTATTTTTGGGACAGAGAGAGACAGAGCATGAACGGGGGAGGGGCAGAGAGAGAGGGAGACACAGAATGGGAAACAGGCTCCAGGCTCTGAGCCATCAGCCCAGAGCCTGACGCGGGGCTCGAACTCACGGACCGCGAGATCGTGACCTGGCTGAAGTCGGACGCTTAACCGACTGCGCCACCCAGGCGCCCCCCCTTTCCTATTTTGAATACTACACTCTAATTAAATTAGTTGATAAGGATTACAGGAGTAACTCCTCCATTTTTGTTTGCAAGTCTTATCCCAATTCCCTGGCACCACGTCATGAGTTCACCATTCTTCTCCACACTTCTCTCAAGCCTATTAAAATAACAAATACTGATTTGTTGTAGCCACTGAAATGGAATTGTGGGTGTGGCTGTTACCCAATCCTTAACATAGTCCATAACACATAATGGCCATCTTCTTAGATCTATATCATTGTGTCAGTACGCCAAGATTATTTGTTTCTGAAATTGTAACCTTAACTTTAGTGATGAACTTTAGTCTCATCTTTATGGTCCTGGAATTTTAAGAAATTATAGAATCCAACAAAGCAAAGGACAGAGCCATGTAGCGTTTTTCAGGGTCTACCTTCTACCTCACAGATTCTCATTTTATGTAAGGGAATATAAAGTAACTTGGTCAAACACTTTGTTAAGCTCATGTAAACCTATAACCTGATAGTGCTTTTAAGAAGAGACTGATTTCACTTGTCTGGAGATGTCTTAAGTATATTAAGTGCTTTGGATTTGGTATGAGATAAAAATATATATCAGAAGAAATAGAAGCACTCAAATAGAAACAGTGAATAATGAGGATAACATCAAATCAGGACTTAAGAAGAATGCCAGGAAACATCAGGAGAAAGAGATCACAGCATTTGAAGAGAACACAAGTTCTCAGAAGCCAGTTTTAGCAATCCATCCCTATACCGGGTACCTAAGGGGAATATAAGAGCTGGAACAAAGGCAGGAAGGGACAAACTCTAAGTTAGGATATTTGTCTCAAGCTCAAGAAGACTCTCTTGATCAATTATGCTGGATTAAAAGAAGAAATGTTTCCCACAGCCACTTCTCCTTGAATAGACAAACACACTGAAGATTACTTTCCTCTTTCTCCTTAAATTCAAATCATTTTGTATGTAAAGAAGAAGGCAAGAAAAAACAGGGGAAATAAGAATACAATGTAGAGAACTTTTTTTGTACCAGTTGCAGGAACAAGGAATTTAAGTGATGTCTCCAATTAATTGTTTGGGGCTAGATTCTCCATATCATCACTTCTGCCCAGCGCCTGAGTGGGAAATACGGAGCTTGGAAGTTGACTTTCGCCAGGTAGCAGTAGGGAGAAAAGGAATATGAATTTTTAGAATTGAGTTTATATCATAAATATATGAAACCAGCAACTGGTTATTGGGTTAACTAAAATTTAGATATGTAAAAAAAAAGTTTTCCCAAAACCTCAACATACTGTGAATTGTTAACCTGGTTCCTATATAAGGCTGGCGGGTGACAAATTTGCAGGTACCCAGCACAGAACTTGGCATGTAATTTGCTGTGTCAAATAAATAAATGTAAAAAAATCCATTTTGTTAAACTAGATAGCATGAAGAGTACATTAGTAAAGTCAAGCTGAGTCCTGTAACAAACTCCCAATTCCCCAAAACAAAATACAATTCTGTTTTTCATTGAAGACATATAACTGGGGCACCTGGGTGTCTGAGTCAGTTGAGGGTCCAACTCTTGATTTCCACTTAGGTCATGATTCCAGAGTCATGAGATTGAGCCCTGCATCAGGCTCCACCCTGAGCACGGAGCCTGCTTGGGATTCTCTCTATCTCTCTTTCCCTAAAATAAATAAATAAATAAATAAATAAATAAATAAATAAATAAATAATAAATTAAAAAATAAAAAGATAGAATTAAAAAAATTAAGTTAAAAATAATTTTAAAAAGAAATATATGTATCTGGGTTGGTCAGGAGGCTCAGGTCCACACAGTTATTCAGGGACTGAGTCTAAGAGAGATTCAATTACCATCTCTACTTAAGCAAGGGACCCTATGGCCACCGATGGGTGTAGAGAAGAATGAAGGTTTGGGGAAGGTACACTGTCACTTAACTGTCTGAGCCTCCTAACTGATATTTTCTATCCATTCTCATTCCACTGGTGAGCTCTAGTCACGTGGTCCAATCTAGTTATAGGGGAGGCTGGAAAGTGTAGTACTGTGGTGTCCCGAGAAAGAGGAAATGGGCCTGCTGAGTGTCTAGCCAGTCTTTGCTGTGGATCAAATGTTCCGTAAACCTTACAAAACTTTCTCTTACACAGTACTTTCAGAGCTGCCTCTAGACCTGTCCTTGCTAGACACATGGCAATACCACCCATATTGATGGTGATCTACGGAGAGATACCTCTCATTATTTCTTAACTTCAAAGATTTGTACTGGCCCAAGGATCAGATTTTCTTTTGCTCAAGACTACCTGGTTTTTAGAATCTCAGTTTATTAATTTAATAATTTTATGTACCAGGCACCATTCTAGGCGGTGGAGTCAGAGCATTGAACGAAGTAAAAGAATCCTTGCCCTCGTGGAACCTGCATTCTTATTTTGATCCACAGTGTCATAGATGAGACACTGAGTTGTTGATGAGGAAACGTAAAGAGGAAAGTGCGGGGGGCACCTGGGTGGCGCAGTCGGTTGGGCGTCCGACTTCAGCCAGGTCACGATCTCGCGGTCCGTGAGTTCGAGCCCCGCGTCAGGCTCTGGGCTGTTGGCTCAGAGCCTGGAGCCTGTTTCCGATTCTGTGTCTCCCTCTCTCTCTGCCCCTCCCACGTTCATGCTCTGTCTCTCTCTGTCCCAAAAATAAATAAACGTTGAAAAAAAAAAAACATTAAAAAAAAAAAAAAGAGGAAAGTGCGGGAAAAATAAGGTCCCATATATAAATACAGAAATGTAGTCTGATACACCACTGGAAGATTAACTTGAATTTGCCACTGAAAAAGGGAAGAGGGTGATCATTCTCTATGTGGACAAATCCTCTTCAGGCTGGCGTGTAGAATCCCAAGGGACACCATGAATAATAAGTGAACTCGGGAAGGGGCGCCTTCGTTGATGGGCACGGGAAGCCACATCTGTCTGATTCACTGGCCATGTGGTAAATACTGTTGCCGAAAGTCCTCACACGTGGGCCGTAAGCACTTAGTATAGATGACCCACAAACTTGGCTGTAATATTCAGTAGCCAATAAAAAGAGGGAGATACAGTAAAATAAAAATCATATACAGAAAAAAAACCCACTTTTTTTGAAAAATAGTCATTTCAAAAAAGTCTCACGATTCTTCAAAGCCACACCGGAAACAGATGTGCTTGTAGCACTCTCCATCAACTAAAACATGCCCATATAAAAGCTGTGCACCCACACCCTCCTCATGCCTTACATCTGTTATGCCGTGTAATTTGCACACAACCTTATGAAGTACCAAAAGCATACCCAATGTATGTACCAAGAGATGGAGACTGAGATGGAATGATTTGCCCAAGATTTTACAGTTATGAAAGGGGAGAGCAGATTTGAATCTAAGCATTATTGAGTCTTTACACTTATCCACTCTACAAACTGCCCCTCTCTACATTTTATTCAAAGTAATTCTAAAAATAGAAAAAAAAGAAAAAGAAAAGAATATCAATACCTTCAACTTTCTCACAAAAATGTCTCCTGACCAGTGTTTGTTGCACTGGCTTTGGTAGCCTATTGAAATGATGGTAACTTACATCATCTTAACTTTCTGGTTCACATTCCAGAATGTCAGTCTGCTCTGTTTCTCTCCAGTTGCTCACCCGGCTCCAGTAGAGAAACGGAACCTCAGGTGACTGGAGGTAATTAATATCACCGAATTAAAATGTTTTATGTTTGTATCTAAATGCGTCCTGTAACAACTTTGACAAGGGAGGCAAATAATCGATGTCTCAATCTCAATTTCTTCATATTTGGAAGAATAGTACCTGATTTGTGGGATTGTTGTTTGGATTCACGGAAGTAATCAATATAAAACTCCGAGAATACTCTTAGCATATTACAAATATGTCAAAGTTATGGGATATTGTGGAGAGTTTTGTCTCAACCATTTACAACAGACTTACGGTGAATAAATAATCACTTGGGGGGGGGGGCGCCTGGGTGGCTCAGTCGGTGAAGCATCCGACTTCAGCTCAGGTCATGATTTCGCGTCCGTGAGTTCGAGCCCCATGTTGGGCTCTGTGCTGATAGCTCAGAACCTGGAGCCTGCTTCAGATTCTGTGTCTCCCTCTCTCTCTGACCCTCCCCCATTCATGCTCTGTCTCTCCCTGTCTCAAAAATAAATAAACGTTAAAAAAAACAACTAAATAAATAAATAAATAAATAATCACTTGGGGTACAATGTCTACAAACCTATTCTTATTTCTTTATGATCTTTTCCTAAGTTTACCTCATTTGCTGGCATACAGGGATATGCGTGTCACATGCTTATGAATAAAGGGTCCAGTAAGAAATCTAAGAGGTGTATATGCTCAGGAAGATGCAGGCATAATGACTGAGCAAGAGGGAGGCATTGCAATTTCATAGACTAGGACCCAGGTGAGAACAGAGGCTGCTCCCACAGCCCACAGCCACAGGTAAGCCCATGACCCTCAGTCCAAACTCACAGCCTCGACAGGCTCAGCTTAAGCCCATGGGGCCTTTGAGCATGCACCCCACAGTTAATGGGCATATAACAAAAGAGCCCCTTGTTTACAGTAATATTTGTCTTCAATTCATCTTCCCCATCTAAGAAAGTATTTAATTCCCCTTAATGATATTAGCCACCCCAGTCTTTATTGCAACATAGGACATAATTACCCTGCTTTCACTTAATTTATAGACCTCATTAACACCCGTGCCTTTCGACCATGATTACAAATCTCCTAGGAATCAAGAACTCTCTGAACGGTAGGAGAATTATTGTGATTTACTGTGCACCCTGGCAGTCCTGAGCCCAGACTGATTTATTGTTGTGGAGTCCCACTGGGGTGAGCAGAATTTGGGGGTGGGGGGCGGGAAATGCAGGGCTTCTGGGTAAGTGAGCGCACCCTCTCAGACTCAGACTCACACTTCCTGCACAGCAGCATGAGGGCATCTCAGAGGACGAAACCTCCAGCAATAACCAGCTTGAGAATGTCATTTCGGCCCCTGGGAAAGGAATCGTATTCCCCTATTGGAAATGAGAAGCTGGAGCGAGTCTTAAATATTCCAGCTGCTATTCGTTCCCTCCCCTCCGCGCCCCCCTCCAGGGGGATAGTTGTTACCCACGGTCTGATCAATCAACCAGTTATGGGGAACAGGAACGAGGCTTACTTGCTACATGATTCTTAGCTGGAAGATCAAAAGTGCTGGCATCGCGATTGCCCTTGAGGTCCAGGAGAAAGAACTGTGACTTTCAGAGCTCACATTATCATTAACGGTGAATGCTTACAGCAGCCGCTCAGTGTCTGGTATTGTACTGTCATATCATTTTCACAAAAGGATTACAATGTGAACTTTGATGGTGATCAAAGGAGACAGAAAAAAAAATATATATATATATACATATATATATATATATATATATATATATATATATATATATATATTGCAAAATTAGAGTTAACCCTGGCCCAAATCAGCACATTTTCCAGAAGCAGAGTGACAGGATTCTTTGAAAAGAATCGTGGCATCTAGTTGTAAAACACTCAAGAATACATCACCTTCCTGCCCAGCGCTCATGAAAGGAACCAGGTTGCTTTAGAAAAGGGTCTACCCAACGACTTCGAGTAAGCAAGCCATAAAGCGTGTCGTATTTTTCCCCTTAACTCATTCCAATCTGCTTCAGTACAGCTGCCAGAGGGGCCTCGATTTAATACATAAATTCTTATTGACTCGCATAAATTAAGAGAAACATTTGGAGACATTTCGTTGTTCAGTGAATTTTTATTCGTTGTCAGATGCCCAGAGTTCAGAGAGAGAAAGCAAGAAACGATTCTTGTTCTTGCTCTCTCTTCCTTTTTATACCAAGGCAAAGCATTCGTGACTCGTTCCGGGTAAAGAGTTAATGAAGTGTGTGCTAACTGAGAATGAGTCTCGCACCCAGCAGGGCTGGAGGCTTGCTCCTGACACTCCTAGAAGCTTTGTGCCTTGTTTCCAAAGCTCTTTACAAATCATCATAAAAGAGAAATGATCTCAGAAGCACTTAAAGCTTTTCCTACACCCACTTTTCCAATAAATCTCAAACACATCTTTCATTTTGATCACAGAAATGCAAATTTTCTGACAGGCAAACTAGAGCATGACTAAGTCCAAATGGAGTACAGTACATTTACTCAAGTGGAAAGAATAATGCAATGAAACATAATGCAATTCACCCAGCTTCAACTTCACAACCACACGGGTTTTATATCATTGACTTATTTTGTTTTTTTCACCTATTATTTTGAAATGATTACACCAGTTAGAAAGACAAATGATGCTTCCAACACTGCAGGTTATTTAACGTGCTGGTTTCTCCTTGAACGTACTTTTATTTTTTCCTGTGAGTTTCAATCATAACAAAGTTAGGTTTGATAATATAAAGTAATTCCAGACTAATTGGGGATATAAGGGCTATTTGTTTTTTGTTAGGCTGGGTTTCATAACAAGAACAGAAATGAAAATGTGTGGTCTAGTCTCTGTTCAGTGTGCAGTGTAATGGTTGCTAGGCAGCCTCCTGTGTGTAGAGGAAAGAAAGAATTTCTTTATCTACAGACGTCTTCAACAATACCTCATCCTCGATATTTCCATCAGATTTATTCAGTGGGATAGCCACAGTGATTTTGCGTGAAGTATATATACACCCGATCTGTGAGTCACACATTGCCGTACAAGGCTCAGAGTGCCAACACAAGTGGGCATTACTGGAACAGAGGGCTGTTACCTGGAGAAACCAGCCTGATAATATCCGAGAGGCTTAACAGCTGAATTATGACTATTTTAATGGAGTTTTCTTTTATCAAAGCAAAATGTGTACAACGGCTTAAAGAGTTGAACAGTAAACTAAATGGAGAATGACTGAAGGTTCTCTGATGAACCACTTTGTTCCCTCCCCAACGTCTTCCTCTCCAAAAGCAACCACTTTTAGGCATTTACTCCCCATAATTGTAAATGATATGAATCAATTACTGTGGTTGGATCCATTCATTTTAGATGCTGTCTGCTGACTCCCGGTTAGGGAAGATGAGGATTTAGCTTTCTTCCATTGCCAACACTTTTATTTGCTTCCCTCATTCCCCTATTGTAATTCCAGTAAGATTTGGGGTTCAAAGCAGTATTCAGTGTTTATTTTAAAACATATTTATATATTATATGTTGTATCATATTACTTAAAAATATCATTGTGTTATAACGGGATCACATTTCCCTTTTTTCCAAATTGTTCTCAAGCAAAGTATCCCTTGCTTGTCTCTTTGTTTAGTTTTAATTGCTTAGGATTCTATGCTTGTATTACTACATCTTCTAGCATTTATTATCTCTTTCAAAAAAAAAAGTAAAAAAAAAGAAAGAACAAATGAAAGAATAGAAAAGAAAAAGGAAAGGAAAGAGAAAAGAAAAGAAAAGATCCTGGAAACTCTGAATGCCAAACTTTCTCTGGAGGTCTTACTTTTGGAGCCATATCTTCTCCTGCATTCTCTAACATTGCTTCCAGCTCCCTACCTTGGAATCCCCTTAATGCCATCCTGGGTCCCATACCTTATTCTTGTATGTCGAGTTTTCTCCCTTCCTGGTTTACACCATTGTTGGGTGGAACATATCCTCCAGTAGTTTCATATCCTCTAGTGCTTGCGTGTCTCAGTCGGCTAAACGTCTGACTCTTGATTTAGGCTCAGGTCATGAGCTCATAGTTCATGAGTGTGAGCCCTACATGGGGCTCTGCACTGACAGCGTGGAGCCTTTTTGAGATTCTCCCTCCATCCCCTGCTCTCTCCTTCTCTCTCTCTCTCTCTCTCTCTCCCTCTCTCAAAATAGTAAGCATTAAAAAAAAACAAGATCATCCAAGGACAGAGGTGTGATCATGACAACCCTCAATCTTTTTCATGAATCAACTGCTCCAAATTGGACTGAGTGTCCTCTATGCTTGGCTAAGGCATCTCCTTATGCTCTCTTTTCATGATCCTCCTGGACATTCCCTTTCCTCCTGTGTTGAGACTCCTGTTTTTGGTGTGGCAATGTCTCTCTCTTCCCTGGTATATTCCCTCACTTGGGGGAAAACATCTCAAGTAGCTTTCGAGAAAAGGAAGCAAGAGAGGAACATTTTTAGAGATCTTACACATCAGAAATTGTCCTTACGCTGGGTCCCACCTACCTGAGTGTGACTGGGTATCTAAGTTGGAAATCATTTTCTGTATTTTCTAAATTTGAAGGCACTGCCCCACTGCCTTCCATCCTCCAGGATTTCTGTTAGATGTCTGATGCATTCTCTTCCCTGACCCTTTTGTTTGATCTTCTTCTCTCCCTAGAACTTGTACCATCTTATTAACTTCAGTGTTCTGAAATATTGCCATGCAATATCAATATGTTCTATTTTTCTTAAAAGTTTTTATAGTCCTCATCAATCTCAAAACTTTATTGAGCAGATCAATATGGGATGTAGGCACCCTTATTTTTTTTAACTCTCCAGGTAAACTCAAAGAGAAACAAGGCTCAGAAATATTTGGTCTTGAAGAAATGGGTAAGTAGAGCAAAGAGCTTTGAATTCCTTGATATCCTCTATCAGCTCCATACTCTCTTCTCCTTTCCTTGCCTTCCTATCAAGTACACAGATGTCATCATATTCTCTCCCATTTTTTTTTCCTTCTCTCAGATATTAAGCTAGGACTTGAGATTGATATGATTTCCCCATAGTTTTCAGAATTTCAGGGCCCTGGATTTTAATAAGAACTGACAAGTTATAATTAATTAAGCACCTGTGGATCTGTCATAACATTAGGTCATAACTGGGACCACAACATTTTGCAATTGTGGCTCAAGAAGTAGCTCTATCTGTTTTGAAGGCCTGTTTTTATTTATTATTTATTTATGTATGTATTTATGTATTTATTTATTTTATTTATTTAGCGGGGAGGGGACAGAGAGAGAGGACACAGAGAATCCCAAGCAGGATCCACGCTGTGAGCACAGAGCCTGATGCGGGGCTCGAATTCACAAACTGTGAGATCATGAGCAGAAGCCAGGAGTCAGATGCTTTACCAGCTGAGCCACTAGGGGCCCCAAGTCCCGTTCTTTTCTTACCATCTTTCCTTACGCTTTTTTTTTTACCTTCTAGAAAACCATAAACTTATATGCAGTGTATTCAAAAACATCATGACTTATCAAGTTTATGAATGACATACATTTTAGAGTGTTAGTTGGTCTATCCAGTAATATAATCTAGATTCAATGTCATGTTAGAAGAGTTTGCCCAGATCCACGGGATTAGGCTTAATGTGGGCAAAGAGATCTTGTACCCTTTGTTGGCCTAATCTCTCCTTTCGTATAAGCTTCAGGGCCTTCTTCATTATAATTGTGGCAAAATATCTACTAAAGAAATAGTGGAACTCTTTGAAAGCATTCCTTTAACACTACGCTTTCTTGCCTTAAACCTATACTCTAGATTACTTAGCTTTAGAGTATTTCTGTGGTTTTTAATTTTCAAATCATGATCTTTCACACACTCAAGGCAATTCTTACTCTGGTGGGAAAATTGTCTTAGTAATAATTTACATTCTTCAGGCAATGGTGGAAAAGATGGAATTACATTTGTTATCACTCTTAACTGGTTTGCAAGGAAAAGAGCTTGTTATAGAAATAAGTCAATCCATGGCTGAAAGAATAATGCTTGGAAATATGCCTGTGGGAAATAAATTGCCTGTTAGAGATGGGGAGTGGGGGTGGGAGGGGGAATAAAAAAAACACAACTCTGCACATGTTGGTGTATGACCACTGTACTGTTCATCCAGGAGCTTCGCGTGCAGAGAGAGAGAAAGACACAAAGTCCCCGAAATACCTTTCTAAAGATATTTACACAAGAATCCTCTTTTCAGCTTGTTCTAAAATTAAACCAAGATCAAGAAGTTATAGCATGTTGTTGAGCTATTATAAAATGAAACCAGAAATAGTTATATCAGCTTAGACCATAGATGTGAGGATGGGCTTCAAGTTAAATGTAAAGCATGTACAAGTTTAAGAAAGGATTATTCCTTCTTCAGAACCCTTCTTTAAAACTAAAGGAGAGAAAAAAGTCTATGTATTTGATACTACATATATGATTTTCCTATAAGATGCCCATAGAATGCTAAAGTTCCATTTTATATATAATCTTATGAACAGACAGGAGAGCTCTGATGCTTTAATTAATTTTATATGTAGTTATAAGAATCAAAAAAATATATAAAATCCTTTCTGTGAGGACATTCTTTATTATTTTTTTTAATTTTAAGTTTATTTATTTTGAGAGAGAGAGAGAGACAGAGAGAGCAGTGGGGAGTGGGGCAGAGAGAAGGAGAGAGAGAATCCCAAGCAGGCTAGGCACTGTAAGTGTGGAGACCAACACTGGGCTAGATCTCACAAATTGCAAGATCGGGACCTGAGCCAAAACCAAGAGTCAGAGGCTTAACCTACTGACTCACCCAGGTGACCCTCTGTGAGGACCTTCTTGACCCAACTTTGTCTATACAACAGTATGAACTGAATCTGTTTGGATGCCATGATGCCATGCTGGGTGCTTATGGGATAATTTTCTATTTCTATTTCTCTGTTTTTTTGAGTTCTCATACTGGTCATATATCTTTTGAATCACTCTTGATTTCTCTCTTTCAACCGGTCAGAATTTACCTAAGAACACTCTGACTCGTGCTAAGTTCTGGTTCCAACATAAATACCAGTGAATATTTACAGAATCACAGATCCACAGGAGACAGGAAGTCACGCCTTCCTTTGTATAATGAAGCTTTGTCTACATCGGTGCTTCTCAGTTCTAGTGGCAGGCTAGAATCACGTGAGAAGCTTAAAAACAGGTTTTTCAAATGCAATGCTTTTCAATCCCTCCTCTTCCATTTTGGTTCATGTGGTTCTCCATGGAGCTCAGAAACAGTTATGCTTTAGAATTACTAAAGTAGTCCACTGATTTTTCAAATCAGGGCACACAAATCCCTTGGGGAATCTTATAAAAATGCAGATTCTATTCAGCCAATCTGGGGAAGGGGCTGAGATTTTGTATTTGTAGCCAGTTCCCCATAAAAGTGTTAGTGCTTCAGGTCCCGAGTGTCACTCGAATTAGTAGGGATCTAAATGCTCTTTAAGACTACTTTCAAGAAAAGAAAGAAAAAATGATGGATTGGATGGAAGGATCGAAGGAAGGAAGGGATTTATCTAATATAATTATTGGATTTTTGTGGCTTATGAAGTCCAGATATTTGTCAGAAATACCTAAAGAACCGAGCATACAATTTAAATAATGAGAAATCATTATTAATAAAACAATATTAGAAACAATATTTCTCGTGTTCCAAGTTTGAGACTCATATATAAAATATGCAATTCTATTTTAACAAATTTTCCCAAATCCCTAAAATTTTTCATAAAGTTTAACTATTACGATGGTTAAATTTGTGTATCCACTTGTAACGTGTTTTGGATGAGGTTAACATTTAAATCAATAAATGCCGAGTAAAGTAGATTACGTTCCTAATATGGATGAGCCTCATGTAATCCGTTGAAGACCTCAATAGAGAAAAACACCAGCCTTCTTGAGTAAGAGGGAATTCTCTGGTAGTGTACCTTCACACTTCATCTACACCGTCTGCTTTCCTAGTTTGCAACCTGTTGGACTTGACTGAAACTGTATTATCAGCTTTCCTGAGTCTGCAGCCTGGTGAACACACAGCTGATTCTGAGACTGTCAGCTGTCATAATTGAGTGAGCCAATTTCTTATAATATCTCAATTCCCCCCCCCCCCCCCGCCGCCCTCAATATATATATTTGGTTCTGTTTCTCTGGAGAACTTGGGCTGATACAGATTGTGGTGCCAAACTGGGGTGGAGCATGTCAAGACGATCTCTTCTAATGTGAAGGCTAAGTTGTTTTAAAAGGCTCTTAACCAGAGCCAGAAAAAGAATCATAACACTTAGCGGGTCTCTTTAGAAAGAGGCAACCTATTACTTATTTGAGTGTATTACTCCAGTTCATTGACCAGGTGACCCAACAAGCTGTTCATTTTGAATGTGGCGTAGAATATGAGAAAGCTCTGCGAAAGCTCCAGGCTGCTGACCGAGAGCTCTCCCACTTGGACGATATGATCTAGAACTATCCAATGGCACTCGAAGTGACAGATTGGGATGCTGTTTGGAGCCTTTGTCTTCTGTAGGTGTATCATAGTACAATCAGTCAGGATTTTGAAGCAGAGTCCTGCCATCCTCCACAGTTGACTATTCTCCTTCTGAGACACTGCTTTGGCTCTGTTATTGTGCCTCCATAAAGACTGAACCCCTAGCCATGAGCTTCCAAATTTCCACATGACCCGAGTTGCCCATCATGAACTGGATATTATCTGACTCCACAAACCATAAATTCGGGGGTGTACAGCAAGCAATACTCCACCATCAAATGGAAATGGAATATATGAGATCAAGCTCAAGCAGACCATGAAAGCACAAGCAAGTCACAGAAAGAAATGACCCAGTGGCCTGTGGTTCCTATTCCTGCTACACGGCCTTCTTTCTCCAAACCTGCATGTGTGGTAGTCTCATGGGGAGGTCCTGGTGACCAGTTGACAAAGGAAAAGAAGATTTCAAAATCTGGTTTATAAACAGGTCACAATATGTAGACACTACCCAAAAGTGAACAGCAGTGGCACGATAGCCCTTGTCTGGGATATCCTTGAAAGACAGGAAGGGAAATTCTCCCAGTGGGCTGGACTTCAAGCCCTGAACCTAAATGTTCATTTTTCTTGGGAGGAAACATGGATAGATGTGAAGTTGTATACTGATTCATGGAGTATGGCCAGTGGTTTGTCTGGATGGTCCGGGAAACATCCATGGAAAGAACATAATTGGAAAATTGGTGACAAAGAAGTCTGGAAAAAGGTATGTCAATAGATCTCCCTATACAGGCAAAAAACGTGAAGCTATTTAGATCCCATGTCAGTGCTAACCACAGGGTGACCTCAGCATAGGAAGATTTTAATAATCAAGTGAATCACCCGTTATTTGGAAATCAGTCAGCCTTTTTTCTCAACCACCCCTGCCATTACCCAATGGGTTCATGAACAAAGTGGCCCTAGTAGCAGGGATGGAAGTTATGCATAGGCTCAGCAATATGGACTTCCACTCATCAAGGCTATGACTACCACTGAGTGCCAACTCTTCTAGTGTAGAGAATAGCACTGACTCCCCAGTATGGCACAATTCCCCAGTATAATCAGCCAGCTAGCTACCTGGTGCCAGGTTGATTGCATTGAACCACTTCTATCATGAAATGGGTGGCATTTTGTTCCTAATGGAATAGACACTCTAGGTATTAATTTACCTTTTCTTCCCATAATGCTTCTGCCAAAACTACCATCTGTGGACTTACAGAATGCCTTCTTCACCATCATGATACTCCGCACAGCATTGTTTCTTATCAAGGGACCAAATTCATGAAAATTAAATGCAGCATGGAATTTCCTCATGGAATTCACTGGTCTTACCATCTTTCCCACTCTCCCAGAGTAGCTGGCCTAATAGAACATTGAGGTGGCCTTTTGAAGATGCATTTACAATCCAAGCTAGTAGAATTACTTTGCAGAGATGGGGCAAATTTCTCTAAGAAACTGTATATGATCTGAATCAGTATCCAATATCTGGTGTTGTTCAAGAATAGCTAGGATTAATGGGTCCAAGAGTAAAGGGAAGCAAATGAGAATGCTACCACTCTCTATTTCTCCTGGCGACCCAATCACAAAATGTTTGCTTCCTTGTTACCTTATACTCTGTTGGCCAAAAGTTCTTAGTTCCAAGGGGACAGGAGACACAATAATGATTCAATTGAACTGAAAGTTAAGACCTCCCCCTGGTCACTTGGACTCTTCATGCTTGTGAATCAACAGGTACACAAGCCAATTCCTGTGCTGACTATAATGATTGATCCTGAATACCACGGGGAGTTGGGAGTGCTTTTCCACAGTAGAGCTAAGGGGTAGCATGTCTGGAAGACAGCAGATCTTACAGGGCATCTCTTAGTATTGCCGTGCCCTGTGATTAAGCTCAATGGAAATCCAGGAGGGACTACTAATAACCTAGACCCTTTGAATGAAGGTTCGGGTCACACTGCCAGGCAAAGAACCATAGCCAGAGGAGATACTTGTAGAAGGCAAAAGTAATACAGAATGAGTGATGGGAGAAGGTAGTTCTAAATACCAGCTGCAACTGCATGACCAGTTACAGAAATGAAGACTGTAGTTGTCACGAGTATTTCTTTCTTATTTGGTTATAAGTAGTATGTGTGTGTGTGTATGTGTGTGCGTGTGTTAAGCAAGTATCTTTGTTTTCTTCCTTCTTTATCCCTTTATCATGTAACATAAGATATATTGACTTTTAGGGCATCTGGGTGGCTCAGTCGGCTGAATGTCCGACACTTGATCTCAGCTCAGGTCTTAACCTCAGGGTCATGAATTCAAGTCCTGTGCTGGGCTTCATGCTGTGCATGGAGCCTACTTAAGACAAACAAAAACAGATAACTTGACTTTATATCATAGCATTTAATTACGGTGATCTTTACATCATGGTATTTTAGTTGGAGGACAAAAAGAAGCAGAGTAAACTTCATCCAAAGACATGCATCCTTTTCTGGGAGTAAGTGCATTTTCAGTTGTATGCAGGATAGTTGTACCATGTTATGTGGAAATATGCCTTTATTGTTGTCTTTATTTGGAGATTAAGGAGATGTGTATGGGTGCCAAGCTGACAAAGTATAGGCTGTGATGGTTAATTTTGTGTGTCAACTCAGAGGGTGTTTTGGGATAAGATTAACATTTAACATTTAAATTAGTGAAATTGGAGTAAGCTGATTACCCTCCATAAAATATGTGGGGATCATCTACCCAGTCAAAGTTCTAAATAGAATAAAAAGACTGGCTTCCCCAAGAAAGATGCAATTCTCCAACAGAATGCCTTCAGACATCATTTGTGCCCTAGTCTGTCCTAGGTCCCCAACCTTCTGGCCTGCACTGCAGATTTAAGCTTGTCCACCTCCATAATCATATGAACCAATTTCTTATAAATAATCTCTCTCTCTCTCCCTTTCTCTCTCTACACACACACACACACACACACACACACACACACACCCTATTAGTTTATTTCTCTGGAGAACCCTGACTAATACAACTATTTACAGCCACAGGAAGGCTTAGTCCTTTGTTATCAGGCCGCCTCCTCCAGTGCTGCTCCCCAGCGGGTCTCAAGTACAGTACAGAGTCCCAGGAGTTTGCTCTCCTGTATTCCCCAGCTCACACATCCCAAACTAGAAGCACATCACCTTCCTTATGTATTCACCACCCAGCTCTTCTGTATCCACAACTTGTAACCACTCTCCTTGTGTCTTCTAATTCATTTTCCAAAACTCAGCCAGAGTGAAATTTCTAGGTCGTTAGCATCCTTGCCAAAACACTTAGATGGAATATGGTTTTCCTCAGGCTCAGTTCTGAGCGTGGCTCGTGAGACTCAATGAGACGGGACCATTTCTACCTCTGGCCACTTCCTCTAATGACGTTTGGAGTCTTTGAGTTACTTACCGCTGGTGTATTCAATTTCTTTGGCAGCCATCCAATGAAGGCTCTCCTGTGGGGATGTACTGATCAGGGTTCTCCAGAGAAACCACACTGATAGGACATATGTAGATGTAAGGAAGGTATTTATTATGAGGGATTGACTCCAATGATTATGGAGGCTGAGAAATCCCACAGTCTTCCCTCACAACTCCTGTCCCAACTTGAAGGCCAAGAACCAGGGGAGCCAATGATGTAAGCCCCCAGGCCCAGTGCTTGTCCAAAGACACAAGAATCAGGAACACTAGTGTCTGAATGTAGGAGAAGATGGACGTTCTGTCTCATGCAGAGAACAGATTTGATGGTCCTCTGCTGTTTTGTTCCATTCAGGCCCTGGGTGGATTAGATGTCACACCCCTGCGTTGGTCTACTGATCCAAGGGTTAATATCTCTGGAAACACTCTCACAGATGTACTCAGAAATTATGTTATACCTGCTATCTGGCCAAACCTTAGCCTAGTCAAGCTGACACATAAAATTAACCACCACAGAGGGAACATGGTGGCCCTCTATTTGGCTCACCCCTCATTTCCTGAAAAATTCCTCAAAGTTTGTTCTACCAGGCCTAAGCCAAAGCTCCTCGTTGTGCTCTCTGAACAGACTCTGGCAAAGAATGTCTTTTGTTCCCCTTTAAATGTCACAGTCATGGGACGCCTGGGTGGCTCAATCAGTTGAGCGTACGACTTCAGCTCAGGTCATGATCTCACAGTTTGTGAGTTCCAGTTCTGCAACGGGCTCTGTGCTGACAGCTTAGAGCCTGGAGCCTGCTGTGGATTCTGTGTCTCCCTTTCTCTGCCCCTTCCCAGCTTGCCCTCTGCCTCTCTGTCTCTCTTTCTCTAAAAAACAAACATTCAAACTTCACAGTCACTAGTCCTTGGTATTTAGATGGTACTAAATAAAGTTTTGCTTATTGAATAAATAAGAGAATTATGTCTTCTTCCAATTATGAGGAGCAAAACAAAAAAGGCTTCAAATGGATGCTTCCTTTTTCTCAAATATTGAGCACGAGAGGTTCCAAAAATCAAAAGATAACACTCAGTTTGGAATTCAGAAAACAAATTTGTGGTATGCTAAATAAGTCCTCGCGTCTTGGTGTTTTTTACTTGCATTAATATGAGTGATTTTCGAATGTAACTCTTCCCTTCCCGTTACAACTAAGTTGACATGCTTGATGAAAACAGGCTGAGTTTTCTGTCTGACTTTTGTCCTTTTATTTTTTTTTTCCTGCCAAGGAGATTTAGGACACATGAATCATTAACGCGTGTTTTTATATATCCTGGTGGTCAGTGATGAGAGAGTTTAAGGTAACATAAATCCATTTTGTGGCTGTTTATGGGAGATACTTTCAGAGTGTAGAATTCAGTAAAAGTCTTATGGATGACCTTCAGACAGGAGCATGGTTCAAGCCTGTGTGTCCAGAAATGGGCAGAGATTCTGTTTCCTGTCTACTTTTAGGAGACTATCATAAGAGCATCATCTAGAGCTATAACTATTCCATTTCACTTTTATAAGACTTGTTATTTTCCTAGTTAGGGAAGGAGCCAAAAAATGAGCCATCTGCCCGTCACTGACATCAAGCACAAAACTAAGTACGGCAGTAAAAATTCTGAGATAGAAGAAATAAACACTGTGTTCATAAACAGAAGAAATTAAAACTTTAGCTTCGTCAATTAAAAAACTAAATTCCTATGTAAACAAAACTGATAGAAATGTGCTATTACTTGACATGATATTAGAATTGTTCATTGTATTCATTAATACAAATAATGAGATATCCTTGCTTTGGTACCATATGACTGCTTGGTATGTTCACAGGCTCTTCATGTAGCAATCCCAAGGCATATACTCAGAAACATTCATTATAAGATGAAAAGTCTAAAAACGAAAAAAAAATTATCACCATTGTGATAATTCCGGAAAAGTAATTCCATTTTGCAGAAATGAGGTGATAAGTTTACTGCCTTAAAACATGTCTGTTTTGTTTCAATACAATCACCTGAAAACAGCCTGACAGCAATATGTAATTCATATATCATTAAAAATTGAACCATACTTTTATACTTTAATATGAAATCAATACAAATCCACCTTTTACATGACAAATATATCTGCATGGTTATAATGGCAATAGTTCTTATGTGAGATTCCTCTCTCTCTCTCTTTCTCTCTTCATCATTTCTGTTGCTTTACAGAACTAAAGATACTCTCACAATAAGTGAGGTGATTTGATTGACAAGATCTAATGAGTACTGTTTGCCATGTCATACATCTCAAGTCCTGTGCACAGGTATTTGCTTTATAGTGGTCATTTGCTCAAAAACTGTCACATATGCTACTCTAAGAATTAGGCACATCAATGGACATAGCATTTTCTTAAGTAATCATTGAATTTGGCCCTCTAGCACAGTCCAATTTTTATATTAATTCAATTCAGATCTTATGGGGAAAAAACATGTTAATATAACAGTTATCCCATCTCAGCAAAAGCAGTGAGACTGCTGAAAAATAAAGAAACCAGCAAGCAAGTATAAACTAGCTGTTAAAAAAAATGAGATGATATTAATGTTAGTATCCATTATTTGGGGTACAACATGGCTATATCCTTTCCAGTGGTCTAAATGATGTGAATTTCTGGTGTCCCCTAAAATCTACTGCTGTAAGTTACTTTAGAAAGGCAAAATAATAATAATAATAATAATAATAATAATAATAATAATAATCACCCTGCTGCAAAGTTGGGAATATGGACTCTGAGTTAGATTACCTGGGCTCATGTCCCCATACTGCTCTTTGTAGTTGTTGAACAGAACATGAACCCACCATGATCCTCAGACTTCTGAGCTTTAAAACAACTTTAAGGTTATTTATTTATTTATTTATTTATTTATTTATTTATTTCGAAAGGCAGATAACAATCAGGGGAGGGGCAGAGAGAGAGGGACACAGAATCCCAAGCAGGCTCTGTGCTGTCAGTGCAAAGTCCGATGTCGGGCTCAAACTCACAAACTGTGACATCAGACTTGAACCAAGATCAAGAGTTGGAGGCTTAACCAACTGAGCTTTACCCCTATACTTCTGAGCTTTAAAAGGAGGATCCTGGGAGTGCCTGGGTGGCTCAGTGGGTTAAACTTCAGCTCAGGTCGTGATCTCACGGCTGGTGAGTTCGAGCCCCGTGTTGGGCTCTGGGCGAACAGCTCAGAGCCTGGAGCCTGCTTCGGATTCTGTGTCTCCCTGTCTCTCTGCCCACCACCCCCCCCCCCCATTCACACACTGTCTCTCTCTCTCTCCCTCAAGAATAAATAAACATTTAAAAAAATTTAAGGAGGATCCTGCCTATCCCATTTACTGCTGTGTGGGTGAAAAGACATTTCTTATAAAGAGCTTCAAACAATTCTAGCACACAGTATGTGCACAATAACAGTTATCTATAAATGTCAACATTAATATTATTAGTGTTTTACTTGCCTTGTCTGGTTTGATATTGTGCTTTTTATTGCTCTCATGGAATGAATTGCCATTTTTCAATTTCTTGGAAGAGGTTGTACAATTTTGGAACAATCTGTTCCTTAAAAGTCAGTGAAACTCAGCGATGAAACATTTGGTCCCCGTGTTTTCTTTATGGGGTGATGTGTAGTTATTGATTCTGCTTTTTTAATGGTTATATGACTTCTAGGATATTCTATTTTTCTAGAAATCTTCCCACTTTGTCAAAATTGTCAACTGCGTGGACATATGCTTTCTTTTAAAGTATTAATATCTGATGGACTTACACAATTTCCCATTTTTCATTCTTCATAGTAGTACTTTGGGCCACCTTCTTCTTTGCTTTTTCCTCCTCTCCCTTGACCCCCACCACTTTCTTCTGTCTCTTCTTCCTCCCCATCCCTTTCCTCATTCCCATCAACCTTGGTAGAGGCCTGTCCACTCTATTAATCTTCGTTTTAAATTTTTTTTTTTCAACGTTTATTTATTTTTGGGACAGAGAGAGACAGAGCATGAACGGGGGAGGGGCAGGGAGAGAGGGAGACACAGAATCGGAAACAGGCTCCAGGCTCTGAGCCATCAGCCCCGAGCCCGACGCGGGGCTCGAACTCACGGACCGCGAGATCGTGACCTGGCTGAAGTCGGACGCTTAACCGACTGCGCCACCCAGGCGCCCCTAATCTTCGTTTTAAAAGCAGACTTTGTTTTCTTAATTTCCCTTGTTCCCATGACTAGTTTTCTATTTCCTTAGCAACCTCCATTTTCTCCTATAATCAGCTATTTTGAGGTATATCCTTATTTTCTTTTAAACCTTAAATTTATGCTTAGCTCATGACCATTCCCTCATACCATCTCCTTAAACAGTATCTCACGTCGCTGCTTTCCTTTATGCATCACTTAGCTGCGCTACGCAAGCATTGGAGTATTGTACCTTCATGATTTTTTAGTCACAATTATATTTTTTACATTTTCCTTGTAATTTCTCCCTGTGTCTATGCCTTATTTAAAAGCATGTTTGCTTATTTTTCACCTCCTTGACTGTACAGAGATTTTTTGATTTATTCCTTCTTTAATAAAGTTCTAATTTAATTATATTATGAAGTCATTAAAATCCTTGAGTGTTTTCTTCTTTTTTTTCTTTTTGCCACTTGGCATGCTGCCTAGTAAGAAGTTAAATTTTGTAAATGTCACATGGGTGCAGAGTTCTATCTCTATTCTAATAAATCAAGACTTTTTAATTTTGTTAGATAAAGTATCTCTTTCCGAACTAAAGTTTAATTACCATGAACTTTCAATAATTTAGAGGCTTGCTGAAAACTCTGAATTCAACAGTGGATTTGTCAGAGCCATTTGCCATTTACATGTTGTTTTATATTTACATTATTGCATTTTTTTAGATTCTTAGTGCACTTATCCCATAATGATGTCTTTATCTTCAGTATTTTTTTGTCTACTATTAATACACTATGGACCTGATATTAATACATACCTGTGATTTTCTGGTTTTTCTGTTTTTGTTGTGATTATACACACAAACACACATACGTATATGCATGTGTTAGTTGTTTAAACTTTCACGTCTCTTTTTAAAATGTCTTATTGGGGCACCTGGGTGGCCTAGTTGGTTATGTGTCTGACTCTTGATTTCAGCTCAGGTCATGATCTCACAGTTCGAGAGTTCAAGCCCCACATTGGACTCTGTGATGACAGCATGGAGCCTGCTTGGGATTCTCGTGCTCTCTCTGCCCCTTCCCCTCTCTCAAAAATAAATAAATAAACCTTAAAAAAATAAAGTAAAATGTCTTATTGAAGTATAATAAGTATATGATCAAATCTAATGCTTGATAAATTTGCACAAATTGAACACACACATGTAAGCAACATCAAGTTTTAAAACAAACAGCAAGTTTTGTTTTAAAACAAAACGGGGCTCCTGGGTGGCTCAATCAGTTAAGCGTCCGACTTTGGCTCAAGTCATGATCTCACAGTTCGAGCCCCATGTCAGGCCCTGTGCTGACAGCTCAGAGCCTGGAGCCTGCTTCGGATTCTGTGTCTCCCTCTGTCTCTGACTCTTCCCCGCTCATGCTCTGTCTATCTCTGTCTCAAAAATAAATAAACATTAAAAAAAAAAAAAAAAACAGCATCCCAGGTGTTCATTTTGTGTTCCATTTTAATTACTATCCACACTCCAAGGTTAACTATTACTGTGACTTCTAGCACTTTAGTTTGGCCAGCAACTGAAATTATACAAATTGAATCACAAATGTATAGTCTTCTGTACCTGATTTGTTTAACTCAGCATTAGGTTCGTGTGTTCCTCAATACTGTTGCCTTTGTTCATTTTTTATGGATGAATAGTATTTCTTTTTGTGAATATACCTGAAAGTATTTATCCATTCTACGGAAATGAGAATTTGTGTAACTCCTAGTCTGGGGCTGTTTAACATGGTAGTGGTATGAATATTCTTATGCATAGTGTTTGATGACCCACGTGTTCATGCTTCATGGATATCACTTAAAAATGTTATCTAACTACATTTTTCCTGTACCCTATCTGAAAATCTGCTTTTAACCTCAAGCTAGACCATCTATGGTGGTGATATAGATGTAAACATACAGATATATTTTTCTTTTTGCCTTGTTATGTTTTATTATTTTTTATCCCTTTTAAAAACCAATTTGGTATTGGTTGTTTCCTTATTACTTCTCTCCCCTTAATTGGCTTGAAAAGAATTTACTCCATTTTTCATTTCTATTGTCTTAGTGGATAAATTTGGAATTTTAATGTGTACTTAGACTATTTTAAGCACTCACCCTACATATTCACCAGTATTAACTCTGTTATCATAAATCTACCCTAAATATTATCATTGCCAATATTACTTCATATACAATATCCATTTAAATATACCAATTTTTTTAAACCTTTCTTTAAAGATCATTTTTCTTCTCCCTTAAGATCAAGTGCCAGATTTGTTTAGAAAAATAAAACTTCCTTGTACTACTCTGAGGATATCTTTATTCACTTGTTCTCTCGGGAATTTCTTTGCTAGCTTTGCAAGTCAAGGTTCACAGCTATTACCTGTCTGCCCCTTAAAGACATCTCTTAACCACCTTTACCTTCCATTGCTGTTCTTGTGAATGCGTTGCTCATCAAACTGACATATATCTGTAAGTGATCCATGGTTTCTCAGTCTGCTTTAACTAACTTTGCTTTTTCTTTGACATTCTGTTCATAGTTTTTCTAAAGTATGTCTCCGTGAATTATACTATACACTGTATTTCTGACTTTGTATTTTTTAAATCATTGCTAGAACTGTCTTAGTCATTCATCTAATCAATGTTTGCCTCGACTCCATTCTCCGTTACTTTCTCAATGTCTCTCTCTCTCTCTCTCTCTCTCTCTGGCACTCCACTTAGATATCAGTGTGAGTTTATTTTTCTATTTGATTTCTAAATTTCTATTTTGTATGTCTATTATTTATTTATTTTTATTATTACATTCTGTATTATTTCCTCACCTATGTCTGCCACTCCATTAATCTTCTCATGAGCTCTGTGTCTAATGTAAATGCACCATTTGAATTTGGAGTTTTACACATTTATGTCTTGTCTGTTTTGAATGTTTTCAGTTATACTTATTTTATATTCTGTGTCTGGTAACTAACTCTGTCGTTTATGTTGATTCTTTCTCCTGGTGGTTTCTTCCCCTGTGTGTGTGGGATCTTTTATTGTGATCTCACTTGGTTGAAATTGGTTGTGGACACACAATTTGTGGCTGTGTTCATCCAGGAGAATCTCCATTTGCTTCTGTCTGGAATCAGAGACTATTATCAACTTGAGGCCATTCTAGCCAACTTTCATCATCTCTAATTTATTCTAAAAGTATCTCAAGTTCTCGGTCAGCTTTCTGTTGACCCAAGACTTAGCCTCTTGTTTACAAATTTCATGTTGATGTTTGCATTTAGGTGTTTTTTTATTATTTTTTTAACATTTATTTTTGAGAGACAGAACAAGACAGAGCATGAGTGGGGGAGGGGCAGAGAGAGAAGGAGGGAACACAGAATCCGAAGCAGGCCCCAGGCTCCCAGCTGTCAGCACAGAGCCCAACGTGGGGCTCAAACTCACAGACGGCAAGATCATGACCTGAGCTGAAGTCGGCTGCCCAACTGACTGAGCCACCCAGGCGCCCCATTTGCTTTTAGTTTTAATTCAGATAGTTTTTATGGGATTCCCCCTACCATCTGCAAGCCCATAAATACAATAAATGTGTATTTATGGAGTATCTAGCTATTTTTCACCATGAAGGGACCTCTGAATGTAGTGGTGTCTTGTTTTTTATACTTGAAATGGAAGATGGCAGTTTAGGGCTTTTGAGTGCGATATAGTTTTTATTGGATATTTCACTTGTGTCGTGGAATGATATCCTCTTATATCATTCTTACTAAGAAATGTCAATTTGATGGGCCACAAATTTATAAAAATTGAAGCAAAAAAATGATTGCACGACATCTTCAAGAGCCAGCGAGGTAAGAGCTATGAGGTAACAGCTAGAGCAAAACCCAGCCTCCCCCCGAGCAGTACAGTAAAGCATTCAGTCATGTGGGGTTTTAATAAAATTCCTCACGCTTCACAGAAGAGAATGGAAACATTTTCTTTTTCTGAAATTTGTTATCTTCACAGCCAAGTTCTACATCCTTCTGTACACCCAGCCCCTGCTCCCATCTAGTGCAGTGCTTTATGCAAGAGTTCTCTATGGGGACTGTGGCTGCTGGACATCAAGGGAGCCCACCGGAAGTTCCTTCGGCACTTCCGTCCTTGGCTTTGTCCTCTGGCATTGACAGTAGTGACCGTGGTTAGGTGGAAAACGGTGATTCTGGAAGGCACACATCAGTGTCCAGCGTGGAATATTATCTTCTGCATGGCAGCCAGCATCACCCGGATGTTAGTTGTTTCCAGGTAGACACTTTGTAGTAGTCCTGGAATAGATTTTCTCCAAGGAGAAAATGAATCTCACCCTTACCAGTGAAATATGACTATGGGAGAGCCTAGGGTTAACAGCAGGAAGCAAACACTTCATCTGAACGTCCTGATGAGGCTGCTGTCTCCACAGTAACTTTGAAACGTGGCCACTCCTCTCCCCGGAGCAGCTGTTGAATGTCCCTAAGCTCAGATGCCACATTATTGGATCTTCTCACTGGGACTCCGCCTCTTTCTCTGTGCCAAGTTCTTCCACCCGATACCCCTACATTCTGAGTTCAATATGTGAAAGAGTAGAAAACAAAACAAACCAAACAAACAAAGAAAACACTTCCAGATTTCTGGTTTGAGCTTCAATATGTAAAAAGTTGGATGTGTTGCCCCTGCATTTATAACACACAAACTGCAAAATAAAAATAAAAATAAGTAAAATTAAAAAGTGAAAAGCAATAGTTTGTCCTGACTCCTACAGACAACTGAGGTCAGAGGACAAATCACCCTGAATCTGTAGAGATAGGACCATCCAGGGAACTGCAGATGAGAACCATAAACCTATAGGAAAACTTAAATCATAGTTTTCATTCATTGCTGGAAGCTCAGCGGAGATTAACATGAGTGAGACACTATTAGGCGACCGAGTCTTGGACAGCTCCCCATGGTTTCTTGGATCTTAATTTTAAGAACTCCAGGTGGTCATGCAGTAAAAGGCGTAGATTCTCTCTTGGTTCTGGCAGGAGGAAGGGAGGGGGAACCAGTGAGAAATGTTTCAGAATGCTACAAATAGCAAAGGTGTACTCTGGACAGGAGAAGCTTCTACCTGAGCCTTACTCATCTGGAGGAAAGGTATTTCACTATTTCTGTCCCCTGTAGCTGTCTTGTATTATGTAAGTGTTGGGGCAGAGGAAGAAGAATGAAGCCAAGAAACACTTATAAAGGTCACAGCACAGGACAAAGGTTCACTTCAGGACCAAGATTTAATAAGATGGTAGAATGTTTGATGCCCCCCCCCCCATGTATTATCATCACACCCTCAGGGCACAAGTGTGACAGTAGATGACAGTTGAGAAAACCACACAACACAGACTCTAACTTATGCAGAGCTCTTAGAGAAGTCCTAAGACAGTGCCACAGGGACACTGGGGGAATTAAAACATCTGGCACCTGCAGATACAGGAAACATTGAACACAACCCCAGTAGGTTCAGGTTAACGCAGATCTCACACTAAAGAATTTTTGCCTCTGTTTCTGTTACTGATATTTCATGTCCATCTGTCAAAAAAAATTAAAAAGATATTAAAAGGCAAAACAAAGTACAGTATGAAGGGACAAGGCAAGCGTCCAAGTCAGACTCAGATATGATACACCTTTTGGAATAATAAGATATGAAATTTAAAATAATTATGGTTAGGGGCTCCTGGCTGGCTCGGTTGGTTAAGTGTCCAACTCTTGGTTTCGGATCACGTCATGATCTCACAGTTTGTGAGTTCAGGCCCAGCACTGGGCTCCACACTGACAGCTTGGGAGCCTGCTCTCTCTCTCTGCCTCTTTCTCTGCCCTTCCCCTACTCACTCTCTATTTCTCTCTCTCAAAATAAATAAACATTTAAAAAAATAAAATAATTATGGTTAACATATTAAAGGTTCTATTGGGAAAAGTAGATGACATGAAAGAAGAAATGGATAATGTTAAGAAAGAAAAGGAAACTTTAGTAAAGAATTAAAAAGAAATGTTAGGGGGAATAAAGTTGTAGCATGAGTAAAGACTGTCCCAAATCAGCTCGTCAGATACCGGAAAGTACGAAAGGAAGAACTAGTGAGCTTGACGAGGGACAAGAGTAATTTCTCTAACTGGAATACAAAACGCAGAGAGGGGGGAAAAAAGTGAAAATAAGAAGAACGGAATTTCTGAGAAATTTTAGAAAATTTATAATGTTTATGTGTATTTCAAATACCCGAGGAAGAAGAAAGAGAGAACAGGGCAGAGGAAACATTTGAAGTAATAATGGTGGAAATGTTCCAAAACTGACTATAGTTATAAAACTACGTCTTTAAGACTCTCAGAGGACACCATGCAGATTATCAAAATAATCTCTACCTAGATGTATCATATTCAAACTGCAAACTGTCACAAAGAAAATTTATGGAAAGAAACAAGATGGAAAGCATATCTTGTTTATTGAAAAATGAGGACAGGGGCACCTGGATGGCTGTCAGTTGAGAGACTACTCGGATTTCAGCTCAGGTCATGATCTCACGGTTCGTGGGTTCAAGCCTTGAGTCAGGCTCTTCACTTACAGTGCAGAGCCTTCTTGGGATTCTCTCTGTCCCTTGGAGGGCTCCCTCTGTCCCTCCTCTTCTTACAGTCTCTCTCTCTCTCTTTCTCTCTCTCTCTCTCTGTCAAAATAAATAAATAAACTTAAAAAAAAGAAAATGAAGATATAAATTACATGACTTTTCATTAGAAACCATGCAAGCAAAAAGAGAATAGAGTAAAATATTTTAAAAGCAAGCAAACAAAAACACCAGCAAAGAATTTTATACCAGCAAAATAATCCATCAAAAATGAAGACGTACTTTCTCAGACAATTAAAACCTTGAGAAAATAATTGCCGGGAGACCTGCAATATTAAAATAGTTTCTTCAGGGAGATGAATATTGTTTCCCTAAACAATATTGATTGTAAACTTAGATCTTCAAAAAGAAAGGGTAAGTGAAAGAATAAATAAAGGTTTTTTATTGTTGTTGTTTTGTTTTTATTTTTATTTTTTCTTATTCTTAACTCATAAGGAAAATTAGATAATCTTATTAGGCCTATATTGATTAAAGAAACTGAATTAATAACTGGTAATTCTCCAGACAATAAAGTAACAGGCACAGGTGGTAAATTTTACCTAAGTTTTAAGGAAAAAATGATACCAATTAGCTGCAATCTCTCACAGAAAATAAAAGCAAAGGAAAGGTTTCTTAATTAATTCTAATAGGAAAGTATTACTCTACTGGTAAAACTGGATACAGGCATTATAAATAAGTGTTTTTTTTTATTTTTTTAATGTTTATTTATTTTTGAGACAGACAGAGAAAGAATGCGACTGGGTTAGGGGCAGAGAGAGAGGAAGACACAGAATTCGAAGCAGGCTCCAGGCTCTGAGCTGTCAGCACAGAGCCCGATGCGGGACTCGAACCCATGATCTGTGAGATCATGACCTGAGCCAAAGTCCAACCGACTGAGCCACCAAGGCGCCCCAGGATACAGGCAATATAAAATGAGAGCACCACAGATAAAAATAATTCATGAACTGAGATGCAAAAGTCCAACACAAAATTTGTCAGATCAAATCCAAAAATATAAAAAAGTGAGATTTATAACACACATGTAAGAAATAATTTAAAAATCAATGTAATTATCCATATCAATTGTCTATACTGATTCTAGAATACATATGGAAAGGCAGAAATTCAAAAGGTAACCCACTACAGAAGAAAAGGAAGAGGAAGAAGAAGGAAGAAGGAAGGAAAAGAAAAAGGAGGAGGAGGGAGGAGGAGAAGAGGGGAATGAGAAGAAGAAAAGAGGGCATTAGAGGGGGGAAGAAGATTGGAAGGGTGAGGGAATGAAGGGGGCTGTGGTGGGGGGGGGGAAGTGGGACAAGGAGAGAATTCCAAGCAATATCCACACTATCAGGCTAATGCGGGCTTGATTCAGGGCTTGAACTCATGGACCATGAGATCATGACCTGAGCTGAAATCAGGAGTCTGACACTTTACCAACTGAGCCACACAGGCACCCCTATGGTCAACTGATTTTTGACAAAAGGGGAATTCAATGGAGAAAGAATTTTCAACAAATGGTGCTGGCCCAAGTGGAAAACTGCTTGCCAAAATATAAACCTTGACATAGACCTTCCTTAAACCTTTCATAAAATGTTAACTCCGAGTAGACCACGGACCTAAATGTAAAACCCCAAACTCTAAAACTTTTAGAAAAAAAAAATAGGAGAAAAATCTAGGTGACCTTGTGGTTGGCAATACCTTTTTAAGATATACACAAAAAAATAAAAAAATTGATTATCTGGACCTCAATAAAATTAAAAATATTTGTTCTACAAAAGATGCTGTTACAAAAATGAAAAAAAAAACAACTATTGCTATAGGAGATATATACAAAACATATAAATGTACAATATTCTTAACACTCAGTAACAAGAAACCAAAGCCCAATTTAAAAATGAACAAACACACTAACAGATACCTCACCAAAAACAATATACAGAGAAAACAAGGATATGAAAACAAGCCACTAGGAAACTGCAAATTAAAATAACAATGAGATACAACTCACTACACATCTAATAGAATAGCTAAAATCAATATCCAGTGTGATGGTTAATTTTGTGTCAACTTGGGTAGGTCATGGGACCCAGTTGTTTGGTCAGCCACTGGGCTAGAAATGCCATTAAGGTATTTTTAGATGCGATTAACATTTAAATAAGTAGATAAGCAAAGCAGGTTAGTATCCAAGAATTGGATTTGTCTCCTCCAATCACTTCAAGGCCTTAGGAGCAAAGATAGTAGTTTCCTGAAGAAGGAATTTATCCTGAAGACTAACACAGAAACCTTGCCTCAAATCTCTAGCCTGCTTGGTCGGCTCTGCAATTTGACTCAAGGCTACAACATTAATTCTTCCTTGTATGTCAAGTTGGACCGCTTTTCCCACAATCCTGTGAGCCAATTCCCCAAAATAAATTCTCTCACCCATATATTTTATACATACAAATTATGTATAGATAATATACATAAAATATATAAATTTAAAACATTGGTTAAATATATATTAATATATATATTTAACCAATGTTTTGTATATATATTATTATATTAACCAATGTGTGGGCGTATGTGTGTGTGTGTGTGTGTGTGTGTGTGTGTATTTATATATATATATGTATATTTGGTTCTCTTTCTTGGTAGAACCATGACTAATATTCTTGGCTGAACCAATTGATGATAAGGTTATGAGGTAACAGGCACTCTCATTCACTTTTGCTGGGGATGCAAAATGGTTCAACAACTTTGGAAGACAGTATGGCAGTTTCTAAAAGACCTAAATGTAGTCTTGTAAATGTACCACGTGATCCAGTAACTAGACTCATACTTTATTTACTAAGCTGATTTGAAAACGTGTGTCTTCACAGAAACCTTTAAGCAAATGTGTTTGGTGGCTTTATGGATACTTGCCAGAAGTAACTCACACGTCTTTTAATAGATGGATAGTGGCTCATTATTCAAATTGTGGTTCATCCACACAGAGAATATTCCCCCATGACGAAAAGAAATGTGCTATCAAAAGACATAAGTGAATGTTAAGTGTGTATTGCTAAATGAAGGAAGCCTTTCTGAGAAGATTATATACTGTATGATTACATTTTCATGACATTCTGGAAAAGCCAAAACTACAGCAACAGAGGGAGATCAACATCTGTCAAGCCAGCTTGTGGGTGTCTGCTGACTGGCTCCCAGTTAAACTGGTGAACGTACAAAAATCAACCATTTAAAGCCTTTGGAAATAATCCTAAGGATAAGCAGCAGATGAATAAACACCAGTTCCAAAAAATCTATGACATTTTCGCAAGAGAAGTAAGTCTGTGGTCTTTGAGCACAGCCCCTCTCTCGGTCTTGAACCCCAGGTCTACCAGGTCTCTCGGTCTTGAACCCCAGGCAGAGACATCCCTCCAGACAGCAACATGGAGTTCTCTGTCGCCTCAGGTCTTCTCTTCACAGGGGACACACAACTTCAGTGTTTCGCCTCCTGGGTGAGTGTGGTCAAGAGATGGGGATCTCTTCTGCTCTCCCCTCAACTTATGCACGAAAGCCTCTGCCTTGAGGTGGGGTCAAGGAAGCAGATGGCAGAGCAGATAGTTTGGTTTCTCTTCCCAAAGAAATGAACTTGGTTTGCAAAAGTATATGGGAAAGTTCAAAGCTAAGAATAATCTCCAGAACAATGGAAGTTGTGGAGAAAGGCAATTGAGGGGCATTCCTGGTTTTAATGAAGATACAGCCTAGACTCTAGACTGTAGAGTCTGAAGGACTGTACTGGATAGTAAGCTGGCAGGAGCCCTTCTGGTGTCAGAAGGAATATGAAAATTTGACCTCGGAAATAATTGCAACATAGAATCCACAGTTGGATTCGATTAGTTTGTAGAACAATGGACATTCCAGGGCATTGGAGGAATCGTCTAAAAATATAGCAGATGGGTATCGTCAGGAAAGAAGAGAAAGAGAGCCCTGGCAATATCACTGTCATGCTAGGGAAACTGTTGGCATACACAACGCTGGACACCTTGACAAGCAATATCAGCCTTCTGTACACTGGAATGGACATAAAAGGAGAGGGGAACAGGGCAAAGATTGGGATTAGGAGGTAGACAGACTTCACCAAAATCACCCAGCCAGTTAGTAGAAACTTAACTAAAAACAATAACAATCTCCTAGGATGGGTAGGGAGCCAGTAATAGAGTGATACAATATATTTTCTAAAATGCCCAGTTTCTAAAAAAAATCAATAAAATAAAATAAAAATCTCAAAGTAGCCAGTATAGACATGTTCACAGAACCAAAGGAAAGTAAAACGTGATTAAATAAATAAAATGTGAAGACAGCATTTTATCGAATGGTAGAGATTATCATTAAAGAGACGAACTGTAAAAAGGAACCAAATGGAAATTCTGGATTTAGTACAATTTTTAAAAGTACGATAAATTTCTGGAACTCATTTCATCTTTCAAAACTGAAACTCAATACCCATTAAACAAAACCATATTCCCCAATATCTCCAGTCCCCGGCAATCGTGATTGGACTTTCTGTCGCTCTAATTTTGACTACTCTAAAAACTCATTTAAGTGGAATCATATAGTATTTGCTTTTTTGTTTTTGTTTTTGTTTTTGTTTTTGTTTTTTTGCAACTGGCTTATTTCACTTGGCATAATGTCTGCAAGGTTCATTTATGTTGTATAAGTCAGAATTCTCTTCCTTTGTCATGCTAGTATTATCCCATTGTGTATAAGCACCACATTTTACTTATCCTTTCAAACGTTGATGGACACTTAGGTTTCTTCTACGTTCTGGATATTGTGAATGATGCTGCTATGAACATGGATATACAAATATCTCTTTGAGACCCTGTTTTCAGTTCTCTTGGGTATATACCCAGCAGTGGAATTGATGGATCAGGAGGCAATTCTATTTTTAATCTTTTGGAGCAAAAAACTGTTAGTTTATTTTCCACCGCAAGTGTACCATATTAAATTCCCAGCAGTTCTCAAGGGTATCAATTTCACTGGATCTGTTCCTGTTTTGTTTTGTTCATTTGTTTGATAGTTTGTTTTTATAGTACGCATTTTAATGGGTATGAGGTAGTATCCCATTACAGTTCTGATTTGAATTTTCCTAGTTATTAGTGATGCTGAACAATCTTTTCATGTGAATTGTTGGAGATTTGTGTATCTTCTTTGGAGAAAAGTCCTTTCCAGTCCTGTTTTGTTTTTTTGTTTGTTTGTTTGTTTTTGTTTTATTTTTTGAATCAGGGTGTTTGGGGGTTTTGTTGTTGGTGTTGAGTTTTAGGGGTTCTTGATATATTGTGGATATCAACACTTTTATCAAAT
Organism: Leopardus geoffroyi; assembly: GCF_018350155.1. Taxonomy (NCBI): domain Eukaryota; kingdom Metazoa; phylum Chordata; class Mammalia; order Carnivora; family Felidae; genus Leopardus; species Leopardus geoffroyi. The sequence continues at coordinate 67,790,145 of NC_059331.1, read as the reverse complement.
ATATGATTTCCAAACACTTCCTCCCACTCTGTGGGTTTCATTTTACTTTCAATCCTTGTTGAAAATCATTTGACCATATGTGTGAAGATTTAATTCTGGATGCTCTTTTCTATTCTGTTGGTTTATATGTCTGTCTTTATACCAGGAGCACACTATTTTGTTTACTTTAGTTTTATAGGAAGCTAGAAAATCAGGGAAATCAGAAAGTGTGAGTCCTCCAGGTTAGGTTTATTCTTCCTTTTCAATATTGTTTTGACCATTTGGGATCCCTTGAGATTCCATATAAATTTTAGGATGGGTTTTTCTACATGTTCACAAAACATTGAGGTTTTTTTGAATCTGCAGTATTGACATCTTATCAATATTAAGTCTTCTAATCCATGAACATCTCCAATTATTTATATCTTCTTTATTTTTTTTCAGCAATGATTTAATGTTTTGTAGCTCTCATTGTCTGGTCCTCCCTCGTTTTCTTGAGTTTATTCTTAGGTATTTTATTCTGTTTCAAGGTATTGTAGTGGAATTACTTTTTTTCATTTCTGCTTTGGAGTATTCATTGTTAGTGCACAGAGATTCAACTGATTTTTGTGTCATTTTTGTATCCCACTACTTTGCTTAATTTTTTATTAATCCTAACAATTTGTCAGGGAGGCAGGGAAAGCGTGGAATCTTTAGAGTTTTCCACATAGAAGTTCATGTCATCTGTGAACAGAGATGATTTTATTTTTAAATTTTTAAACCGAGATCATTTTACTTTTAAGATTTCCAAATTTGTATATTTTTTCCCTGTTTTTCATTTCTCACAGACTCCATTTTACTGAGAATGCTGCCACCAGTCATTTTCTAATAGAAATGTCCCTGTCCTCTGCTTATAAACCTCTAATGCCATCCGCTGACTAGAGATTCAAACTCCTCCCAGTGTGTAAGATCCTTTCCTCCAACTTTTTATTTTTATTTTATTTTATTTTTTAACATTTGTTTATTTTTGAGAGAGACAGAGTGTGCATGAGGGGGCAGAGAGAGAGGGAGACACAGAATCCGAAGCAGGCTCCAGGCTCTGAGCTGTCAGCACAGAGCCTGACATAGGGCTCAAACTCACAAACCTTGAGATCATGACCTGAGCCAAAGTCAGGTGCTTAATCTACTGAGCCTCCCAGGCGCCCCTCCTCCAACTTTTTAGATTCACCTCTACACATTCAAATCATGTGTCTGAAGTCCCCACCTGCTTGTATTTCTTAACTTCTTCTGCCCATGATTTCATGTTGTTTTATACCATTACACTTTTCACAAACATCACCTTTTGCTGGTGTTTTCTTTTTATATTTGTTTTGTTTTGTTTTACTTCATCCTTCAAGATGCAATTACAATGCAATCTAATTAATTAATATTTCTAACTGACCACAAAGAATCAGAATCTGTGGCTTTCTTATCTAAATTCGCATAGTAAACTGTGCAGACCGCTAGAACAGCACTTACATTGTAATGTAAGTATTCTTATTTTCTGAAAGAAGAAAAGAAAACAGTGATAAGATTTAAGACAAAGAACCTGAGCTAGTGAGGAATATTTGCCCATTTTTATTAAAGGTGCATTCTGGAACTTTTATTTACATTTTGTATTACCTAACCACATTATTTTATTTCCTACTGAGGTACATTGCCTCAAATGAATGTAACATTCACTCAAAAAGTAGATGATGCTTTATGGGTAATTTTCTGGAGCTCAATACACAAAGGGTCTCATATAAATGAACGTTATTATTGGAAAATATTTAATAATATAACGTTCCAGAGTAAAATATTCCTTTTATTGAGTCTACTGATTAGAAGCCACTCTGGCGCTTTATGTATACTTAAATTGCACAGCCACATTTTCAAACTGTCCTCATTCATGTCGCATTTTAAAAGCAAACTTGAGAATCAGGTAACTAAATAAGCTGTCATTCATGCTGATTTTTTGTCAGCCTTTGGAACCTGCAGTCTTCACCAATATGTGTTACTAAAATTAGACGAACCGAAATCTTCGTGCCTGTGTTTTGCTACAACACAGTTTATAAACATAACTTAGAAATGATAAAGCATGATTAGGCCTTTTCCTATATCAATTATCTTTAAAATTTTCAGAGTTGGTAAAAATCTTGGTAGAACTCATGGAATCAAAGGAAGAGAGGTACAGACTAGAACGCACTTAAGACCTTCAGGACCTTGACCTTGGAAACCTCTACCATTCTCCTTCACTTGTGCGGAGTAAGCTTACTATTATTGTCTTCTGCTAATGGCACTCTCCAGAAATCAGAGTGTATGTCCATTAGCAGGTCTGGAAGCACATTGTCCAAGCTTAGACATCTCATGGAAAAAACTTGTAGTTTCTAGCTACTCTTTATTCCTGTTAGAAGGTTCTAACTTCTGAAGCCTCAGTGAGTTTACTCTTCTCCCTAATGACTATCCTCCAGGGAACTAAATGGTGTTTTTGTGGTTCCTTTTACATGTGCTTTTCCAGGTTCCACGTCCCCCGCCCTTTTAATCCTTCTTCACAGTTTTGAATTTTTTATCGTTCTGCCATCTTATAACATTAAAACAAACCTAATTATCACTGAACCCACCTGTGATTGGAAATAAATATTAAGAGAAAGAAGGGCGCCTGGGGGGCTCAGTTGGTTAAGCATCCGACTTTGGCTCAGGTTGTGATCTCACAGTTTGTGAGTTCAAGCCCCATGTCTGGCTCTGTGTTGACAGCTCAGAGCCTGGAGTTGGCTCCCTCGCACTCTGCTCCTCCCCTGCTCACACACTCTTTCTCACTCTGTAAACAAACAAACAAACACACAAACAAACAAACAAAACTAGTCTTATCTGCTTAAACGTGTTATTTTTTTTGTTGTAGGAAATAATCTTATAAAGACAATATATAGGTGACTAATGATCATTTAACTAAGATTATGTAGTAACATGGCTGGTTTATGGCTTCAAGAACCACTATGTTTTCAGAGACGCTTGCGTGGCTCAGTCACTTGAGCCTCTGACTGTGGTTTCAGCTCAGGTCATAATCTTGCGGTTTTGTGGGTTTGAGCCCCACATCTGGCTCTAACACGGGCAGTGTGGAGCCTGCTTGGGATTCTCTCTCTCTGTCTCTCTCTCTCTCTCTCTCTCTCTGTCCTCCTCCTGCTCACACTATCTCTGTCTCTCTCAAATAAATAAATAAAACTTAAAAAAAAGAAGAAGAACCACTATACTTTTTAGTAACAACGGGTTGAAAAGAGGGCTAATTCTTTGGATTTAAAACTGTTTTCTCTTTGAGGCAATTGCCCTCTGAGTCCTAGGACCATCCTGGAACCCTGGGAATAAAGCCTTTTTAGAACTGACTGACTCTGGTTAATGTCAGTACAGGTTATACTACTTTAGGGTTTTTATTAGGGCTCCACTTACAAAGTTCCATAGGCTCTTTTCTTTTTAGTGTGCACTTCTGCAGAACTTGTCTGTGCTAATAATAAAGAAGGAGAGCCCTGTAAATTACTTTTATTCTCAGTTCTTCAAATTTCATAATAGCTGTTCGGCACTAATAATTCTAGGACAAATGCTCAACTATTTTGGCATGAACAAAAGTTAGAACTTTTGTGACTTACATTCTGTCTCTTAAACACGGAGGATTCTAAATTGTAACTTCAAGCTTTCGTTCGAGAGATACCAGCAACAGTGCACTGTCGCCTTTATCCTTCAAATGACTTATCATCTAAGAAGTACTATATGGAATTTAGTCTTTTTTTGTCACCTTGCATGTGTTCCCCAACCCCAGAATTCCTATCTTTCTGCGATCTCTTAAGAAAGCGAGAGACTTTTTCCCGTCATAATTGCACCGTTACGTAGCTGTGCCCAGCACCAGGGCTACCTTATGGATATGGTAAGAACAGTTGAAGAGGCATAAAAAAAAATATTCAATTAAATTTGATTACTAAAGTAAACAGACTGATTAACCACATTTTACACCATAAAATAGCCTTTGCCAAGTTTTGAGAGGTTTGAGTTTGAAAGATAATTTGCTGCTAGAGTATTCTATCTGCCATGGAGCGACATATTGAAATGCTTGACATTTCCTAGCACATTGGCTTAGGAATGGGCATTATTTAACTCAAGCTTTTATGCTTTCTACTTGTTTAGCAAGTGCTTAATATTTGCTACATCAATAAATATATGTGTACATATTCTATCTATCTATATCTAGCTAGCTAGCTACCTAAAGGATAATGAATGCTTACGTAATAAATAAATTTTAACAAATATTCCCCCTTTCATTTTGGCAAAAATCATTAAGTTAATAACAATGTAATTTCATGGGGTGCCTGGGTGACTCAGTCAGTTGAGCATACTCTTGATTTTGCCTCAGGTCATAATCCCAGGGTTGTGGGATCAAGCCCTGAGTCAGGCTTCCTCCTCAGCCTGCTTAAGACACTCTCTCTCTCTCTCTCTCTCTCTCTCTCTCTGCCCCACTCCCCCACTTGTGCTATTTCTCTCTCTCTAAAAAAAAAAAAAGCAAAACAAAAAGCAAACAACAACAACAACAACAAATAACGTTGTGATTACAAATTCCCATGAAGTCGTAGGAGATACTGATCAGTTTATTTAATAAATAACCTCTTTGAATCTGATAGAAAGTCCTTCATGACCTTCTTCCATGCCAGTTCCCTCCCTTCCATTGTCTTACAAAAAGATAGTGATGCAAAATAACTTGCCAAAAAAAAAATCATCGAGGCTAAAAGAACCAAATTTAGTACTTCAAATTTCGTTTCCAAATTTGGAAATAAGATAAAATTAAAAATACATTCTGGCCATTCACTGTCAACCTGGAATAGTATTTAACATGTCCAATCAGGGATTATTTTATCTCTATGTGTGACTGTTTTGAATACTGTGTTTTTCTGCTTACTTACCTTCTAAACACTGGGAAGTTACATATTAGTTCATAGGTTTTGCTGTGTAGAAATACTAGCACAGCACTGGAAGCTATGGGTTTATTGCCTTGTAAGACATTAGCGGGTTCTGTATCAATCTAATGTAGCAATCTTATTCTAATATTATTTTAAAAACAAAAACAACGGAACAAATAACCCCGCCCATTCCTCAAATATTGTGTTCACTGCATATTTGTAGAAGAGGAATGCTTTAACTATTTTGAAACTTAACTTTGACTGTGGTTACAGTCATTCATACTGATCTCCCATGGTCAGCTATAAGAAGGAGACTCTAGGTGGCCATTGGAGATGTAAATTAAAGTCAGCTGTGCTATCAGAGTCTTAATTGCAGCAGGGTGATTCCCATCAAGCTATGATGTCCTGGCCCTCTCCATTCCTTCTGAAAGAACCCAATAATACTTTGTATAAACAGACTTTATTCTACTATCTCATCATCCAGTAAACAGGTATTGTGTACCTATCACAAAATGAACACTATACACAATTTCGAGAAAACAAAACAACAATGACTATAATAGATGTCAAGGAATTATCTTGTGAGTTCATTTTTAAATGCACTCATCTGTTTGTCCTAATCACCATCCTGTTTAACACACACACATCCATGCCATCGTTTTTTTCTTCTTTTCACCATTTAAAAAGAATAAAAATGTATTTCTTACTTTTTCAAAGACAATTCTACCCTCTCTAACAAACCTTTATACTTTTTACTCTGTAAGAGGATGTGCTATGATATATTCACTCATCAGACTATATGATATGTGATATAAACTCTGATCAGACCACTCAACTAACGTAAGCCTGGCTTGGGATTCAAAGAAGAAGTGTGTTTCCTGATTACATAGAAAGCAACTTTTGGCAATTGGAACAAAAGTCATCTCAGTGTCCATCTGAGTTTTGCTCAGCAGGTCAGACACTACTGAATAATCTTTGTTTCAGTAGTTTGCACTGTTTGTTTAATTTACATAAATTGATCCTTGCAAACTACTGTTGGTTATTCAGAGTTCTGATTTAACCTGTTCGTGACTTTTGGTTCTGGTAGATACTCCAGGGACAAGCCCTCTGCCCGGCAGAGAGAACTGCAAATCCAAATGTCCTACATCAGGAACAAACTTGTCGGGTTCAAGGAACAGGTGGGATGTTGAAGAGTAGTAATTTAGAGGAAAATGGCAGAGGATGGGTTTGGAGATGATATCACATAGGATCTTGGAAGTAATGGTGAGTTTATTCTAAGTTCAGTGAGAAGACTTAAAGGGTTTTAAACAAGTGCATGAGATAATCTATTTTATGTTAAAATAAAGATATATTAGTCTGCTTTAGTGTTGCCAGATTTAGCAAATAAAATTACAGAACACAATATTTACCCCATACAATATCTGGGACATATTTATACTTAAAATATGTTCTTTGTTCATCGGTTTCAAATGTACTGTGTTGTCCTATATTTTACCTGGTGACTCTATGCTGTTTCTATGTGGAGTATATCATAGAGGGACAAGAGTAAAATTTAACACAGTTTGAACTCTAGGATGATAATCCCATGTGAGAAATGACAGCAAAAATGATGTTGGCTTGGGTGATTTGGTGAATATGGAGAGAAGAGAGTGCAGAAATATTTGTAAGCAGAGCTGAGGGTGTTAGAGAAGGCAGTTAGGTTCTAACAGAATACCTGGAGGCCAGCAGTGAGGAAGTCTTGGCCAGCTATCGAGAAGGTCAGAGGCCTGTGCTGGCAACACTCCCAAAGAAGCCAGATCCCACCAGAGAGCCCCAAGATGGCAGATGCCACGACAGAAAACCCCACCAAATTAGGAAGTAAAAGCACAGAACTCTGCTTACCTGCCCCAAGTAATGAATATTCAGCTCCTTAGTTAACAACTGCTCATAAAATATATGTCTCAAGGATGCAGCTCTCCCTGACCCCCCACTGCCACAATTGCCTGCTCTCACATCTTGAGAGCATACTTTCTGTTTTAATAAATTTTACACCTTGTGTTGATCTTCCACCATGCTCCACATCTGTCCTTGAATACTTTCTAGAGATAAGACCAAGAACCTTTGGCCATTCCTTCAAGATGGGTTCAGTCATGGCCTTAGGAACCAAGGTATCCTCAGTTCACCCCGCAACAAGGGGACTTGCTGATAAATGTATTCAGAAGTGATTCCTATGGGATAAAAATGGAAATAAGAAGAATTCCATAGGTTAGCCTTGATAAATTATATGTAAATATTATTCTATGTACCTGTGATATTTTATATATTTTTCAGGACCTCTTTGTTCACAGAATGTGTAATTGATCCGTTGAGGGTTTAGCCAATTGTATCAGGTACTAACCCTATACTGATGGAGTTTTCAATAAAAGAATAATGTCCAGTCCATAGTGGAATTTATATACAAGATAACAGATTGCTAGACGGTAGCCCCTATTTCAAAGAGAGGAAGGAAATTCATGTTGGCATACACAGAAGATGGTTGATGGATGTTACATGTTCGTCTCTAGATGAACCAGAGACGAACAAGAACATAGAGACCTGAACAGGTGGAAACCACAATCAGCAAGTCATCTTAGTGGTCCACAGGAGAAGAAACTATAAGAGCTGCCCTCAAGAATGAGGTTCTTCAAGAACTGTAGAAGCTAAGGTAACCCCAGATTTGGAGAAGAGATTCAGGGTTCATGGCGGATGCAAGAACAGGAGCCAAGCTGGAGCCCAGAAGACCAAGGTCAGAGACAGCACTTCTCCTCCATCATGTGGCTGTATGGAGCGGGAACACCCGAACACTGTGTGTCTAACTATTTTCACATCAATATAAATCACGCACACACACCGTTAAACAAAATATGCTCTGTCAATATGTTCACCAGGAATACATTCTTGGTGACAAAATGAAATAATGTCTGTTAAGCCAGTTTTTTATGACTGAAAATGGGTAAAATATTAAAAGGACGGCTGGAATATTGCCTAGGCCTTGATTTGGAAATGAGCTGACAGTGATTGAATGAGTAATAATTAAATTAAAGACGTTCATAAATCATACCATTTTATCTTTATTCCACAAGATTTATTTTTTCCTCATTTCAACAAATTTACCAATTATGTAATTACAATCAAAATGTTGAAATCATTGCTGTGATACTGTCAGTAATGAGCTCAAGAATTTAACATCTAAGTGTGATTGTATTTAAAGTGAAAATACCTAAAAAAATAAAATAAAATAAAGTGAAAATACCTAGAATATAATTCCATACAAATAAAATTAAATGAAACAATAAAAAGTCAAAAATATGTTCATATTATCCAAGTTACATTTCTTCTGATATATTCATTTTTTGAACATTTATTTGTTTTCAAGAGACAGAGCATGAGCGGGGGAGGGGCAGAGAGAGAGGGAGACACAGGATCCAAAGTGGGTTCTGGGCTCTGAGCTGTCAGCCCAGAGTCCCACGCAGGGCTCGAACCCACCAACCATGAGATCATGACCTGAGCTGATGTTGGACACCTAACCAACTGACATACCCAGGCATCCCTCTTCTGAAATATTCATAACCATCTACTAAAATTAAAATGCAAGCTTTGGCTCTTGGCTAAGATGGAGTACTGGGGACTGGATAACTCTTCCTACTGGAAACAAAACATGTACGTTAAAAACTGGTTTTGAAGACATCAGACATGAGATAACAAAGGACAGTGATCCCTGAGAAATGAAAACACAGGGGGTGAGTCTCGGTCTGTGACACGGGGGAGAAGTATGTGGAGCTCGGGAGGCTGCCACAGGAAAGAGGGCCAGGGAGAAGGAGGCACTAAATTCTCATGTTACAGGACTGCAGAGAAGGGAGTTTCACAGACAGAGGACCCTCAGTGAGCCCTGTCTTTTATTCAGCTCAAATGTGAGGAAGCTACAGGAGGCCCAGGAAGAAACCATCCAAAAGGATGAAAGGTTGGGGCACCTGGGTGGCTCGGTTGGTTAAGCGTCTGGCTTCGGCTCAGATCATGATCTCATGGTTCATGAGTTCGAGCCCCGCGTCAGGTTCTGTGCTGACAGCTCAGAACCTGGAGCTTGCTTCCAGATTCTGTGTCTCTCTCTCTGCCTCTCTGCCCCTCCCCTGCTCACGCTCTGCCTCTCTCTGTCTCTCAAAAATAAATAAATGTTAAAAGAAAAAAAATTAACAAAAAAAAAAAAAAAAGGATGAAAGGTCATAGAAGCTGGTACTCACACAAGCCTGGGAATGATGGTCTTCCAGCAACCGGATAGGAAAACCTCAGGGTTTGTGGGATACTGGGAGACGGGAATATGTTTAAAAACAGGGAAACATCTGAAGGTGATCATTCCATTCTTGATAATGGTGATGGTTTCACAAATATATAGATGTGCATATTTCAAAACTTTTCAGATTGTACACCTTAAATACGAGCAGTTATTCTATGTCAGTTGCACACCACATTTTGCTTTAAATGTACAAGGTGAATGCAAATGATTATCAATCAACATGTGAATTTTAATTGAAAAGACTTAAATACATGGGGTACCTGGGTGGCTCAGTCATTAAGCATCTGACTTTGGCTCAGGTCATGATCTCACGGTCCATGAGTTTGAGCCCCATATGGGGCTGTGTGCTGTCAGCATGGAGCCTGCTTTGGATCCTCTCTGTGCCTCTCCCCACCCATGCTCACTTTCTCTCTCTCAAAAATAAACATCTAAAAACAAATAAATAAAATATTTAAACACAAAAAATAAAAATATTCAAAGACAGCTGAAATTAATCATGTTTTCAAAACAACCGAACTTTAAAAATACGTTTATAAGAAAAAAACTTTTATATCCATGCAATGGTCACCGAGAGGAATCAGTTTCATGGTTCATGCATGTGACATCTAAGCCCACATATATACATGAGTCCGGAGAGAACATAATGGTTTCATCTTACAAAAAGCCCTCTGCTACTCCACACCATGTTACCAGTTACCTCCAGAACTGTAAGCTGGAACAGGAAAAAAAAAAAAAAAAAAAAAAAAAAGGCGGAAAATGGACTCTTCACAGGTCTGGGAAAAGAAACCCCATTAAGGAAGGATCCCTGAATATGCTCGCTTTCTTGTGGGGGGTTGGCGGGGGGGAGTTTGGGCAAGTTCACTAGCTGGTTGCTTCTCTAGGTTCTGTGACCACCCATATTTCCATCGTTTGGAGTGGGTTTCCATACTTCAACACCAACACCAGCAACTTCTTGGCCTTCAGCTGTGCTCAGCTGCTGTCTCAAAGCCTCAGGGCAAGGGACTTGGAGAAGTATCTTTGTGGCCAGAACGATCTTAGTCAGAAGACAGAATGCCAAGAAGGGTGATCCTCCTGTGTCAGTGCCTAAGGCCAGACCCCAGAAAATGGCAGATATATGTGTCTGTCTGGAAAACTTATTTGTGGTATATTTATGATAAGCAGGAGCATCTAAGCCATGAAGCCTGGGGTCTGGCCCCTCTTGCTGGGTTAGATGGACATCAGGCCAGAATGGCTGGCTTCACTCAGTGGTGAGTCACTTAAGCTATGTCTTCCTTCCTTTCATTCTTTATCTTTCTTTTCTTTCTTTCATTCTTTATCTTTCTTTTCTTCTCTTTCTTTCTTTCTTTCTTTCTCTCTTTCTTTTCTTTTCTTTCTTTCTTTTCTTTCTTTTTCTTTCTTCCTAATTATTTCTCATAAAAGACTTTCTGAATTTCCCCTGATTAATGGCCAGGACCTAAAACAACTAGACCCACTTGAGGATAACAGATATTTCCAATGGAAAATGAGGGGGACGGAGAGAAGGCAGATATTTTTTTCCAAGTAGCGCATTAATGTCATCTGCATAGAACCTCCCTGGCCCCAGTATGAAGATGATGGTATTTTAGCTCATTGCTTAAAATTACCAAAATAATGTGTTTTTCTTTTAAAAAGTGATTTCACAGAGGGTACCAGTTTACATGGTACCACTAACAGAGAGATCATGAGAGATGTTCCCTGATTAAAGAAATCCCTGGACCCTCAAAGGAATGCAATTATGCAGATTTATGTAAATGACATGCAAATAACCTTGTAAATAAAGTGTGCAAGGGAGGAGAGCAATGTTCCCAAGCTGTGACTTGTCAGTCTAAAGCTGTTTAGTGGGAAAGGATGCAAACTCAGATGCAAACACCAGCTGAATTATGGAGGCTAAACCTTACCTCCTACATCTCTTTTGGAAATAATTGGATTTGGGTGGGATAAGTAGTTATTCTGGCTAACAAGATCGAAATGTCTCCCTGGTTCTCTTGAATGCTAAGCGATACAGATCTGTTGAGAACAGCAGCAGCCAGCTCAGGATGGCATTTTGTGTTTCGGCAGAGCTCTGGAACGGTGGCAATCAGTCTCCCATCCCCCTCCTGCCCATCATGGGCCCTGCCAACCCTGCAATCTTTCGTGACCTTCCTTAGGTCTCAGCTTTCTTGTCTATGTGACTGCAGAGAAGATGAAATGGTTCATCAGTGAAGCAGCAAGACTGGGCCACGCACCCCGCCAAAGTGCTCCATGCTTGGCCACAACTCTTGTATTTTATCTCTATTAAAAACCAGTGTATTCAAAACAATCTATTGACATTATCGGTTGGCGGTGCAAGTACACCTAAGAGATAAAAACTGTAAATAAAAGTAGCACACAAGGAAAGGTGTTGGCCAACCATCAGAACCTCTGAGGCAATCTTCACAACTACAAAACAGAGAATTGGGTTCAAAAAGCAGAAGAGGCAGAGAAAAAAGAACCCAGGAGCGAGTGTTCAAAGCTCACAAGGAACAAACACATAAAATCGCACACAAATCAGTTGAGCCCATCCCACTATTTATTTCTTTTCCTCCAGTGGCTCTTCCCAGTGTCTGAGTTCCCTCCAGATGAATCCATGAATATCAAAGGTGGATGACCAGCCTGGGAATGTGGTGGATGATGCCACCTGAGAAGCAGCTTCAGATGGCTCCGACCTTCCATCAGACAAGAAAAGTAAGCACCACAAAAAAAAAGACTACCCTGTTTAAGAAGAATAGACTCTCTTGGGGCACCTAGATGGCTCAGTCCATTCAGCGTCTGACTTCAGCTCAGGTCATGATATCCCAGTCTGTGGGTTCAATCCCCGCAGGGGGCTCACTGCTGTCAGTGTGGAGCCCACTTCGGATGGATCCTCTGTTCACCTCTCCCTCTGCCCCTCCCCTGCTCACACTCTTTCTCTCAAAATTAAATTAAAAACTTTAAAAAAAAAAAAGAAAGAAAGAAAGAGAGACATACTTTCTTGAGTCCAGAGTTGTCATTCTTTTGTTCTAAGTTCAAGCTTGTCAAGAAAAAGGATTGTCCCTATATAGAAGCAACCCACACAGCTCTCTCCCCTCCAGTAATCCAATTAGTATTCCATTTACAAATATGAATCAACAGTCAAGGATCAACAGGCATATGAAGAAAGCAAAGAGCCTCAAGAAATGGGCCAGCAGACCCTAGAGGAAACAAAGATAATTAAAATTTCTAAGAGAGTTTAAGCATATTTTAATTAGTATCCTAAAACATACTCAGTTCATAAGATATCTGTAACAACGGATCGACCAGTGTGATTTTGGTCCCACTGCTCCTTCCTCAAGAGACATTAGGCAATGTCTGGGGACATTTTTTCCTACCAATCTCTAACAGCTAGAAGCTGACACTGCTTCTAAACGTTCTACAGTGTGCAAGACAGATACATATAGAATAAAGGAAGAAGGGAAGGTTAAACATCCTTATTATATGGGACTAAAAGCCAAGGCAACGATAATGACTTTGATAATAAAAATCAAGTAAGCCTCTAATGACTCAGATTTGCAGAATGAAGATATCAAAAACAAGGAAGGGAAAAATGTTATCAGTCACAGAGGCAAGATCCAAGGTGTTTCAGATCCATTAATATGCACACAAGCAGGAGACAAGTGAGGAGGAAGAATGTTTTCCAGAATTTAAGTTTGAAAACGTCTATGATGTGTCTAACTTGGTTAAGAAAGATGACCCATATTTATAGAAATCCTTCTCAGACTAAAAATGTATTATGATAATGAAAAAGATAAAATCCCCAAAGGACCCAAACGTGGAAGATACAGAAGAGAGTTAGGAGTTCGCTTTCCCAGAAATTCAAACAAAAGGGATGTCAGACAAAGGGCAGTACTTCTAAAATTATAAGAGAAAATTAGAATACACTTTGGTAATCAACCTAATAAATTTTTAGGTAATCAACCTAATAAATCAAACCTAATAAATTTCGGACATAAGATAGAAAAGTTATTATGTACAAAGCAAATATATATTTTGAATAATAACTAAAATAAATTTTTGTTATAAAATCTGAAAATACAAATATCAGAAAATACTGAAAAATAACTTTTTCTTATTAACTAACAATTATGTGATATTTTTCCTACATTTTTCAGATGCATACTCTATGATTGGCTTGTTTCTACTAAGACTTTTTACAAACCTGAACATTTAAAATTGAGTCAAGTTAGATAGATTGGACAATTTAAGAGCTGGCCAGAATTAGATTTGCATATATGTAGACATTTGATATATGCAAGCCAGCACTGCAGAGCAGAAAGAAATTGACAGTCTTCTCAATAAATGATTGAGATCAGCTAGATAGCCATAGAAAGCATGAATATTGACCTGCCTTCATTCATATTTAAAAGTTAAATTATAGATGCATTCAAGATTTAAAGGTAAAAAACAAAATAATAAAGCTTTTTGAAAATATATCTTAGAACTTTGGGAAGGCTTTCTTAAACAAGTCTCCAAAAGCACTAATCACAAAAAATAAAGAATGGATAAGCAGAAGTCTCGGGGCACCTGGATTTAGGTCTTGTGCAAATAATTCCTACTCATTCTTGTTTGTCTTATTATTTCTTGTAATCTTTTTTAGTAAGTCTTTTTTTTTTTTTTTTTTTTTTGGTAAGTCTTGTTTGGGATCAACACATGTTTAAAAAAAAGCTTCACTATTTCTTAGCTTACAGAAATCTTTCAAGCTGGACATTCAGAACAACTTGAAAGCCTCCTGATGATTTGACACATAACACAACTGAAAATCATTATGATTGGTTTTGTTTTCTAAAACCTTGAAAGTTGTCTTTCTAAAGTGTGAGAAGTGGATCACACCTTCCCTCCCAGGGTACTTTACATTTTCCCCTAATTCTGTCACTTACAAGTCAGTTTCTACTCCTACCTCTACTTTCATAGTTAAGAAGTTTCTTCTTCCTCTTTCTCCTCCTCCTCCTCCTCCTCCTCCTCCTCCTCCTCCTCTTCCGTCTTCTTCCTCATTTGTTTATAAATAGAAGAAAATAATGTTTTGGCTTCTGAACAATACATTTCAAGTGGCCGCCCCACTCACAGTTCTTGCTAAGGGAAATTAAAGCCCCTCTCCCACTTGCCACACAATCAAGTTTTGTAGAGAAACTCATCATTGCCCAAAGGCAGGCAATCTTTAGGAATTATGCTCTATCATAAAACACTTTATGTTACCCTTTGGATGCACCTGAGGTAGGAAACATGACAAGATTTTGCCAGCTAGTAGTTGAACCGGAAGTGAAAGCCATTATGAAAAGTTGAACACTGGTAAAACAAATCCACACACAAGCTACAGCTAAGATATGAAGTGGTTCTCTGTCCTTCTTATGTTTTGCAAAGCAGACTGATGTGGGTGACCCCCATGATGTCTTCCTTCCATTTATAATGAGGTTTGGCAAAAAAAAAAAAATTAATTAAAAAAATACCAAGTTTTGAATTGTAGTACTCATGTTTACATCTTCTCTCTCTCTCTCTCTCTCCCTCTCTCTCTCTCTCTCTCACCCCTTCTCCCTACCCGTCTGTCACTGTGTTCCAATAACTATTCCTTCTTCCTTTTCCTCCTAACCTAGAAGTATTAGTAGTAATGGTCCAGAGCTATTAATAATCCACTACACAAATGTTCTCTCATGATTCTTCTATGTCCTGCCCACAGCTTATCATGTTTTTGAATGCATCTCTAAGCACACAGTTTGAGTTGTTGGAGAACCATATGTTTCCTGCTGGATCTCTGACTTATTTCTGAAAGAAGAAGAAAAAGATAAAGTATACAGACTGCTAAAGTTAGTGACTACTATGAAGTAAAATAATACGAATAAAGAGTGCTGGTATTGACAGATTACATCGTCTCCTAAAAGGCACACAAATCATATTAATATTCTCTTTTTAAAAAATAACCCTTGTATGCTGCCTGGCTAATTAATGGCACCATCAGGCCTAGAGACAAATCTACTGATTTGGCTCACAGCTTTTACATCATACATGTATATTATTTATCTCTTCTTTAATTTTTTTTTCAGGTAGCTCACTTAAGTGCCTGGAGATTTTTCATAATATGCACAATGTGACATGCATATCCAGATGCCTATTATTTTCCTAGGGGCTGGGGCTTCTCTTTAGAAGATCTATGGGAGATTTTCCAACACCTTTATTCTGTTCAGTTATTCAGATGATTCCAAGTCTTCCAAATATAAGAACAACAGGCATATAGAATTATTCTGGCAGTCAAAATGCTACTTTAACTATCAGGGTAGTAACAACAGTGTAAAGACAATGAAACTTATAATCCATTTCAAATTTAATAACACTTCCCAATTCTTGTGGACACTCACCAAATTATTAAATTATTTTCTAAGCTATCTCTAACCTAGGGTTACTTATGAAGGGAGGACCAATACTAGACTTCTTTCTTTATAAATATCCACAGTGTGCCCTCATGAACAATGGATTTTGCTTTTCAGAAATAGCAAACATGTTTGCTTGACTCTCTAAGATTGTTTTATACTAACATAAGCTTTTATTTAATATAAAAATACGTTCCATGTAGAACATAAAGTAAGTCAATCCAACAATGGCTTTGGCTGACACAGGCTATAAAACATAGTTGATGACATACAGTCATCTCTTTGTGCTATAAAGTAGGTTTTATAGCATTATCTTTCACTAGCACCACGTGAAGAAGAAAAATGATGGCCAAATAGAAATGAAGCTAACTTTTTTTTTAATGTACAAATCTAGTTGTTTCTATAAATCCAACTTTGAAATGTGTCCCCTAAGTACTGAAGCAATAAATTTATCTGCATATATTTTTGTCATAGTAGTTTAAATAACCACTCAGTAAATTATATTATTACTGGCATAAGAACACCCCACTAGTTTTGTTCTTGTCATGTACTATGACATCATCTCCATCAACATCTCTACATGATTGTGTTCTTTATTCTGATCCAACTTGGGTGGCATTTTTCATTCTCCTAAGGCGCTTATTTTTCACTTTTTAAAATTATTTTATTAGGAAATCAACATTCTATTGAAATAACCATCTCCTAATCCTCTTGGATTCTTGAGTGAAAATTAATGATTATGGAAATAACTGTGGAAAGAATTAATGAACATAATTTTGTTTATAATTTTATTTTATTACTTCTCTAGCTAAGTTTGGAATAATATTTAGAAGAAGAAAAGCATATCTCTCTGATTTCCTGAATCAATCTACTTTGATCACTGTCTACTTTAGACAGAGCATTTCATCAGTGAAACAACCAGTTTTGTGTTAATAATAAAGATTTAAGTAATATAATTTTCTTCTCTGTAAAAGAATATGTTCAAGATAATAGGAGGCCCTACTAAATGCCTGCAACAATGACATTATTTTTTTAAAGGAAAGGTCCATTCTATCTATCTATCTATCTATCTATCTATCATCTATCCATCTATCTATCATCTCTATTTTTTTAACTTAAACTTAACATTGAGTTCAGTGTTTGAAACAGAACTAACACTTTTTTAATTAGTGTGCAAAATGAATAAGTGAGAAAAATATTTGGTATACAATGCATTTTTGCTATGACAACTACCAAAAAAAAGCTTGAAAGAGTATAATTCATCCAGAAATATCTTATATTCTACAATGTGGGAATCAAAATTCTAAATAAATATGCTTATTTAAATTCTGTGATACAAGTCTCGATAAGCTGAAATTTGAGAAATTCTGGTAAAATTAACAAAATTGGAAGGCAATAGAAGACTAAGGAAAAATCATCAGGGATTACCACAGAGAAACATTGAGAAGAGGTTCAGGAATTGTGTAGAGATTAGCAATGTCCATTAATTACTGAATGTAAATAAAAATTTTTAAGAAGAATAAAATATCCTATGCTTCATAAAACTTTGTGTGAGTACTTTTATAACATAAAGACATAGAGAGATATAACTCATTCAGAAACACTAATCCAATAAAAAAAAAATGAGTCAAGGGTGCCTGGGTGGCTCAGTCGGTTAAGCGTCCGACTTTGGCTCAGGTCATGATCTCACAGTCCGTGGGTTCGAGCCCCGCATCGGGCTCTGTGCTGACAGCTCAGAGCCTGGAGCCTGCTTCAGATTCTGTGTCTGCCTCTCTCTCTGACCCTCCCCCATTCATGCTCTGTCTCTCTCTGTCTCAAAAATAAGTAAACATTAAAAAAAAATGAGTCAGAGGGACACCCATATGGCTCAGTCTGTAGAGTATACAACTCTTGATTTCAGGGTGGGGAGCTCAAGCCCCATGTTGGGCATGGAATGTACCTCAAAACAAAACAAAAACCAAACCATGATTTCTTATAGCATATACCAGAAAAATCTATACACATATATGGATATGGGTGACCTGATGAGCATAAGAAGGCAGTTCAGATGCTGGCAGCAGGAGTTTGGAAAACACAAGTCGCTGCCAGATCCCTTGGGTTCCTGATTCAGTTGTCTTGGAGAGAACAAAGTACTATCAAGGTACAAAAGCCAACTTGGTTCTCTGCACCTGAGTTTTTTGGTCCTAATGTTCACAAGTAGGACCACTTACACTCCCTGGGCTAACCCAATGCAGGCTGAGGGTCTGGAACCAATTTCAATTTATAAATAAAATGATAGGGTATATGGACATTTATGCCTGTGTTTAAACACAGTAACTTGAACTCATATGTTTATATCTCCATTCTTTCAAAACTTCACTGGAAGGAATAAAAGTGTTAAGCCTTGGGGTACCTGGGTGGCTCCATCGGTTGAGTGCATCTGACTCTTGATTTTGGCTCAAGTCATGATCCCAGGGTTATGGGATCGAGTCTCGCACAGGACTCTCTGCTGAGCATTTAGCCTGCTTAAGATTCTTTCTCTCTTCCTGTGTCCCTCTCCATCTGTCTCTCTCTCTCAAATAAAAAAAATAAATAAATAAAAAGTAAAAAGTAAAAAAAAAAAAAGTGTTAAGCTTTGAAGGAAAAAAAAATACTTAGGAAGATTATAGTCCCAAAGATATCAATAAAACTTGGGGGACAGTAAGGTGGATGGAATATACCAATCATCTTAGAACACTAAAGTGAAATCTAATGTCCTGTCATGGGGAAAGGCAACAAGAAGCATGCTTGTAGAACGTTAGCAAACCTTGGGAAGGAGATGCACCACAGACACGTGAAGGTCAAGGTTGCTGATTATCCCTTAGTAAAGGAAGACTGTCTAGGGGAGGGGATGTTAGTGTCCTTGCCAACTCAGAAGCAGCCAGAAATCCTCCTTGCCTCCCTCCACACTGTTTGGAAAAATGACAGGACTTTGCTGGCAGTTTGTATTAGACAGGTTGGGTCTTGTGCACACCAGGCACAAAGGAAGTTAGCGACAGAGGTGAGCTTCTGCATAGTAAATGGTGATAACTCCAGCCTACTCCTCTTTGTTTCCTAAGGTCATGGAAGCCAGGACTACTGTCTCTAGGATGACTTCTCTGGTTAAATAATTGTTTCAAAAGAAAGTTCTCAAAAATATTAATAACTTTGAGTTTCCTCAACAAAATTTGGCGAAAACAATTATGCACACGCTTCCCAGTGGACTTCTTAGCAATTTTTTCCACAGTATCAAAAAGTGTGCAGCGATCATCAGAAAGCAGGAAATACTTCTACTATAAAGACAGGGGCTAAAACAAGCAACGAGAACAAAAAGCACCCAGAGCAAGCAGAAATTTAAAAATAAAAGGAAAACAACAACAAAACAACCATTAAAGCCATCAATAAAATATTTCATCCATAAAACAAGATGCCTTAAAAGAAAATTTAAAATAAATCCCATAAGAAATAAAAACAGGATTGGTAATTAAAAATGTGACAGCAGGGATTCAAAATGTGCTTGAAAGAAAAGTAAAGTTAAGAAAATCTCATAGAAGTGATAGGGAAAGATAGGGTTAAATGAGTAGAGAGGGAGAGGTTAGGACTTGAAGCCCCTGAATGTAACAGCAAATAAACAAATACCTATTTTAAAACAATGCTGGGAACATCTGACCACACGAAAAACTTTCTTGGGCTTAAAGTTTTTC
Organism: Leopardus geoffroyi; assembly: GCF_018350155.1. Lineage (NCBI taxonomy): Eukaryota > Metazoa > Chordata > Mammalia > Carnivora > Felidae > Leopardus > Leopardus geoffroyi. The sequence goes on along the minus strand of NC_059331.1, from coordinate 67,770,809 downwards.
GTAAGAAAATCCCCCCTTAGGAATTTGATAAACAAAATTAACTAAACCATAAAACTTATGATATACGGGGGGCAATATAATCATAGTCCAACACTTCACAGGACAGAATGGAGCCAATCAGGAATAAAAAACTCAGCACCTACAGTTATCAGGCAAATGAAAAACGAATCTGAAAAAGAACAGAGAGGGAAGAGAAAGAATGAATCAAAACCCTACAAAATAAAGTTTCTTGCTCATAGTCAGAGGTATTCAGTTTCCAACATCCCCACTCTGTAATGAAAGCTTTTCATACTATTCCTACTTTTAATAAAACTCTTGCTTACTGCTCATTTCACTGTGTCCACCTCTTCCTTCTTAGAAGGGGAGAGACAATGAACCACTGGTATTGAGCTAAAGAATCCTGCAACAAAAAGAAACAGGGAAAGAGACAGAAAGGAAACTGGCGATCTGAGATTAACTCAGTTTGAGAGACTAAATACTTATTAAGTTCTGGAAGAAGGAAAACATGAAAAGAAAAAGAAGGAAGTTGTCATAGAGATAACAGAGGAAAACCGTTGTGACCCAAAGACGAGAATGTAAAAAACTAATGGGAACTACCAAGTTTCATATAAATATAGAAAAGGACAACATCAAGGGATTAGAGGAAGAGGAAGAGAAGCCATTTTCTCCAGGAAAAGCAAGAGGGGATTGTTGGGCTGTGTTGAGACGCCATTAGAGATGAGTAATTCCAGCGACATTTGGCTGCTCACCAGTGGATGCAGCACAAAAGAAGTGGGGTAATTTTGCCCTGGATTTATCATGGGAGGTCATGAAAAAAAAAAGGCAAGAATGTTAAGGAATTTTGGAAGATCATGAAATTCAAGTTGTACACTGAAGGACATTATTTCAGGAAGGTGTTCACACCCTGGGAGACACTGAATGAAGCACATGAGGTTGAAGGTGTAAAGTAGTAAAGATCTTTGGGACAAATGTTCCTGACCTGATGACCTGGGAATGGTCACAAGACTAGTATCTTTAATTTATATAGAATTTATATAATTTATATTTATATAATTTATATAATTTATATAATTATAAATATAATTTATAATTTATATTTATATAATTTATATAATCTATATAATCTATATAATCTATATAATTTATATATATATATAAAATAAGACAGGGGCACCTGGGTGGCTCAGTCAGTTGAGCATTGGACTCTTGATTCTGGGTCAGGTCATGATCCCTGGATCATGGGATCAAGCCCTGTGTCAGACTCCACACTGAGCATCGAACCTGCTTAGGATTCTCTCTTTCTCCCTCTGCCACTCTCCCTCACTGGAACTCTCTCTCTATATATATAAAATAATCATAAGAAGAACAGATTCTTAAACAAATAAGACAAATAAAAAGAAAGCACTATTCTTGTTATGCCATAGTACTATCAAATTTCAGAACACTAGAATTTATTTTTTTAAGTGTTTTTAATGTTTATTTATTTTTGACAGAGAGAGAGACAGAGCATGAGTGGGGGGGGCGGGTAGGGACGGGGGGCAGAGAGAGAGGAAGACACAGAAGCCAAAGCAGGCTCCAGGCTCTGAGCTGTCAGCACAGAGCTCAATGCGGGGCTTGAACTCATGGACCTACGAGGTCATGACCTGAGCCGAAGTCCATCGCTCAACCAGTTGAGCCACCCAGGCACCCCTAGAATTTGTTTTTGATCCTAAAAACTTCTGGAGAGAAGAACAAATAAAAACCCAATAGAGAAATTGTGTCCAGGCGTCTAGAAAACAATTTAAAATAATTAGAAAAGATTACCTCTAGTAAGAAGAAAATACAGTTGGGAAGGAACAGGACAGGGAAGAAGATTTTTTGGTAGACTACAGACAGTGTAATTTGACTTTTTAGATTTGTCTATTTAGTATATTAAATTTTACATCTGACCTATATTTTTATCTTAAAATAAATTAGGGACAAAATAAAGGACAGCTGATTTATAATGAAAACCATTTAACCCTTCTTTATAAAAATTTTATTTGAAATTTAAATGAATCAAGCTTCTTTCAGGGTTCTTTCCCAGCCCATTAATGTCATTTCCAGAGTAAAAGAGAGTGAAATATAATTCCTTTAACTTTCTAGAAATGTAAATCCACCTAAAACCTAAGTATGTTAAATGGCCATGCCATTACAACAAGGAAGCTTGTTATTAATCATAAGACCGGGCTTCTGCAGTTATGAGAAATGAACTCGTTCACCATGAGCAATTATTAACGGTTAAATCCTAGATGGCAGCTGCAACAGAGAAAATGTGGGTGCCGTAAATAGAACAATTCTATGATTTTTCATTTAACCTCTGAGCAGCTTATCTCCTGTGATCAACTGCCTATGGAAAAGACCAGGCTAAGAATTTCATTTAAAATAAATGGCATCTTACCAGATGGTTTCATTGCAAATAATCTAACAGCAAGGCACAGAATTCATTAGTATTGAGAGAAAAGTCATGACAAAGAAAAAACAGAGAAAAGATGGGCTAACTAAATAATCTAAAGTCAGATGAATAAATAGCAATATTCCCAAACTCTAATTTTCTCTGTATTTTCTTATCACTCCTACAAAGGCTTAATGCCAGGTGGGGGGTGGGGCTGCAGATTAAAAATGGCTAGAGACAGAGATGATTTTATACATGGCATGAAATATCTTTGTTTTTTAAACGTTCAGAAAATTCAGTTGAAGAATTTTGTAACATGGCATTACATATGAACATCAGTAATTAGACTATGCAATCATGAGAAGTTTAATAGACTATTAGACAAGTTAGGTACAATTATTTTCCATATTTTTAACTTGTAAATTTAACTTGGCTTTTTCGAGGTCAATATATTGTAATTATCTATATGTAAGCAGAGCCTTTTGGTGGTCCCTATACCAGAGAAATTCTCTGCACAGAATTATAGGGAATGGTGCTAAATTTGTTTCTCCGCCATTAGATTTAGCTCGATCAGATGCATTTACAAAGGTATAAATCAATTCTTTTCCCCCCCTTTTCTTAATAGATATCCCACCGTGTGCATAATTCAAACCTAGATTTTCTGGGTCTAATCCACAAAGTAACATAATAAAAGATAAAACTCAAAAAGAAATATCCATTATAGTAAGACATAGTAATAGGAAAGCATAATGGAGTGGTAGTATATTACCAGCATCCTGGGGAATGTATAGAATTTGACAAGCAAAAAGGCGGGAGGTTATTTTAGTTAAATAGGCAAATAAATGAGATTCAGGAAATGCACATTTAGATCAGGAAAGCATGAGTTTTGTTGAGAACGTGAATAGACTTAGATGTGTTAGAGGAAATGATTACCACTGGAAATAAATATATCTGAAAAAAGATATATATGTTGAAGGCGACCTGAAAAATGGCTAGCAGATGGTTCTCACAGACAGATAGAATCTACACTTGGGCTCCATTTTGCAGGGCAGTTCGCTTCTTCAGTCATCCCCCCTGCGCACTTGGTCAAGCAAGTGCACATATTCATTGGGTAGCTTTCTACCCGTATTTTACATACCTTATTTTAACATAACATTTACACCATAACATTGCACCTTATTTTAACATAACATTTTAAAGAGAAAGAGGATTAATTGACAAGAATAGAATACACAACAGGTGCACTTAATAGAATGGAAACCTTCAATATAGGTACGTAGACCCACGACTGTAGAAATAATGTTATTAGCAATAGTGTTAACTATCAAATCTTCTTTTACTGAAATATGGATTCCATTTTCAATACCTATTCTGTTTTATTATCCCAGATATGTATGGTGTCCTGTCTGACTTCAAAATTCTATACAGGCCCATTTTCTTTCATGTTCCAACTGGCCACATCTTTACTGAAGAGCATATATTTCAACTTGTGAGGGTTTTCAAACTTTCTTTTAATTCACTTTAAATTGATTTTTGTATATGGTGTAAGGTAAGGGTCCAACTTCATTCTTTTGCATATGGATATCTAGTTTTCCCCAGATCATTTATTGAAAAGACTGTCCTTTTCCCATTATATATTCTCTGCACCTTGCCATAGATTAGTTGATTGTGTGTGCAATGGTTTATTTCTGGGCTCTGTATTTTGTTCTATTGATCTGGTGTCTGTTTTTATGCCAATACCATTCTGTTTTGATCACTATAGCTTTGCAGTATAGCATGAAATCACAAAGCGTGATACCTACAGCTTCGTTCTTTCTCAAGACTGCTTTGGCTATTTGGAGTCTTTTGTAATTCCATGTGAAATATGGGATTGTTTCTGAATTCAGTTCTGTTTCTGTGCAAAATGCCATTGGAAATTTCACTGAGATTTCAATCTATTGATTGCTTTGGGTAGTATGGGTATTTACACACATATTTCTTTTTCAACATGGGTTGAAATACATGGGTATTTCTTTTTCAACATTACTTTAGCTATTCCAGGTTGTTCTGGTCCCATAACAAATTTTAGAATTGTTTGTTCTAGCTCTGTGAAGAATGCTGGTGGTGTTTTGATAGGAATTGCCTTGAATGTATAGATTGTTTTGAATAGTAGAGACATTTTAACAGTATTTGTTTTTTACATCCATGAACGGGTAATGTTTTTCCATTTCTTTGGGTTTTCTTCAATTTCTTTCATAAGTGTTCTATAGTTCTCAATGTACAGATCTTTTACCTCTTTGGTTAGGTTTATTGCTAAATATCTTATAGTTTTTCATGCAACTGTAAATGGGACCAATTCCTTGATTTCTCTTTCTGCTGCTTCATTATTCATGCATACAGATGCAACTGATTTCTGCACATTGATTTTGTATCCTGTGACTTTGCTGAATTCATGTATCAGTTCTAGCAATTTTTTGGCAGAATCTTTTGGGTTTTCTACATAGACTATCATGTCGTCTGCAAACGGGGAAACTTTGACTTCTTCCTTGCCAATTTGTATGCCTTTTATTTCTTTATGTTGTCTAACTGCTAAGGCTAGGACTTCCAGTGATACGTTGAACAACAGTGGTGAGAGTGCACCTCCCTGTCATGTTCTTGGCCTTAGGGCAAAGTTCTCAGTTTTTCCCCATTGGGAATGATATGTATGTATGTATGACTTTCATACATAGCCTTTATGATATTGAGGTATGTTCTTTCTATCCTTGCTTTCTTGAGGGCTTTTATCAAGAAAGGAGTTGCACTTTTCAAATGCTTTTTCTGCATCTATTGAGAGGATCATGTGGTTCTTATCCTTTTTTATATTAATGTGGTGCATCATGTTGATTGACTGATGGATATTGAACCAGCCCTGCAGCCCAGGAATAAATCCCACTTGATTGTGGTGAATAATTCTCTTTTCTTTTTTTTAAGTTTATATTTATCTTGAGAGAGAAAGAGAGCATAAGCAGAAGAGGGGAAAAGAAAGAGGGAGAGAGAGAGTCCCAAGCAGGTATAGTATTGCTAGAGTAGAGCCCCACAGAAAGCTCAAACTCACAAACCATGAAACCATGTCCTGAGCCAAAACCAAGAGTTGGACCTCAACTGACTGAGCCACTCAGGCACCCCAATTGTGGTGAATAATTTATTTAATGCATTTTTGGATTCAATTTGCTAGTATCTTGTTGAGAATTTTTGCATCCAAGTTCATCAAGGAAATTCGTCTGTAATTCTCCTTTCTAGTGGGGTCTTTGTCTGGTTTGGGAATCAAGGTAATGCTGGCCTCATAGAATGCATTTGGAGGTTTTTCTTCTATTTCTATTTTTTGGCACACTTTCAGAAGAATAGGTATTAACTCTTCTTTAGATGTTTGGTAGAATTCCTCTGGGAAGCCATCTGGCCCTGAATTGTTTGTTGGGAGATTTTTGATTACTGGTTCAATTTCCTTACTGGTTATGTGCCTGTTCAAATTTTCTATTTCTTCCTGTTTCAGTTTTCATAGTTTATATGTTTCTAGGACTTTACCATTTCTTCTAGATTGCCCAATTTGTTGGCATAAAATCGCTCATAAGATTTCTTTATTGTTGCTGGTATTTCTGCCATGTTGGTTGTGATCTCTCCTCTTTCATTCATGATTTTATTTATTTGCCTCCTTTCCTTTTTCTTTTTGATAAATCTGACCAGGAGTTTATCAATTTTGTTAATTCTTCCAAAGAACCAGCTCCTAGTTTTATGATTTTGATATCATTGATTTCTGCTCTAATCTTTACTTCCCTTCATCCTCTGGCTTTAACCTTTTTTGCTCTTCTTTGTCTAGCTCTTAGGTGTAAGGTTAGGTTGGGTATTTGAGACATTTCTTTCTTCAGGGAGGCCTGAGTTGCTATATACATCATTCTTATAACTGCCTTTGCTTCATCCCAAAAGTTTCGGACGGTCATGTTTTCCTTTTCATTGACTTCCGCGTATTTTTTTTCTTTCCTCTTTAATTTCTTGGTTAACCTATTAATTCTTTAGTAGTATGTTCTTTAACCTCCAACTAATTGTGATTTTTCCAAAGTTTTTCTTGTGGTTGATTTTGTTTCATAATGTTGCGGTCTGAATATATGCATGGTATGATCTCAATCTTTTTGTACTTGTTGATAGCTGATTTGTGACCCACCATGTGATCTGTTCTGGACAATATTCCATGTGCATACAAAAAGAATGTGCATTCTGTCGTTTTAGGATGATATGTTCTGAATATATGTCAAGTCCATCTGGTCCAGTGTGTTGTTATTCAAAGGCATTGTTTCTTTGTCGATTTTTCTTTGTTGATTGCTATAAATGAGGTGTTAAAGTCCTCTACTATTATTGTATTATTATCAATGAGTTTCTTTATGTTTGTAATTAATTGATTTATATATTTTGATTTTTTCAAGTTGGGAGCATAAATACTTACAATTGTTAGATCTTTTTGATAGATAGACCCCTTAATTATGATATAATGCCCTTCTGCATTTCTCATTACAGTCTCTGTTTAAAATCTAGTTTTGTCTGATATAAGTCTGGCTACACCAGCTTTCTTTTTTTTAAGTCATTTTTTTAATGTTTTTTTTTTTGACAGACAGAGAGAGAGAGAGAGAGAGAGAGAGAGAGACAGAGCATGAGTGGGGGAGGCACAGACAGAGACAAAGACACAGAATCTGACGCAGGCTCCAGGCTCTGAGCTGTCAGCACAGAACCCAACACAGGGCTTGAACTCACAGGACCCCGAGATCATGACCTGAGCCCAAGTCTGACGCTTAACTGACTGAGCCACCCAGGTGCCCCTATACCAACCAGCTTTCTTTTGACATCCATTATCATGATAGATGATTCTCAATCCCCTCCCTTTCAATCTGAAGGTGTTTTTAGGTCTAAAATTAGTCTCTTGTAGCAACATATAGATGGGTCTTGTTTTTTTAATCCATTCTTATACTCTATTTCTTTTGATTGGAGTTTGATTGGAGCATTTAGCATTTACTCCATTTATAGTCAGAATGATTATTGAAAGATGTGAATTTAGTGCCGTTGTGTTACCTGTCAACTTGGTGTTTTGTTTTTGTTTGTTTGTTTGTTGTAATGTTCTCTGGTCCTTTCTAGTCTTTGTTGCTTTTGGTCTTTTTTTTTTTAATTTTGTTTTTCCCTCCACTCAAAAAACCCCCCAATGCTTTTTTCATCCCCAACTAATATTCTTATAATCATGGTTTTAAATTTTGGGGGCACCTGGGTGGCTCAGTTGGAAATAGTAAAGGATCACTTCCTGGTATAGATTGAATATTGGAGAAGTGTCCAATGCACAACAACATTGTGATTTTTCTTTTTTTTTTTTTTTTACTACCACTTTCCCAACAAACTGAGGATGTAAAGCATGGGAAAATTTTACCATTTTCTTTTACCCCTATATGATAAGGATTGTCACCGTCACACTATCATAATTTCAGTATCAAATTCTGCGCTCATTAAGATTGGTTGTGGCCAGGAGTGACTGGAACCTTGCGTGATGTGGCTTAAATAATACTAGAGCTTGTTTCTATCTCCTATAAAGGCGCAGAAGTATGTACTCCAGAACCATGCCATGTTTTTGCTTCGTGAATTCTTCCAGCTTTCCAATCTGACATCCTGAAAACATTGTGTTTATTGACCAGTGCCAACCTGTGACATTCATATCACAAGCAGCAGGAAGAAAATGGGGAGAAGAAGGGACATAGATTGCGAGACACCTCTTGTTAAAAGAAATGCCCCAGAAAAATGCTCAACCACATTTTCTTTTGTATACGATGAAATAGTCACATCATCGCACCTGGCTTCGAGTGAGTCTGAAAAATAAAAGGAACCCAGGTGTCCACTTAAAAATTGAACACTTCTTTAAACTCTCCTATTACTGTATACTTTATAGAAATTACAGCAGGTGGCATTTGTTATGTGAGTCCTTGATTAATTTCTGGCTTTCATTACTCTTCAAGTATCAAACTCACTGTCACCACAATTTTTATCACGTGCTTTCCTCTCTACCTAAACACTTAACACCTACCTCTCTTGCTCTGCCATACAGTAAACAATTTCTCTCCCATCTTATCTCAAATCCAATCAGATTAAGAAACACTTCCTAGAATTATGTCTATTTGCTTACTGAGAATAATCTCCATTTTAGTTTTATTTTTGAGTTGGCTTCTAAGCCTGTCTTATTAACTCTTTTTCAAATTCAACAGACAATAGCAAAAAATAACAGTTCAACAGCAACAAACACAGGGCCAGCCACATAATTATGGTTCAAAATTTTATTTGCTGAAGAAATAAATAAAAATTACATATAAAAACCAGTAAGACAGAAGTGTAATGGAGTCGTTCATTTACCTCACTAAAATGTAAGTTCCCAGGAGCGTGTAACTTGACCATTTTGTTCATTGCTGGATTTCATGTCCTATGACAGTGTCTTGTACATATTAGTTCCCATTAAATACTTAAAGCAGTAAAAATTAATAAATACATGCTACACCATTCTGTCTTCCTTTAGGTATATCAAACAATTTTGGTAAAGTTTTTTTTTGTCCTCAGTCTAAAGGTATGCCATCTTTAGAAGTGTGTGTGTGTGCTCAGATGAAGTTATATGATGTGTGTGTGTGTATGTGTGTGTATGTGCGTGTTCCCACTCTGTCCACTAGTTCAAATCATCTATACTCATATTTACTAACAGACAACATTTGTAGGTAAGACTTAGCTAAATCAGAGGGTCAGATTCACAGCCAGAGAGCACCTTATGTACTAACCCCTTGGCCATCCCCAGTGTGGAGACAATAGTTTTTCCATATAGTGCTGATTACTTTCTTAGTGTAAGATGACATAATTCTGGGGGAATGCCAGTACCAATATTCCTCTGACTAGCTAGTTTACTTAGAAGGATTGTACCTTCTAGGTAATAACATGCTTTTATAGCCCTTCCTTAGTCTTTCTTTTTCCCCCAGGTTATTTCTGACATTTATCTCTGAAGGGATTTAGAAAGGTGAGGAAATGAGAAAATCATTTGAAAATGGTCTCAAAAGCATTCCCTACTCAGGAGGGAACACCTGCCTGGTTACATTTGACCCAATATGCATTAAGGCAACCCAAAAAGTATGGAATCTCTTTCATAAAAGGAAGAGAAAGTAGGTCCCATCGTATTCCCTGGAGCACTTGCGGCAAATTCTTCTGAGTTTCCGGCAGTAATTTTTCTTTTAGTGTTAATTTTAGGTGCCTTGGCAGTTTTCATCTTGTGATGATTATGGATTTTAGTGGGCAATTGGGAGTGACTATATCAGAGGTTGTTATCTGGATGCCACTTGTTCTTTAAAAAAAAAAAATGTCATGGTAATCTGATCAGTGCTAACAGAATCTGAGACATGACTATTAACTCTGTCAGTTCTGTTTGGGGTTTGTTTGTTTGTTTTTTAAATTTTTCTCTGGTCATACAAAAATTTAAGTGGTAATTACTATGTGCCTGACATTGTCTTGAGCACTTTACAAATATTAACTCATTTACTCTTATAATAATATTATGACTATTATTGACTTATTTCTTTTTACAGATGAGGAAATTGAAGCCCAGAGCAGTTAGATTATTAGTTTCAGAATCTGAGCTTTTAGCCAATCCGTAGGCTACTTCTCTCTGCCCGTTTCTCAGGAACATCTTGGCACATCACCAATGGCAACGATATCTATTAACTTTCCCATCTCCAGCTGCACAGGATCTTCTTGTACATTGTTATATACTTCCAGACAAAAAGTTACAATTGAAAAAGCATGATGCGATTCTAGAAAATTCTTCACTATTTTCTTTTCTTTCTTTTTTTTTTAATTCACCATTCTTTTAGGGGTCTAAAGTGATGAACACGATCTGATTTTATTTTTAAAAACGTAATCAATTTTCACACGGTCATTACATAGAATAAATTTAACCCTGCAGCACTTGAGAGGAAAAGCTAATCTTGAGTTCAGGGAGGCAGAGGAGATACTCCAGTTTCATTAAGGGAAATATAATTTACAGCAATGTTTTTACTGCTATGTCTCAAATATTATAATTGATGAATTATATTTAAATTTGCAATTTCAAAACACAATGAAAGTAATACAATGTAGATATTTTATGTTAATGAATATGCATTTTCATAGAGTAAATTTCATTTTTTCATGTAATTAATAGGGAAGGATGTATGTCTGAAAGGGAAACTTATTTGGCATAGTAAGGACCTATTATATTACTTTTAAAACATAATTTGTCCATACCTGTGTATTCATCTAGGTTTTTGTATATTTCCATTGTTTTATAAGTGGTATGGACTCTTTCAATATGTCTCAGCATATATTTAATCCACGTAATTCATATTGAAATATTAAATCTAAAATTATTATTGTTCGATTTATAAATAACCCAAACTCCTTGCCATGCCTTAGTTTTTTCTAGCCTCCCCTCTTCTCTGCCTGTCCATGTTCCTTGACTGTTGTTTATTGTCTGTGGGTGCTGACTTCCCACTTTTCTCATTATTCCTCTTTTAATTTTCTGCTTTCCAGAATCCCAAAATTAAAACTGGGTTTGCCACATGAGGTTCTAACACTTCCTTGTGATCTGCCATCATCTGCCTCTTTATTTTCTTCAAATGTCTCACGAATTACCGAGCAGATTTCCATTCCAAAATAAGTGTGTTCGATTCCAGAAACTTTTCGCAAATAAAACGTAGAAAAAGATAAAAATAAAATAAAGTAAAATAAAATGTAGAAAAATAAAAGGGTTGTGCTCACACTTGCACCCTGAGGGTGTGCACAGAGTTTCTTGCCAGCCATAGACTTATTGGGCCACAATTGGTGCAGAGCAAGTCTGGGGTGGTGGAAGACAGCACCAAATCCAGTACAGTCACACCTCACAGAGCTCATCATTTATTTAGGAAAACAGGGGGTGATACATAAATTCTTGTGACACAATTTGCGAGTGAGACATACTATCAGAAATAATTTCTTGAAGCACTCGGAAGAGTGGCAATCAATTTCTGAGAACAGAGAAGTATACTGGAGGGAAAATGGAGTAAATTCGAGGAGCCCTAATAAGATTTGTGTTGGAGTCAGGTACCAAAGGGTCAAGAGAAGAGAGGACAATCTGTATCAATCCATAGGTGCTGAAAGATCGAGGGCACAAGAAGGGAACACTTTAGGCAAGGCATGACGAGACGGGTTATTGAAATTGCTAAGTGAGATTTCAGTGCAGAGCCTAAGAGATGGACTAAGTATCACACTTCATTTGGCAAAAGTGGTTTTTGAGCAGTGGAGTTAACACGAGCCAGGTTATGTTTAGGAAATTTAACAGGCTATGTTTAGGAACGTGTCTTGACTAACGTTGAGTGCAAACACTGTGTGCAATAAAACCATTACAGATGCTCTTGTAATAATCTCAAGTGAAGTAATAAAGGAGCACAATAGCACAATGGCAATTGGAATGGAATAAAAGCCAACAGTTCTTTTATTCTTGGAAATATTGACTTTCATATCATTTTTATTTGTCCCTCAAGAGGACATTTTCTTTCTAAGCTGGTTTTGGCTGACATAAGGGAACTGAAGAACTTCAACAAGAATTCTGAACAAAGCCTGAATTCATTCATCAAAGTGTTGATTTTTTTCCTGGATCTGATTTTTTGTGATTTCTCTTCTTGAGGTTTTTCATCTTCCATTGTTGAGAATCATATCGTGTTATAAACAGAGTATTATCTCATTTTGCTTAATTCTTTCCATTTGAGCCTCCTCTTGACACATAGAACCAAGGTGGATATGTTTTCATGCATTTGAAAATATTCTGTCACTAGTCAACTTCGCCAAATAGCGTGAAATTCCAACAATGCCTTGTAAAATATTCCCACAGGTCCAGCAACGTTTTCTAGTTTGCTATTTCCATGTTCTATTTTACCTCTTCTTTAAATATTTTCTACATCTTTTTTGTGTGTAAATGTATTCAAACAGTGGACTAAATGATAAGAAAGTTTTTCATGACAGTCTAAATCTATGAAATTTGCATAAATTACATAAACCAAGTCCCTTCAAAGATCTCAGTGAATTAGAGTGCTGTAATCTTTGTCCATGTAAACACACTAAGTTTGCACTATCCTAAAAAACTCAGAGGATTCAGATGTGGATTGGCCATGTAAACATCTTATAGCCATAAGGAACACAATGAAGTTAATCGTTTGTGACTGGGTCAGTGAAAATTTGTCTTCATTGGTAGAGAAACAATCTCATGTTCTTTTTAAGTCCACCTAGAGATTTATGTCCATTTATGAATGGATATTAGTACATAAGGTACATTTAGTAAGGGTTTTTTCAAATGGATCTAAATGTGATAAATAATTTCCAAGAAGTTTACATCGACTGATCTCCTTTTTTCTAATTTTGATTGAACTGCAATTTGATTGCTTTGGAAACAATGGTAATTTAACTCTTAATTTAAGAAGTCGCCTCCAAGACCACGTGGGTGGCTCATTCAGTTAAGTGTGGGACTCTTGATTTTGGGTCAGTTCATCATCTCGCAGTTGATGGGACTGAGCCCACTATTGGGTTCTGCACTGTTAGCACAGTCTGCTTCAGATTTTCTCTCTCTCTGGCTCTCTGTCCCTCCACCACTCACACTCACTCTCTCTTTCTCTCTCTCTCTCAAAATAAATAGATAAACATTAGGGGAAAAAAAGGAAGTGTCTTCTGAATGTTTCTTAAAAGTATGGAGGAAGATAAAAATACTGGCCTGAAAACCCAAGAAAAATGAGTAACTTAAGTTACACACACCTATACCAGTGTATTTTTTTTTCAACGTTTTATTTATTTTTGAGACAGAGAGAGACAGAGCATGAACGGGGGAGGGTCAGAGAGAGGGAGACACAGAATCTGAAACGGGCTCCAGGCTCTGAGCTGTCAGCACAGAGCCTGACGCGGGGCTCAAGCTCACGGACCGCGAGATCACGACCTGAGCCCAAGTCCGACGCTTAACCAACTGAGCCACCCAGGCGCCCCTATACCAGTGTATTTTAACTAAAATTAAAGTTATTTTTTCATGGAGTTTTTATGCAACATTTGAAATATCAATTGTAGATAAAAATCAAGAGCATTAGAAACCTAGGTGGTGTTGACACCAAATGATGGTTTCCCCTCTTTAATTAGTTTGTACGAGCTTCCCTTCTATTATACTTGGTATCATCTGTAATATACAACCTTAATACTGCCTCGTGACTCTTGCTTTCTTAGATTCACAGCAAGATGAAGAAAGTTTAGAGGGGTGCCTGGGTGGCTCAGTTGGTTGAGTGTCTGACGACAGCTCAGGTCATGACCTCGCGGTTCATGGGTTGGAGCTCCATGTCAGGCTCTGCACTAACAGCTCAGAGCCTGGAGCCTGCTTTGGATTCTATGTCTCCCTCTCTCTCTCTGCCCCTTCCCCACTTGAGCTTTCTCTCTCAAAAATAAGTAAGTTAAACATTAAAAAAAATAAAATCTTTCTTCCAAAAAATAAAAATAAAAAAGAAGAAGAGAAAGTTTAGAGATTTCCCATATATTCCTACCATACACATGCACAGCCTCCCCCATGTCAACGTTATCACCAGATAGTATATGTGTTGCATTTGATGAATTTACATTGACACATACTTATCTGCCAAAGTCCACAATTTATATAAGGGCTCACCCTTGGTGTCATATACCTTAAAAATTTGAACAAATGTATAATGACATGTATCTATCATTATAGTGTCATAGACAATATTTTCACTGCCCTAAAACTCCTCTGTGTTAATGCTCCTTCCCTCCCCTGTAACCCCTAGAAACCACTTATCCTTTGTCTCCATGGTTTTACCTTTCCCAAAATGTCCTTTAGTTGAAATCATACAATGTAGCCTCCTCAGATTTGGCGTCTTATACTTAGCAATATACATTTAAGATTCTTGGGTGGGAGGGAGGGGAGGGTGGGTGATGGATATTGAGGAGGGCACCTTTTGGGATGAGCACTGGGTGTTGTATGGAAACCAATTTGACAATATATTTCATATATTGAAAAATAAAATAAAATAAAATAAAATAAAATAAAATAAAATAAAATAAAAATAAGATTCTTCCTTGTCTTTTCATAGGTTGATAGATTTTTTTTTTTAAGTGACAGATAACATTTCATTGTCTGCATGTACCACACTTTATTTCTTTATCCATTCACTTAATGAAGGACATTTTGGTTGCTTCTAAGTTTTGGCAAGTAGAATAAAGCTGTTATAAACATTTTGTGCTGGGCTTTGTGTGGATGTATATTTTCAACATCTTTGGTCAAATACCAAGGAGTGTGATTGCTAGATCATATGGTAAGAATAGGTTTAGTTTTGTAAGAAACTGCTAAACTGTTTTCCAAAGCAGCTGTACCATTTTGCATTCCCCCCAACAATGGATGGGAGTTCCCCAGCATTTACTGTTGACAGAGTTTTAGATTTTCACCATTTTAACAGGTGTGTAGTAATTTCATTACTGTTTTAATTTGTTTGCTTTAATTTCAATGATGACATGATATTGAGTATCTGTTTTATGCTTACTTGCCATCTGTATATATATTTTTGGTTGATATGTTCACTAGGGTCTTTGGCCCATTTTTAATCAAGTTGTTTGTTTTCTTATTGTTGAGTTTTAAGAGTTCTTTGTTTATTTGGGATCACAGTCCTTTATCACATACTTCTTTTGCAAACATTTTTCTTCCAGTCTGTGGCTTGTCTTCTCATTCTCTTGAGTGATCGTGTGTGTGTGTGTGTGTGTGTGTGTGTGTGTTGTGTGTATGTGTTTCATTTTGTTTCAAGTTTGCCTTCTGTTTGGATATTCAGTTTAGTTTCTCTCCTTGGCTTTGACAGAGGAATATTGTCTACATAGCTAGATCCAATTTGGGGTTTGGGTAAACTGATTTAGAAACAACCTTATGCAAACAACTCTTGTCCCCATGAATTCTAAATAAGAAGTGAAAACTATCCCTGAGCTACTTGTTAGACAGTATGACTTCTGGTTGTTATAAATATGACTATGCTTATTGCATTTGGTGTATACATTAAAAATTTTAAAACTGGACATAACACACACAGCAGTGCTCAACAGGAGAGAATATTCAAAGTTATAAAATATAAGAAAATTGTAAAACGAGATCTTCAAATAAATAAGGTGTGCACCAAATAAATAAGGTATGTACCCTCCAGGCAGAAACAAACTGTAGTGCCTATCATACAGTAGTCAGTGCATTCTTGGTGATGGATAGATTAATTAATATAATCCCTCTTCCCCAAGACTTGTGTCTTAAAAAAAAAAAAAATACATTGGGCAACAGCATTGCCACCATAGCCTGTTACCTACATGACATAAATAGAGCAAAAGAATGCATTCTCTTAATATTCCTCTGGCTCCATTTCCCCATGACTTTCTATCCTAATATTTGTCACTGAAAAGCCTTTCCTTGCTTAAGAAAAGTTTTTAATAATTACTTACCTTTGAAATCTCTCTTTAAAAATTCATTCATTTCCACTTCATCCCTTTTACTTTCATTTGTGTTCTCCCCCTGAATTCTCAGAAAATATTCTAAAAGGAAATTAGATTTTTTAGAACCTGGTAATAAGATTAACACAAATCAGTTACGTGTTCAATAAAGACACACTTGTATTTGGACCACCAGCCTTCCAGAAAAAAAAAAAAAAGAGACTTGAACCTAATTTTGAATTTTCAGGATGCTACTGTTGTAACTGATTATGCCGTTGTAATGAACCCATTTAAGATTTTTCAATTGTAGTTTATAAAAGCTCAAAGTGAGATGCATACAATCAATAATGTTTTTAAATGATAAAGATTCACTGCATTTTTAAATATATTATCATTGAAATGAATTCAAACACAGAACTTAAAGTTAATATGAAGACACATTATCTTGCAAAAAAGAAAACAGACATTCATTTAAATGCTTTTTTTTTTTATTTAATCTCTGATGACTTTGAAAAGTAACTAGTATGCTATTGTCTTTCCTACCATGAATAGAGATGATGTTACTGTTTCAACAATTGCTTAAATGGCAGCAAAAGACAGAATGCTATGATGAATTGGCCCTTTGTATAGCTATTATTTGCTTTTATGACAAGTGCTGGGTAAAGTCAGAAGAACCAAGCTCATAGAATAGCCCTGAAATTGGAAAGAAATCAATTATATCATATGCCAGAAACGGAAATATAGCTATATGTAGAGAGTCATCTTTTCTCTGCTATTTTTTATTTTAGGGAATTCAATCACAAATGATTATTTTCAGTTAGGTCTGTAATTTTTTTTTCCAAATTGCAGAAATTCTAGCATTTGACTGGAACAATATTGATGCCAAAGGGATATAAAAGCTGACAAAGGAGAAAATGAAAAAAAATTCTAGCAAAATGTCTTGAATATACTCTCCGCCCCCCCCTTTTTAATTTCCTAAAACAAAGTACAGTAAAACCTTGGATTGAGAGTAACTTGTTCTTCGAGTGTTCCTCAAGACAAGCGAACATCTCCAATAAATTTTAACTTGATAAACCAGTGAGGTCTTAGGGCACGAGCAGTACAGGACAATGAACGTCACATGATCACAACTGAGCCAATGATTCTTGAAATTCACTTTGATATACAAGTGCTTTGGATGACAAGCATGTTTCTGGAACCAATTATGTTCACAAACCACAGTTTTACTGTATCCCTGGAAATTTTTAGAGTTGTGTTTAGAAATTGTTATAAGTTGGGGCGCCTGGGTGACCCAGTCGGTTAAGCGTCCGACTTCGGCTCAGGTCATGATCCCATGGTTTGTGAGTTCGAGCCCCACGTCGGGTTCTGTGCTGACTGCTCGGAGCCTGGAGCCTGCTTCAGATTCTGTGTCTCCCTCTCTCTCTGCCCCTCCCCTGCTCATGCTCTGTCTCTCTCTCTCTCTGTCAAAAATAAATGAACATTAAAAAAAAAAAAAGAAATTCTTATAAGTTATCCTTTAAATTTTAAACTCCTTGTTCTCTTGAGAGCAAGAGAAATAAATCAGAAAGATTTTGTTCCCGTCTTTGTTTTTTAAGGTTTCAATTAGCTCCTCTATCTGCTTTGATGATCCCTCTCTATATGAACATATTGTGGTAGGCAGAATTTTAACGTGACTCTCAGGGAGTGATAACCTTGCATAATCCCCTCTTCCTGAACATGTGAGCATCAGTGACTACACTGTGATGTTACTCTGGAGGAAACATTGTACAGCAAAGATGAGGAGAAAATTTTGCAGGTTCAAGACACCTAATAAGTTGATACTGAGCTAGCCAAAAGGAGATTTTCCTGGGCAGGGCCGTTGGGGAAACTCAACAAGAAGATGGGACCACCAGTTGACCCGTGAGCTGGACCCAGGCAATCAGAAGCCTCTTACCCCCTGCTCCCCACCCCATCTTGGAACATGCACCCCACTTGACTTGCCTTCCCCACACCAGAAGCTGCCTGAAGGGCACAACCTTGAAACAGTGATGTGGTGTTGAGACCATCTAGATGGCACACGTCCCTGAACAAGATAAGGCCTCTATAGAATGTTTTAAGATTTGGGGGCAGGGGAGGAGCTCTCCTCCTCGGGTACTGCCCAAGCTAAGCCCGCCTGTAAGTCCCTTTGCTTATCGAAACTGCCACCTACCAACCAGAAGTGACTTACCTCTTCCTTCAGTCTCTCCCTGCCTTCTATGTAGGGGCTGGTTTTAGATCACACCTGGGAAGTTCCCAGGGAGGCTTGCGAATAACAATTCAGATAAGCAAGGCCTGAAGCTGAGGAAAAGGGCCTTGGGTAAAAAGTGCCCCAGAAGAAATCCCAAACTTGGCTGGCAACTGCTATATGGGGAGATGTGTGGCCTGTGTATCAGATGCCTGTGGACCCCCAAAGGAGTATGGGATGCCTGGAGAATGCCGGCTTTCATGTGCTTGTAGGAGGAGTGGGCAGTGGGCCACTGATGACCTACCAGAGGCTGAAGCTCAAGTTAGGAAAGTAGAGGAAAATCTGAGATTAGAGAACAGGGGCGTGTCCGCTGCTGTGCAAGCTTCAGGGCCAGCAGACAAGGTGGGAGAGCGGGATAAACCCTCAGAGACTTTAGCAGCCTCAGTGCCAGACCAGGTTAAGATCTGGGCACATGTAACAGAGCCTGATGCTAATCCAGACTAGGAGGTGAAATCCCTGCAAAAATACTGAGTTGAAGAGAAGGATGCTGTGGATTTTGAAGAGGAAAGAGATCAATTGTGCTGGTCTTCTGACTCCTAAAGCAAAGGCAAAATTTAAATAACAATCACCCTAAAAGTCCTAGGTGAAATCTGGCATTCATTCTCAGTCCCTTGCTGACTGTAAATCTTAGGATGTCTTTGAAATGTAAACACCCTAGTAGGTAAACCAGCACGTTGCCAAAAGAGACTGTTGGAAAAGAAAGGGGGTGGTGAGGGAGGAGAGAGGCTTTTAAAATAGATTTCCAAGGAAGTTTTCTTGCCCCAAATCAGACCACAGCTCCTGTAAGTTTCCAAGTAGGAGAAACAAGACTTAGACCTGTGAGCAGGTACCTGATTCTTGGCTAGAGTTTTTGAATGAAAACCGAATGGTCAGAAAGGTACAGGTTTGTGGAAAGAAAGACATTTTATATGCAATCAAGTTAAGATTGGAATCAATTTATGTAAATTACAATAAAAAACAGGTTTTTTGTTTGTTTGTTTGTTTGTTTGTTTGTTTGTTTTTTTAGAGAGAGAGTGTGTGTAAGCCAAGAAGAGGGGAGAAGAGAGGAGGGGCAGAGGGAGGAAGAAAGAGAATCCTAATCAGGTTCCACGCTCAACGCAGAGCCCAACGCGGTGCTCAATTCCAGGACCCTGGGATCATGACCTGAGCCAAAATTGAGTCAGATGCTCATCGGATGCTCAACCCTGAGGTGCCTCAAGGGGTTGGGGGGGGGGGAAGCTTTAATATCAAAAGTATCCTAGTGCAAAATTAGAATTTCTTTCTGTTTAGAGAACAAACTTTTCTTAGACTATTGGCCTGCCCTTCATAAGCAATTGTAAACAAAAGTTTTCCTTCACTTTTAATGTAATCTGCCTAGAAAACAAAGGCTTTTGTCTTTAACACGTCTTTGATTACATAAGAAACAATCCTCTCCATTAAAAGAGGACAACTATGTAAGTTTTTGTATATGTTAAATTTCATGGGAAGCCTTGTCAAATAAAAAGTGATGCTGATTTTTTTTAGCATATATTTGTATAAAATTCCTAAAGTCTGATATGCCCCGGTATAATGATATTGGTCATGAATTTAAAATGCATGTCACAAAAATAACAATATTCCCTTGTCAGGGGTATCATAATGAATTTTCATCAGATCTCTAACTGTGGCCCTTTT
Organism: Leopardus geoffroyi; assembly: GCF_018350155.1. Lineage (NCBI taxonomy): Eukaryota > Metazoa > Chordata > Mammalia > Carnivora > Felidae > Leopardus > Leopardus geoffroyi. Next base: position 67,750,953 of record NC_059331.1, on the reverse strand, counting down.
TAAGTCTTTTGCCATTTGCAGTCATTGTTTCACTTTGATGCTTTGGCCAAAAGTGCTCCTGCTGACATGTTTCATCTTCAAGACATTCTTGGAGACTTTGACAGATTTCTCATAAGTAAGATCGGTTTGCTTTTATGTGGGAGGGACAGCAAGGGACCTTCAAGTGCTCCCCAAGGTCACCTGTACAGCCCCACAATGTATCATGGGATGTTAGCCTGGGACCTGTCCCTCTTCCCATTCCCAAGTCAGTAAAATGGGACCATTACCTCGATGATGTCATGGTAATACATGACGACTTCCCTCTGCTGCAGGGCTTTGCTGGGACATCTACAAGGGAGAGGATGGGCAGTGAACTCACAGACAATTCAAGGCCCAGCCACCACTTTAAGATTTTGAAGTCATCTGGTTGGGTAAGATGCATGTTGTCCCAAGAGCTGTGGTTCATAGGGTGCGAGCTTATCCAACCCTTGGGAGTGTAAAAGAGGTACAAGCCTTTGTAGAGATTTTGGGATTTGGAGAACTTTACCAACAGGTAAAACTGTGGCCAGGTGGACTACACTGGCCCAGGGACTGGGACTGCACTGTCCCAGGCTTTAATACATGTGAATGATCAACCAGTAGGGCTTGTGCCCCATATGCCAGACAGGACCCCTGCTCAGGTACCCAACACTGCAAAGGTATGTAAGTTGCGAGAAACAGTCATTGTCCCAACTCTCACCGTGGATCAATGTACTATGCTGCTGAGAATACCAAGTCACCGGGGAAAGTGGTCATCAGTTGGAATTGCAATGGGACATCCTGCTGGGATGGGTGAGTTACTTTTCACCCCTGAGGGAGGAGAATATATTCAACCTGCACTGGGATTTTGTTGTCCTGCTGCAAGCTGGACCTGTTGAAAGGGGGAAGAAGGTGGGGCTCCTGGTCTGGTATATCATCCCCCCAGTCCATCTTCTCATACCTGACAGTGCTGCCTCCCCTAGCCAACAACTAAGGTTTGTACAACCTGATCAAATTCTTAAAGCCACAGCTTCATTAATATCTAAAGATCAGGCCACAAGTATAATTCTTACAGAAGGAGACCTTCCCACACAAGTTCCTACAAAATGTCTGTCTTTATGACCTTAGACTTTTGCTACTCTTGAGCATCCGGTGGAAATGTCTTTCTACAGTGGGTCTATTTGTGTGCCTAACAAAGAAATCAATCCAACTGTGGGTAAGGGGGCAGGGGCCCCCCTGGAGCTTGTCAGGATTGCCATCATGGGCACCATTTCTCCAGGGAAAAGGTTAGAAATCCCTAAAACACTGTATTTAAGAAGAACAAGCTTGGGGGGACACCTGGGTGGCTCAGTCAGGTAAGTGGACAACTTTGGCTCAGGTCATGATCTCACAGTTCGTGGGTTCGAGCCCTGCATCGGGCTCTGTGCTGACAGCTTGGATTCTGGAGCCTGCTTCAGATTCTGTGTCTCCTTCTCTCTCTGACCCTTTTGTGCTCATGCTCTGTCTTTCTTTCTCTCTCAAAAATAAATAAACCTTTTTGAAAAAGAAAAAGAAGAAGCTAGGATTAGTATTCTTAATTCATCTGATATTGTCAATACTGACACAAACCTGGCCTGTAGCATGCACTATCAATAACACTGGGCATGAATACTCTTTTTTTTTTCCTTTTTTGCCAAGCAAACTATAAAGGCAGCCCATCAAATTGCAAATCAGAAAGGTCCTAGAAATACCACCATCAGAGCCATGGGTGGCTATGCTCAGGTTTGGGATGGGTTTATGTGGCTTATCTTGGGTTATGGGCATTTGAACACATGGAAATCCCTATGTTGGGAGCAGAACAGTCACTTCACACAGAATCAACCCATTGTACTAGAAACATGGGATGGGTATCACTGGAACTGTGTTGTCATTCTATTGTATGAAAGGATAGTGACTGGTTTGGCACTGATTAGTTGCAATGCCCAGATATTTATTGGGTAGCACCACATAGAACCCACTGGCTGTGTGACACAAATCTTTGGTCATGACTTCCACCTGGGCTATCCCCAGGCACAAGGGAGAATTCACCAAGGTAACAATAGCTACTGATCTCTGTCTCCTAACTTCCAGATGGACACAGTCTGTCTTTCACTGACAGGCACATTTGGCTGCCATATTTGTTCTCTCTATTAGCCTGGAGGACATTATAGCACACATAGAAGCCTTTACTAAATTCACTCTCAGCAAGCCTTAAGTGATAACCAGCAAAACCTGTCCTTACTAAAGGCTCAGATGTTTCTGATGAAAAAAGATGGCCTCCTAACTAGAATGGGCTTGGACATGATTAACTGTCTATCAAGGAGGGACCTGTGCCATTATCCAAACAGAATGGTCTGTGTTCATACCTGATGAATCTGGTAATGTATCATCTTTATTAAATTACATGAGGACACAAGTGAACACCCTGAGTGATTCTACTCCTAGCTTCGAAGACTTGGTAAATCAATGGTTTGGATCATGGGCTCTTGTGGAAAAAGCTGTCGATGATTTTAGGAATTGTCTTAATCTGTTTTTTTTTTTTTTTTTCTTTTCTCTTGCATGTGCTTATATCGTTGCTGTAGCATCTACTTCCAAAGCAGCCAGATAGTTGTCTGGTCCACCCCCCACACTAGTGACACTCGGTGGGGGTGCTGACTGCTCAGGTCACATTGTAGAAGCGGGGGGGCATATGAAACCATATGACCTGCTCATGAGGGGTGAAGCATTGGTGAAGGTCATCAAGAGAACATGGCACCAGTTGCACCGTGAGCTGGACCCCGACATTTGGAGACTCCTTACCCCCTTCCCTGTTCTTGGAATGAGGGTTCCATGTACCTCTCCCACTCCCAGAGGCTGCCCCAAAACATAACCTGGAGATAGTGATGTGGTGTTGGGAACATCCGCACAGTACATGTAACTGAACCCAGTTAAGGTTTGTTTGTAAACACTTAAGATTTGGTGGTTGAGTGTGGTGACCCACTTGTCTTGGTACCACCCAAGACAGGCCTTGTATGTAAGTTCCTTTGCTTATTACAACTGCCACCTGCTAATGTGAGTGGCCTGACTCTTTTTCAGTCTCTCCCTGCCCTATGTGGGAACGAGTTTCCAATCTCACCCATGAAGCTTCCAAGGAGGTTGCAAATCAACAAGGCCTGACGTAGTTAGATAAGCATTTTAACAGAACTTATTTTTTCTCCTGAGCTCAGCAACTGAAGCAGCAAAGTTTTCCTGCTGGTCTAGAAGAAGCCACCATGATCTCTCGAGCTATATGGAAATGAATTCTGCCAACATTCATGTGGGATTGAAGAAGCACCCTGAGCCTCAGATAAGACTGTGATCTCATCTGACACCTTAATTGCAATCCGTGAGACCCTGCTCAGATGACCCTGATGAACTATGCACAGACAGAAAGTGTGAAGTCCTAACTGTGTGTTGTTTTAGCTTCTAAGTTTGTGATAACAGGCTAGAGAGCAATAGAAAATTAATATATATATGCAGCAAAAAGAATACAGATCCCTTGCCTATTTGGTACAAATCTTAGGCACACTTAATTAGATTTCTTCAATTGAAATCATGTAAAAGAAAATTATTTGTAGGTTGAATGCAGTAGTATATACAGAAGTAGATATGAATCGGTAAACCTTAGCACAGGAGGTTTCTCTTAACCAAATGAACCCTCTCTGTTAAGCAAAATTTCTTCCCTCCTTGTATCTTTTGGCAGAAAGCCTACTCCTCTTTAAGGAGTGAAAATATTTTTGAATCCCTGTTCTGTATTTTGAACATCCGTGTAGAAAAAAAAAATGTTAACAAGCACATTGGCCACATAACTCAGATTTCCAGGCCATCACCAAGGGATCCTCTTTTAACTCACTAAAGTGTTATGCAGAAATATGAGGAATATGTTTGCAAATTTTGGAGTTTATTAATTGTATATGTGCATTTTACATTTTAAGGAGAGAGGTTCATAGATTCAATCAGTGAAGTTTTCTCCAAAGGAAATTTAATGTTCTTGTCCCACACCGTTAAACATCTTGTCCCACACCGTTAAACATCCCAGTACCTGGCAATCAGCTGGCCCAAAATAGGCATCATAGTATATTTGTTGAATGTATACACGTTCACACGGAAGCAACGTTTAACACTGTCCATCTGCTTCCTGAATGCCAAGGGTTAAGATATCTCTTTTTACCTGTCTTCTCTCCTTTAATTCCTTAGAACATTTATTTTATTCCAGCAATACTTTCAAAAATGTAGTCTTTGATCATCTTAATTGTTTTCAATTCCCTAAAGTTCTGAAAGATTCTGAGGATGTGTTTCTCTTGTCATTTACCATATTGTTTGCATTTGAGATTTTTCTGCCCAAGAGTCTATTTTTTTTTTTTATTCTAATCTTATCTGCTTGAAATGTAGACCCATTTGGTATAGTATCAGCCTCTAACACATTTCTTGCTTCCCATTTAGAGAAGACTTTTTGCTGGTAAAGCAATAATAGAACGAGTTATTTGCTGCAGTGAAGACTTGGGTTTGACTCCTACAGGGTTTGACACTTAACTAGTCGCTTGTCTCTGGGCATTTACTGGAGGTCTTAGTTTCCTCATCTCTGAAGTGCAGGTAATATGGCTGTGAGCACGAGAGAGCTTCGGTATAAATGCATTTCTAGCTTTTGATATAAAGTGCACTTGGCTGAATGATCCCGGAATTCCAAGATCGAGTTCTTATCCGTGGTTCTTTAAGCACACACTGCCCAGGTCTCAATGGTCATAAGGTGAATAAATGCAGAGATTGGTAATCTTAAATGTTCTATATGCTTCTCTCTTCTCTCTTAATGATGGGAGCTGATATTCCCATTAGCTCGCAATCCACATTTCTTTTCCTGGCCACAGTCCTTTAGATTTTTCGCGTGATTTTCCCTCCATCGTATCTGTAGCCTAACTTAGGATCGCCAAACTTGCTATCTAACAGGTATGCAGCCTGCGGGTCCAGTGCCCAGCCACACCTGCAGTCACGTGGTTTGCCGCGTCCCATGTGGAATGCAACGACTGCGTGATAATTTCAAATGCTTCTGTTTTCGGTATTTCCTGTGGATACTGGCTAGGATCCTTCGCTTCTTTCCATAACTATTTCCATCTTCTTTCCTTCTATTACCAGCCTGCTTCGCACTGGGAAGCATGTCCCATAAATGAGCAGTAATTTAAGTATAGGATCATGTCTAATAATTGTTAGTAACTTAAAGAATGCGTTTGTGTCGCAATGATCTTACTGGATTTTCAACAGTCCAACTCATTGCCATGCTCCTCCCACATTTATCCTTGCTCCAATTACATTCTTTATATTTATTCAAGTCAAAGATTTGCATTTTTATTTTTTTGCATTTTTTATTTGAAAAGCTCTTGTCATTTTCTTTATAATTTTTAAGTTTATTTTTATTTATTTTTGAGAGAGAGAGAGAGAGAGAGAAAGCACATGAAAGGGCAGAGAAAGAGGGAGAGAGAGAATCCCAAACAACTCTGTGCTGTCAGCGTGGAGCCCAATGCGGGGCTCTAGCTGACAAACTGAAATCTCGACCTGAAATGATATCAAGAGTCGGACGCTTAACCCATTGAGCCATCCAGACACCCCTCTTGTCATTTTCACCCATATTGTGTCTTTTCCTCTTATCAAACATTTTAATGTCTCTATAATCTGTGTTTTCCAGGCACCATGAGCTGTATCCCAAGGAAAGCCACTACTCTGTGTCTTTTTTATTATCTACAATATTCCACGACACTTGTCATACCCTAAGAGGAAACTCCTCTTTTTCTTCTATTTTTTTAATGACTAGGTAAATATCCTCTCCCTAAAAAGTCCTTCCCAATGCCCACTACCATAGCTAAGTATTTTTTTGTGTTCCAGTAATATGTTTCTCATATCTCCATTATTACACTTAATCTACTAATTCATAGATGACAAATTTTGAAAACTATACATAAGTATAAAATCTCATTAGGTACTGCGAGTCATACATTAAGATGAAGGTGGCTATATTTCCAGATTTACTGCTACCAATTCTTTCTTACAAAGCAATTAACGTCTAAACTAATGGCTTTCAAACTTTACCATCATGTTTGAGCCCCACTCAAGTGCTAATAAATACATACTGAAGGGAATTGAACACATTCAATTTGCCTTAAATACCCATATTCCCACGCAAGGATTTGAAGTACAGACTATTAGCTCAATGCTTTTCAACCTCTTTGGTTGATAATTGAGTGGGCAGACATCCTGTTATTGCTAAAATGTCCTTATTTTGGTAACCTGGTCCCTGTAGGTCACTGTTTTTGATAAGTCACAAGCTTCCTGTGTCCTGGAATGGAGTGCCCAGTACCTGTAGTAGGACCTCATCAGTCTACTTTTTGATATCTGACTACTGACAGGTTTTAAGGCTCATCTGTGCCCACTTGCCCTGCTGCCTTCCATCTGAGCCGGCCTGTGAAAGTCTGACTGCTTCTAACTTTGGTGCCAATGAGAATTTTACCCAAAATGTACATGAAAACCCTCTCCTGGCCCCATCCCTTGTTCAAGATAAAAATCCCAGCAAGCCTTCTGCCCCTACCTTTCCAGTCTATTCTCAGGCCAGCTTAGGAGGCCCGACATGCTCTCCTCCAAAGCCTCATTATGTAAGTAGGAAGGGTTTTTGTTTTTGATTTTGTTTTGTTTTGTTTTGTTTTAATTCTCTCTTGGTTGGTATGAGTTTTGTCATCAATCTCAACCTGAGAACCAAATTTTGGGAGGGAGTCCATTCCATTTCTGTAGAGGAGTTACAACATTTACAAACTATTTATTTTTATGTTTTTGAAGAGCTGTTGATTCTTTAATCTTTATTTTATTTTAAGTGTATTTATTCATTTTGAGAGAGAAAGAGACAGAGAGCAAGTAGGGGAGGGGCAGAGAGAGAGAGAGAGAGAGACAAACAGAATCCGAAGCAGGCTCCAGGCTCTGAGCTGTCAGTGCAGAGCCCGACGCAGGGCTCAAACTCACGAACCATGAGGTTATGACCTGAGCCAAGAACAAGACTCAGAACCGTGAAGACCTGAGCCAAAAACAAGACTCGGACACAACCGACTGAGCCATCTAGGTGCCCCTATAAACAATTTAAACTATTGATCATAGCAGTTAAACCAACATCAACCAAAAATTCTTAAAATGATGTTCTAATACCTTCTACATGCAAGATATTTTTGAAGGCATTGAAAACAACATTTTTTGTCCGAGAAAGTTTTGGACAAGGATTTCAATAAAATCGATTTAATTAAAAATAATTGAGAAAAATGGCCATAATTGGAATTCTTCCCAAAATTGAAAGAAAGAAAAGTGAAGTAACCAAGAACCACAGAAACCTTAATAACATGCTTGCAATATAAGGCTTGGGATCTCAGACGATTCTATGGATATTGCCTTTTCCCTTTAGTTCCTTCAGAATTTGATGTCTCCCACTTTCTGTCCTCACATACGGTTAATGTTCTTCAGATTCCAGTAGATTTTGGGGTTCTTTAGAAATAAGACCATGGACTCAAATGTGACTACCACAAATAATGCTACTCTGAAACCCCATCTGAATCAAATGTGTTTTTTCCTCCTGTAGAACGAATCATTCTGATGCCCAAAATACAAAAACACTAGTGGGTTTTGACTCATCGCTTGCAAGAAAACAGTTTGTCTCTTGGCTACCGTTATAGAAACCTGAGGAGAGAGTCTAATTAACCTTCATCCATTCACCTTCTCTCTGCGTGGACCAATCACTAAGGCAAGTTACCAGGACTGGCCCGTCTGTGGTCCGCTGTACTAGTCGGCTGTCAGGGATGCTATGCATTCATCCATCATGTGAGAGCTGGAGCAGAGAGCAAAGTCAGACGGGAAGTGTCAGCACAAACGTGGACTCTGGGAGAGTGATTGCGTGACCGATCTCTACCACAATTTAGCGCACCACTCTCAGAAAATCCATTCATTCTTCTAAAATGAAATAAACAGTATTTTTCTTATATTAAAAAAAAAGGAAGCTCAGAGAGATTTAAAGCATCTTTCATGGTTAATAACCAGTGGCGCAAAATTTTATCTCCAGGTTTTTATGATTCCAGGATTATAATTATCCTGATAAACAATGTCCGTGGTGCCTTTTAGAAATCAAGCTACCTGTCCCAGGAATGAAGAAATCTCCCATCCTAGCTAATGTATGGGATAAACTACATGGCAAAAATAAGAAGATATTGGTCTGAAATTTCAACTGTGGGTCACAGCCTCACAGATATAAAAATATAAAACTTGATTCTTTATCTACCTTCTTCTCCTTGTCTCTCAGTTCCTGATCTATAGCTCATTCATTGAATGAACCTCTTAGGAGTCACATATTTGGAATTCACTCATATGTGGAATTTAGGAAACAAACAAATGAAAATGGGAGAAGGAAAGGAAAAATAAGATAAAAACAGAGAGGGAGGCAAACCCTAAGAGAGTCTTAAATAGAGAAAACAAACTGAGGGCTGCTGGAGGGAAGGTGAGGGGTGGGGGATGGGCTAGATGGGGGAATGGGCATTAAGGAGGGCACTAGCTGGGGTGAACACTGGGTGTTACACATAAGTGATGAATCACTGGGTTCTACTCCTGAAAACAATACTACGCTCTCCCTTAACTAACTTGAATTTAAATAAATACATTGAAAAAATAAAATAATTGTCCTTTCATAATGCATTTACTTCTAGAAGAGTTAAAATTATCGTTTAATTCACTGAGTTTGACCGACACAAAAGATAAGTTGATTTACACAAAATTGCTGACACACCTTCATTCTCTAAGATGGGACGAAGTAGGATATAAGAAAGAATTACTCTGACATTTAGAAATAATAAGACTGTGACAAGTCATTTTTAACTAAAGTGAAATTGTGTGTGTGTGTGCACGCGCATGTGTGTGCGTGTGTGTGGGGTTGTTGCAATGAAAGACGAAAGCAAATGAATGTTAAATGGAAATTAAATAGAAACAAAAACCATTACAAAAGGCAATCAGAATTCTTTTTTCTTTTGTTTTTGCTCTGTGTCTTTTTAAGAGTTATCAATACTCTTGCTCACAAAGAAATGTTAAGGACCTTTCAATTTCCAAGACACTTATTCTCTGTACTCTTCCTTAATTAGTATTCTAGTGATTCGTGATGAGCCATGCACAGCCGATGACTGCTTTTGCTGAACTTTGGGAGTCAGAAGTGCCTCGTTTAGTGGAATGCATGTTGCATGATTTGAATATTACCAACTTCTTCAAAATATTACCTCCAGATATGGGGCCTATCTTGGTAGATCTAGCAAATGATTTTATTGTTGGGTCCTGAATAATTTTTTGTATATAAAACCTGTTTAAACGTATATAACTTTAGATAAAACTGAAATTATTAATAGCTGCCAATTTGAATGCAAGTGTTTTGCCTAAATTATCATAATAACAAAATCAGAAGACTTTAGAGGATTTATTTACTGACATATTATGGACATATAATACATGGCACATATTTAAAGTGTATCAAGGATGGGGCACCTGGGTGGCTCAGTCGGTTAGGCGGCCGACTTTGCTCAAGTAATAATCTCACGGTTCGTGAGTTTGAGCCCCTTTTTGGGCTCTGTGCTGACAGCTCAGAGCCTGGAGCCTGCTTCCGATTCTGGGTCTCCCTCTCTCTCTGCCCTTCCCCTGCTCACCCTCTGTCTCTGTCTCTGTCTCTCTCTCTGTCAAAAATATATAAACATTAAAATAAATATACAAAGTGTATTAAGGGCCCCTGGGTGGCTCAGTCGGTTGAGCATCCAACTTTGGCTCAGGTCACCATCTCACAGTTTGTGAGCTCGAGCCCCACATCGGGCTTGTCACTGTCAGTGCAGAGCCTGCTTTGGATTCTCTGTCCCTGATTCTCTCCCTGTGCCCCTCCCACACTCACACATTTTCTCCCTCTCTCAAAAATAAATAAACATTAAAAAAAATTTTTAAGTATATGAGTTAATCAATTTTGATATACATATCCATCCATGAAACCATGACCACAATGAAAAGAATGAACATATCCAATATTCCAAAACATTTCATCATGTCCCTTGTAAATAACTCTAGCTCGTCCATACCATTTATTGAAAAGTGTATCATTTTTCCACTGACTTACTTTTGCACCATTGATGAAAGTCAAGTTACATATATATATGTGTGCATCAATTTTAGGACATTCTTTTCTGTTCCATGATCTCTTTCTCTATTAATGTGCCAATATCACATTTCCTTGATAACTGTAACATTGTGTTAAATTTTGAAATCATATGATGTCCTTTTTTTGTTTTTTAATATGGTGAATTCCATTAATTTATCTCACAGTGTTAAACCAACACTATAATCTTGGAATAAACCTATAGCTCTGTTCTTTTTTCTCAAGATTGCTTTGGCCATTTAGGGTACTTGCTTTCATTTTTTTTTAATGTTTATTTATTTTTGAGAGAGAGAGAAAGAGAGAGGGCAGGGGAAGGGCAGAAAGAGAGGGAGACACAGAATCTGAAGCAGGCTCCAGGCTTCAAGTTGTCAGCACATAGCCCGACGGGGGGGGGAGGGGGCTTGAACTCACAGAGGGCAAGATGATGATGTGAGCCTAAGTCAAACGCTAAACCCAGGTGCCCGTCATGCTTTCATTTTTATTCAGTTAAAATATCTTCCTTTTTTGTTGGTTTGTTTACATTATTTATTTATTTTTTATTTTAGAGAGATAGAACATGAGTGGGGGAGAGGGGCAGATGGAGAGAGAGAGAGACAGAGAGAGAGACCGAGAGAGAGACAGAGAGAATTCCAAGAAGATCCACGCTCAGTGCAGAGCCCAACACAGAGTTCTATCCCACAGAACTGGGATCATGACCTGAGCTGAAAGCAAGAATCGGATGCTCAACCAAACTGAACCCCTAATATAGCTCATAATTTCCCTTTTAGTCTTTAACTTGTGAATTACTTATAACTGCTTTATAGTGCATCCCAATATTTAAATAATTTCCTTAGCTATTTCTATTAGCAGCTGCTAGTGTACTTCCTTTATGACTATAGAATCTACATTGTGTGGCTTGAATCGTTTTTTAAAATTTGAATCCTTTTAAATACATTTAGAGATTGGTTTTTGCTTCTTTGCTTGTTTGTTTTTTTTCAGGTGGGAGGTCAAATCTCGTTCCTTTTTCTCAGTCTTTGCAGGAAGCCAAAGTCCTGATAGGGTTTAAAAAAAAATAATAAGAAAATATGGGCTGAACAAATATTTACTGTCCATAAAAACTTCAATATATACAAGCATTTGTTACTAATCATTGTTGCTTTTTAAATAAAATGTGGAGCTTTGGAAGATCCTAGAAGAATACCTTAATTACCCAGCCTTCTTTCTGGGAATAAAAGGAAATATAAAAATATTTTATTTCATTGCTAATGCATTTAGTACTCCCAGATAAATGCTAGTTTAAAAAGGTATTGTTTTCTTTATCATGCAGTGAAACACTTGAAGTTTACTACTATTTTAGATTCTGGTGAAATAATACGGTTATTATCTAATAGGATCATCTCACCACTGAGTGGAAGCATTTCAGTGAGCGTGACAACCAGCAGGGGCATAAGTGTGGACAAAATCTTTGCACTTCAAAGTTTGCAAATATTGAAGGGAAAATGTCGGGGCGCCTGGGTGGCTCAGTCGGTTAAGCGTCCGACATCAGCCCAAGTCATGATCTCACGGTTCGTGAGTTTGAGCCCCCGACTCGGGCTCTGAGCTGACAGCGCGGAGCCTGGAGCCTGCTTCGGGTTCTGTCTCCGTCTCTCTCTGCCCCTCCCCCACTCAAGCTCTCTCCGTCTCTCGAAAAGAGATAAATGTTAAAAATTTAAAAAAAAAAAAAAAAAAAGAAGAAGAAAGAAAATGTCACAGAAGCAGCAAAACTAAGGACAGAACCAGGTCTGGATTTTGAACCTCCGGATGTGAGGAGGGCGGTGCTTGAAGGCCTAACATCTGTTAGGTGTTTGGCTCAGTAATTGTAGTCAAGTAATGCAGGTATAACACGGACTCTTAGAACCCCAGACACAAAGGTATTGGCAAATATGATGTATTGTCATCCAATGTCTTTTAAGCCCTTGACCTGAGATCTTCATTCGATGCGGTCACAGTCCACGTCATCTAAGAACATGGCAATGACATCATCTTACAGACCCTTTATTCTGTGTAAGGAGTCCACCCATCATGGGGTTTGAAACCTCCTCCATTCTTTACAGTTTCCTCAGCTGGAAACTGGGCATTATAACTCCCACCTCACAGAGTTGTTTGCGGATGTCGTGAGATGGAATGTGAAAGGCCCCTAAGCCATCGGAGTATCCAGCCCACCCACCTTTCCATTTCCTGCTTGGAAAGATAATCACCCCAGTTCAGCAGTGAGCTTAGCCTCTCTTCGTTAGCGAAGGCACGAGATAGCTTCTCCCATTTGAAATCCAGGCACAACATTAGGTACAGCCAAGTATAAAATAATCTTAAAAAAAAGAAAAAAGAAAAAAGAAAAAAGAAAGAAAGAAAAGCACCATAAATACTATGGGAAAAGATTGGTTGTTGCCATCATGGAAAGCACAAGATAAGCACCCTATATAGTTCATAAACAGAAGCTAACATCCAAAGTCTTGAGTATTTCAGGCTGTGATTTGTGTGTACCTGGTGCCACAATTCAGAACAGTGTGGACACTGTCACTTCTGTTTTCATTATTCTTTGTTGCGTGGTCGTGTCACTGCCTCTTGTTTTAGAAACACAAGCAAAGAGGCTGCAGAAACATTAATTGTGTTTATTCCAAGATGACAAATGAGAAGAAAAATATTTTTCTCAATGTATGTAGACTAGAAGGCCCTTACTCTCTAACTTTGAATGCTTAAAGATATTTATCATTTTCTCATGGATTATGATTATGCTGATGTACAGGTATTTTTAGCAACTAGTTTTTATGTGCATTTAAGAAATTTACATCAGAATTGAAAATTAACTAAAAGCTTCAGTTATTTGCCCTTCCATTCTCTCTTGGCTTCTTTTCAATGCATATAAACATTGCATATAACCTTATTATCACATGGCAACTCACTGTTAACGTTTTCCACCTAAGAAAAATTTAAAAGCATAGCATTTACTTCATTTTTACTTTGCTCCAGTGTAGGGGAACTTGAGCAACAATTATTCTATTTTCAAAACACTTGTCATAAAAATCTTTGAGCACATTTTTCCCCCCTTTGGCCAAATATTTTTTTTATTCCTTTTCAACGTTTCATTTGCTATTACAAGAAACAATAGATCCGTACATTTGGATCGATCATGTTGCTTATTGAAAGCTTGCTTTCCAGAAGACATAACACAGTTTACACTGATAATGTCAGTGGTTAAATACTTCAACTTAATACTATGAACATTAGATTACATCTATTTTGTTTATTTTTGCTAATATGATGGATTTATGTTGCAACATGTTATTTACTGTTATTAGGTTAAGTTATTTTTATTTCTTAAAGAGTTTCTTTCTACCAAAAATATTATTTTATAGCAAGACATCTTAAAAGTAGAGAAATACAAGCAAAAACTTGCTAGTAATCTCATCTCCAAAAGATAGAAATGTAATAATTATAGAGATCCTATAATAAATATATACCTATATAGAAGTATAATATACATATATACATAAGTAGATTTATATGCATGTGCACATATTTGTTATTGCATGATATGGATGTACTATCTCTAGTGTGATAATATGTTCTAAACATTGATTCTTGTCACTGCATATCTTCATTCAATGTTCTTTTAATGGCTGTATAGTATTCCACTTTATAGAATGCCTTCATTAGCTTAGCTATTCCCTCACCATGTAATACTAAGTTGTACAAATTTTGAGTGGTATAAATTATGTTTCAGTGAAAATTAATATCTATATATGTTTCCATATATCTTTGCTTAATTCCTTAGGACAAATTCTTAAATACAAAATTGCTAAATGATGGTACATTTTGCCAGAGGGAAAGAAGAGACAATCTTATACTGTCATCAGAAGGGCACAATACCTGTCATCAGAAGGGCACAATATTTGTAACACATGCCCTAAGGAAACTTCACAGTGACATGTCAGTTGAAAACAGTGGGCAGAAAAATAAATGGAAAGGAAAGGCTGGCCTTTGCCTCCTAAATTAGTATGAAGTAGAAGAAGACCCATCTATTTAGTATGACATATATTAGCTCAAGCTTCTATAACATAATACCATAAGCTGGGTGACTTAAATAATGAAAACCTATTTTCTCTCCAAGATCAGGGTCCCCAGAGCTCAGTGTCTGCTAAGAGCTTCCTTCCTGGTTTTCAGACAGTTGCCTTCTTGCTGTGTTCACACTCGGGAGAGAAAGAAAGAGAGTGAGAGAGCTCTTATGACATTAATGAACTGCCAAAGATTCCAGTTCCTCACCAGATACATTACATAGAGGGTAAGAGCTTCAACATACAGATTTAGGGGAGACTCAATTCTGTCCATAGCATACGAGGTGTATCTGTTAGGTTGCACTTCTTTGAGTTCTTAATGAGTCTTCTGTGACAAAGGGGAGCCATGGACATTAAAATCTCATTTCTATCACTTTCTGCCAACAGGGGATGATCAAATATAAAGTCTCTACACAACCTAATTGCTGTGTTTTTTTTGTTTTGTTTTGTTTTTTTGAGAATAATAGTAAAATGCCTACATTATTGGAGGCTGGGAAGGTGGTGGAGGAGAAGGACCTTAAGCCCACCTTGTCCCATTGGCACACCTAGAAAATATTCACATCAGCGTAAATAACCCAGAAAAGGCCCCCAAAGACCAGCAGAACAAACCTTACAACCAAAGGTAGAGAAGAGACCATATCGAAAAGAGAAGAGAGGGTAAGAAGGGCAGAGATATTGTAGGGAGCTAAAAGGACTTGAGCCATCCCTGGTCAGGAGGGGGCTAGTGGATGCGGAGAGGAGAGTGAAACAGAGCCCCACACCAGGGACCCTGCACAGAGAAGACAAATCCCCATAACATTTGTCTTTGAAAACCAGAGGGGCAAAACATCCTGAGTTCTTACAACCAGGAGGACTTAATGCCCGGAATTTTAATAATCAGCAGGCTTCTCTCTGAGGGATCCTAGAGGGTGACAGAAAGCTGAGTCCCCACACTTAAAGAGATAGCACAACAAACAGCCCTCAGAGATAAGGCAGAGAAGCAGCATTTTGAAACACACCTGGAGCTTCCCAAGAGGGATGGTTATTTACTAATCTCAGAGCATGTCCACGAGGTACAGAGATCTCTTGGAGACTCCTCCAGGAACAAGGGAGCTCAGCATAAACCCACATCCAACCCACACCCCTCAGCATGAACCTGCAGCCATCTGTGGGATCCACATTGACTGACTAACTTTCTTCCATCAAGCTCCACCCACCTGCACTGCTGTGACTCTGTCCCTCCCAGTCAGTCTGGCTTTAGTCCAGATGCGGTGAGTCCCCTTCCAGAGAATATCATCCCAAACTTTGCCATCACCACCTCTCCCAACCCGTGCGCTCTGTGGGGCCTTGGTCCCGGCATTGGCACCAGCATTGGGCCCTGTGGAAGACAAGGTCACACCTTGTTAACATTGTGCGCTGCCCCCAACCATGTGTTCTTTGAGGATCCACCCTGGCTGCCATGTCCCTGAACAGCCAAAGCCACCTTTAAAAAGAAAACGAAACTGCAAGTATCACAATTCCAGACTTCAAGTTGTATTACAAAGCTGTAGTAATCAGAACAGTACGATTCTGGCACAAAAAAAATAGACACCTGTATCCATGGAACAGAACACAAAACTCAGAAATTAACCTACATGTATATGTTCAAATAATCTTTGGCAAAACAGGAAAGAATATCCAATGGAAAGAAATACAATCTCTTCAACAGTTGGTGTGGGAAAACTGGACAGCAAGGTGCAAAACAATGAAACTGGACCACTTGCTTACGCCATACACAAAAATAAACTCAAAATGGATTAAGGAACTAAAGGTAAGATCTGAAACCATAAAAATCCTAGAGAAGAGCGCAGGCAGTAATTTCTCTGACATCAGCCTTAGCAACATCTTTCTGGATATGTCTCTCAGGCAAGAGAAACAAACAAACAAAAACATAAACTTTTGGGACTTTATCAAAATTAAAAGCTTCTGCACGGTGAAGAAAACAATCAACAACTCCAAAAGGCAACATACTGAATGGGAAAAAAAATATTTCCAAAATATAGAAAAAACTAATACAACTCAATACCCAAAAAACCAAAATATACAATCAAAAAATGGGCCGAACACATGAGCAGATGTTTCTTCAAACAAGGCACGCAGATGGTCAACAGAAACATGAAAAGGTGTTCAACATCACTCACCAGCAGGGAGATGCAAATCAACATCACTATGAGACATTACCTCACTCCTTTCAGAACACCTAAAATAAAAAGCTCAAGAAACAAAAGATGTTGGCAACAATGTGGAGAAAAGGGAACCCCCTCCAGAGTTGGTGCGAATGCAAAGTAGGGCAGATACTCGGGAAAACAATGTGGAGGTTACTCAAAAAATTAAAAATAGAGCTATCCTACAATCCAGTAATCATGCTATTAGGTATTTGCCCAAAGAATACAAAAACACCAATTTGAAGGCATACAGGCACCTCTACGTTTATTACAGCATTGTTTACAATACCCAGATTATGGAAGCAGACCAAATGTCCCTGGATATATGAATGGATATATATATGTATATATATACATTAGAATATATATATATATATTAGAATATTATTCAGTCATAAAAAAGAATGAAATCTTGCCATTTGCAACAACATGGGTGAATCTAGAAAGTATAATTCTAAGTAAGCAAATCAGAGAAAAACAAATGCCATATGATTTCACTTATATGTGGAAGTTAAAAAACAAAACAAAGGAAATTAAAAAAAAAAGACATGCCAAAAAACAAACTCTTAACTACAGAAGAACAAACTGATGGTTACCAGAGGGGAGACACATGGGGGATGGGTGAAATTGGTGATAGGGATTGAGGAGTGTACTTGTTGTGATGAACACTTGGTGATGTATGGAGTTGTTGAGTCACTATATTGTACACCTGAAACTAATGTTACATTGTATGTTAACTACAACATTGAACTAAAACTTAAAAAAATGCCTACATTATTGGTATACTGCGAGAACCAAGTCAAAAATGTACATGAATGTTCTTAGTACACGTTGCTTACTCAAGATCTTTGTCTTCATACATTCTTTCATCTGTTATTTCATCCTTTGTGTTTTCTTCCTTTTTTAGGATCTGTTTTGTTATATATGGTAGATACACTTCATCAAATAACACATAGTCAAAGATTTAATCTAGGACCTGTTCTCTGCTACATAAGACCATATTCCCTTAAAAAATAAAAAACAAATGGAGTGTACACTACAGATAAAGTAAAGAATAACATTTAGTGACATATTTAATGCTAATCTTTGGAAGTGAAACATGATAAATTATGAAGAAATATAGTTTAAAGGAAATTGGATTTTACATGTTCAAGTTAATTTTCTGTTTTGGTAATAAAGCAGGGAAAATTCCAAGTGCAATGTTTATATTTACATATATGCTGCAAGCTCCCCTCTTTCAAATATTCTAATTTCCATGACAATATAAAAAAGATATTGCTGTCCTATAGTTGCCATCGAAAGACATCTAGAGTAGAATGAAATCCTCAGGCCATCACTGTGAGGAATGTTTCCTGCAGAAATGATAGATGAGGAGACCCTGTGTTAGGTCCGATTTTTTCCTTTTGAGAAAGCAACATGGTTTGATGGCAGATATGTGGAAGGGTTCTTAGCCTGTATAGGCATCTCTCATGCAAACGCAAATACACAGAAGAATACAACTAAATCAGCAGCTCATGTGCATCCGTTATCATTTGCTACGTAGCAAACCACATCGAAGGTTTGTGTCTCACAACCATGAAGGTCAACAGTTTGGGGGTTGCGTAGCTAGGGTGGTTCATCTGGGCTGGGATCGCACACGGTTTGGAGGTCAGAGGGCTAATAATAATGTTGTGTATATTTTGGTTGACTGGATGTTAGGAGGGGTGCTAGAAGCAACTGAACATGTTGCCAAGTGGCCAGTAATCCAGTCTAACTGTTTCTGATCACGGCAGTAGCAGCATTATTAAAAGTAGCAAGAGAGAAGTCAAGCCCCTTTGTGCAGGCATTTTTGTGATCTGTACTTGAGTCATATCAGCTTTCAGCCCACTGACCAAAGGAAGTCACACGGCCAGCCCCAGAGTCAGTGTGGGAGGCAACCACCCAAGTACCCAAGGCTTAGATGTTGGATGTGGGGCACTGTGAAGGTCGTGGGCATTTCTGTTACCTACCAAACTATAAATTGTTTCCACTGTACATGTACAAATCTTCACATTGTTTCATTATTAGAGCATATATGTGGCACTTAGTGCTTACTTGTTAAATTAATCATCAGGTACCGTTCTCATTGCATAACCTGTATTTGTATTTTCCAGTGATCTTTATCAAAACCCACTTTGATGGCATCTTTTATTATCTTCATGGATAATTGTGGACATGGCATGATTAAACAGTATGCCAATATTTACTCAGCTAATGAATGTGGAGCCAGGATCCAAATAAAGGCAATTAATCTCACATTACATGGTGTACTAATAAACTTATCTTCTGAAGAAGAAAGGAAGGATGTATAATGGAAGGAAGGAAGGGAGGAAGGGAGAGTGGGAGGGAAAGAAAGGAGGAAGGAATAAAGAACTTTCTAGAAATGTATGTGATTAGTTATAAAACATATATGTGGGGGAAAAAGTCTCCTAATAGGGCCTGTAATGAAATCCGTGAATATTAATTTCTTTGCCTACGATATGAAAATTGAGCACAATACTAAATGTCAACTAATGTCAACTGCTCATAATGTGGAGAGTCTAAAATGACCAATACCACTCATGCACGAAACTCTCCAGATTGTTCAAAGAGTTGAACATCTAAGAGTCAGGAATCAAAAATATAGGAGCGGCATTTCACTGCTACCAGGCACCTCTATTTTTGAGAAGTCAAATAAATAAGCTATGATGCTTCTCTCTCCGGACGGAGGATATGCATTTAACACACACACACACACACACACACACACACACACACACACACATATATTTTTAATGGCCTACTCATAAAATTTAGCAAGAGAGCCAGTCGCCTTTCATCTTAATAAGAACAACTTAAGTCCTACTTATTTATGTTTTACAGAAAGTTATAAATCGTCTAAATCAAAATCTCACTGGTGAGCCCAGAATGCTTGACATGCAATTGGTATGTGCAAATGAGATTAGGACACCTACAAATTAAAGCTAAGGCACAGTAAATTCCCCTTCTTCACTGCAGCTGGCAATACACCTGGCATGGGATGGCAAAATTACTCATATTTCATGACACGTATTATAGGTCCCACGAGATAGTATTTATAATTTTTTTTCTAATTTTTGAACAGGAGTAAAACAACTTCCCCAAAGCTCTGATGTGTATGTGAGGAGTACACGCAATAGAAAATTTTCCGCAGCTAAATGGTGAGCATCGAATAATTTTATTTCTTTGACAACATGCTGTGTTTGCCCGTGTCCATGCAGTTTCATTTCAAAGTCACAAAAGTCCCAGGACACAGCAGTAGAGGACGCTCACTGAGCGAGAGCCTGACTCCCCACCCAGAGATGCCGTGGGTGGGTAACTCAGCCTCTCTGTGTCTTAGCTACCTCATTTCATAAAGAAAAAATAATAATATAGACTTAATTATTGAAATTATTAATATTATTATATTAACGCTTACAGGACAAAATTTTGTATACATCCTATATGAATCAGTAGGGTATTACCCAAAAATTCTTTTTAAAAAATTTTTTGTAATGTTTATTTCTGAGACAGAGACAGAGCATGAGTGGGGGAGGGGCAGAGAGAGAGAAGACACAGAATCCGAAGTAGGCTCCAGGCTCTGAGCTGTCAGCACAGAGCCCCAACTCGGGGCTCAAACTTACAAACTGTGAGATCATGACCTTAGCTGAAGTCAGTCGCTCAACTGACTGAGCTACCCAGGCACCTCTACCCAAAAATTCTTAATGTGTTGCCAACATTTAGAACAAACTATAACTAAAAAACATACCTTTCAAACCCCCCTTCAAAAAATGTAGATATCATTGGGGGCACATGGGTGGCTCAGTGGGTTGAGCACTCTACTCTAGATTTTGGCTCAAGTCATGATCTTGTGTTTGATGGGATCAAGCCCTCCATCAGGCTCCATGCTGAGTGTTGAGTGGGGAGCCTGCTTAGGATTCTCTCTCTCCCTCACTCTCTGCCCCTCCCCCACTCATTCTCTCTCTCTCTCTCTCTCTCTCTCTCTCTCTGTCTGTCTCTCAAAATAAATAAATAAACTTTGAAATACATAGATATTACTTGTAAAGCCAAATGTGTAAGTAAAAAATTGTAAGTATTTTGCTATCACATTTTTTTTTTCTGATTATAGACAGTGGTATCTACTGTTAAAATCTAGATTTTGGGTTGACTTGAAGCCTGAATCTATTCAGGGCTTAATCTGATCAAATTACAAAATAGAAATTATCAGTAAAGTGGGCATGTTGCTATTCTGTTGTGTATATAATGAAAATGCACACATATTTGTATGTACCTAATGTGATATGTTGCCCCTTTTGTTTGTTTCTTCCATCAAGTTAAACTTTTCACAACTAATTCTTCCATTCATTTGACACTCTTCAAATAGTAACTTAAATAACTGGAAAACAGTCAGAAATAGTCCTAGCCTTGCTTTTAAAGTCCTCAGTTGCAACCAAAATGCTCCTAGGATCTGTATTTGATTTTGTTTTAATGGCTGAAGAAAATCTAGGCATGACAATATGCTCACTTTAGTTTGATTTTAAAAAAATGTGGCTCCCCACTTGTGACTCCTTTAAGAATTGCCAAGTAGCTTCTTTTTTTTTTTTTCCAAATTATTTTATTTAGAAGAAAAGCCTATCATTAAAATTCTCCTAGGAGATAATGCTATTCACAATATTTACAACAGAGGCTTAGCTCAGAAGGACAATTTGATTAGAAAGATAAAACAGGGACCCGTTGAAGTCCAATATTTGACCCTTCCATGGGCTGAATGTGGCTCAGATTTACAACAGTGCTGGTGGTAAATGGAGGCCGGTCATGCAAGTCCCTCTCTGGGGGTCCAAGGAAGCTTGTCCACTCAGCCCGCACATGGTAGAATACAGAGGTCAAGCAGCTTTTAATCATTCCTTACTAAAAGCCTCATACTTTTCATTTCTATCTCCTTTGCTGTCTTGGATTTGTGTGAGACAATCTGTGTGATTTACCTCGCAATCTGTTGGGATTTAAGCAGGCCTGAACTGGAATCCAGTCCCTTCTCCTCGTAGGGTTGAGACTATACAAACTTATTTAACGTGTGAATCTTAAGAATTTGTATCTATAAGGTGGAAACACTTCCCTAACTCACGAGATTATAGAGATGATGTGATAACAAAGACTCCTGAGTGTTTAGTAGTATCAGTGTTCAGTTGTAAATACTATTACTGTTTTACTTCAGGCATTTACCCTTTCCCTAGCTGTCCTAGCATAGATTGGCCATTCTTGCAAAGGCTAATGGGCATTAGTCAAGGAGACGGCAATATATTTTGCTAACTTAGTAATAGATTTAAATGTCAACATACCAGTTTTTGATGGTATAAGCATATTTGGAATTTTGTTGATACCCTTTAATGAGAATAACACCATCAAAAATTGTCTTTGAAAACCATATGAGACAGGAAATGAGAATCACATACAGTGAGAGGACAATATCCATGCATGGTAGTGATCCTGAAGTAATATATATCCCCTAATCCCGAGTAGCTCATACTGATTATTTGTATATTTACATTTGATTGTGACCTTCTGTTCTTCTTTTTTTTAATTAAATTAAATTAAATTATTTATTTTGAAAAAGCGAGTGGGAGTAAGGGAGGGCCAGGGAGAGAGTGAGAGAGAGAGAATCCCCAGTAGGCTCTGCACTGTCAGGGCAGTCTGATGCAGGGCTGGGTCTCATGAATCATGAGATCAAGAGTCAGATGCTCAACTAAATGAACCACCCAGATGCCTGGCCCTCTTTTTATTTTCAATTTTCTCTATCTTCAATGTCTTGTCCTTTTTGTCATCTCATAGTTTCATTTTATCTATTAATATATTCAATCTGGTCTCCAATGTTTTCTTAACATTTCATCTGCATTTTCTCAGGCTTCTTAAACATAGTTTGGTTATTTTTACACTTCTTAAAACTTTAAACTTCAATTAAATGAACACTCGAAAACCCTTAAAATTGTGATTAACTGTAACAACTTATAAATACACAGTCTTATAAACACTTTCATGTCACAGATTAAGTTCAAATTAGACAGCAGGTATTTATCCTTACTCAGAGAAATCAGAAGAATTTTTAAAAAGGAATATAAATAAATGCTCAGAAACATACAATTATTACCAGTGTCTGTCTACTTGTCACATAGTGGCATGTTTCTTATTGCCATTGCTTCATTTAATAAGGCATCTTTGTCACGCAATGGTCAGATATTTGTGCATTCACTGCTTGACAACATGAAAGTCATGGGTCATGTGTCAAAGACCAGCTGAACCAGAAGAAATAAACTAAAAAAAAAAAAAAAAGAGAGAGAGAGAAGAGAGAGAAAGTTCCTCTGGAGACAAGGTTTTATTTGTGTTAGTAAGTATTTTCTCCTCCAACTTACACAAAAGGGGATCAATCTCTTTTCCAATTTTGTATCCCTTGGACTCCATATTTAAAAATTGCTATCTCCAGGGCTATTTTGATATAAATCCAAAAAGTGCATAAAATGAGTCTGTGGTTCTTCCTCACCTATGTCCTCTCTCATCATCCCCAGCCTACAGTCCCCCACTCCTGTTTCCAAGTGCCTCCGATTTCCTGCAGTCAGGCCAGAGGAGCAAGTGGAATTTCACCATCCAGAACTTTCTTTTACCTCCCAATCCTCAAAGTATAACTATTAGTGCTTATCTATGAAGGTCTCCAAAACCCTGAGACAGAATTAACTGACTTCAGTAAAGACATGTCAGCAAACTTTTATTCAAGGGCAGGAAAGTTAAATCAGCTGTTTTCTCTGAAGGCCTTTGCCTCCACTTCTGTCGCTCTGTGAGATTTGACCACATTCAAAATTAGCTCGGAGGCAACTCATGAAATTGGAAATCTCTGGGTGCTCTGTAAGCTGAGGGCAAAAATGCAAGTCAGTGAAAACAGACTATTGTTCTCTTTCTCAAGGCCCCTGTGTTGTATTGCTCAGTAACCCAGAATTTGAATGGGTGGTATTTATATTTGTGTTTTGAAGAAGACAATGCACGTTGTTGCTCAAATTCTTGATTATTTGATGACCAGCTTAAAGTTAGTTGTGCTATGTAATTTCAACGTGCTAACTTTGTGGTATGTTTACGATTGCTTCTACACCAAGGGAAGACTAAGCTACATCAATGTTGCAACCTGAAAAACAAGGGCAGGCTTAACAGCAGTCTTAGTGGAAGGATGAGAAGAAGAATTGACTCACCCTATGGCGAACCATGTCAGACATTCAATACTATGCTAACTCACATTCTATTTATTTCATAAATAAAATTAGTTTCCTATTAGCCATAATGGAGGACTAAGAACACAGTGAAAGTTTTTAAAATAATGATTTTTTAGTATTAAAATTTAAAGTAAATAGTAAAATTAATTAGCCCACGGATATACTATAATTAATATACTTAATTACTAGCTAAGGAAAAGTGCCATTGATAGTGATGATGACTCAAACCATGGCTAATCATAATCACAATTTAAAAATTTGAAAGCAAGATAGAAAACGAATTTACCCAAGGGATACAGGAGTGCTGATGCATAGGGGCACTTGTACCCCAATGTTTATAGCAGCACTTTCAACAATGGCCAAATTATTAGCCAAAGAGCCCAAATGTCCATCAACTGACAAATGGATAAAGAAATTGTGGTTTATGTATACAATGGAATACTACTTGGCAATGAGAAAGAAGGAAATCTGCCTTTTTGTAGCAACATGGATAGAACCGAGAGTGTTATGCTAAGTGAAATAAGTCCTACAGAGAAAGACAGATACCATATGTTTTCACTCTTAGGTGGATCCTGAGAAACTTAACAGAAGACCATGGGGGAGGGGAAGGAGAAAAAAAAAAAGTTAGAGAGGGAGAGAGCCAAAACATAAGAGACCCTTGAAAACTGAAAATAAACTGAGAGTTGATGGGGGGTGGGAGGGAGGGGAGGGTGGATGATGGGCATGCAGGAGAGCACCTGTTGGGATGAGCACTGGGTATTGTATGGAAACCAATTTGACAATACATTTCATATTAAAAAAATTAAAAATAGAAAAAAAGAAAACAAATTTACCTTTCTTCTATTTAAGTCCAACTTCAATATATTAACGTCAACAAAATTATGTTACAGATAATTTCAAAGTAAGTCTCTTATTTTAATTTATTGGTTTCCTATAAGCTGTAGGCCATGCATATTCTGCCCAGATCTTATTTCCCACTCTCCCGCCTGGGCCATGGGCATGATGAGTCCCCCAGTACTAGCAGTGGAAAACCCTGACATTGTTGAGCTTGGTTCCTCTCTCAGATTTATCTTCACCTCAACAATGTGACACTTATTTAAAGTCATTTTTCATCCAATGCCATATGATGAGGGGATGTGAATGTTAGGCCCCATACCACAAAGGGGACAAGTCAGAAGAGCCATTCCCATCCCCAACTCCCTGTAAGATCACCTGCATCACACATGTTGACTCCATTTCTGTTCCACTTCTCCCCTTGCCTAATACTGATCCTTAGTATGTTTCCTAATGAATTTCCGACATGCAAATAAGATTGTGAATGATAAGCCCATGCCTTGAAACAAGTCATACGTAATATAGATTTTTATGTTCTTAAGCCCTGTAGCTAGGTCATGCTGTCTTGCCTTTGAAATCCAAAGACAATAAGTTAAACTGCTGAGTAAAATAGGAAGTGTTATAAAATGTTTGTCTTTCCAGAAAATATACAATCTTCCCACACGCTAAGTCAAAGCAAGGATTAAGAAAAAGCAATGGAGGTAAGAAGCAGGCTTTCCCTGAAAACCTTTTTTTTTTTTTAATTTTTCAAACCAAGATGGCATTCAAGTTTGGTTTTCATGGTCTTGCAGAAAGCAAGAGATAGAAAACACAAAATCCTCACTGCTGAAGGTGGGCATTCTACAGAAAAGAACTGACAATAACTTAAGACCGCTCTCCTTAAAGACCTTTTTGCAAGGTTGTCCTTGACTAGTGTTTGGGAACTTGAGTTTTGGGGCGTGGGGGTCCTATCATTTCCAGAACTAGTAAGGGTGTTCACCATACCTAAAGTGTTTGTTCAACAGTGTAGTCTATGGTGAATATCCACTTTCTTTCTGCAAGATTTGAACTTTTAGTACATGATAAATGGAAGATGCCTACACGATTAGCTCCCAATAAATATCTTGAGCACTGATTCTCTAATGAGCATGTCTGGTCAATAACATTTCACAGGTGTTGCCACAGTTCATTGCTGGAGAAAGTAATCATGTCCTGTATGACTCCACTGGCAGAGGACTCTTGGACATTTGTGCCTGACTTTCCTCTGGACTCCTACACTGTCCCTTTCCTGATTTTGTTCTGTATCCTTTTGTTGTTAATAAATCACAGTTGAGAGTTTGACTCTATGCTGGGTTCTGTGAGTCATCCTAGTGATTCATCAAATCTGGGGATGTTTTTAGGGACTCCCAACATAGGAGTCTAATTGTGATATTTCAAAAAAAATAAATAAATACATCATCGGTGGGGCACCTGGGTGTCTCAGTCAGTTAAGTGTCTGACTCTTGATTTGGCTCAGGTCATGATTACGCATTTTGTGAGTTCCAGCCCCAGGGGTTCTCTCTCTCTCTTTCTTTCTCTTTGCCCGTCCCCTCCTCTCTAAATAAAATGAAAAATGCATCATCTGTGTAAAGATGAACTAGTTAGAAAAGCCAAATGGAACAGAGGAATCAGTGTCTTTCTCTAACGTAACATTGGTAAAAGGGATAGAGCAGGTAGAATCTAGATGGAGAAGGGAGAATGAAAAAGAGGCAATACTTAAAGAGATCATCATGGCTGAGACCCTTTTAGCGTAAACACATAGAATTAGGAGGCTTAAACCAGCCCAAGCAGAATAATCGTTCCTTCTCTGACCACATGAAGACTTACTAATTAATTCATCAAAAAAAAAAAAAAAAAAAAAAAAAAAAGCCCACCATCGATAGTTCAATGGCTAGTATCACATGTATGATTCCTGTAACCATCACAAACAGGATGCATAACCATTTTTTTCATACTAAAATATTCCTTGTGCTATCTCTTTATAGTCATATCCTCCACTTCCCCAAACCCTGAGAGCCAGTTATGTATAATTTTGTCCTCAAGAATGTTATCCAATGAAATATTAGAGTATGTAATCTTTCAAAGGAGCTTCTTTCATTTGGCATAATGACTTTCAAATTGATCAGCATCGTTGTATATCAATGGTTTATTACTTTTTTGTTGCCATGTAGTACTGTCTCATGGGTGTACCACAACTTGTGTAGCCATTTACCTTTTTTTTTTAATTTTTTTTTTCAACGTTTATTTATTTTTGGGACAGAGAGAGACAGAGCATGAACGGGGGAGGAGCAGAGAGAGAGGGAGACACAGAATCGGAAACAGGCTCCAGGCTCTGAGCCATCAGCCCAGAGCCCGACGCGGGGCTCGAACTCACGGACCGCGAGATTGTGACCTGGCTGAAGTCGGACGCTTAACCGACTGCGCCACCCAGGCGCCCCTCCATTTACCTTTTGAAGGAAATGTGGGTGCTCTCCATTTGTATGGAAGTAAGAAAAGAGCTGATGTAAACATTCATGTACAGGTTGTATGTGAACGTATGTTTTCATCATTCCAGAGTAAATAAAGATACTGAGTCATATGGTAAATATAAATGTAAACTTATACAAAATTCCCAACTATCTTCCAGACTAGTTGTAGTATCCACAGCTTTACCAACAACGTATGAGAGTACCAGTTGTCTGTCAGCATTGCTATTATCATCATATTTTATTTGGCTATTGTAATAGCTGTGCAGAGGTATCCTATCATGGTTATATTGTGCGTATACCTAAGGGCAATGATGTGGAACTTTTTTATTCATTTGCTTATTTGTCATTCATAGATCCTCTTGGTGAAGTGTTCATTCCAATCTTTGATCCAACTTTTAGTTACTTGTTTTCTTATGCTTGAGGGTTTTTTTTTAAGTTTTATTTATTTATTCTGAGAGGGAGAGAGAGTGTGTGTGCAATCAGAGGAGGGGTAGAGAGAAAGGAGAGAGAAGATCCCAAGCAAGTTCCTCACTGTCAGTGCAGAGCCTGATGTGGGGCTCAAACTCACGAACCGTGAGATGACAACTGGAGCAGAAATCAAGAGTCGGATGCATAACCAGCTGAGCCATCCAGGTGCCCCATTACTTTTGAGTTCTAAGAGATTTTCACATGTTCTGCCTAGAAGTCCTTTGTCAGCCCTTTGTATTTTGGCCTCATGTCTAGAAAATCTTTGCCTTACTTCAGGTCATGTAAATTTTCACCTGCTTTCTTCCAAAGGTTGTATCATATTGTTTGAGATTTAGATCTGTGAATTATTTTCAGTTAAGTTTTGTATAAAACATGATGTTTAATTCATGGCTCATTTTCTGCATATGAACGCCCAACACTGTTGAAGATTCTATCTTTCCTTCATTGAATTGCTTTGTACCTTTGTCAAAAATCCTTTGGCCACCTTTATATGGAATCTATTTCTGAACAAAAACTATCTGTTTAATTGGTCTGTGCTTTTGTTAATGCTATATTGCCTTTATTACTATAGCTTTCACATAAGTTTTAAAATAATGCGGTATATTTTTTCTGACTTTATTTCTAACTTTCAAAATGATTTTAGCTGTTCTAGCCAGTTTGCATTTAATGTAAATTTTAGAATTAACTTGACTTTCTATAGACAATCCTGCGGGGGTTTGGATTGTTATCGCATAAATCTAGAGGTTGCTCTGGAGAAAAATGACATGTTTTTTCTTAAGTGTTCCATTCCACAAACATGATACAGTTCTCCATTAATTTATATCTTCATTGATTTTTTTCATCCATGCATATAGTTTCTACACACAGATCTTGCACAAATCTAAATAAATTTAAAAAGATTGAGGTCACACAAAACATGTATTCTATTTATAACAGAGTTAAACTAGAAATAAATAACCAAAACAGACATAGAGAACCTCTAACTATTTGAAAATTAAACACCACATTTCTCAATATATGATGGGTCAAAGTAGATATCACAAAAGAGATTTTTAAAAGCATTAATTTAGACTTGTCTATGATACCATACACACAAATTAACTTAAAGTGGACCAAAGGCCCAAAGACTAGAAGAAAAACTACAAAAAAATTTAGAAGAAAACATAAAAGAAAATCCTTATGATCCTAAGCAAGTTTGTCTAAGTAAGGAATTCTTAGAAATTGAACCTGAAGCCAAATTCACAGAAGAAAAAAATTGGTAAATTAGACATCCCAAATTTAAAAAGATTTGCACTTCAAAAGACACCATTAAGAAAACAAAAAAGGGACATTTGGGTGGCTCAGTTGGTTAAGCATGGGACTTCAGCTCAGGTCATGATCTCCTGGGAGTCCCAAATCAGCTCCACACTGACAGTGGGGAACCTGCTTGGGATTCTTTCTCTTTCTCCAGCTCCCTCCACCCCTCCCCCACTTGTGCACCTGCCCTTTCTCTTTCTGGATATAAATAAACAAACTTTAAAAAAGAAGTTAAAAAAAAAAAGAAAACAGAAAAGACAACCTACAGAAGGCAAGTCAAATACCTATAAAACTACTTATAATTAAAATACATAAAGAACCTTTGAAAATCAATAAAAAGAAACCCTCATTTTAAGAGCAAAAGTCTTGAATAGACTTTTCACCAAATAAGATATTCAAATGGCTAAAAACAACAGTAATAGCAACAACAACAACAGCAACAAAAAAACCCAGATGGCTAATAAACATATTAAAGTGTGCTCACCATCATTATTCATTACAGAAATGGAAGTTAAAACCACAACGGGTTACCATTTCACACATCCTAGAATGAATATAATAAGAAACACAAAACCAAAACAAGTGTTGGTGAGGATGCGGAAAAATCGGTACTCTCCTACACTGCTGGTGGGAATGGAAATGGTAGAGAAACTTTGTAAACCATAAAATCCAGCCATCCTCCTCTTGGTACCCAAGAAAAATGAAAGCGTATGTCTACTCCGGACTTTATCACTACCTCATAGCCGCGTCACATGGATTGCCCAATAATTTCAATGCAAACGTCAGCAACTTTCGAACGGATGAACAAAATGTGGCATAATAATACAATGGTATATTATCCAGCAACGTCATGAAATGAAATGCCTAGATGAATCAAAGAAAGCAGTAGTTTAGGTGAGAGAATCGAGACAGAAAAGACTACATATTTCATGATATCATTTATAGGAAAGGTCCAAGGGAAGCAAATGTATAGTATCGGACATGAGAGTAGGGGTTGTCTGAGGATGGCAGGAAGAATGAGGAATGCCTGGAAATGTCTAAAACTGCTTTATTATGAAGACTGTGCAATGCTAAAGAAGTCACTAAAAATCAGTGGGTTGTATCTTTAATTTTTTTTTTTAACGTTTATTTATTTTTGAGACAGAGCGAGACAGAGCATGAACAGGGGAGGGGCAGAGAGAGAGGGAGACACAGAATCTGAAACAGGCTCCAGGCTCTGAGCTGTCAGCACAGAGCCCGACGCAGGGCTGGAACTCACGGACAGTGAGATCATGACCTGAGCCGAAGTCGGATGCTTAACCGACCAAGCCACCCAGGCACCCCTCAGTGGGTTGTATCTTTAAAATAAGTGACTAAATCTTTTTTGTCCAAAAATACCATTCTATTTTGTATTTTCTTTTATTCTATTGTTTTTTTATTATTTTATTTTATTATTTGAATGTCTGGGATTTTACTGTTCAGAATATTTTAGCTGTTACTCCGCATTCTATCACTTTCCTAGAAATACTGTTCAGGATTTTTCTAATATTGGTATCTCTGGCACCTGTATTACTGGACGTGAGGGAAATAAGGTGCGGCCCCAGAATGATTCTCTTGCAGTGCTGTTGCCTTTCCCTTCCTGCTAAGATTGAGGCTGTTTGGAATGAGGAGGCTCCTTATATGTCAGCTACTCTTGGGTGACCTGTGCAATGGGGTACAAGGGACAGCCTAAGAGTAGAAGGACAGGTCACTGTTATTCGCTTAGAGGGAGTATGTTCAGAGAGTAGGGTGTGGTGGCTCAGGGAAGGATTCTCTGAGAACCATGGCTAGGACACTGCTCCCTGTCTTAATATTCAATGTACTCTGTAGGGTTGTAAAATAAACCTGTTATCCAGTGGCTGAGAAGAAGCCATAGCCAGGGCAAGTAAAGTGAAACAGAATACAAATTAGGATCTGCAGTTATAAGGGTACCGGGCCAGGCTTCACAAGGCCTAAACAGGCTAGTGACAGAGGCTGCCATTAGCCTGGGACAGAGAGATCCCCCCACCCCACCCCACCGCAGTGACCATGAGTCATGTGGAGAGATACGCAAAATACAAATTAGATGATATCGTTCTCCTCAAGTAATGTGTCTCTACAATATCAGTGTTCGTGTTTCCTGTTCATTGAAAAATTTTCTCAAGTAATGTGGTAAAAATGATGCGCTGATTATCCCTCCAGTGAGCTGTTTGTCCCCAGGAACTGCTTAAAGAAATATGACATTCGCAGCCATCTTGACCTTTTCTCCCTTCTCTACAGAAGTATTAAATAAGACTTCAGCTTAAATTCTACATTTCAAATTGATTACCATGCTACAGTGCAATCTGAAAGACAATGACTGTCAAACCACGGATGTTATGTTCAAAGTCATTGTTGAGATACTACAGCAAAGATTTATGAAGGTCTATAAAAATCTGTTATGATAGCAAATGAAACTTTGGCTCCTAAAACTACCTTTCCTTTGTATAAATATGGCCACTGTCAATTGCAAATTTTTTTACATTTACATGAAGGATTGACAAACAGCCAAACAATGTAAAGAAGCAAGTATAATAATGAAAAAATATTCAGTGGGCATTAAATTCTGGGCTCTTGTAACCTTTCTCATATATTGCCTTTGATTCATTTATTCTAGGTGTAATCTGTATATTTGAAGGAGTCACATTTGAACGTAGACACTACAAGTCCTAATTCCTTAGGCATAGCTGCGTACATGTTATTCCAAATGCTACAACATGATGCGACAGTGTATTTCAGTTTTGATAAGGAAAAGAAGAGGAGAGGGGGGAGAGAGGGGAAAAAGAATGGAAGAGGAGGGGAAGGGAGAGGAGGAAAAAAAGAAAAAGAGAGAGAGAGAGAGAGAGAGAGGGAAATCCAGAATCAGTATCAAGTAGTTTTAAAAAAATAATGCTTGAAGAGACATAGCATGTTAATTATGCTGCTTTCCTTAAAAGATTTTATTGGTGAAGTTCTTTGTTTATAGGGTTTTTTTCACGAAAACCACAAAAACAAAAACACAAAACCTTTTCTGTCTTGAGCCCATGTATATTGTAAAATTTCTCTGAATGAATTCTGATGTCTGTGGATCCATTCCTGACGTTTCATGAATTGTTGCCACGGGGCTCTGGGACCAGCTTCTTCTGAACTAGCCTACCTAGTTTGATGATGCTACATGTTAATTATCATCAAAACCATCTCCAGGCTACAGAGGTTTGTGAAGGCATCTGGATTGTCCGTGGGCAAATTAAAGGGCATGGGAAGCCACCATTTATTGTGTTTATAGCACACAGACACTTCATGGAGACAGTTTATACCACCGAGAGCCCACGAGTACTGAAAACATGAAAATGCTCCAAATATTTCTGTGAAGAATATGGCTGCAAAATAAAGGAAACATTCAGATCATGAACCAGATTTTGAGAAAACAGAAACTGTGAAAAGGTTTATGGAACACGGAAAAAAAAGTGGACATTTTAATATGATTCCTTTATTTTTTTTGATTCTTTTAATTTCTAATAAAGGAGGCATCAGGAAACTAAAGGATATTTTATTTTATTTTATTTTATTTTATTTTATTTTATTTTATGTTAATCATTTTATTTTAGAGAGAAAACACAAGCAAACAAGCAGTAGAGGGGCTGAGGGAGAAGGAGAAAGAGAATCTCAAACAGGCTATGCCCAGCATAGAGCCCAACATGGGGCTTGAACTCATAGCCTTGAGATCATGATCTGAGCTGAAATTAAGAGTCAGACATTTAAGTGGCTGAGCCACCCAGGCGCCCCAAGGACATTTAAAAATATACCACGGAACAACCAGCAAAAGTACTATATAAGTTTTTCATTTAAGTTTCACCAAAATTATGAATATTTCAAAAATTATTTACAAAGTGAACCATGATACTGCATAATCCAGAAGATACTAATAAAGAAATTAAATTTACCAACTCTTACACAGAAATTAGTCCTCAATCTCTTTCAAAGTAAACTCATAAAATTATTACAAAAATATTTCTTTATGCTTTGTGTTAATTATATTCATTATAGATACACAATACTTAAGATGATGATGTTGAATCAAAATGTTATTTAAACGTCATTTTGATTTACTATGCCTGGCTTTGGAAAACATATGCACACAAAAACCATACATAACTGTTCCTAGCAACTTTATTTAAATTACAAAAAAAAAAAAAAAAAAGATACAACTCAAGTGTTGTGCAAGGGGCAAAAAGATAAACTGTGGTACATCCATACAATAAAATACTACTCAGACATAAAAAGGAATACATTATTGATATACACAACAACTTAGATGAGTTTCAAATGCATTACACTGAGCTGATTAAATAAAGCTAATATCATAATGTCCCGTGCTATACCATTCCATTTATATAATATTCCCCAAATGACAAATTTATAATGATATAAAACAGATCAATTCTTGTTTCTTTATAATGTTGAATAGTTCTGTACTGATTATGGTGACTTACTACATATATGGTAAAATTTCACAGTACTACACGCAAACACACACACACACACACACACAC
Source organism: Leopardus geoffroyi (assembly GCF_018350155.1). Taxonomy (NCBI): domain Eukaryota; kingdom Metazoa; phylum Chordata; class Mammalia; order Carnivora; family Felidae; genus Leopardus; species Leopardus geoffroyi. The sequence continues at coordinate 67,717,558 of NC_059331.1, read as the reverse complement.
ACACACGCACAAATGCTGGTAACAGTTGGTGAAATCTAAATAAGGCTGTAGTTCACTTTCTTCAAGGATCATATTTTTGATGTCACGTCTAACAGCTCTTTGCCAAACTTTACATCATGAAGACTCTCCCCTAAGTTTTATTCTGGAAGTTTTATATTTGTGTGTTTTACACTTAGATTTGTAATTTGAGTCAAATTTGTGTAAGGTGTAATGGCCCTTTCCCCTTTGTAAGTAAAACTTATTTTTTTAATTTTCCTTAAGTTTATTTATTTATTTTGAGAGAAAGAGATAGCACAAGTTGGGTAGGGGCAAACAGAGAGGAGAGAGAATTCCAAGCAGGTTCCACACTGTCACCAAGGAGCCCTATGCAGGGCTTGAACTCACCAACTGTGAGATCCTGACACGAACCAAGATCGTGACATAAACGGAGATTAAGAGTCAGAGGCTTCATTGAGCCATCCATGTGCCCCTAAGTAAAATTTATAAACAAAACCAGTTGGATAGAGAGTGAGAGACAAATTTGCACATAATTGTCCTCTCTTATGCTAATAAGACTCTGCCTATAGCCTGCTTTCCTCTTGACCCATTCTCTGCTCACACTTAAATAACAAAAAGGTGGCTTAAGAAAACAAAATTTAACTTGGAGATTAAGGGCTCTTTTTAGTAGGGCTCTTTGCAACTCCTTTCTCTCTCTTTTTTTAAGCATTTCATTTTCCACCAAGCACAGTGCAGACACTACACTAGACATTAGGGAAATAGAGATGAATAGGCTGCCATCTTTGCTCTCATTTTCCTCATGTTCTAGAAGAGGGCACCAACAGAAACCTTCCCAGGTTCAAGATAATAATGGCTGTGTGTCCCGCATACAGTACAGAAGGAGACATCACTGCAAAGTGGAAGAAGGATTCCCTTAGACACAACAATAGAGATTTTTCCCAGGAAAGACCATGGAAGGAAGCAGTGAAGGAGGCGGAGATGCAGAGTGAACAAGGAGGAAATGGGAACTCATAACATTTGTTTCGGGAACAGTGGTGGGTCTGATATAGCCAAGTAAATCAACTATGGATGAACCAGTCTTTAGTTAAAGCTAAAAATGGCTTTCTTGTAGCCACACTCCATACCCATCTCTCATACAACCTTTATAATATGTTTATTACATATCTTGGTGATCATAAATATCCCTAGAAAATCAGTTTATAAATCATTATGTAAATATATGCAAATTATATTGTGTATACATATATACTTCTGTTTCTTCCTTTTCTTTTTCTTTTCCTTTCTTTTTTTTTTTTTTTTTTTTTCTTAACCAATCAGCCCTATCTTTTCAAACTAGAGTGAGGTTAGCCTATGTACATCCAACCTGTTTCCCCGACGACGGCTTCCACCACATCTCCCTTGGCCTAGTGATGGGCTGTGGCGTTAGCGCCACCCCCTGGACAGGCCCACCAGCGGTTCATCTGTGGACTTTGGTCTTTCTAAACTTCTGAGCAATAGCTCATAACTCTTCATTAATGTTTCAAATATTTTCTCCGTGTATATTTGATTGCTCTTCCTTTCTCTGGGATTTCTTTACATGAATAGTTATGTATCTTTGATACTTAGTTAATGTAAGTATTTATATGTACGCTTCATGCCTGAAAATACCTATTTTGATTTTCTACCGTTCGTCACTTTCATGTTACCTTCCATGGAGGTTCACAAAAGGCTACCCCTAATTTCTAACTCCTTTTTTTCCCCAGTCATTAGCATCTACTCCATCTATCATGTTTTTCCAACTATTTTATTGTTGCATCTAAAATCCATGCGTTCATTTGATGATTTTTTTTTTTTTTTTGGTTTATATTGCTAACATTTTATCTCCTTATATATATGACAATAAAAATCCCTTAGCCTTTCACACGTTTTCATTCAGATACTCTATATTGTCCACCCATTTGTCAATATTTTAACGTCATTTTGTTTGTCAACTGACTAGCCAATTGTTAGCTGATGTTTCTCTGGGTTTATCACTAGATAACGCATCTTACAATGTGTTTGGGGCAATGGCCAACACTAGGGCCTAGCCTGTTTCAAATCAGCCAGTTTAAGGAAAGATGTCTCCATTGCTCCCTTTGTTACAATTATGGCAGGCAGTTTCCTTGGTTAATTTGTCCTCTTTACATTTTCCTTACATTTTTAAGGCGAGACAGCATGGATTGAAATAGACCTCTTTGTATTGTAAACCAGTTATTCCGTGGTTTGGGGGGAACAAGGGTGAAGTATGAAGGTGTCAATGCGGCAGGTCAAATCATAATTACATTTTTTAATGTTTATTTATTTTTAAGAGAGACAGAGAAAGAGAGAACACAAACAGGGGAGGGGCAGAGAGAGAGGCGAACAGAGGATCTGAAGTGAGCTCCATGCTGACAACCGACAGCCCGATGCAGGGCTCGAACTCATAAACCCAGGAGATCATGACCTGAGTTGAAGTCCGATGCTTAACCGACTGAGCCACCCAGGTGCCTCAAATCATATTTACTTTTATCAATGCTTTGTCCTCAGGCTTTCAGAAGCCCTGTTTCCTCAGAGGACACAAGCATCCTAGTGTTTAGCTGTTACTATGGATTTCCTCAAAGAAAGATCAGACAAAGATTTTCTCATTGCAACACTGGGAAAGACAAGAGTAAATTTTATTCAGCTTTTGTACCATCTGATCTCTCAGCTCTGCACAGGCTGCCTCACCCTCTTCAGCTCCAAGATGTGTGCCACCTTTAATTGCTCAGTTCTCAAGCGTTTCCACCGGTTCCTGGAATTCATTTTCCCGATCAGTTCCTCTGGTTCCTTCATTGTTCATTCTGAACAACGTTCATTCTGGGGATCACAGCACCTGCCGGCTTACCATTTGGTAGGGACCGGAGCTCTATGCTACGTTTGGCTCACGGACGTGTTCAGTTTGACAAGCGAAGGCTCTTCAAAATTGAACTTGAATCCGACAAATGGAGATACACTTTCACACAGCCACTCACTATTGTGTGTCACCAACCTTGTTCACTTAACTGTGGAACCTCTTGCTTTTGAACAGATGGGAGTCTGATCTCAGGTAGAATATAGGGTAGATTTAATGAACCGTGAGGGATGAAACTGAAAAGAGCTAGCAAATATAGTACGAAGGAAACTGAATGATAGACCAAGGGGCTGTAATGCCTTATTGACTCACTTGGAAGGAATGAGGGTGATTGAGAATAGGATATGAGGGTGACTTTATCCATATTTCAGATGAGTAAGTCTGGGGTCAGCGCCAATGATATATTTGCAGGAGTAACCTGGAGACATTGAGGATGGCAAGAATGTCATTCTAGGGCGCCTGGGTGACACCCAAGTAAGTGTCGGACCCTTGATTTCGTCTCAGGTCATGATCTCAGTTTGCTGTGCTGGCAGCACAGAGCCTGCTTAGGAATCTTTTTCTCTCTCCCTCTCTCTCTCTGCCCCTCCCCTGCTCATGCTCTCTCTCTCTCTCTCTCTCTCAAAATAAATAATCATTTTTTAAAAAAAAAAATTTTTTAAAAAGCAAAGAATGTCATTCCAGAGTGAGGTTTCTGTCAAAACCAGAAATGTAAAGTCTTTAAGTTAAAAAACAAACAGAGGAAATGAATTAGCAGCAGTAACTGACACGCAATCTGAAGAACAGAATGAAAACTCTCCCTAAAAGAACTTACCGTATTTCTGACTTCGTTTGACAGAAGGTATAACTGTGTATTTACCGAGTTGGTAAATGCAGAGTGAGTTAACGGGCTCTTGCAATAATCCAGACAATCCATCAAAATGCTTGACCCTGAAGCAGCCGGGGAAATGCATGCCGAGGGATAGATTCAAGGTCGTCTGAGAAAGCCACTAGATGTGCAGCTCTAGACACGAATCTTAGGCTTATCACTGGGTTGGTGAACTATGAAGTCAGTGACCAAATTCATCATGACAGAAGAGGACCGGGCACGCTTTGGGGGCAATGACATGTGCTTCTCTGACACACATGCATGAATAGTTCATGGATTCAACGTTCTCCATCCACTGCCATGTGCACAAGAAGGACACAGTTGTCCAAGCTGCTCCTGGCTAAGGATTGAGCGTGAGCTCATGTGCTCGTGCAAACCTATCCTGAGGGAGGTGGGACTCCACTAATGCCAGATGGTTGCCTGAGGACTCTCCATCTGTCAGGAGGCAAAACCATTCTAAGAACTGTGCTCTGCATGGACGGCACACAGCCTGCTTGGGATTCTCTCTCTCTCTCTTCCTGCCCCTCCCCCTGCTCATGCCCTTGCCTGCTCTTTCTCTCACTCTCATAATAAATAAATAAACATCAGAAAAAAAATATATTTCCAGCACATTGACATTTCAAGAAATAGCTAGAAGAAAATTATTGCTACTTGTGAGAATTACATTTTCTCTGAGGCCTCAAATTTATTAAGAAAATTATGAATATATTCAAGTCTGTTTTAAAACTTTAGCTCAGTGATAATGATGCTTCTTACATTGATTGGAAACCTGTTATGTGTCAGGTACTGCATTGACCACCCCATCTCCATCATGTGTTTGCTTGTTCTCCTGCTCAGGGTAAGTGATACTATGCTTTTCTCCTACGGTAGCCACGAGCAATGTCCCTTAAACTTCACCACTTATATTGCGCCAGGATTTCACTTTCTAGCCCCTTTATGCCCTGTAGGTAATATGACTAATTCTACCCAAAAAATATGAGCAGAAATGCGTGTGCCAGTCAGCTCTGGTCTTCTTTTTTCTTTTTTTTTTTTTAAATGTTTATTTTTGAGAGAGAGACAGACAGAGCATGAGCGGGGGAGGAGCAGAGAGAGAGAGGGAGACACAGAATCTGAGGCAGGCTTCAGGATCTAGCTGTCAGCACAGAGCCCAATGTGGGGCTCGAACTCACAAGCCATGAGATCATGACCTGAGCCGAAGTCAGCTGCTTAACCGACTGAGCCACCCAGGTGTCCCACAGCTCTGGTCTTCTAATTGCCCGTGTAGGAGCCTTGTGTCTCTTTTTCTATCTTAAATGTAAGCAACTTTCCAAATGTTGGTTGTCTTCACGGTCTGGTTCTAATGGGAGGAAATATGGAACAGAGCCCAGCAGACCCAGATAGGCAAGTTGAGAGTGAGGCATACCCTTCTGTGTACATAATCACTAAGATGGAGTTATTTTTGTTGTTGTTGCAGAAGCATAACTTCACCACTTCAGACTCACACAGGAGCTCCCGTTCATGAGTACCTGCTACAGACACAACAGACACTGAGTGTAGCTCATCCTAAAGACCCCCGGAGGGTAACAACGACATGCCATTGAAGGCTCAAATACAGCATGTAATGCTCTTGGTAAAACTTGTCACCTGCAAGAATGTACAGTATATGCAATGATCTACTGTCTTTATACTTCTAACTTGTAGGGTGTAAAAGTTAGTTGTCATTTAAGCAACAAATCAAAAGCATTGTGGCGATGTTTCATGTCACAGGAGTAAACACAGTTTTCATTAATAGATGACAAAATAATTAACTGTAAAGTAAAGACTGATAAATTGGATTATATTTAAGTTTAAAACTTTGAATATAAAGAAGACAACTTCTAGAAAATGGAAAGGAAGTCTCAGTGCGGTAGAAGATATTTTCAATACATCTACCTGATAAAGGGCTTGTATCTAGAATACATGTATATATACATGCATGCATATATATACATATATACATGTATATATATATGAATTATGAATTTCTACAAATCAATAAAAATGATAGCCCCACAGAGAATAAGAAGTTGAACATGTCCTCCACAAAGTAAGATATCCAAAGAAATAATAAGCATACGAAAATGTGTCAAATCTACTCATTCTTTAGGAAGACACACCGTATACACATAATAAGAAATATGTACACTGAAATGGTTAAAAATATGTTCTCAATACCAAGTGTTGGAAAGGACTTATGTTAACAGGAAATCTCATATGCTGTTGATAGCAATTTGATACATCTGCTTTTGAAAATTTCCAGTACCAACTAAAATTAGATCACACTTAATTAAAAAACCAACAAAAAACAGCTTCATATGTTCATCAAAAGACATGAAAAATGCTCATAGCAATGCTATTATAGCAGGATAAAAGAAAACTATCCATATTATCCATATCATCAGAAGAATGGATGGATGCATTATTATATTCAAAGAAGAGAACTATAGAAAAATGGAATGTACAAACTGTATCCAGATCAATGCTTCCCTCAAAATACTGTTGATCAAAAAAAGGCAGACAAAGAAGAATGAATGCTGTATTATTTGGTTTGCAATAATTTCATAAACAAGCAAGACTCATCTATGCTGATGCAACTCAAGAGAACAGTTTGTTGAGAAGCAGAAGTACCCGGAAGGCGCAAGAGAGGAACTTCTGGGGTGCTGGTAGAGTTTAATTTTTCCAACTGGGTGGTGAGTGTGTCAATGTGTTCATCTTCTAATGATCTAACTGAACAAAGTTCACTTTGCTGTCCTACTTAAAAAATAATAATAATTAAACAAAACCTCAGGTCTGTCAAGTCAAACATCTAAATATTATACCAATTGTTATCATGTCTGAATTTTTATTCATTGAATAAATGAATTTTATTCATTGAACAATGAATTTTATTCATTGATATCATGTGAAGAATTTTTCACAAACTATTTTGTGACATGAACAACCCTTGCTATACCTTGCTTTTAACAGACATTTTGGCTTTGAGTTTCTTTTTGGGGTAGTTTAATTCTTTGTAAGGACTGATATTTTATGAATTTAATTCAGTTTTAGTGATCTGATAAAGATAAAAGATAAAATTACTTTATATTTAACATAAAATGTAACATTTCTTATTTCAAAAAAAAAACATGGAAGTGTTTTGCAGATGTAATGGACATCTATAATTAGTTGACTTTAAGTTGCAGAAACTTTCCTCAATATGGCTCCTTTGGACACTTTTATATATGAAAGGTAAATTATAGGATTTCAGTGATCCTACGTTACTTTCATCTTGGAATATTTTGCTTCTCATCATATTAGAAATTATTTTATCATTACTCACGAATGATTCCCAACTATCCTAAAAGGAGACAAGAAGAAAATTGAATCACCTAGAATGATGTAATGGTAAAATAAATTATCAATATCACATCATCTTTCAGTGTTTTAATTGGGTTGTCCAAAATATTTCAGTATATTATAAAAAGTTGTAACATAAGTCTAGAAACATGATTTTTGTAGCCCTTTTTTTAATACAGTATTCATTGAATTCTCTGAAAATTCAGATTAAAAAACTTTTTTTGCCAATAGCGCAAAGAGAATGACAATCTCAATTATTATATAAATCAACATGTAAATGCATAGAGAGAGAGAGCAACACTTTAGATACTAATTATAATGAAAAAATTAATTATGTAAGAGAAATTTCAGACTATATATCATCAGATGAAAATATCCCCGATGGACTTCCTCAAAATCAAGAAGCAGTGAGTGAACAATATATTTCTAAAAATGAAAGAGATATGTGATACTCTCATCCAGTTGGTTATTCAACAGGAAGAATTTTTCACAAACTATTTTGTGACATGAATCTGTACTGTAATGTGTCAGTGCATTCTTGATTTTTATGTTGCTCATGCATCAAAATTTACTTAATAAGATTCATAAGTGGACAAGTGCTGAAGACAAGTGTGCTGGTTCATTTTATGTGTCAATTTGGCCGGGCAGTTATTCAATCAAACATTAATCTACATATTGCTGTGAAGGTATTTCGGAGATACGATTAACATTCACCATCCCTTGATTTTAAATAAAAAAAGATTATCCTCAGTAATCTGGGTGGCCTCTTCCAATTAGTTGGAAGTGTAAAACTGAAGTTTCTACAGGAGGAGGAAATTAGCACAGTATCAGCTTCTGCCAGACTACACTTTCCAGCCTGCCCTTCCTGACAGGCATCTCTACAAATTTTGGACTCATCAAGCCATTCCTTTACTTGCATAAACAAATTTCTTAAAATAAATCTATATCTCTCATATGCATGTGTATTTATGTATATATATGTGTATATATATATATATATATATATATATATATGATCTTATACACATAAAAGTATGTACTATAATTTATATATATAATTTTATACATACAAAAGTATATGCTATAAACTCAAACATACATATAAAATAAATCAATATTAGATATCTATAATTTATAGATACATATAAATTCTATTATGCACACACACACACACACACACACACATATATATATATATATATATATATATATACATACATAGAGAGAGAGAAAATATGTATATATAATCTCCTACTGGTTCTCTTTTCTATGGTCAAATCCTAAGTAATAGAGCAGATGTGTATAAAAAGTTAATTGGAAACATTGATTATATGGAAATTTAAAAATATAGTTAATGATCATTCCACATCTTATTTGTAAACCTAAAATTGAAAATGTTTTGCAATTCTAGACCAAAAATGGTGGCCAACATGTCTGCAACAACATTATGGCTCTTACATGTTCAAAAACATTGTATTTTGATGACTCAAGAGCATGAAGAAGAACCAGAAGTAATGATAAGCTAGACTCCATTTGAGTATTCGAAATCAAGACTCAGTATTTACAAGGTTAATGTGCTCCAGCTTCATTCATGTGAGTTGCATTCAAAGAGCAGTGCCTATTTCAGATATATATGCCTTTGCTTTACCACCAGGAAATTATGGAATAAAAAACATGGGTTTGCTATGTTTAAATTCTTATTAACATTTTTAACGAAGTTGCTTTAAAAAAAGTTTTCCCTATGCCTTTACTCTTAGTTTTGTAAATTATTTGTAAGTAATTTTAAGATATTTAAAATGTCCACTATATCCAGATGGCAAGTGGTGATGCCTGCTTTTCCAGGTATAATGAGGGCCAAGATGGCCTTTGCAAATAATTTTTTGAGCAAAACTACCCACGAAATGAAACTAAACTAAAGGTTTGATTTTCTTCCAGGATCCTAATAGATTCAAAATGGCTGGAGTGAACTGGGAGAGGGGAGCCTGTCTACATACATTGGCACATGGGTCTTCAGGAGATAAAATAGGTAAGAAATGGGTTAAGTTTGTAAGGTGATGGTATTACCAAAAAGACCATGAGCTTACATTCAAAACACAATGTCCTTGAGCTCACATTACTATGAGTGAGAAGCAAGCAGAGGAGTCTTCTATCAGCCAACACTCAATTCAGGTGTGTCCAAAGAGGATGATGAAACTAGGGCTCTCACACTGGAAGGAAAGAGCCTTGGAGAACTGGGACTGGGAAGTCCTTCCAAGGACCAGGAACAGACCCTAATCGGGAAGATTTCCTTCCCGGGGGGGAGGAGAACTACGACAAAATCTGTAAAGGAATTGTGACGGTTATCATTCAAAATGAGAATTTTTAGTGAGATCATCTACTTTGTGCATCACCAGTACACAGAGGTAGCATGTGGTTCACAGATCTTTAGATGAGAAGGATCTACGTCTGCACCTAATGTAGTCTAACCACTACCATTAAACACCCACAGACCTGCACTTTGAACTTTATGCTGTGATTGCTTGGAATTTTGGGTTGGTTGTCTATTTTAGAAAGAATGAGCCGTCAGACAAGCAGACCCTTGTAAATGTTGATATGGTTCACCGAATAATTTGGCACATGGAAGTTAGTTCTTCTTGACCTCTATGTACTATTTGGGGATAAGCAACTAGCTTTGGCTGGTGAGATTTGAGTAGAAGAGACATCTCTCACTGTTGAACCCAAACATTTAATTGTCTATTCACATCTAGTCATAGCTACCCTTCCCTTGTGCCATAGTGATAGGCGATATTTTAAATAGTAGCTGTTCTGTCAGCTTTGATTTTAGTGTAATCCATGAGCCAACTTGAAAAGGTCATGTGAGAAATCATGCTTTGATTTTATCAGGCAGTAACATCCTAAGTCTGTTAGTTATTGTAGTGCAGCCTGACATGCTTCCTGTCTTTTCTTTCTCTGGTTGCTCTGTGTTGGTTTCTTTTGCTGACCTCTCTCCCTCAAATTAAACCTCACATCGTAGCGTCTGGGTCCCCTTTCCTTTCCTATCTATATTCTCTCTTGGTGGTACCACATCCACTCCAGTGACTTAAAATATCATCTTTATGCTAAGAAACCCAAATTTATGTTCCCAATTCAGACCACTCATCTGATCTCAATATTCACAGTTTTTATTCCCTGTTAAATATTTGCACTTGGATATTGTATAGATTTCTCAACTGTTGACATGGCCACACTGGAACGTTCCAACACACCTCTGAGTAAGCAAGTGCTTCTCCCGGTCTTTCTATCCGTTAACCAGCTCTCTCTCCAGTTGCCTCAGCCAGAAAGATAATAATCTTCCTCGAATCCTCTCTTGTCCCAAACCTTCATATCTCTTTTTTTTTTTTTAACTTTTTTTTAACGTTTATTTACTTTTGAGATGGAGAGAGACAGAGCATGAACGAGGGAGGGTCAGAGAGAGAGAGGGAGACACAGAATCTGAAACAGGTTCCAGGCTCTGAGCTGTCAGCATAGAGCCTGACGCGGGGCTTGAACTCATGAGCAGTGAGATCATGACCTGAGCCGAAGTCGGACGCTTAACCGACTGAGCCACCCAGGCGCCCCTTCATATTTCCTCTATAAGCTGGACCTGGGAGTTTTTCTCCAAAATAAATCTTAGATGTGTGCACTATTCTCAATTGACACCATCATTCACTTTGGGCTGAGCTCTCCGTCTTCCACCAAGACGCCACAGGAGGTCCCTGGCCACCCCTGTGCTGCCACTTGTAAACCCTCCAGCCCATTTTCCACACAGCAGCCAGGGTGATGGTTTGTAAAAGAAAATCTAGCCATCATACTCTCTTGATTTTGATATGCATGCAAAGTCATCCAATGCCTTTGCTTTGCTCTTGAAATAAAACCAACGTTCTATACCTCGTAATCCTATCCACTTTTAAAAACATTACTAAGGACTCAACCTCCCTGCCTTTCTGTATTCCAAACACACTGGCCTTTTCTTTTTCCTCCATTCATTGAACGGTTCTGGCCCTTCTTGACTCACATTGTTGTACTTACATCAGCTTATTATGAGGCTGGCATCTTCCTACCATCCCATTTCAACATCTATATCCTCAGCGAAGAGTTATCCATCCCTTTAATCGAAACTAGAACCGTCCAAGATAGCTCCTTTATTACTTGTGTCCTAGAACCTTATTTATTTTATTCTTTGCATGAATTACTAGCTTGTAAATGTTGCATTTTCTTGCTTACTGTCTTAGTCCTTTTCTCCTCCACTGCTATATAAGCTCCACAAGGATGTGGGTTAACCATGTCTGTCTTCTTCCTGTTTGTACATCCTTAAAACCCAGCACCATGCCAAGCAGACGGTGATAGTTCAAGTATTTGTGGAAAAAAAAAAGTATTTATTTTGCAACTCCTTTGTTTTAATAAGTTATATGAATTTGTAATTGTAAACTAAAACAATGTGGTAAAAGATCACATTTTTTCCAAGAAAATGAATTATGCCATTCAAACTTGAAGATTACAAAGTCGCTTTCCACTGCTTGGCCAAAACAAATTCCTTCATCTGTTTATTATAAATTTTTGAAGAGGTATTAGTTAAGAATTTTTTTTCTTTGTCCGATACGAAAGAAAAGTCTCATACACTGAATTCTAAGTAACTCCGCACATTTTTCAATATGAACATTTCTCATGGTTTTAAATAGGATTCTGAAGTAAATAAGGTTTGCTCTGTGTGCTTATGCTGGAAAGAAAGCCAAAAGTAATAAATAAATAAACAAATAAAAAGAAACACGTAAGTAAAAAAAAAAAAAAGTGAGAATAAGTGTCTGGCACGAAAAATAAAGAATTGTGTAAAGTATAAGTGAGAATAGAGGGCACGTACCAGCCTGACCTCTTTCTTCAGGAAATGCACATAAAAAGAAAACCTGGTTTGCTTGCTGTATTGTAATTCTGTTTATTCATTTGCCTCTTGCCTCTAGGAGCAAGCACAGACAGATCCATAAATTATATGATTTAACACAAAGTCACTTTTACTCCTAAAATGCAAACATATGGAAAGTGCAATAAACATTTCCTAAATTATGTGTGAGTGTATTAAAAATAGCTTGCGAGAACCTTGGTTTTGCGGGAATAACATATATTTTCCATTCCACTAACTCCAAAATTCTATGTCTGCCCTCCAATATTAATCCATATGATTTACACAATTAAGATCTTGGGAGGTTAGAACAAATGCTTTATAAAAATAAAAGTTAATCATAGCTGATGAAAATGGTAACGGAGGAGGCTGCCAAACTCCCCTTCTCCCCCAGACAGACCAAATATACAGCTACACACAGAGCAATTCCCTCTGAAAGAGATCCAGAAACTAACTGAACAACTCCTACATGCCAAGAAGATGAGAAACCACCTACATCAAATGGGATAGGAAAAACTGAGACTCATTCTCACCATAAACCTCACCATCAGCAAAATGCCACAGAACTGGGAGGAAACCCCCAACTCTCAGCTTCTCCCTGAGGACTAAGGGTTTGAACGGTGCATCTCGTGCTCCAACTTTTAAGAACCTCACCATAGGGATAGGCCCCCAAACATTTAGATCTGAAAGCCAAGCTTGCTTGTGTCCACACGACCCACAAGACCGTAGCAAACAAAGAAGCCATACTTAATGGGCATGCCAGCTCTCACAGCAGCTCCCCTCATGGCTGAGTGCAGAGGGAACAGGCAAAATCAAGTATTTCCCAGTCTTTTTCTGAAAGGGGTTTATCTGTATTCTTTACAAGCTGCTGTCTAAGGATCAGGCTTTTAACTTGAGCAGATAGCGAGAGGCTGGCTGTTATGCTCCCCAGAGATCAGGGAAGCCAATGGACACCTCTTCCACCTTCTCTTTTCAGCCAGCTCCAACAATAAAACCAAGTTACCAGTATCTCCCCAGAAGAAGTTTCTGTACACATCTGGTGCCCCAGCTTTTGCAGGTGCCACTCAAGAGACTGGCCCCTGGAGTGCGCATCTCTGATAGCTAATAGAACTTGCATTCATGAGTCCCGCAGAATGGGAACAAACAAAAAAGCAGAATTTAAGATTATTTTTTTTAGAAAGAGAGAGTGAGGGAGGGGCAGAGAGAGAGGAAGACAGAGAATCCCAAGCAGGATCCATACTGTCAGAATAGAGCCCCACATGGGACTTGATGTCAAAAATCATGACATTATGACCTGAGCTGAAATCAAGAGTCAGATACTTAAATGACTGAGTCATCCAGGAGTCCCAGAAGCAGTTCTTAATAGGTGGAAAAACACCCTTCCTCTATCCAACCCCTAGTTATACACTTGGGCCCAGTGGAGAGAAAACAGAAAAAATCCCCATCTCCCAGTTTCTCCCCAGAAGGAGTTTAACTAAATATATTTCCAAATGTTAATCAGCCTGACTCTAGGTACTGTCTCTGATTTTCCTCTTTGAGGGAGGTCTTCGCACACCCTAAGCTACAGGGAGCAAATCATAACAAAGAAGGCATCTTGGACAATGAGAAAAATTTGACAGTCAGCCAGGAGCTTGGGTTGGACTCACTCATGAGGTTCACCTACAAGAGACCACTCTGCCAAGACTGGGAGAAGTTATTTTATCTGACATGAAGAAACTACCACAGAGAGTAAATAAATAAATAGAGGAATATGTTTGAAACAAAACAATATAAATCTCCATAAACAGATGTTAATAAAACGGCGTTAATGATTTAACTTCCAGAGAGTTGAAAATAATGTTTGTCTAGTTGCTCACCAAGATCAGAAAAGCGATGTATGAACATTGGCAGAATTTCAACCAAGAGACAGACAATATTAAAAAGCAACAAACAGAAATTACAGAGGTGAAGAATATAATAGCTGAGCTAAGATATTTAATAGAGTGTTTCATGCTAGATTGACTGGAAGAAAAAATTAATTCAAAGACAGGTCAATGGAAATCATCCAATCAGAGGAGCAAAAAGAAAAAAAAAATGAAAAGAGTAAGATAGCTTAAGGGACTTATGGGGCACTACTAGGAGGACCATTACGCACATTATAAGTGTCTCAGAAGAAGAGACACAGAAAGGGGCAGAAAGCTGATTCAAAGAAATAGTGGCCGAAAAATGTCTCAGCCAGGCGAGAGAAACACACATTCGAATTGAGGAAGCCCAGAGTTTCAAAGAAGATGAACCCAAACATAATGACACAGAGACATGCTATAATTACATTTTCAAAACTTAAAAACAAGGAGGGAATCTTAAAAGCAGAAAAAAAATCCTTGTTACATACAAGGGAATCCCCATGAAATTATGAGCAAAGTTTTCCATCAGGAACTTTGCAGGCCAGAACAGAGTAGGATGATGTATTCAAAGTTCAGAAAGAAAAATATTGCCAACCAAGAATATTCTCCCTGCAAAGGTGTCCTTCAGAATTGAAGGAGATGTGAAGAGCTTTCCTGACAAACAAAAGCAGAAGGAGTTCATCACTACTAGATTTGCCTTGCAAGAAATGTTAAAGAAAGTTCTTTAAGTCAATATGAAAGGACAATAATTAGTAACAGGAAAACATATGAAAGTATAAAGATAAAAATATTATAGTCAGTTTCAGAATACTCCAAAGTTGTGATGGTGGGAGGTAAGTCACTTATAACGCTAGAATAAAAGTTAAAAGACAAAAATATTAAAAATCATTATAACTATAATCATTTGTTAATGGATACACAATATTAAAAAATGTAAATTGTAACATCAAAAATAAAATGTGGGGGAAGAGAGTGTAAAATGTAGAGCTTTTCTATGTGTTTGAAGGTAAGCTGTTATCAGCTAAAAGTAGACTTTTCAAAGATGTTTTATGGAAGCCTCATGGTAACCCCAAAGCAAAAGGATGCAAAAGGATAGAGAGAAAGGAATCAAAGTATACCTTTACAGGAAATCATCAAATCACAGTGGAAAAGAACACGAAGGAAGAAAGAAACAAAGAAGTTACAAACAGCCCAAACACAATTCTCAAAATAGCAATAGTCAGTCCCAATGTATCAATAATTACTTTAAATGTAAATGGACTAAATCATCCCATCAAAAGACATAGAGTTGCTTAAAAGATAGTAAAATAGAACCCAACTGTAATGCTGCCTAAATGCAACTCACTTCAGCCTTAATTACACACATTGACTGAAAGGGAATGTTTGGGGAAAATATAGTACATGTCAATGAAAGCTAAAAGAAGGCAGAGTAGTACGTCTATCAGACAAAATAGAATTCGAACCTAAGACTATAACGTGAGACAAAGAAAATTATTATATGAAATGATGAATTCTTCAAGGATATAACATTATTATTTATATACCCAACATAAAAGGACCAAAATATATAAAGCAAATATCAATAGATTTGGATCAAGAAATAAAATAGCAAGGGTCATTAAAAATTCACTTTCAGCAATGGATAGATCATCCAGACTAAAAAATCTAAAAGTAAATATTAGACTAATACTACAAGTTAGACCAGATAGACCTAGAAGACATATTGCAGAACATTCCATAGGACAGCAGCAGAATACACATTCTTCTCAAGCATACATGGAACATTCTTGTGGAGTGTCTTGCTTTGATGTTGATGGCTGCTTGACTGATCAGGGTGGTGGTTATTGAAGGTTGAGGAGGCCATGGCAATGCTTAAAATAAGACAATGAAGTTTGCCACATTGACTTTTCCTTTCGCGAAACGATTTATCTGTAGCATGTGATGCTGTTTGATATCATTTTACCTACAGTGAAACTTCTTTCAAAATTGGAGTCAATCCTCTCAAACCTGCTGCTTCTTTATCAACTAAGTTTCTGTAATATGATAAATCTTGTTTTGTCATTTCAACAACCTTCACAGCATCTTCACCAGGAGTAGATTCCATCTCAAGAAATCAATTTATTTGCTCATCCGTGGGAAGCAACTCATCTGTTCAAGTTTGGTCATGAGAGGCATTAATTCAGTCACATTTTTAGGTTCTAGTTTCTTCCTATTTCCACCACATCTGCAGTTTTTTTCTTCATTAAAGTCTGTAACCCCTCAAAGTCATCCATGAGGGCTGAAACGAATTTCTAAATTTATCTTCATGTTGGTATCTTGACCTCCTCCCATGAATCACAAACTTTCTTAATAGCATCTAGAATGGTGACTCCTTTCCAGAGGTTTTCAATTGACGTTGTTCAGATACACAAGAGGAATCACTATCTATGACAGCTATAGTCTTACAAAATGTATTTCTTAAATAATAAGACTTGAAGGTCAAAACAACTTCTTGACCCATGGGCTGCAGAAAGTATGCTATGTTAGTAGACATGAAAACAACATAAATATGATTGTACATTGATTGTACATTGTACAATGACAATATGATTGTCATTGATCAATAATCCTGTGAAAAGAATCATTTGTTTTAATTTTTATTGTTTATGTATTTTTGAGAGACAGAGAGACAGACAGAGTGTGAGTGGAGGAGGGCAGAGAGAGGTATAATCTGAAGCAGGCTCCAGGTTCCGAGCTGTCAGCACAGAGCCCAACGCAGGGCTGGAATTCACTCACCGTGAGATAATGACCTGAGCTGAAGTCCGACACTTAACCAACTGAGCCACCCAGTTGCCCCCGAAATAATCTTTTTTTTTTTTCTGACCAGTAAGTTTCAAGAGTGGGCTTAAAGTATTTAATAAACTATACTGTAAACAGTTGCGCCATCCGCCAAGCTTTGTTGTTCCACTTATAGAGCACAGGCAGAGGAGTTTCAGCATAATTCTTAAGGGCCCTGGGATTTTCAGAATTGTAACTGAGCATTGGCTTCAACTTCAAGTCACCAGCTGTATTAGCCCTCAACAAGAGTCAGACTGACCTTTGAAGCTTTAAAATCAGGCATTAACTTCTCTCTAGCTATGAAAGTCCTAGATGGAATCGGCTTCCAATCTGTCCTACCTACATTGAAAATCTGTTATTTAGTGTAGCCACCTTCATAAATTATCTCAGCTGGATCTTCTGGAGAACTTGCTGCAGCTTCTACCTCAGCACTTGCTGCTTCATCTTTCACTTTATGTTACAAAGATGCCTTATTTCCTTGAACCTCATGAACCAACCTCTGCTTGCTTCAAACTTTTCGCCTGTGGCTTCCTCACCTCTCAGCCTGCATGGAATGGAAGAGTTACAGCCTTGCTCTGGAATCAGCTTCAGCTTAAGGGAATGGTGTGACTGGTTTGGTCTTCTATCCAGATTACTAAAACTTTTTCTGTATCAGTGATAAGGCAGTTTTGCTTTCTCATTCGTGTGTTCGTTGGAGCAGAACTTTTAATTTCCTTTGAGAGCTTCTCCTTTGTAGTCACAACATGGCTAACTCTTTAGTGCAAGAGGCCGAGGTTTTGACATGCCTTTCTCACTGAGCTTAATCATGTCTAGCTTTTGATTTAAAGTGGGAGATATGTAACTCTTCTTTTCACTTGAACATACAGAGGCCATTGTGGGATTATTGATTGGCCTAATTTCAATATCACTGTGTCTCAGGAAACAGGGAGAGTCAAGCAGTGGGAGAGAGATATCCCATCAGTGGAGAGTTCAGAACACAAACAAAAATTTTTTTTACAATTGTTTTCTGTCTTAGATGGGCACGGTTTCTGGTTCCCCCATAAAAGATCTCTAATCCCAGGTCACCCTAGCAAATATAAAAGCAATTAAAACTTTGAAATATTAAGAGAATTACCAAAAGGTGACAAAGAGACACCTAAGTGAGTAATTGCTGTTGGAAAAATAGCACCAATACACTTGCACAAAACACAGTAAAATGAAGTATGTCTGTATGTACACATATATGCATACAATGGAATTCAGCTCTGAAAAAGGAGAAAACCCTGATGCTTACAACAACAAAGATGTACCTGGAGGGCATTAGCCCAAGTGAAATAAGGCAGATGGAGCAAGACAAATACTGCATGGTATTGCCTATATGTGAATACTAAAATTGCTACGACTACTACCACTAATGATAATAAAAGGTTGAAGTGAGAGAAACAGAGTAGAACTATAGTAGCCAAGGGATTGAGCAGGGTTGGTAAGTGGGTCAAACTTTCAGTTGTAAGATAACTAAGGTCTGAAGATCTAATATGTAACATGGTGAGTGCAGTTGATGATACTGGAGTATGTAACTGAAATATGCTGAGAGTGTAGTACATAAATGTTCTCAAAAAACAAAACAAAACAAAACAAAACGAAAGCAAACACACACACACACACACACACACACACACACACACACACATGGTGACATGCTAAATTTAAGCACATTTGTCAGTCCAAAAAGAGAAACTGATAAGAATTCCTTCATAAAGGGAAGAGAACATGGAAAAGTTCAGCACCAAATCCCTGCCCTGTGATGGGGTATGGGAAGTGCAGCCTAGGGAAGACCCAAACCTAGCACCACTCTCGGGGGTCCAAGTAAAGTGATGAATTTATAAGCTAATTCAAAAAAAGAAATACTTTTACAACGTGTGTAAACCATGGTGTATCTAACCATCACATTGTACACTTTAAATGTCATACAATTTTATGTATCTATTACACCTCAGTTAGACTTAAAACCAAAACAAATTAGTGAATTTGCATATGTACATTTCTCGACGAGTAATCTTTATTCTACTTTTGTACTATTTTGTTAAGATGTTTGACACATAATTTCTCATGGAACTTGGAAAAAAAGCATATAAATAGGCTTCATCCTAAGGAAGCATAATTAATAAGTTTGGAATTATTCTTTTAAAGTTGCATTTTCTAAAAGGACCACAGAGGATTTTAATGTACAGGCAGGATTGAAAATCATCATTGTAATAAATGAATATAATCAGTGTCTTGGGTACCAACCTTATAAGAGAGTAAACATTTAACATTTTTATCTCATATAATAAATATGAGAATGTTTGAGTGAAACATAAAGAGAACTTGACTAAGGTCAAATCTCCCAGAAAGTGACATAGACAAAATTCAGCTTCTATTATGAACTACCTGTTTCTGCTGCCTCCCTTCCCACACACACAATGTATATGATGAAAACTTGAACCAGAGGAGTGGCATTAGGGAGTGAGACCTTTAGGAGGCTATTAATTCATGAGAGTGGAAACCTTATGATGGGGTTAATGCCCTTATAAGTAGCTTACTTCCTGTCTCTCTGCACTTGGCCATAAGAGTATATAAGGAGGTGGTCATAAAAGGTTATAAGGGTATCTGCAAACCAGAAAGCAGGGTTTCACAAGATATTAGATCTTCTAACACCTTGTTATTGGATTTCCCATCCTTCACAACTGTGAGAAATAAATGTTTTTTGTTTAAACTACCCAGTTTGTGGTATTCTGTTATAGTAGCATGAAGTGAATAAGACAGAAATTAGCATTGAGAAGTACGCTGCTGGTGTAACAAATATCTAAAAATGTGAAAGTGGTTTCTGAACCGGCTGGTGGGTAAAGGCTGAGGGGTTTTAGGTGCATGCTAAAATAAAACAACATTGATTGCCAGGAAGGAATTTTTAAGAGATTCTGGTGAAGAAGAAAATGAAGATGAAGACTAAGATGAAGATAAGGAAGAAGGAGAAGAAGAAGGAGGAGGAGGAGAAGAAGAAAAAGAAGGATGAGGAGGAGGATGAGGAAGAGGAGGAGGAGGAGGAGAAGAAAGAGGAGGCAGAGAATGAGAAGGAGAAGAAGAAGAACAAGAATAAGAAGAAAAAGAGGAAGAAGAAGAGGAAGAAGGAGGAGGAGGAGGAGAAGGAGAAAGAGAAGAAGGAAGAGGAGGCAGAGGAGGAGGAGGAAAAGAGGTAAATCTTCTATTTTCTTCAATAACAGATAAATAATCATGTATAGAATGCTGGTAAAAGCATGGACATGAGGTCTCAGTCAGAAATGTGGAACAGGTTATGTTATTGGACTATGAAGAAAAGAACATCTTTGTTATAAAGTGGAAAATATCTTGGCTGAATTATGTTCATGTTCTAGTATTTGGTGGAAGGAAGAAGTTGAGAGTGATAAAGTTGAATGTTTAGCTGAGAATGTTTCTAAGCAAAATGCTGAAGGAGTACCTTGTCTCTTCCTGACTGCTTATAGTAAAATTCAAGAAGAGAAAAATGAATTGAAGATGGAATTATTAAGAGCAAAGAAACCAGAGCTTAAAGATTTGGAAAAATCTCAGCCTGTGAACATTGAAAAAGCTGAGAAAGCATGTTTGGAATCAAGCACTAAGTATGCGACCCAGCAAACATTTAATAAGGAGATTAGTATGGGACCTAATCAATTACCCCAGCAGAAAAGCTGCCTACGTGAAGTGAAGAGGAAAGAAATGAGGTAAAATGAAGGAAAGTTGTTAGACTTCTTAGATTCTACAAATAGTAGAGCTTTTCTACTTGGAACTTGTGCTGTGGGGATAGCCCCAAAGCCAATCTGGAGATTACCAACACCACAATCCAGGTTTCAGCAGGGCATGAAACCTCCAACAGAAGCATTGGGGATGGACTATCCTGGTAGAGCCCTGAAGGATGCAAGGAGAGCCCAAAAGAGCCATGCACGGTGTGGGCAGCAACCATGGAGCTGTAAGGCTAATGCTCCTACTCCAGAGGGCCTGGAGACTAGATCATTGAGCCAAAGAGAATTATTCTCAAATCTTAAGATCTCGTGGGATTTTTTCTTTCTGGGTTTCAGACTTCCTTGGGACACATCACCCCTTCCTTCTCTTCCATTTCTCCCATTTGAAATGAACATAAATTGTTTGGTTTCTAGGTTCACAGCTGGAGAGGAATTGTATCGCAATCCTCCCTTACACCTGATATAGACTTTAGAGTAGACGCTGTTGGAATGGAATGTATTTTACATGTGAAAAGGACATGAACTGTGGGGGGGGGGTGGGAAGGAGCAAAGGGAGGAATGCTATGGATTATATGCAAGTGTTCCTACAGAATTCATACTTTGAAACCCTAACCCTGAAGGAATGGTATTAAGAGGTGGGGCTTTGAGGAGGTACCTAGGTCATGAGGATGGAACCCTCAAAATGAGATTACTATCCTTATAAAAGGAGACATAAGAGAGCTTGTTCCTCTCTGCTCTCAGCCATTTGAGGACACGAGGAGGAGATGGCCATGTGCAAACCAGGAAGAGGGCTTGCCGCAAACATAGGACCTGCTGGCTCCTTGATCTTAAATCTCTAGCCTCCAGAAGTATGAGAATTAAGTGTTTGTTGTTAAAGCCACTCAGTCTATGGTATTGTGTTATAACAGCTTGAGCTAAGATTGCTTCTCTGCCTATATACCTAGGAAACTACCTACACTCTTTCTGTTTTTTACATTTAAATATTTTTTCAATCTTCTATATCTTTTACTTAAATGGCAGCTTTATTTTCTATTCACCCGTACTCACTTTGGGGTATTCTGTTCCTTTTTCATGGCTGATAAACACCGTGGCACTCTGGTAACAACAAAAGCGGTCTGAAATCTGACTATACCTAATAAATGTATAGAAACTAATCTTTCTCATTAAAAAAAAGTTTTTGAATTAAAGCAGAAATATTTGGTTACTAAAAAGAATGTAAAAACTAAACAAATTGGACTAAAAATCAAAATAAACACATGTCATCACTCAAGCAGAGCCCTTGAACCTGTTGTGACATTTTGTTCTAGTATTTTTTCCTTGAGCTATTTTATCCCCGTAATTATAATTTTCCTGCCTTAGCCTTTTGAACGAGTTACCAAATCCTGCTTGAAAAGAAAAATTTCCCCAAAGAATTTCTTCAGATGTCCTAGTACATGATTCACACCCATAATGAAGAACGATTATTCACTACAAATTGTAAAATAAAACGTCATCCTGTGATGTAATTATGATGGTAGTTCAGTCAGCTGAAGCTTACTAAAATGATGAATGTCTTCAGGTCTCTTGTAAAACTTCTTATGTGTAAGTCCAACATTTTCAGTCCAGCATCGGTTTTCTTTCTTGCATTTATTTATTTGTTTGTTTATTTAGTTAGTTAGTTAGTTTTTGCTTTTAATTGTCCTTCATCTCTTAAAGAGCTGGATTCTTCTCCTTCCTCTTTTTTGCCTTCACCTCTGATTTGCCTCCCCTTTCCTCTTCCTCTTTTATTTTATCTACATAAATGTGCTATGGTTTCCCATTTATAAAAATACGTGTCTAATTTTTATATGTCAGAACAACTTGCCCAGATATAGCAGTCTCAGATCCCCTTATTTGTAGATCTAAACTCTATATGTGAGTGCTAGCCTTTAGGTCAGAACCAGTGCCCGCTCAAGTTGTAACACATCTTTTCCTGTGTATGTGTGTGCGATGGGCATTGAGGAGGGCACTTGTTGGGATGAGAACTGGGTGTTGTATGGAAACCAATTTGACAATAAATTTCATATTAAAATAATAAAAATAAATATTAATAAATAAATAAAAACGTTATCAGGAAATTCTATGATGTTTCCCAAATCATTAAAATCATTCAAAATGTGTATGTTGAGATAGTTCTTTTTCAGAACAACTCTACTTGCTTCCATGAGTATTCTAGAGTCCATGATTTTCTACAGCCCACACCTTTTCTCAAGACTATTATTTGTACATGGGGCTCTGAATCAGATCCAGAGATATTTTTTTCTTTCTCAATATTATTTATTTCTGTGAAAGCCTTGATTATGGTGGTAAGAAATTCATGAGCAGTCAGTGCTTTTTATTGGTCTAATTATAAAACTTTTAAAGCACTCTTATTCCTTATAACAGCCCTGTAGTGTAGGAAAGCTATATATTAATTTTGAGAGAAGAATTTCAAAAGTTTTATTTAACATGAACACACTGTGTGCCAGGCAAAGGGAATACAGCACTGAACCCAAAATACAAAATATCTGTTCATGTCGACTCCTGTAATGGTGTAAAGGCAATACCAAAATAATATACAAACACAGAGTCTAATAGGTAGTAGTAAATACCAAGCAACAAGAAAGAAAACATGAATTATTACGGGGAGCATTTTAATTAGGAGTCAGAAATGCTTACAGAGAACGTATTTTTACAGACTGACGTGGGTTAGTAAATCCAAAGTTCCTGAAGTGGACATATGTATTATGTGTCCACTTAATAGCGAGAAAGCAGGGATAGCAGGATTAGGGACTAGTTTTAGGAGACAAAGTCAGAAAATTGAGAAAGGGAACAGATCATTTTGTGCCTGGAAGTTCATAGGATAAATTCTAGTGGTTTTCTCTGAGTGAGATGGTTTACTGCTGAAGTGGCCTAAGTAGACTGGAGTCACAAGGGAATTATATTTTTAAAAGATTGTGATGGCCTCTATGTTGAAAGTAGATCTTAAAGGTACAAGGGCAGGAAAAGAAGGAGTCACTTAGAAACCTATTTTAGGAATCTATGATGATGGTGTCTTTGTCCAGATTTGTGTTTCTGAGTGAGTTGAGGTGTGGCTGATGCTGGTTATGTCTGAAAGTAGGTGGTTAGAATTTGCTGATGAACCCAAGGGGGGTTATGACATAGAGAAAACTCAACAATAACCAATAGGAAAACAGTGTTGTCTCTGATTGGCATTGGAAGACCACAAGAAAGGTTGATCGGGTGAACATGGGGGAGGGGGAATGGATAACGGTAGCCAGGTTCTGACATGTTGATTTGGGAATCCTTATTAGACATCCAAGTAAATGTCCTAAAAGCCATTGAAAATACAAATGTGTCATTAAATGCTGAGGTCCAACGTGAGCATATAAATTTCAGAAGGATTGATCAACTTTACATGGTATTTAAATTTCAGGGTGAATAACATTACCTACTGATGAGTGTAAATAGAAAAGACAAGAGGTCCAGGGCACCTGGGTGGCTCAGTCAGTTGAGTGTCCAACTTCAGCTCAGGTCATGATCGCAGAGTTCGTGGGTTGGATCCCCACATTGGGCTTTATGCTGACAGCTGGGAGCCTGAAGCCTGCTTCTTCAGATTCTGTGTCTCCCTCTCTCTTTGCCCCTCCCCTTTCTCTTTCTCTCTCTCTCTCTCTCAAAAATAAGTAAAAAAGAAAAAGAAAAAGAACAAGAAAAGAAGAAAAAGAGGTCCAAAGACAGAGTCCTAGGACTCTCCAGAATTTAGAAACCCTGGATAGGAGAAAGAATGGGCAAAAGATCAATCAGAAATGTAGAAGGTGGGCAATATCATCAATAATGTTGTAACAACTTTGAATGGTGACAGATGGTAACTAAACGTATTATAGTGACCATTTTGTTATATATATACATATTGAGTCACTGTGTTGTATCCCTGAAACTAATATAATATTGTATGCCAATTATTCTTCAATAGAAAGGGAAAGGGAAGGCATGTGTGGGGGGTGGGGAAACAAAACGACAATGAGTTCGTATCACAGAAGTAAATGAAGAGAGCATTTTCAGAGGAAGACATGACATAACATGTCAAATGCTGCTGTTAATTTACAGTTAATGGAAAATAGACATAATGTTGCATCTAGTGATAAGAAGTGCTTATACACTTCTCATACACTGGCTGCTTTCACCTTGTGAAGTTAGAAGAGTGAAGTTGGTTGAAGAATGGTAGACGAGTAACTACAGAATAGTCTAGAGGTGGGAGTGAAAGGAGCAGGAGGCTGAAACTGGGTGGGCAGCATCGGAGCCCAGTTGAGGTCAGATCTCTGGAATTTCGAGAGGGACCAGGAGGTGTGGTCCATGCCTTCTCTGCAACTGCTGTTCGCCACCTGGGTTCCATTCAGAGCCTGGAATGGAGATGAGGATTTCACAGGGAGACAGAGGTTGGGAGAGCGGCTGCT
This sequence comes from Leopardus geoffroyi, assembly GCF_018350155.1. Classification (NCBI taxonomy): domain Eukaryota; kingdom Metazoa; phylum Chordata; class Mammalia; order Carnivora; family Felidae; genus Leopardus; species Leopardus geoffroyi. The sequence continues at coordinate 67,692,640 of NC_059331.1, read as the reverse complement.
GGCTATGAGGCAGTGTATGTGTTGAGAAACATTATAAAAGTGTGCTTGGAGCTGGAGCAGTACTTTAGCTCTTGGTTCAAGGAGAAAATGGATGTAACAGGTTGGTGGTGGGGAGAGCTGACCAATCTATTTCTTGGTCCGTGTCTTCACACTGTATTAACTCAATGCGGTATAGACCTGCTTGTGTGATGTTCTGCTTCTTCATTTTATTTTGCAATAAGAAGGTAGGTAATGATTTCAAAAAAATATATATATATATGTATATAAAATAAAAAGAAGTATTTTTAAATGGACCTATTGCATTAAACTGTATGTATGTATGTATGTATGTATGTATTCCATCTTCCAAGTTGGTAATGTCCAACTAATATTCCAGGCTTCATGGAACATTTGGTTTTTAAGGAAATGATAATAAGGCCTCCCTGGCACCCAGGCTCTGATTACATTTCAAAAGTGGTAGATATTGCTATTTGACTTTCATAGGATCAATATGGCCTAAGGAAGGATGATAATAAAAACAGATTTTGGTCTTCAAATAAGTAGCATTTGGGAAATGATACGACTCTCCATCAGAGTTCCACCATGCACACTGACATTCTAAGAAACTCCAAAAGATATCTTAGCATATCAAGCTCTAATTCAACTTTATCTTCGCTCAACATAGTTTTCTAGACCTATTTCATTTTAAAACCATTTTTGAACACTTCACATACAAATATGCTGAAGAACAGGCGTTAGAAGGTCCCTGGACCTGTACTCCCTGTGCACTCACCCCCCACTCTCTTAAGGGCCCCACTTTGTGAGCCTGCAGGGCCTCCTGAAGGGAATGACCCTTCCCCTCTTCCCCCTGCTCCAAGACGTCCAGCCATACCCTCATCAAGGGTTTCATGAAGTCCCCGGATGGATAGTGCCTCTGGCAGCACAAACTATACTAGAATTCTCCCCCTTCCAAAAACTAAATATGTGATCCAACCTCACACCGGGGGAGTCTGATAAAAGGCATCACCTGCATTTTGTCTTCTAGAAAATGAGTTTTCTGAAAAAATTAAGACATTGTGAAAATCCATAGGAGAAATGTAAATGTTTTTGTTCCAAGTCCTGTGTATCCCAGTGTTTGTGAAACGAACAGTATATTTAGTATATTTTCCAGGGGCAGAGGGTCTCCTTTTTTACCCAAGCTGATGTCCATTGCCTGACTTGGATACTGCCCCAAGTACATGTCTTGGGATCAGTGCACCTGTGGCTTATTATTTGAGACTCCTCGTATCAAACTCAGGCCATGTGTTATTTGCCTTGAGTGAGGCAAGCCTATTTGAAACTTTTTAAACTTTACCTCCATAGATTTGAGATCCAACACTATCTCTGCTCTCTAATAACTTCTATCCTTTATCTTCTTCTTGAGTCTCCCACTCATTAAATCATGATTGTTTTTTTTCTTTTTCCGGACAAGGGTCTGTAAAAAACGATGATGCATTTGTTCGGTAACGCGCCCCAGGGCTGTTTCTCTCCTAATCAGTATATATTCAGCTCCCAGAACTGAGACCTCATTTCTCAGAGTCTACCTCAGTGTTTAGCTGTGAGTGGTGGCTTAGCAGGAAACCAGATTAAGTTACTAAATCTCGACAGAAATGCTAAAGGCATTTCGCTTACCAAGGGGTTCCATGTGAGTGCAAACATTAAGCAGAAGTTGGAAAGGGGAAGAGAACTAACTATTCACCGAAATAATGACTGGAAATCCAGCAGATACAGTAAGCAGAAAAATGAATTCGAGATAAATAATGGAAGAACTTCAAATTAAGGGTTGTCATAAAAGGTGTGAAGATTAACTTTCCTAATAATAAATGGCAATTAGCCATTAGAAAGTAGGTCTCTATTGGGGCGACTGGGTGGCTCAGTCGGTTAAGCGTCTGACTCTGGCTCAGGTCATGATCTCGCGGTCTGTGAGTTCGAGCCCCGCATCGGGCTCTGTGCTGACAGCTCAGAGCCTGGAGCCTGTTTCAGATTCTGTGTCTTGCTCTCTCTCTGACCCTCCCCCGTTCATGCTCTGTCTCTCTCTGTCTCAAAAATAAATAAATGTTTAAAAAAAAAAAAGAGAGTAGGTCTCTATTATGTAAATTGGAGATAAAGAAGATACAATTATTGGATACAGGTGTGCACGTTCACGGTGGGAGGTTTTTCTAGCTTGTTCGGCCATACCTGGAGGCCACCGATTTCTCCACGAACTGAAGCCTGTCAACTTGGCAGACCTGAAACCGAGTTTGCGGTATTCATATTTATCTACTTGCCGATTTTCCTATTTCTAGTGTGAATTTCTATGCAGGCTGGGAAATGGCCCATTTCCAACCTGTTGCCTCGTTGTCATTTTTCAAAGCATGCCATTTTACTTTCAAACAAGTGGTCCAATTTGAATGAGACATCGGAGAATCACCCTGCTTGTTTCCCATGTATGTCCACAAAGGGTATGAGGAGACAGGCTGGGAAGGAAGGAAGGAAGGTTGTTCTGCCTTGTCTCATTCATATTGGCTTTTGCTTCAGCGCTTGAGATGTCGGGAGGTGCAACCAGGAGTTGCCACCCTGTGGTTTTCACCTTCTACCCAGGCCTCCCGGCTTTCTTACTGAGCGGGAACCAGGGAGACAGGATGAGGGATCCCTGCTTTTGACCTGGAATCTTTTCAAACCGGTTCTGAAGCAATGGGTGAGCCTTTTGAAAGCACACAAGGTAATTGCAGATCTACTCATAGCTGTTTGAGCCACAAGTGTTCCATGAACTTTGAATCAAATATGTACCCTGCATCTTTATACACATACCTGTATAAAGTAGCAGGGACAGAATAAAAGTATATAAAATAGTCAAGGGATGTTATATTCCAGTGCCTCACCAAACCTGCAATTAGATGTGTGAAACCAAAGCAAGATAAACATTTGGTTACCTACATTCAAGGGTGAGGGAAACAAGGAAAACAGAAAGAAATCAAAACAGTGACTAAAGTCAAATCTACTTATTTGAGGCAATTTACATCCTACCCATGAGGGGTGATAGTACAAATTAGTTAAAATCTTGGCTGTAAATGTCGCTAATTATTAGCCATGTGACCTAGGTCAAGTTATGTAACCTCTCAAGGCCTCGGTTTCCTTAACAGTAAAATGGGGATAGTCATAGTATCTGTGGCATGGAGTTGGGTAAAGATTAAATCAGTATGTGTAAATCCCCGAGAAGTGTACCTGGCACTGAGTAAACATTACATAAGCATTTGTTCTAAGATCATTACTTAAACCTCAGCCGCAGTAAAAGGTCACAGTAATGCAGTCATCAGTTTCTGTCATTGACAACTCTCTAGAACACTATGGAAAATTAGGAAGTATTCGAGTTTTCTGAGAAAGGGAAATAAATAACAAAGTGACATAAAGTTCATTAAGAATCAATTTATCTTGTCTTTATTCAGAACCTATTAATGGATATTGTGAAGGTGATTTTTTTTTTAAGTCTCAACATTGTAAAATGTTAACATTCTAAGCTGAGCTATCTAATTTCCAAATCCTTGGGAAAATCTGAGAAGACATTTAGAAAAAGGGAATCCATGGTGGCGGTCTAATGACCAACCTTTATGTGGAACAGAAACAAAAATTGTACTGTGTGGATTCAAAGCAAAAAAATTATAACACGAGTTTGAAAAGTTTGGTAAGTAGAAAATAAGCCTATTTATGCCTAAGATTTCGGGAGGCATGAGGATATGTCAAAGTACTAAATTATCTGGATACAACAAAGAGTCCCATGAAGACGAGAATCGCCTTTGAGTATCAAGGCAGGAAGTTGACAATGTACTTTCTTTTTTTTTTAAATATGAAATGTATTGTCAAACTGGTTTCCATACAACACCCAGTGCTCATCCCAATAGGTGCCCTCCTCAGTGCCCATCACCCACCCTCCCTCCCTCCCACCCCCCATCAACCCTCAGTTTGTTCTCAGTTTTCAAGAGTCTCTTATGTTTTGGCTCCCTCCCTCTCCAACTTCTTTTTTCCTTCCCTTCCCCCATGGTTTTCTGTTAAGTTTCTCAGGATCCACATAAGAGTGAAAACATATGGTATCTGTCTTTCTCTGTAGGACTTATTTCACTTAGCATAACACTTTCCAGTTCCATCCACGTTGCTCCAAAAGGCCATATTTCACTCTTTCTCATTGCCACGTAGTATTCCATTGTGTATATAAATCACAGTGTCTTTATCCATTCATCAGTTGATGGACATTTAGGCCCTTTCCATAATTTGGCTATTGTTGAGAGTGCTGCTATAAACATTGGGGTACAAGGGCCCCTATGCATCAGCACTCCTGTATCCCTTGGGTAAATTCCTAGCGGTGCTATTGCTGGGTCACAGGGTAGATCTGTTTTTAACTTTTTGAAGAACCTCCACACTGTTTTCCAGAGCGGCTGCACCAGTTTGCATTCCCACTGGCAGTGCAAGAGGGTTCCCATTTCTCCACATCCTCGCCAGAATCTATAGTCTCCTGATTTGTTCATTTTAGCCACCCTGACCGGCGAAAGGTGGTATCTCAGTGTGCTTTTGATTTCTATTTCCCTGATGAGGAGTGACGTCGAGCATCTTTTCATGTGCCTGTTGGCCATCTGGATCAGACAAAGGGCTAGTATCCAAAATCTATAAAGAGCTCACCAAACTCCACACCCAAAAAACAAATAATCCAGTGAAGAAATGGGCAGAAAATATGAATAGACACTTCTCTAAAGAAGACAACGTACTTTCAAAAAGATATCGATGAGATACTTATTTCAGATTTGCTCAAAAAAAAGTATTCAATTATCTGGAAAATAGGATTTATTTTGGGGATTCCTAGGAGTATTAGAAAAGAAGAGAGCAGGAGCGTTTGGGTGACTCAGTCGGTTAAGCGTCTGACTTCAGCTCAGGTCATGATCTCATGTTCCATGAGTTTGAGCCCCACGTTGGGCTGACAGCTCAGAGCCTGAAACCTGCTTCGGATTCTGTGTCTCTCTCTGTCTCTGCCCCTCCCCTGCTCACACTCTGTCTCTCTCAAAAATAAATAAATACATTAAAAAAAAGAGAAGAGGGTGGCTATGAATGGAGCATGAAGAGAAATTTGACAAGCATATTAAACTTTCGTGTTTGTTATTTCATTCTTTATTTTTCAGGACTTCCGTGACACGTTCTGGTATGTTTCGCTAAGATGGCTTTTAAAAACTAAAAAGAAAAAAAGAGGTAAAGTTTCAGGAGCTCTTAATGAAAACTAATGAAGAGGAACTAAACTAGGGCATCTAACAATTGGGAAGAAAATTGGGGAAGAATACAGAGACATTGCTGAAAATGATGTAAGGAACCAGATCATCATTGCCGCTTCAGGGGCCACCTAGACCTACCACAGTGGGGGAGAGGCAGAAAGAGAAGGAGACAACCCTAAGCAGGCTCCACACTCTCAGCTCAGAGCCTGACGCAGGACTCGAACTCACGAAACCATGAGATTACCTTAACTGGAACCAAGAGTCAGATACTTAATCGACTGAGCCACTCAGGGGCTCCTTGGACTTTGTACCTCTTACACTCACATTGTACATTGATTTTAAACAATAACAATGTTTAGTCAAATATCACTTGTTTCCCCCTCAAGAGTGATTCAGGAGCATTCTTTTCATCTTTCTACTTACAATAAACCGGTGGTAACTGGTTGGAAGTGGGAAATCAGAACAGTGAGGTTATACAAAAAAAAAATAATAAGGGGTGAGCCAACAGTTGCAAAATCCTGGGCTGAATGTTCAGGAAAGATGAGGGTACCATCCTTCTGAGGACACTGAATGTGAGAACAGACCTAAGCTGGGAGACTGACTAAAGATAAAACTTTTATTTTAGAGATGTTGAATCAGTGGCCTAATGTGGCACCGTGGACTGCTGTCTGCAGATCTTTTGATATTTCTCTTTGGAGCCCTGCAGAAATGTCAGGGTTAAAGACATAGATGGAACATGAACTATGTGGTTAATAGTTGGGTCCTAACAGAAAAAGCTAGTGTTCTAGAAGAACAGTGGAAAAAGCTAAACACTGAGTAACTTAAGTGATGATTAAAGAAGGAAAACCAGGAAAGAAGACCAAAAAGCATCAAGAAATTGAAGAGAGAGAGAGAGAGACTCCACATTTTTCAGGAGTAAAGCAATAGAAGGCTTATACTAAATGAAAGAATGGACAAAAGTGTGAAATAACTCATGTGCTTGCAATAAATCACGTTACGTGAGATAAGATCCAATTGGTTTGGCAATTAGGAAGTCTAATGAGATTTGAGGTAGCAACTTCATTGGAATTAGATGGTAAATCATTAAGAAAGAAGTGGGAACATTTATTGTCTACAAAATTGAAGTATTTTGTGATCAAATAATTAAAAACAAACAAACAAACAAAAACCCCTCAGTATGCAGTGTGTTTCCATAATCACCATGTGGTTTACAATATAGCAGGTACACTGGTAATTTTCCCTGCTGTTAATTGCATGCAAAAAAGGAAAGACGACAATATTAACAGTGTATGTAGCTTCTCAGACACCATCCCAAGGCTTGTGTTCTATGTCTAAGACTTTCAGTAAAATTATATGTATTTGCTTATATTCTGCTGAATCAAGTGAACTCAGACCTGACGGGTTATCAGCACAAATAAGAAAAGTACACACATTTACTCACCTGCACTATCTGTGCCAATCAAAAAATGTACCTAAATGTAATCTCATTTCAATCACCTTTGGATGGAATGCAGAGAAATTCTGAGTCTTTGAATATCCGAAAACATATTAATCTTGTTTTCAGACTTGATCAGTATTTTGGCTGAACATGGAAATCCAACCCCAAAACTGTTTCCCCAAGAATATTGAGGGCACTTGTCCAATGTTTTCTAGTATATATTGTTGCTTATGCAGGGTCTTTTTTTTTGTTGTTGTTCCTATTTCTTATTGTTTTGAGAGAGAGTTTAAAAAAAATGTTGCTTTCTTCACTCTTTTTCTTATTCTCATTCTCCCTCTGGAAGCTTTGAGGATTTCCATGGTTAAAGCTGGAGCCCCATCTTGTTCCAACAGTGTGCCTATGTATGAATTGTCCTGTGTGCCATTTTGTGAGTGACGTCATTATAAAGACCTGCCTTTTGTTGTTCTGGGAAGTTTTCTTATTTCACGCATTATTTTCCTTTCTCATTTCTCAATTCTGTGTTTCTGGAATTAGATAGATTACACTCTCACCCTTTTTTTCATGCCCCTTTACATTTTCCTCCTCTATTACATGTTTTTAATTTCTGTTTATGTTGAATTTTGGTCATTTATAGTTTAGTAGTCAATCTATTGCTTTCTTTTTAGTTGTCATATTTATTTTACAACCTTATTTTCTTCTTCTCCTTCTTCTTCTTCTCCTTCTTCTTCTTATTATTTTTACTTAATAGTCTATTTTTCTTAGTATCATTTTTTTAAATTTTTCAGCAACTTCATTTCTTTTCCATGACTTACTTGTTTCCTTTGAATAAATTGCACTAATTCCTTGTTGCAACTGAACCTTGATCCTTTCCTTTTGCACAATTTTCCTCAATATCTGTTAATCCTTGTGTTTTTACTCACTACTGATGAGTAAATACAGGGGTAGTAAAGTTTGGCCTGTGGCCGAATCCACCCTCCTCCAATGCTTCCATGAATAAAGTTGTGTTTGTTCATTTGTATTAATGTATTCATAGCAATTTATTCATATATTACCTGTGATCGCTAGCAGCTTTCCTAATACAACAGCAAAATAAAATAGTTGTCACGGACACCATATGGCCCTCAAAGCTTAAGATATTTGCTATGCAGGGGCGCCTGGGTGGCTCAGTCCATTGAGCTTCCGACTTCAGCTCAGGCCATGATCTCGCAGTTTGTGGTTTCGAGCCCTGCATCGGGCTCTGTCCTGACAGCTCAGAGCCTGGAGCCTGCTTCCGATTCTGTGTCTCCCTCTCTCTCCGCCCCCCAACTCCCACTCTGTCTCTCTCTTCTTCAAAAATAAATAAACATTAAAAAAAATTTTTTTTTAAAGATATTTGCTATGCAGCCTTTACAAAAAAGTAAAGACTCCGGAATTAAAAGATATCAGTTTTAAGTGTCCTCTACAGTTGGCACTGGCCTGTTGTTGGGTGTTTTTTGGGTTTTTTTCCTCGTTCTAGTGGAAATTTTGTCAGCAGGCTCTGCAGAAAGACATGGGGCTTGCGGGTTGTTTGCTTTTGCTTTAGGAGCAGGCAAATCAGAACAGAGACCTCAGTTCTGGTTGCTAAAATAGAACATTCTTTTAAAAGATAAAGACTCGAGTGTACTTTGCTCTTGGAAAAAAACCTAATTAGCATTTCTACTTATTTGCATTTTTGCTATTTATTATTCCTGTCTGAATTATTCTCTGCTCTGCTTTGAGGCCATGCAGTTCACAGGGTGTAGCCGCAGGGAAAACAGTGTCACCTGTCATTTCAGTCCATGGTCATTAATCATGAACTTTTTAGCTCAGGATCTTGAAAGCTAGTCCACAGCCCATTACCACTTTTTGTTGCATTTAGGATTTGAAACATTCACAGCACCCAGCTGGAAAGAACCCTTCTTATTCTGGAATGGCCAGCTGCGGTCACATTGGCAGTCAGTCCCATGCCATCCAGTTTCTGGCTCCCCAGACGTTCACAGAATCCACAGTCCCCTCCAGGGCCCCTTTCACATTTGCAAGCCTTGTCACAGGGACAACATTCCTTTCCTTGCATGTCTTCTGCTAAGCCAAAGAGGACTTTTTGGCTCAGCTGGACCACAATCTGAAAGTCAAGTTCTGCTCTGTGAAGGCAAATAAAACACAAGTGGAAAAGGATTTTGTCCAAGAAGCATTGTTTAAAACTATGTCTTGTTAGTATTCTTTTTTTCCGTGATATTCAAGTCAAGCATTCATCTGAACAGTGTAGCCGTTGCTCTTAACAGAGCCTCTCCCCGTGTCTGAGGTCTGGACTCTGGAACTGGACGGTTTGGCTTCACATCTCATCTCGGCCACCTCCTTGTTATGTGACCTTCAGCAGGTTACTGAAACTCCTGTGTCTCAGCTTTCTAATATGTACAATGGGGATAATAACAGTACTTCCCAGGATTGTTTTGAGGATGAAATCAGTTAATACACAGAAAACCCTTCCATCAGTAGCTGGGACCCAGCATTAACGTCGTGTATCCATTTGCTAATATTATAATGTCAATGATAGGGACAATCATGGTCGCGATGTAATGTCGAACATAGTCACAGCCTTACCTATTGTGAAAATACATGTTTACATGTATTCGGTACACTTAAAAATTAATGGCATAGAACTCAAGGTGCACATTTTTTAGTTGTTTTGTGTCATAAGTGAAATTGCTAACGATTTGATATCTCGACATGGTAAAATGGAAAACGTTCTTGCAGATGCATAAATGTACCTTGTGCACACCTGCAGACTAACAGCAGAAGTTACATTCCGTGGATCCAGTGGGACAATCAGCTCTCAAGTGCCCGATCAACATGTACAGCTAACACTACTAAGGGATTTAGTGATAAATGGAATTTATTCAAAGTACAATAACATTTCAGGGGTGCCCGGGTGGCTCATTTGGTTAAGCGTCCGACTTCGGCTCAGGTCATGATCTCATAGTTGGTGAGTTCAAGCCCGGCGTCGGCCTCTGTGCCGACAGCTCGGAGCCTGGAGCCTGCTTCGGATCCTGTGTCTTTCTCTCTCCCTGCCCCTCTCCCACTCATACTCTGTCTCTCTCTCTCTCAAAAATAAATCTACATAAAAAAAAACTCTTAAAAAAAGAGTACGCTTCTCAAAAATAAAATACAGTAACATTTCAAAAAATATATTTTAAGAGAAAATATATATTTAAGAGAAAAGCAGTAACTACATGCCAGAACTAATTCCTGTCATTTTATTTTCCCGAAATGTTTAGGAACACATGTTGGTATTGAAAGAAAAGAGCTAAAGAAGCAAGGATAGATTAAGAAACACTATCTTGGGGGCACCTGGGTGGCTCAGGTTGTTAAGTGTCCGACTCTTGATTTTGACTCTCATGGTTTGTGAGATCAAGCCCCGCATCAGGCTCTGTGCTGACAGTGTGGAGCCTGCTTGGAATTCCCTCTCCCTCTGTGCCTATCCCCCACTCGTATTCTCTCTTTCCCTCTCTCTCTTTCAAAATAAAAATAGACTTAAAAAAATTATCTTGTGAGAGATACAGGCCATTATCTTTTCAGAACTTGTCCTTGCATCCTAGAGGGCTTCTGTCTCTCTGAGCTGGGGTCTCAAAGTGACCAACAACTCCCGGGAGTGTTACCTGTGTGACCTGTAAAGCCAATGTTTCTGTGATTCTCTTAAGGCTTTCACAATCTCCCGACTACTGGTACCTGCCCGATCTGAGTCCCTTGCGATCAGGTCCTGTGAAGAAGGAAGGAACCATGGTCATAAGGTAACAAAAATCGTGATATCTTCAACGCCTCTCTCGGGGCTACCCCATGAGTTGCCGCAACCCAAACACTTGCGTGTGCTTGTGACAATCCCCAAGTTCACAACAGACGCGGAAATGAAGCACAACGTCATGTATAAATTCTATAATTTCTTAGAAGATATTAAATAATTTCCTAACACACTGATTGAATTATATTTAAATCCCTGTGTAGTTAACTTACGTCAAGATTTAAGTTGTTTGTCACATAGATAATACCAACATTCCTTAACTCTATGTAAACGTACGTTTGTGACGCCATGTGTTCTTCACAAAACACTTACCATTGGACGGTCACCTAGTTTCCGAGGCTTGTCTTTAAGTGAAGGGATGCAATTATGTAGTTTCTAAATTCCTAGGGTCTTCATTCCAATTATCCAAATATTCTGGTAATAGCCAGATCAGTCTGGATCACACTGAGGGATCACCATATCTGTAAACAGAGCGCAAATATTTTCTGAAGTGATAAAGATCTCTAAACTTTTTTTTTTTTTTTTAAGTTTATGTATTTATTTACGAGAGAGAGAGAGAATGAGAGAGAATCCCAAGCAGGCTCGATGCTGTCACCACAAAGCCCAACATGGGGCTCCGATCTCACAAACTGTGAGATTGTGACCCGAGCCGAAATCAAGAGTTGGACGCTTCACCGACTGAGCCACCCAGGCCCCCGAAGATCTCTAATTTTTTAACTAAGAAAAACTCTTTACTACAAGAAGAAATCTAATATGAAATGAAAAGAATGCTGGTGGGAAAAAGAAGGTGTTTTCAGTCATGAGAATAAGTTTATGTGCCTGTAGATAAAGAAAACGTAAATGCACAGAAGGTTTTTCCCTCCTCTGGGCCTCAGACCCCAGGAATTATTGAACTCAATATCATGAGAAGACAAAAATAGTAATCCCATTACATTTTTAAGTTAATATCTTTAGCACAGCGCAATTATTACTGTAATTATCACCGCTGTATTCGGCAGTTTTATATAATTTTAAATTTATTCATTCCCTAAATGAAGTTGATATATTTTATTTTCCTGCCAGACAGAATACAATCCTCAAACAATTTCTGAGCTACACTTCAAGGAAAAAAATTCTCATTAAATAGTTCATTCGAGAGACACTCTTTAATTATATAATGACATACACTGCATTTTATATTTTCTTAGACCCTACACATTGTCTATAAAGCTATGTCATTTGCCCAGATTGCAGTATAAATAGTAAAGCATGAAAGAGGGTGCCATCTGCCTGGTGCACTGCTGAGGGCCTCGCAGAGTAACTCATGCATAGCAAGTAACGATAAATAGATATATGTGTAATCGATTAATATTCTATTTATTAAGTGGACAAAATCTGGAAGGATAAACTCTGTAAACGGTACTTTATAAAGTAAATGCTAGCACATCTAAGGTCAGCAATTACAAATGAGACACATGAGATCTTCTATCCACCCCACCCAAAGAAAAAACCAAGCGTTCTTAAACAACGGCCACTTTAGATCGTATTCTCTGCCTTTTGTGTGAAGGAAAGTCAAGTTTTTTTAGTTAGTGATGTTTCATATCAACTAAGAGGCATGTTTCAGAATCACTGGGTTCAAAAAAAAAAAAGAATCACTGGGTTTGAATTTAAATAAACAACCTAAAAAATAAGTGTACCTAGGAATTTGTTTTAGTTAGGAATAGTAAGACAACAAACACAGAGGGGTTGATGCCATCGATAGAAGAATTGACTTTTAGTTCCCAAGGGCAGGGGAGCCGCCATGCCACAGGGACCACCCAGGAAGCCACAGACATAGTCAAGAGGCAGCAGCAGTGAAGGGAAGCAAGAGAAAAGCCTCAGTTGTGTTTTTATTGGGGGAGGAACAGGCAAGGCAGGGTAACCAGGAAGCAAGCTTCAGATGAGAAGGTTTGAATAATCTTGGTGGGCTCTCAGCTAGAAGGTCTGTGCCTAGTTGTGTGGAGGCTGGTCCTGGGATGGTTTAGGGCAGAGAGAGTATTGGCTTGATGTGAGAGGTGGATAAAAGCCCCTGTTTGGGCGCTGGCTCTGCATAGGTTGGCTTGCACACAAAAGGTGTGCTCACAGGAAAGTTGTCTACTATACTTAGGAATCAACTGGCTTTGGGAGAGCCACTCCCCTCCACCCACTGCCAAACCAGTATGCAGGCCCCAAGATGTCAAAGCATCATAAAACCAAAACATAATTAATTCAAAACATTAAAACAAGCGTCCAGACATACGTTGCGTATTTGCTTACTAGTCTTAGGATGTGTAAGAGCACACATCACTTAACTCAGTTCCTCACAACTAAAATATTCATCTTATCTAAATATATGATGTAATGATAAATAAAGGTGAACACTGAGTGTGAAGGTGCCATATCTTATACCTGAAATATATTTAATTTGGGATACAAAACAATTCATAGGACCAAGGTCTACTTCCTTTGATAAGTAGAACTTTTGTTGACATTTGCTTAGTATTTTGCTATACTGGGTGCCAATAATAGGATAGAATAAGAAACGATCAAGAATGTGTGGGTGGGGGCTTCTGATTTCTGGTCGGGCACATAAGGAATATTGAAGTTGTTACTCCTCGCTGTCCACACAGCAAGGTAAAAGCTGGACAAAATGGAAATCAATACTTCTGTTTAGATCCATGAGAGAAGCAAAGTCACGTGCAAACTCCCACTCCACAGATTGGAGAACCAGATAGACGGAAACAGAATCACAGCAGAGACTCACTGTGGACAAATTTGAGAGAATAACACTCTAGAAGGGCCCAGGTTTAGGAAATCCCTCCCAGTGTTGTGAGTTTTACCTCCAGGAAAACTCCAGGAACCTACCAGCTTCTCACCGTAAATACAGGTAAAAAATCCTCACATGCTTTCAGCGTTCCAAAAGTAGCTTTTTTGAAATATGTCCAGAGCTTTGTGGGTTTTTTTTTTTTTTTTGGTGGTGGTGGTGATTTTTGTTTGTTTATTTATTTATTTATTTATTTATTTATTATTTTTAACAAGACTGACCTCAGCAGAAACTATTTTTTATCAAAGCTTAGCCTACTGGGGTTTTACCAGAACCTTACCTACCTGGGGGAGTAGAAATGCCCACCTCGTTTTTTCTAGCCCTTGATGCGGTAGAAAGGAAATAACCAACTGCAGCCTGTGGCAGGCTGCTGCATGGCAGGAAGCAAATACCCACTCCAGGCTCCTCTTGCCTTTCTGTGTCACCTGGGAGAGGGTGATGGGGACTGAGAAGCACTCGCGAGATCACAGTTCAGGGCACAGTGTCACTAGATACTAAGACCTAATCACAGGACTAATGAATGCTTCCCTTCCCCTCACACCTTACCATCACATCAATATGATGTGGGGATACAACTGGAAGAATGGCACATCTCAGACCTTATTCAAGAAGTCTCCGTGGAAGCCCGAAGACAGCAGGAGAGACGCAAAAAATACAGCTCAGGAAATTTTAGCCTCATACCTATTGCTATAGCAAAAAAGTACGTACTGTCTAACCTCTAGGCAGGTAAACATAAAAGCTTACACTGCAAAATAGCGAGATAAATGGAGAGATGGCAACTCTGAGAAGGAACCAAAAGGAAATCCTAGGAATCAAAACACCATAACGGAATCAAGAAGGCTTTGGCGGAATGACCAATAGTCTGTACACAGTTGAAGAAAGAATCAGCGATCTTGAAGTAATGCCAATATAAACTCCTATAACCAAGGTGAAGAGAGGAGGAAGAATTAAAGTGGCAGAACAAATAGTCAAGAACCAAGGGACAGTCATAAAACGTGTGATATAACATAATGGGAATGCCAGGAGGAGAAGGCAGAATGGGAAAGAAGAAATTTTTGAAGCCAAATGAGCATTCAATGTCAAACCACAGATCCAGGAAGGTGGAAGGTGCGAGAAAATTACCCTTTAAAAGTGAAGAAGAGGGGGACCTGGGTGGCTCATTCTGTTAAGACTCTGACTTCAGCTTGGGTCATGATCTTGTGGTTCATGAGTTTGAACCCTGTGTCAGGCTCTATGTTGACAGCTCAGAGCATGGAGCCTGCTTTGGCTTCTGTGTCTCCCTCTCTCTGCCCCTAACCCACTTGTGCTCTCTCTCTCTCTCTCTCTCTCTCTCTCTCAAAAATAAATTAAAACTGAAAAAAAAGAATAAAAATGAAGAAGAAATGAAGACTTTCCTATAAAAGCAAACAACGAGGGAACTTGTCTCCAATAGACTTGCATTGCAAGAAATGATAAGACCTTATTCAGAGAGAAGGAAGATGATAGAGGTCAGACATTTGGATCGACATCAAGAGCAGAAGACTGTTCAAGAAGGGATCAATGAGGTAAAATAAAACCTTTTGCTTTTCTTTAATTGATCCAACAGATAACACCTTGGTCAAAATAATAACAGAAATAATACCTTTGGTGATTCTGGCTTATGGAAAATAAGCCAGAATAACAGGAATGCTCTCATGGATAGGAAGGAGGAATTGGAAATACCCAATCTGATTTTTATAATGGATATTTTCACCAGCTGTGAAGTGTGTAGTGCTATTTGACACAGGACTTGAATAAATCATAAATGTATAGCACAACCTCATGAGCAGTCAATAAAAGCATATATGCTAACAGATGAGAAAAACAGAATCATATAAAATGTTCATTTAAAACTAGAAAAGACAGGAAAAGAGTAGAAGACAAAAACCAAACAAGACAAAGAACGAAAACAATAATAAAAACAGGAACAAATATGGTAAATGTTAATCCCATCAATATTCAATATTCTACCAATATGCCCTTTAAGTTCAATGATCACCAATTAAAACACAGAAATAGAGTAGATTACAAAAAAAAAAAAAAAGACACAACTATACGTCATCACAATAAACAAAGGTTCAGGGTAAGGGACGTGGAAAGATTTATCTACCAAGTTTAATTAAAAGAAATTGGAACCAGCTATATTTATTACAGACAAGCACACATCAGAGCAAGGAAAAAGTATCAGAGGTAAAAAGCAATATTATATACAATAAAGGGGTCAGTTTTTAGAACAACAAACTATGTGAGGCCAAACTGATGGACTGCAAACAGAATGACAGGAATCCACTAACATTGTTGGAGACTTCAACATCCCTCTGCCAGTAATTGGCAAATCAAGCGGGCAGAAAATCAGAAAGGACATAGCTGAACTGAACAGCACAATCAATCAAACTTGATATAATTGACATTTATAGAGTACTTCACCCAACACCAGCGAATACACTTTCTTCTCAAGGTCACGTGGAGCATTGATCAATACAGACTACGTCCTGGGCCATAAAGTACATTTTAATAAACTTAAAAGAACAAAAAGCATACAAGTTTGCCCCTAGACCACAATAAAATTAAACTGGGCATCAATAACAGAAAGCTAGCTGGAAAGCCTCAAGTACTTGGAGATTAATAGACACAGTTCTAAATAACACATGGAGTAAACACGTCTCAAAAGAAATTTTAACGTGGTGCAAACTCAGGGAACATGAAAATATAGCCTATCTAAATATGTGGAGTGCAGTGATAGCAGTGCTTTGAGGGAAATTTATAGCATTACGGAGGACGTTAGAAAGGAATGCATGCACCTGAAATTTGTAAAGCCCTGCGATTTTGATATTTTATGTGACTCTGTCTGATCACATCTGCGGGAATCCCTCTGAGCAGTTTCATCGGCAAGTTCTGCATCAGATAGTCAAGAAGTTGTGCAGTGATAAGTGTGATAAGTCAATATTCCAGTGTGCTTTCCCAGTAATATCAGCCCAGCATCCATCTAGCACATTAACACTCCCACAGAAGCTGTCTAGGTTCTGGTGTCCGGCACTCTAGACACACAGATGTTTTTCTGGCCACAACATGGCACTGTCAGCCTCTCCGCACAGCGGATTTCTTCTCTAACAGCAAAAAAATCAAAACTTTCATGCCACGGAGATCATTTTCTTCTCCCTGATATTTGGTGATTGGGAACAATCAAGCAGATCAAGATATTTTGACCTAAGAAGCATTGGAAACAAATAAAATGTGTTGCTGAGCCTAGGAAACCACCCCCGCCCCCCATTTTACTGGCAGTAGGCATAGAGCAGATGGTCCGGACAAGGAGCCTTGTAGTCTGGGAAGAACACCTCGAACCCAGAAGAAGCACCTCTTCTTTAAAGCTCAGATAAATAAGAGTTTACCTCCAGGGCCAGTGGAACTGACTGGTAAGAAAAATACCAACTAGGGTGATTCCCTGGTACCAGAACTGACCTGCAGGCTTAATTTCCTTGGCGTCCATGGGGCAGAAGCAGCCATATCTAGATGGGATAGCACAGATGATTAGTATCATGATGGCCACTGCTTAAAGGATCAACTGAAGCCCTGAGAGCTTAAGTACTTACTCGGTTCTAGAGGGAGTAAGTCACATTCTGGCTCCTTACTGGCTTTCTTTCCCTGTGCCATTTCTAAACGGGTTTTCAGGCAGCCGATGAGGACTTTGGTAGAATGACCGCCTCCTGACACCCCCTGCCCCCCATGGAGGTGACTTAATAATCAAGAGGTTACTGCTACCCCTTGCTTCACATTCCATGGGACAGGTAATTCCCAGTTCCTTACCAGCTCAGAACTCCCACAGCACCGGTGAAAGAATCAAAACGAAACAGAACTGTGCTGGTTTGAAAGTAAAAGCTTACGTAAAGGCAAGTTATTTTCTACACGCGCTTTGGAGCAATTGCCTCACTCCAAATTCTTTGGTCTCTTTGGTCTCTCTTGGTCTCTCCGTATTGCAGTGGAGTCCTGTGATTTCTATTCTTATTTTAGACATTCCTTCTTCAAAACTTCATTTTCCACCAACAGAGATTAATTTGAATTTTACCCGCTATTGCCAGTTGTATGTAAGACTAGGGATGTGCTTTAAGAGAAGTAAGAATTCATTTTTTGTTTGCTTATCTAAAGCAGGTTGTTTTGTTACCTCCAGGCTAGGGGATTATTCTTTAGAGCCTGGAAATCACTAAACTCCACAGCATAAACTATTAAACACAACTGAATACTGTATTTCTTATTTCTGAATTCTTTTCTGTAGGAAAAAAAATGACATTGACATAGGATAAAGCTATCATTTTATGAAAAATCTATAACATAATGATGATATTAGAGGTATATAATTTATTAACACATGTATAAATATGTAATTCATTTGATATTCTTATAGATTTAAAACTGCCAGTATGTATACACTTTTTTCTTTTTTTACTTTTTAAATATAGCTCTAACAGTCTTTTTGTCAAGTGTAGTAGCGAAATTGATAGGCTTTTCAGTATCTTTATGTGATAAAAGTGTTGTCACAGATATGAATATCAGAAGCTTAAAAAACAGATAATCCTTTTTGTCTTTACGAGACACTAGTTGAACTTGAGATTTTCTATATGGATTTCCTACTTATGTTTAGTTTGAGATTATATTTATAAAATAAAAAGTGTACAAGGGACTTGAGATTTTCATGAAATGCCACATGTTCCACTTGTTTATGTCCAAATATTAGAAACAGAAGTTTAAGGCATAAAAATTATTCATGTTGAATTGAAAGTTTATAGATAAATCTATTATATATATAACTACTATATGTACATAAATATAAATATATAAATATATTTATAAATATATAATTTATAATATATTATATATTTATAATATATTATATATTATATATTATATAGTATATAGTATATATTATATATTATATATAATATATATGAATATATAAATTAAATATATATATATATAAATATATAAATATATATATATGTGTGTGTATATATATATATATATATATATATATATATAACAATTTTAATGCCAGTGTGGTTAACACACAGTGTTATATTAGTTTCTGGTGTACAATATAGTGATTCAACAGTTGGATACATTACTCAATGCTCATTATGATAAGTGTAGACGATAATCCCCGTCTCCTATTTTACCCACACCTCACCCACTCCCTCTGGCAACCACTAGTTTGTTCTCTACTTGTAAGAGTGTGTTTTCTTGGTTTGTCTCTCTTCTTCTCAGTTTGCCTTGTTTCTTAAATTTTACATGTAAGTGAAATCAAACAGTATTTTTTTTCTATCTGATTTATTTCACTCAGCATTACACCCTCTACATCTATCCATGTTGCCACAAATGGTAAGATTTCATTCATTTTTATGGCTGAGTTATATTCCAAATCTTCTTTATCGATTCATCTATTGATGGACACTTGGGCTGTCTCCATATCTTGGCTATTGTAAGTAACGCTACAATAAACATAAGGGTGCATATATTTTCAAAGTACTTTTCATTTTCTTTAGGTCAATGCCAAATGGTGAAATTATTGGATCATATGGTAATTCTATTTTGAATTTTTTTAAAGAAACGTCCATACTGCTTTACACAGTGACCACACCGATATGCATTCCCACCGATAATGCACAAAGTTTCCTTTTTCTCCACATCTTTGCCAACAGCCGTTGTTTCTTGTGTTTTATAGTTTAGCCATTCTGATAGGTGTCAGATGATATCTCATTGTGGTTTTGATTTGCATTTCCCTGATGATCAGTGATGCTGAGCATCTTTATGTGTCTGTTGGCCATCTGTATGTCTTCTTTGGAGAACTGTCTGTTCATGTCTTCTCTCCAGTTTTTAATTAGATCGTTTGGGTTTTGTGTGTGTGTATGTTGAGTTGTATCAATTTTTTATATACTTTTGATATTAGCCCCTTATTGAATATATCATTTGCAAATATTTTCTCCCATTCAGTAGGTTGCCTTTTAGTTTTTTTGATGATTTCCTTCACTGTGCACAAGCTTTTTACTTTGATGCAGTCCTAAGAGTTTGTTTTGCTTTTGTTTCCCTTGCCTCAGGAGACTTGTCTAGAAAAATGTCACTCCAGCAGATGTCACAGAAATTACTGTTTGTGCTATCTTCTCGGATTTTTATGGTTCATGCCTTCACATTTATGTCTTTTTTTCATTGTGAGTTTGTTTTTGTCTATGGTGTTACAAAGCGGTTCAGTTTCATCCTTCTGCATGTGGTTGTCCAGTTTTCCCAACACCATTTGTCAAAGAGACTGTCTTTTTGCCCATTGCATGTTCTTGCCTCCTTTGTCATTGATTAATTGACCATTAAAGCATGGGGTTTGTTTCTGGGCTCTCCATTCTGTTCTACTGATCTATGCATCTATTTTTGTGCTCGTACCGTAGTGTTTTGATTACTACTACTTTGTACCATAACTTGAAATCTAGGATTATGATACGTCCGGTTTTGTTCTTCTTTCTCAAAACTGCTTTGGCTATTTACGGTCTTTTGTGATTCCATATACATTTTAGGATTATTTGTTCTAGTTCTGTGAAAGATGCTCTCGATATTTTGATCTTTTATTTTACAGATCTTTAGGATCTTTTATTTTAGAATGGTTTTGGATTCACCTGAAATTGTAAATATGGTAGCATTCTCGCATACTGCACACCCAACTCTACCATTAATATTTTAGATTAAAATGATACATTTGCTATGATTAATGAACCAATATTGATATAATATGATCAATTAAAGAATACAATTTATTTATATTCCTTTAGTTTCTATGTAGTGTCCACACTCCTCTATAGGAGTCCCCATGCCATTTAATCATTATGTCTCCTTAGGCTTCCCCAGAATGTGACAGTTTCTCAGACCTTCCTTATATGTGATGACCTTGATGGTTTGGGGATGTACTGTTTTGGTATTTTGTAAAATATCTCTCTATTGAGATGGTGTTATGTGTTTAGGGGAGGAAAACAATAGAGATAGAATATTATTTTCATCACATATCAAGGTACACGCTATCAGTGCTAACTTATCACTGTTGATGTTCACCTTGATCACCTGGCTAAGGTAGTGTTTCTCAGGTTTCTCCACTCTACCCTTCGTAAGAAAGTCACTGTGTGCAGCTCACAAATAAGAAGCGGAGAGCCATGCTCCGTGAGGGTGGAATAGCAATGTAAATTTTTTGGAGTTTTTGTACCTAAGAGATTTGCCTAATCTCCTCTATTTATTTACATACCCAGTCATTTATTTATATTAAGTATGGTTTTATAACTGGGTTATAAACCCCAGTTATAGATTATAAATTATAATCCAATTCTTCCTTCCTCCCTCAGTTCCTTCCTTCCTTCTTCTCTCTCATTCTCACTCTCTCTATTTTTCCTTCTTTCTTTGTCTCTCTCACTCTTTCTTCCTTTCTATCTTTTCAACTTTCTTCCTCCCTCTCCCCTCCCTTCCTCCCTCATTTCTCTTTCTTCTTTCTTTCTTTCTTTCTTTCTTTCTTTCTTTCTTTCTTTCTTTTTTTCTTTCTTCCTTTCTGTCTGTCTGTCTTTAATTCATTTAGCTCAATTTCTAGACTTAGACATTGGTTTTTCTTTCAATTGTTCTTTTGTCCCTTACACCTTACATGTTTCCTGCCCAATCCTAGAATCAGCTATTTCTCCAGGAGCTCTGGTACTTTTACTGGAAAACTGTGTTAAAGAACCTAAAATCCAGGCACTAGGTGTTCTAATTTCTCCTGTGGTGTCTGTGCCCACTCAGCTTACAAAACAAGGGGGCCTGTGTGTGCTTATTAACCATGTATATCCACATAAAACCACTGGACCTTGTCGTTTTGGGTTGGGAACATTGTTAGATACTGAGTTAATAGATACAGGATTGTTCAGGTTATGTATTTCATTTTGTGGGACTTTTTATAGTTTGTTTCTTTCAAGGATATTCTTTCATTCTGTCTAATTTATCACTGCTGTGGGCAGAGTTGTCCATGGCACTCATTTACTATACGTTTGATGTCTGTGTGATCAATAGTGATTACCTCTCTTTCATTTCAGTATTGACAGTTTGAGTCTCCTGTCTTTCCTTGGTTAGCCTAAACAGACGTCAATCAATTTTATTGATCTTTTCAAAAACACCAGCTCTTGGTTACATTGATTTTCTCTGTAGTTGCCTATTTTCAATTTCATTGACTTCTGCTCTAATTTTTGTTAATGCTTTTTGCTTTAGGCATAAATTGCTTACTTCCGGTTTCCTGAGGTAGAAGTTTTGGATATTGATTTTAGATTTATGCTTTTATAACATATGCATTTATTGCTATATATCTGCTTTAAGAATTAATTTCACAGCATTCCACAAAATTTCATAAGTTATGTTTTTTCTTTCCTTCAAAACATTTTCATTGTTCTTGAGACTTCTTCTGTCTCAAGAAAAAGACTTCTTCTCTCTCATTCTCACTCTATTTTTCCTTCTTTGTCTCTCTCACTCTTTCTTCCTTTCTATCTTTTCAACTTTCTTCCTCCCTCTCCCTTCCTCCCTCATTTCTCTTTCTTTTTTATACCCTTCTCTCCCTTCCCTTCCTCCCTCATTTCTCTTTCTTTTTTATACCACATGGTATAAAAGGCAGCTAATTTCTAAGTGTTGGGGGATCTTCCAGATATTTTCTTGTTATTGATTTCTAGTTTAATTCCATATGGTCTAACACAACTTGATGTTATTTTTGTTCTTTTAAATGTCATAAGGCATGTTTTATAGTACAAAATGTGGTCTATGTTGGTGTGTGTGCCACACAAGCTTGAAAAGAATGTGTGTTCTGATGTCACTGGATGGAGTATTCTACAAATGTCAATGAAATCAAGTTTATTGATGGTGCTTTCAAGTCAGGTATATGTTTGCTGATTTCCCCATTTGCTTTATCAATCGATAATGGAGAGAGGGGTGTTGAGTGTCCAACTACAAGCATAGTTATCTCCATTATCTCCTTTCAATTCTATCACTTTCTGTCTCACATGTTTTGACACTCTCTTCTTAGGTTAATTCACAGTTTAAACTGTTTTCTCTTCTTGAAGAACTGATCTCTTTATCATTATGTAATGACCTACGTTATTGCTGATAATTTTTCTTATTCTGAATCTAAAAAAGGGACAGCCACCTGTAACCGATATAACCTTGCATATTAACCGCACTGGCATTAAAATAGAAAACTTAAAAGTAAAATAAAATAAAATTAGAATAGCTACCTCAGCTTTCTCTTGATATCATCGGGTCGGTTAGATTGTTTGTTTGGTTGGTTGGTTGGTTGTTTGTTTTAGTCCAATCTAATAATACCTGTCCTTTAACTGGTGAATTTATACCATTCATACTTAAGTAAACTATCGATATAGTAGGATTTTTTGAAAATGTATTTATTTATTTTGAGAGAGAGATAGCACGAATGTGCACGAGTTGGGGAGGGACAGAGAGACAGGGAGAGGGAGAGAGAGAGAATTCCCAGCAGGCCTCGCACTGTCAATACAGAGAGCAGTGTGGGGCTCAAACTCATGAACAGTGAGGTCATGACCTGAGCAGAAATCAAGAGGCAGATGTTTAACCCAACTGAGCCACCCAAGCACCCTGATATAGTTGAACTAATAGCTAACATGTTTGTAATTATGTGCTCTATGTAGCACTTGCTTTCTTTTTTTTTTTTATCTCCCTCTTTTTTTCTGACTTTTCATGTTGATTAAGCTTTTTCCATGATTTCATTTTATCTCGTGGTATATTCACTATAACTGTTGTGTGATTGCCCTAGACTTTTCAATATACCTTTTCAACTAATATAAGTCCACCTTCAGGTAACAATATACTGCTCTGTTTGTTTGCATTACATTGTCAGACAGTATTCTCAATGTCTTCCTTCCGTACCTTATGACAATGTCCTTCTTTTCACTTATTCATGTGCTGTAATTATCCAATGCACTGTTATTGCTCTTACGTTAATAAATGATTTATCTTTTAGGTAAATTAACAGTAAAAAAAATAAAATATTTTATTTTACTTTTAGGTATGTCTTTTACGACAGCGTGTATTTATTTACTTTGAGAGAGAGCAAGTGTAAGCGGGGGAGGGGAAGAGAGAAAGGGAAAGAGAATCTCAAGCAGGCTCCTTGCTGTCAATGCAGACTCCATCCCATGAACGCTGAGATCATGACCTGAGCCAAAATCAAATTGGACACTTAACCTACTGACCCACCAGATGCCTTTATTTATGTCTTTTCTGATGCTTATTCTTTCCTTATGAAGACTCGAGTTTCTGATCTATAGCATTTTTCTTCTTGAAGATCTTTTAACATTTCTTGTAGGACATTCCTGCTGCTGATGAATTACTTCTCCACTTTTGAGGGGTCTTTGGCTGTATCTAATATTTAAAAATTATAAAATTTAAATATGTATTCTTATCTTGCCTGTATAAATTTGTGATGACAAGTCTGATATAATTCTTATCCCTGTTCCTTAATAGTTAAGTTCTTTCTTCTTTTTTCTGATGGTTTCTTTCAATATTTTGTCTTTGTCTATGGTTTTCTGAAGATTGAATAGCATATGCCTAGGTGTAGAATTTTTAGTATTTATCCTTCTTGTGTTGTCTGAGTTTCCTGGATCTATGATTTTCTATCTATCATCAGTCTGGGGAAATTCCCAGACATTTTTACTTCAATAGTTTCTTCTGCTCCTTTTTCTTTTTCTTCTTCTGTTTTTCCTTTTATGCACATGTTACATCTTTTGTAATTTTCCCACAGTCTTACATATTCTGCTTTGCTATTTTCATCCTTTATCCTTTTTGCAGTTGAATTTGGAAGTTTCAGATGACATTTCTTTGGGGTGCCTGGGTGGCTTAGTAGGTTAAATGTCAGACTTCAGCTCAGGTCATGATCTCATGGTTCGTGGGTTCAAGCTCCGCACCCGGCTCTGTGCTGACAACTCAGAGCCTGGAGCCTGCTTGGGATTCTGTGTATCCCTCTCTCTCTCTGCCCCTCTCCCCGCTTGCGCTCTGTCTTTCTCTCCTTCAAAAATAAATAAAGGGGCGCCTGGGTGGCGCAGTCGATTAAGCGTCCGACTTCAGCCAGGTCACGATCTCGCGGTCCCTGAGTTCGAGCCCCACGTCGGGCTCTGGGCTGATGGCTCAGAGCCTGGAGCCTGTTTCCGATTCTGTGTCTCCCTCTCTCTCTGCCCCTCCCCTGTTCATGCTCTGTCTCTCTCTGTCCCAAAAATAAATAAACGTTGAAAAAAAAAATTTAAAAAAATAAATAAATAAATAAATAAATAAATAAAGACTAAAAAAAAATTCAAATGACATTTCTTTAAGCTCACTAATTCTTTCTTTGGCTGTGTCCAGTCTTCTGAAGAAACCATCAAAGACATTCTCCATTTCTGTTACAATGTTTTCTTTCATTTTTACTATTTGCTATGGATTCTCTCTTAGAGGGTCCATCTCTCCCTTTAGTTTAATTTTTTTATTCTTGCACTTTCTACTTTTTCCATAAGACCACTTCAGCATACTAGTCATATTTATTTTAAATCCCCAGTCTGAAAATTCCAATTTATCTGTCATATCAGATATTGGCTCTGATGTTTGCCCTGTCTCTTCAGACTGTTTTTATCTTTCCTGGGCCTTGTAATTTACTGCTAAAAGTCAGGTATAATGTATTGGGTAATAGGAACTGACATTAACAAGATTTTAGTGTGAGATGTTTATCTTGTTTTTATTGTTTTCTTTGTTGTGTTTGCCAATCTGGCTAGAAGTTGGGCTGTGTTTAATACTTGCTGTGGCTGTACGGTGGCAGGTGACTCAGAATTCCCTGATGTTTCCTTGTGTCCTCTCAACTTTGGGTTCCCCTAAGCACAGCTTCTGAAAGAGTGTTCATCTTGCTGGTTTTTCAGCCAGATTCCCCACTGTTATTGTACTTGAGGCCTATTTGTATCTGTCAGGGATGGTGAAGGAAAGATTTTTATAATCTCACAATTAAATCTCAAGGTCACTTGGGTCTCTGTTTCTATTGTGTGTCCTTCCCAAGTTTTTCTACATCATTGATGCAATGGGAAGGTTAGAGAGGGCTCTTGTGGGAGGAATGTCTTCCCTTAGGCAGGATAAAGTCATGGTAAGCTGTATTATGGAGAAAGTTCTGGGCAGAATTGCAACGATTTCTTTCCTGAACCTGCCAGAGCTACAGGTATTTTCTTGGATCTTGACTGAAAACCTGGTGGAGTTCTTTGAGGAAAAATTCTTAAAATTCTGGGCCCCCTCTAAAATGGTGGCCTCTAAGAGCTTCTTATTCTCATGCTAATCCATAGTCAGTATGCATCAATTAATCAAAATTACCCCTTAAGTTTTCTACCAGTTTATGATTACAGAGGTGTTTATTTAGGTGAACAGGTCAGGCTGTGTCTCTCTGGATGAGTCTGTTTCTCCAGATTTTGAAAGGTGGCTTGCCCTGAAACTTTAGGTCTCTCATGAACCCAGAAAATTCATTGATTTTCAATTTGTTCAGTTTTGTTCCTTATTGTAAAGATGGATGTTAATATTCCTATGCTCAACCCAGAAGCCCGTAGTGTAACTGATTATATATGTATATAAATAGAAGACAATGAAAATTAAGTATATATGTGTGTATACACATACATCTAGATGCATTTATGTGTACGTATACACATAAACATATACACATATATATTTCATTTTCATTGTCATTTACAAAATTCAAAGACAAAATAGCAACTGACTTCTGGCAGTCATCTTTATCAGACATACTGCATGTTGTTATATTTACATATAGATATTAATTTTCTTTTGCTTTATCTCAAATATTTTGTTCCTGTTATCTTACATTTTTGCCAAGATAAATTTTGGTCACAATGTGTGTATTTCCTAAGTATCCTTAAATATATTTTGTAACTCAGGAAAGAAAATTACAAACATGCAAAAATGTATTTATATGGTTTGAAGATATCTGTGCACACATGTGAGTGTGAATATATGTATAATTTAACATAACAACTTTACATTCATCTTCCCCAAGCCCAAATAAAGCGATATATAGTTGATAAAACTTGAACACATAAGGCTAAATATATTCAGGTTTCTTGTCTTATTCTGTGCCTACTTTTGTTCATGTTTATTTATTGATTTGCTCCATTTAAATTTTTTTAATGTTTATTTTTGACACAGAGAGAGGGCGTGAGCAGGGGAGGGACATAGAGCAAGGGAGACACAGACTGAAGCAGGCTCCAGGCGCTGATCTGTCAGCACAGAGCCTGATGCGTGGCTCAAACCCATTAATTGTGAGATCATGTCCTGAGCCAAAGTCAGATGCTTAACCACCAGAGCCACCCAGGTGCCCCTCATCTTTTTTTTTTTTTAATTATGATGAAGAAATAAATGTTAAAACAGTGGAGATTAGACCTGAGGGACAAATTTAATGATCCTATAAATTTTTCAAAGTAATATTTGTTGACTGTATTTATAAATTTTATCATTATTTCTGTCTTAATTAATTTATTTATTCCTCAGATGTTAAAAATACTTTTATTCAGCTTTATCTCATTTAATTATTTTACCTTCAATTTCTGATTAACTTATTTACCCTTTCTTTACTTTTGTATTAACTGTATCTTATAATCCTAAAATGAGATTTCTAAAATTTTCAATTATTAGATGAAATCTTTAATTCAAACATAAAAAACATTCAAATTACTATCTTACTTCTTATTAATATTAACATTTTTCAACTGAAGACAAGGCAAATTGTTGGTTAATTTTTACACCTTGGAATGAATTGATGTTTACTTTTGGGGCTAAATTTAGTAAGCATTTTATGTGTAAATAAAATAATATCTTGCCAGTTTTTAGTGGATAGCATTTACTACAAATTGTTCAAATGCTCATTAATCATTATGTTATTTAGATCTTCCATATATCAATTTATTTTTTGCTATTTGATCTACCATAGGCTTTTGTTTGTTTGTGTACATTAACTTTATGCACTTAATATGATTCTTGCTTTCATTTTCATGTATTCTTTGTTAACTTTTGGATGGATTTTATTATTTGTTATTACTTATGATCGATTTTGGAATCTGCTAATATTTAAATTTATTGCATATAAAAATTACATTGGTTATGCTTATATGGATTAAAACCAAAGTTGTATTTTCCAAGATTTGGTCTTCGGTTGTGTTGTGTTGTGTTGTTTTTACACTGTTTCCTTTATTTTATAAATGTAAGCATCCTTGTGCTTTTCTTTGTTTATAGTATTTCCCTGCTCATTTGGACAATTTAGACTGTTTTAAGTAAATGTGTTTTTGTTTTGTTTTGTTTTGTTTCGTTTTTTAGAGAGAGAGAGTCAGAGAGAGAGTGCTTGAGCTGGGGAGAGAGCCAGAGGTGGAAAGAGAGAGAGAATCCCAAGTCAGGGCATGGAGCTCGATTCCAATGACCCTGGGATGACGAATTGAGCCTAAATCGAGAGTTGGACACTCGTCTGACGAAACCACCCAGGCATCCCTGTTTTTAGTAAATCTAATGGCTACACTAATAAATTTATCGAATTGGATTTTTTTATATTTTTCTTAAAGTAAAACTGAAGGTACAGACTCTCACCGCATTTAAGTGCAAAATTAACAAACTCACAATCCCTCTATCATTCCTCACTGCACTCTACCCCCTAAAGCAAATTATTTTATTATTCTCAGATAAACTGTTGAAACCTATTTATATTTCTACTTACTATAGTTTACGTTATTTAATCCTCTTCTCCACACCTATTTCCCATAGTTGTTTCACTTTGGTCCCTTATTTCCATGGCTCTGCTGCTGTCCAGGGCTTCCCCTGGATGGTTTCTGGGATAGGTTTCTTTTTCCTATTAGATTAATAAACAATTAATGCTTACAGCTGCTTTAAAGAGAAAAGTGCCATTTGGGAGTGGATCTTTGCCCCTTGCGGATTGCAGAGTTCATTGAGATATTTCTTTCTCCTGAGGAAACAGCAACTAAGGGAAGGCAAAAGAGTGTCTGATTGCTTGATTTGTGATTCTTTTTCTTTGAATCAGCACCAACGGTTCATTCATCACTCATTTGGAGACTTTTGCGAGATGTTGACAAATTGAGAAGAGGAGCCTACATGACAGAACATTATCAAACAGGAGCAATCCTCACGGGGCTGACCACATCAATTCTGACGATGAAGGTAGACAGGACTTTCAGAGATGGCTGCTGTCTCTGCCTGCTTGAGCAATGTTATAAAATCATTAGAATACTGTGGTTCACTGAACGATATGCGTCAGGAACAAATGATTTATATGGTTTATCAGAAACCCTCACAATTAGCATCGAGGCTAGTTTGGTA
Organism: Leopardus geoffroyi; assembly: GCF_018350155.1. Lineage (NCBI taxonomy): Eukaryota > Metazoa > Chordata > Mammalia > Carnivora > Felidae > Leopardus > Leopardus geoffroyi. The sequence continues at coordinate 67,663,928 of NC_059331.1, read as the reverse complement.
GCTGAAGACACCACCCATTACTTAAGTATGTTTTTCAACATTTGCTAATTAACAGACTTAGTTCATGGCAAAACCCAGATTCCAATTAGATCTGTATCTTTAGGAGTTCAGAGTTGATAATATTTTCACAATATCACACCGTGTACTTGGATCACCATGAGAGAATGACCAGGCACGTCATCAGAGTAAGGGAGGAAACCAAGGTTTACCTGTTCATAAGGAAGGAGTCTTAACTCTCAAAAGCTGTCTCTGAAAAATAAGTATAGTGTCTAGAAACAGGTTGTGTAGAGTCGCATAAAACCAACTGGTGGCTCAGTCAGTTGAGCACCTGACTCTTAATTTCAGCTCAGGTCATAATCTCACGGATCATGAGATCGAGCCCTGAGTCAGGCTCTGTTTTGGTTGAGATTCTCTCTCTCCCCCTGGCCCTCCCCCCTTCTCTCTCAAAATAAACAAATAAGCTTTAAAAAATATAAATGACATTACATAGCACAAATCGGACCACAAAGGAAATAAGAAAATAATCTATATTACATGCCATTCTTTGGGTTTCTCAAAACTAAGGGATCAGAGTAACTAACAATAAAAGTATTAATTTAAGGGGCACCTGGGTGGCTCAGTCGGTTAAGCATCCACCTCTTGATGCTTAGGTCATGATCTCATGGTTCCTGGGTTCCTGGGTTCGAGTCTTGCATTGGGCTCTGCACTGATAGCATGGAGCCTACTTGGGATTCTGTCTCTCCCTTTGCTCTGCCCCTCCCCCACTCGTGTACACACACACACTCTCTCTCTCTCTCTCTCCCCTTGAAAATAATAAAAAAAAAATTAAAGTATTAATTTAAGGAAACTACAACACAAACACACAGCTGTTAAGAAAAATAAAGTTTTAAAAGTGCTTTAAAAATGCTAAACCATGACCTTTCAGAAATATAGTTTTAGATGGTTAATACCAGGGGAAATTCTCTTAATGTTTATTAATCATGTAGAGTCTCTCTGGAGTGTCTCCTGTAGCTCAACTATCTATCAAAAGTTAACATAGCTCGGGTGTTGCATATTCTACCTCTGCAAATGTGTAGGATGACTCCTCGGGACATATTCCTGGGACCCAGGTGCCACTAGCTGCATGGATCGCCCATGGCCCCCATTTTCTTGTCGATCAGGAACTAAGTGGAGTTATGCCACTTTGGTCAGTCCATCCAGGTACTGGGACAACCCACCCATTTTGTCAGGGCACGAATGGCTTTGTAAAGAAAAAGATTCCTCCTTCAGCATTTTAACAATAATTAATTGTGATGCTCACCTTGATGCGTGCCAAGTTTATATTCCCTATGAGACAGTGCAAAACACACAACCCGTGAATTATTTATACTTCCATATGGAGGCTTATTCCAATACTTCGTCTGTAATTCCTAAACGATAGCACTTAATGCATAAATGTAGATCACTGGTTAGGTTCCGTTGTAAATGCAAGGAGAAAACCAACAAATGAAACTTATTTCACCACAGAAGCCAAAGCAAGAGAAATCTCACAGTGAAAATTTATCTGACAGTCTTAATGAAAACACTGCACAAATTTTGATAGTGTTTTTTGCTGTATTCTCTGCTCCGAGATTGCTTTTATTTGTATGAAACATGCATTTTACCCTTGTTTCTTTGTATTTTAATGTGTTTCTTTAGCCTGTCAAGTACAACTCTGTAATGACAGAGAACAGTGTTACTCCTATAATTTCCAATTTCCCTTAGGTGTTCTATTGAGGCTGAGATTTAGTACAGGAGAATGAGATAATTTTTTATTTCAAAACCTTCTAGAAGTAACCTCTGTCCTTAGTTGTAGAAATTTACTAAAATCTTTGAAAAGCCAACATTATGTGTTGTGAATTAAACAAATAGACATACATAGAATTTGCATGTTTTTTTTTTCAGTCAAAAGGCATGGCATTTATATGTGTTTAATATGGACAAATGACCCAATCTACGCCTTTCTATGCTTCCATACTCCACAGTAGAGTTACACTGACTTTCCATTTCTACAAAAACCTTCTGTCTCCTCCCCCACAAAACCTTCCTAAACTATTTCCAATTTCTGGAACTTTCTCATTCTTTTTTGCCACTTAGTTAACTACCTAATATGGTCTACCTCAAGGGCAGCAAACTAACAACATGCCTGATTCATTTTATTCAGTCAGACGCACTATAGATAAAGAAAGAAATTAAAACACTGATCAATGGCAATACTCTATGAGTTTCTAGAATCATCCAAACATGTATATGCAATAAGGGAGCCACATGCTACTTTCTTAATTTTCAAAGCACGTATTTGTCCCTTGTTTTCTAAGACATCAATAATAATAATTAAATCTAAAGTATTTTTTCTTTAAAATTCGAGGTTTAAATTTAGAAAATTTAAATTCATTAATGGGCTTAAAAATTTTTAAAGATTGAAATCTTTAAAAATCTTTAATATTTTTCCATGTTTATTTATTTATTTTGAGAGAAAGAGAGAGAGAGACACCATGAGCAAGAAAGAGGCAGAGAGAGAGAGAGAGAGAGAGAGAGAGAGAATCCCAAGGAGGTTCCATACTGCCAGCTTAGGGCCCAATGCGTGGCTCAAACTCGCAAACTGTGAAATCATGACCTGAGCCAAAATCAAGAGTTGGACGCTTAACCAACTAACTGAGCCACCCTGGAGCCCCTTTACATTTTTAAATTTCCCATAAGTATGTATAATCTCCTTTATGGGAACCCCCCTCCCCAAGTTGTTAACCTATTTAAAATTTCAAGCTTCCACCCAAGGCAAACCTTATCTCCTGTTTTACTTTTTACTGTACATATTAATCACCATCAAGCATACTGTTTAACTCATTTTTCTTGTTAATTTTTATATTCCCACGCTCTAGAATATTAATATCATTTTCTATTTTGTCTATGGTATAACCTGGTTTGCACATCTGTCTGTGATATAGTCGATAAGCGTATTTTTACTTTTGATTGATGAATACCTTATTGAAAACAGTGGAATAATGTAGTAGGGGAGAAAAACAAGTGAGAGGTGAAGTCAGGTGGATTGGGGACCAAGGAAGTTTGCAATAAGTCATTCATATTAGTCTTTAACAAGGATATTAAGGAGGCAGAAGGAAAAAACTCATTGTCTTCCAGGCCAGAATGTAGACGAGGGCATGATCCATGCAATTCCTGATTCATGCTGATAAAGGTTCAAACAACAGGTAGTTCAGACATAGCAGTGGTCTAAGAAAGTTGAAGAATCAGAGAAGAGAGTCAATGAAGCTGAATTCTGTCTTGGCAAAGGAGCCCCAAGTTCGGTGGCAGCTACCTGCTTGGAGCCACTCTTCCTGGTTGCAGACTGCCCACTTCTCTTTGTGTCCTCACTGAGAGTAAAGAGCAAGCAAACCCTCTGAGGACTCTCTTGTAAAAGCACCAATCCCGTTCATGAGGGTTCTGTCCCCATAACCCAATCACCACCCCAAGTCCCCACCTACTAATACGATCACATTGGACATTAGGATTGCAAAGTGTATTCAGGGTGGGGGATGTGGGGACATAAACATCCAGACCATAGTATTCCACTCCTGCCCACCCCCTACTCCTACGAAATTCATATCCTCAAATGCAAAATGCATTCATTCCATCCCAATAGCTCTGAAGGTCCTGACGGGTTCCAGCATCAGCTCGAAAGCCTAAGTCCAAAGTCTCACCTAAATGTAACTTAAATCAGATGTTGGTGAGACTCAGGACACCATTCATCCTGAGGCAACTCCCTCTCCAGATGTGAAGCTGTGAAATCAAACAAGTTGCTCTCCATATAGAAGGTTCACTTGGCCACATCCTTAGTGCTCTCTTTGAAAAATGCTTTCTCATTTGTTTGCAATATGGACAGAGAATTTTCCGATTTTTAATTTCTGCTTCACTTTTGGTTAACAATTCTACCTTTAAGTTATTTCTCTCATCGTATTTAGTGATAAGCATTCAAGAGAAGCCAAGCCACACCTTCAGCATTTTTCATAAATATAGCTTTAGCCAGATATGTCATTGCACCGTTCCCAAGTCCTACCTTCCACAAAACACCAGGACGCAAACATAATGCCGCCAAGTTTTGTTGGTTTGTTTGTTTTTTCCCCATTAAAGCATTGAAGCATGAATAGCTTTTCCTCCCTGTCCAATAGCTTTTCCTTTTTTTACAACAGCATGCCCCCGTTTCCATCCAGGACCTCATCAAAACAGCCTTTACCGTTCATATCTCCAGCAACATTCTGCTCATAACCACTTGAGTACTCGCTAAGAAGATTGAGGCTCCCTCCACTCCTCCCTGCTTCTTCTGGGCCCCCACCAGAATTGCCTTCAACAGTCCCTCCACAATGTACACTCTTTCCAGCACGCACTCCACAGTTTTCCAGCTTCTGCTCCTTACTCAGTTTGAAAGCTGCTTCATTATCAGGTATTGGTTACCGTAGTACCCCCCATTCTCAATACCAGTTTTAGGTCTTGGTCCATTCTGGCTTCTCTAACAAAACAACAAGAACAACAACAAATCACAAATCTGAGTAGTTTACACACAACAAATTTACTTCTCCCAGTGCTGGGGCACCATAGTTGGATTCTGGTGAGAATCTCCTTCCAGGGTCCAGGCTGCCAACTTCTTCTTTCCTGGTGCGGTTATAAGGGCATTAATCTCATTTATGAAAGCTTTGCCCTCATGATCTAACCACGTCCTGAAGTCCCCACCTCCAAAAACCATCATATTGCTGCTAGAGTTTCAACACATGACTTTTGCGGGTGTACGAACATTCAGACCATAGCTGTGCCTTTTGTTTGAGTGGATTCCAGGAGATTTCCAATGAAATAGTGACCTGGTATAAACCTTCTCAAATCCTACCCCAATGGTAAATGCCAGAATTTCTTCCCGCTTGTGATCTTTCTTCCAGGTAGGTCACCCTCCGAGCAGATTTCAGAGAAGATCATCCCTGACTACACACCGTATGTGGCATTTTCTTTGCCTGTGGGAACACACGCAACCTTATCTCGGGAAATGACACCGCTGCTCCCACACAGCCCCTCCCCTGCTTTGCCATCACAGAGACCTCCAGCTTCTTCCACTCTCCTCATCAAACAATATGGAAGCAAAGAATATCAAGACCTCAATAGTCTTGGAATAAAAAGGACTGACTTACCAACCCCTCTTCCCAAAAGACACTTTCTCTAACCTCTTCCACCTCAATGCTTTTGTATACTCAGGTTGATGTTTGGCTAAGAACCTCAAGAGCAATTTGGGTAGACCCCTTGGCAAGCCTCCCATTGGTGATGGAGCATCTCATGTGCAAATATGAGATGCTTTGTGTAAAGCTTTGTGTAAAGCTTTGTGTAAAGCTTGCTTTGTGTAAAGCTCTTTGGAGCCACAACTGAAAGTGGGACATAACAAATCCACTTAATATTCTCCTAAATGCACACACATACACGCACAAGTGTTGAACAGAAAATAAAACTTCTTTTTAATTTTTTTTTTTAAGTCTCAGGGCGCCTGGGTGGCTCAGCTGGTTAAGCATCCGACTTCAGCTCAGGTCATGATCTCCCACACAGTTTGTGAGTTCAAGCCCCGCATTGGGCTCTGTGCTGACAGCTCAGAGCCTGGAGCCTGCTTCAGATTCTGCGTCTTCCTCTCTCTCTGCTCTTCCCCCATTCATGCTCTGTCTCTCTCTCTCTTTTAAAAATAAATAAAAACATTTTAAAACATTTAAATTTTTTTAAATCTCATTTTGGGAAAGATCCTGGGTATATTCAAATGTTGCTCACAGAAAAATAGGTAGTTTCCAAGAATTACTGGATTTGAGGTATCGTAAAATACTTTAAACAGATTCAGAGGAAGTGAGGAAGCTAAGGAGTGCACGTAAAAAGAAATTTACGGAAGTGTTCTTAGCTTAAAAGAAATAGTAGTTTATGGAGAGGTAGTGTCTCCCATCACTCCTAAATTTTTAAATAGCTCTAAATTCAATATTTTATTTTCAACTTATACTATCAAAGGAATAATAAATGCTGGCTCAGTGTTTTAAAATGTAATAAGAATTTATAGGAAGATAGAGTTCTAAATGCTTTTAAACGCAAATGGAAAGTGAGAACAGTGAGGCAGTCAATTGCCTACTTACTTGAAAGCATATGTTAAATGATTACATTCATTAAGCCATTTCATTCCCAGCAGATGATTAAAAAAAAAAATTTAAATTTTGAATGTAGAAAAGTTTCCGCGATCGCCTCCATTAGGTCAGTTTGGTTACCATGCAATGAATTCACAAAAGCCTTCAACAAAAACTCAAAAGGAAAACAGCTTCTGTCCTTTCTGTTTGCTTTATCTCGCTCTGTGTTTGCATTTGCTGCAACAATATTACCTATTCTTTCAAGCCAAAATATTGAAAACAAACCCAAGACGAAAATGCCAAAGTTAATCAGTCCACTTCATTATAACTTAATCTAGTTTACTCTTCTCAGTGGTAAAAGAGGAAAAAAAAATAAAAATAAAAATATAAATAAAATAAAAAACCCAGCCTACCAGAGCGGCCCGGAGATATTCAGCAAGGTCTATGTTGGGTCAACCCTTGTTTCAACACAATGACTGAGGACGGATGGAGCCACCATTATGCTACAAACAAACATTATGACCTGAATGCAACTCAGGGAACGTCCACTTGCTTCCTAGGATCGGACACCGAGAAGGCTGCAGTTCACGAACACGTAATTTCGGTGTCAAAGTAGCTTCGTATCCATTGGCAGTGTTATTATTTGAGGGTCATGCACAGGTTGATGCAGAAGAGACTGCTCATCGGCCCGTTTCCATTTCCTCTTTTCTGTATTGCAATCTCATCTTCTTGAGCTGTGCCATATGCATGTCCATGGAAAACCACATTTCCCAAAGTCTCCTGTGGCCGACACAGTTACACAGCCACACGCCCAGGTTGTGGTCACTGGAATGTGAGCGGAACTCCTTTGTGCCGTGTCTCGGTTGCGGCTTAATAAGAACGCCATTCGCCCAACATTTTCTCTTTCTTCTCATCACTGTGCCTGCAACACAGAAGTGCTTCAAAGCCCACTTCAAACATGTTGAATAAGGCACCATGAGGGCCACCCTCGGGAAGGGAGCTGTAAAAAAAGAATTTTGTTTCTGGAAAATCTTACAGAGGAGTGTTTACCCGCCTAGACCTGTTAGCGAAAGCTAGGCTATTGTGTGAGTAAAATAAACCCCTGTGTGATTTGAGTTGCTGTGGGGAGAAGGAAACCTTTTTTCTTATAATGCCTTCGCTGTATCCTATTTAATAAAGCAGAGTTTTAATTCAACCGAGAAACGTTGTAAAATAGATATTAAACGAAGGGGTGAGCTCTGTTTTCTTTTTCCTTGAGTTTGAAATTAAAGCGCCTCAGTTACTTGACTTTATCTGTGGGAAGTTTCCACTTTCTCCTCAAGATTTTTGTGAATCTATGTGAGTGTATTTTCGTATAAGCATCTGGTTATGTTGGTTTCCCCATTCCTAAAATTTTAAACTCATTTGATTCTCCCTTCTCAAAGCTGGTTATCTCCTTCAGGTCTGTGTGAAGCATGTGGAACTCGGCCATTGTTTTACCACAATTTACCTCAAAAAGGAACATTTTTTTAAGGGGCTTGAGAAGTGATCAAGATTTTCAACTTTTAATGTTTGTGGGCCCTTCTCCGGAAGCTGTACTTTATCATTTACCAAGGTCAAAATGACTCAGCAAAACCTCAAGGCACGGGCCCTGTTTCTGCCCCAAGCGCCCGCTGTACATCTGCTTCATTAAAGAAAATAACCAAAAAGGGAGATTCTGAGCACAAGGTAAGAAAAAGGAAGAAAGTTCCCTGGTCGCCATAAGGTTAAAGTCAGACAGCCCTGAATATACTAGAAACTTAAGGTCTACAACTTTCTGAAATGTCCTTCATCTAATGATTTATATTTCTTTTATGTAAAACAATATATATAACCCTACAGCAAATGTTCCTTTACCAGACCACCCCCTCTCATCTTTGTGCAGATTGTGTCTCCCAGGGAAGTTGTTTTACCTTGGGCTTGGAAAAAAAAAAACCCTCTCTCTCTCTCTCTCTCTCTTTAAATTCTAGAAGGTGGGTTCAATTTGTGTTGACAGAAGCCAACATTGGGGAAGGTTGCTGTGACAAAGGAATTTAATTTGACAGTCACGCAAGCCTAAGATTACATTTTCGCATCCCTGATTTGGGATCATCAAACCTTAACAGCACAGGGGATTTTTCACCGCTGACCCAATTCTAAGGCATTCTTTCCGCACCATGTTCTGTGAAGTCCTTTTCCCATGTCAACCCTCCACGCAGCCTGTGGGAGGCCCCTCGAGGCCCAGTGCTTCCTCCTGCAACCTTGGTTGTCAACTACCGAGCTCCAAACCAGCTCAGCTAGTAGCTGTGAAGCTTGTTAGCAACGCCTTAATTTAATTTCCAAAAATACTAATAAAATGCACCCTTTCTTACAGAATTATTACCACATAAAATAAAATAATAAATCTGAAGCCTTCAGCGCAGTGCCTCCAGTGAATCAATCAGCTGTCTTCTATTTATCTATCCCCCGTCCATATTTTTCTATCTGTCCCTCTTTCTATTTATTTCTGCTAGCAAAAGAGCCTCATCAGCATTGTCTTTAAACCAACCATAAATAAAGGAATCCATAATCCATGAGTGAATTAAACGCAAGATTCCCATGTTTCTCTCGAATCTTCAAACAATGTCTGAAAACCTTCCCTAAATATACTTGTATGGCCCACAAATAGAGACGAACCCAACTGAACCACAGAAAAGAATTAAATATCCTACGGGCTTTATATCAGTTTTGACTTCGTATTCTAAGTTTTCAAACAGCCTAAAAAATTCCAGCTGATAGTTCAAGTGCAGTAGTGGTACAAGGCCACAAGCAATGGGTTACAATTTACAAAAAAAAAAAAAAAAAAAAAAGGCAAACAAAACAACAACCCTGACTTCTTTCAGGCCTGGTTGAGGGAAGCTCTGCCAGAAACGATGTCAGGTCAACAAAGACATGCATAACACCTTGGGACAGGAGCAGGGAGAGGAATCAAGGATCCAGGCCTGAAACAAACAAACAAACAAACAAATCTATGCTTAATTGAGCACACATGTAACTGAAGGCATAGTTCTCGGATTTTCTGTGATCATTCCCTTGTTGCTTTTCATTGATTTCTTCCATTTCCTAATCCGGTGAAAAAAGGTTGGGAGACAAACCAACTTCAGAACTGAAGTTTCTCCTGAATGTATTACCGTGATGCAAGGATTGCCTGGACTGAAGCCGGTTCCCTAAGTACACGGCTGTCTACCGTTTTCTCACATTTTTGGACTTTTCTCTCCGAAACGTGTTAGGATACCATAGGCCATTTATCACCATTACATGAGCATGGTGTATGCGGGCGCTTCCATCCAAGTTCACCGACAGCCCCATCTGTCATGAAATAAGAATCGAACTTTTTCTAGTTGCGTCAGTACACCCGGGCCCGGGGTCTGAGAACAGTAAACACCTTGTGAACAACCCAGGTGGGGCGCTGCCAGCAGAAAGCGAGGGTCGCAGGCTCTCCTTGAGCAAGAGACTCGCAGAGACATCTCGCCCAGCCCAACAGTTACCCTCTGGCCTTCATTCCAGCCCATGTGCCCTCCCCATCCTACTCACCGTGCTTCCTAAGGCACAAGACATATGCACGCACAAGACATATGCACGCACAAGTTCCAGAATTTAACACTGGTGGGGGGGGAGAGGTGGTGTTAAGAGTCAGGATTCATCGGATTCATCAGGCTGTGCACACCACTCACATCTACTGCTGTGCAGATCCGCAGTAAACAAAATACAAGACTGCCCTAGAAACCCTCTCGAGTTCCAGGTAACTCAGATCGAACAGGAGGCTCTGCAGAAGCTATCATTGGCCACAGCTGTAGAGCAGTTTAGGGAAACTCTGAGAATCTAGGATTTGCTCGGAGGTGGCAGAAAAAGATCAATGAACCTTTTCCTTCAGAGGGGTGGGTGCTTTGTTTAAGGTGGCTTCGTTGACTCGAAAACATTTCACCAAAGACGTCAGCCACTTATGAGTGATTGAGACATATTGGTGATGAGCTATCATATTACAAGACTATTTTTAATCACATTTAATTCCATACCACTCCTTTTAAAGTGGCGAGGCAAAAATAGGGGAATGCACCCTGGTGATACATCACCACTTGCTTTTGTAATTGTCAGACCCAAAAATACTTTCAGGAAATGAAAATATTTTAATGACTTTGGAAGTAATTAATAGCGTCTAATGATTATTCTTATTTCATCTAAACTATAGGGTAGAGAACTAATTTCACCAAGTGCTCTTAAATGTCAGGTGCTAAAAACTAAAAATTATAAATAGAAATTATGTGAGTACAGAGACATGTACAATGAGAGTGTTCTCTGAAAGAGAGTTTTAGCGTCAGGACTCAGAATTACCTTGGGAAAACTATAATACTACATAGATATCATTGAAGCGTAGACAATTTAGAAGGCTAATGGGGACCGCATCGAAAACTGTGATAAAAGCATACTTTTTGCCGTGGTAGTTCAAATGTGTGTGTTAACATCTTTTCTGTGTCAAATGCACCTCAAATTTAATGTATCCTGAATCAAAGGTCTGAATTCAGTGCCAGTCACTTCTAGAATTCTGATCTCCGAGAAAGACCTACCATGGATTGCAATTGTATGTGCCAGAAAACTAGGACTGATTTTGAAAAACTCCCTCTTGTATTCCCCTCTCCATATCTTCCTCTCCATCTCCAAATTGTATTCATTTCTTACTACTGATATTTTCAAATTCCCTTTTCGCCATCCCCCATATCTTCCCCAACTTCACATCCAATTATTTCATCTAAACGGCTCTGAGGTCTACCCCTAACTTTCCACATCTCCACCATCCAGTGCCCTGCCCACATTCCAGTCATCTTGTGCCTTTTGTAGACATGTTTTCACCTTGTCACCATCAAACATACACCTGACTATGTCGTGCTGCTGTTACAGTCAATAGATTTCCCATGCTCTTAGGATAAAGACATGACCTACAAGGTCCTGCAGGATCTTGTTTTTAATTAACTCTCCAGATTTATCGCACCAAATTTTTATTTTCTTTCCAGCCACACCAGTCTCCTTTCTCTCTCCCACACTCACCATGCTTGCCTCCATACGGAAGCCGCAGGGATGCACCCATATCTTCAAAAGCCCTGGAAGTGGGGGTGTCAAGCAGTATGGTGCTCTCATAGTCATTTAAGTTTGTGATATTTGTAAGCGATATTTCAGCCGAATTGGTTAAGGCTATCATTCGTATTTCATTCAACTCCGCTTGTGTCGTATAAGATTTCAATAGTCACAAGCGTTTTTGGAATTTAGATAAAGGGAGGATGAGTTGGCAATATGCCCTTTGAGCATAACTTGGAAACATGTATTGGGAAATTTCAATAAAAAGGAAAAAGTAGAGATTTCTGACTTGGAAGAATATAGGGGACGCTTGTTAACATTTGCAGACTTCTTTATTTAATTATTAAGAGAAAATTCAGCTAAAACTTAAAGACTTATGAAGCACATAATAAAAACAACTGAATTGGTAAATGCTATTGTGACATTAAGCGTCAAATTATTAAAACAACAACAAAATTCAATAACAAGAAGAAATGAATTCCAGATGTAAATAATGAATAGGGCTTAACCGTATGAAAATATTGGAAAATTATTTAAATAGCTTGCTTAATTACATAAAGTACTTACATCCAGGAAGATGTAAGCACAATAGACCACTTAACACAGACATTGATACATGATACCTTAATGACAAGCTTAATGAGTATTGTCAATAGTAGGAACAGTTAGCATTAGTTCCAACACAGGAAAACTTGAATTAGCTGAAAATTAATCTGAAAGAGGATTTTGCAAACAATGCTAAAATGTTTTGACACGGAAAGAAACTTTTGTAAATTACTACATTACGTAACAAACCATGATCTTCTATGCCCAGAGTAAAGACTGAATTAATTTTCGATGATCTGTAGAAAATTTATTATAGTATATTGTCATCTGAAGAAGAGATCAAAAACATATGCACCCATAAAATAAGCCAATCTGAAAAAAAAAACACATAGTATACGATTCTAATAACATGACATTCTGGAAAAGGCAAAGCCATGGGGAGAGTAAAAGATCAGTGGTCACCCAAGGGTAGGAGGAAGGAAGGATAAATATGTAAGACACAGAGGATTTTTAAGGCAGTGAAACTATACCGTAATAAACTGTCATGGGTGGCTATGTGAGTATACAATTGTCAAAACCCATAGAATGTAAAATACTGGAGAGAAGCCTAATGTAAACTATGGACTTTGGGTAATAATGATGAGTCAATGTGGATTCATTAATTGCAATGAATTTAACACTGTGATATGGGATGTTGATGGTGGGGGAGGCTGTGCCTTTGTGGCGCATGGAACATATGAGAATTCTCTGTTACCTCCCACTCAAGCTGACTATGAAACAAAAACTACTCTGGAAGTAAAATCCATTAAAAAAAAGTACGCAGCCACAAACGTGAAAAAAAAAAAAGCATTATGGCCATATGTTTGACAGTTCATAAAAATATTGTGTTATGACTTCTACTCGGAACAAGATGGCATAGATTCATTCTTCCCTGCTGTTCCTCAATAAGGACAACCATAGACCTCGAAACTAATACAAGAAGCAGCCAAAGGAGAACTCTAAACGGCTTGGAGAAAGGACAGGGGAATTTGTTACCGATGGCGGGACTGGACATACAACACGGCAGCCGATCAGCTTACCTTTCCCCTGGAAAACAGAAGAAGATGACCTTGCCCAACGTCACACCAGAAGGTGACCTACGGAGGCCCATCTCTTCCCCAGACTGAATGACATTTCCACCAGCAACATCAGGCAAGCCCAGAAGCACTAACCACTGGGACAGGTCATGAAGTGCAATGCCAACATGCAGCCCGGGGAGACTCTCTCCTTCCTCCCTGCTCTCACAGAAAGAGACACAGGTATCTGGACAGTATGTGCACGTGGAATCTGATGCAACAAAGGTCCCAGCCTGGGAAGCACTCTTCATTCACATCATGTGGTAATTCCCTTTCCCCATGTAGGGGCACTGGGGCCCCTGAGATTTAAATAAGACACAAAGTCTGCTAACGTAAAGGAGAATAATAATAATGAGAATACTGATATTGAGAATGTTCGGAACACAATGTTCGGAATGTTCACACCTATGACACCAAGGAGTAATAAACTCATACGTTGCATTAAGAAGGAAAGAAAGAGGGGCGCCTGGGTGGCGCAGTCGGTTAAGCGTCCGACTTCAGCCAGGTCACGATCTCGCGGTCCGGGATTTCGAGCCCCGTGTCGGGCTCTGGGCTGATGGCTCAGAGCCTGGAGCCTGTTTCCGATTCTGTGTCTCCCTCTCTCTCTGCCCCTCCCCCGTTCATGCTCTGTCTCTCTCTGTCCCAAATAAATAAACGTTGAAAAAAAAATTTAAAAAAAAAAAAAGAAAGAAAGAAAAAAAAAAGCAATCAACCTATTCCAAAACTGACACGAATCAGATGTTTGAAATATCTGACAGTAATTGTAAGGCAGCCATCGTAAATATGTTTCAAAAAGCAATTATACATTTTCTTGGAAAATAGAGGAAAAAATTCTGCCAAGATATAGAAGTTATTTAAAAAACAACAACAAAAAAAGTGAAGTTTACAAATTAAAAAAAAAAAAACAGAAATAAAAATCTTGCCAGTTTTGAGTAATAATAGTAAAGAGATGATAGAATCTGTGAACTTGAGGACAGATCAATTTACATAATCGGGACCACAGAGAGAAAATAGACCAGAAAAAATAGAAAAGAACCTCAGAGAAAATAAGAGATATAATGCCTGTGTCACTGGAGCCTCAGATGTTAGGGAGAAAGGGCAGGACACTTAGAGACTGTTTGAAGAAATAATGACTGAAAAGTTTCCAAATTTGGTGAAAGATAGGATCCTGCCATATACAAGAAGCTGAGCTGATCCCCAAGTAAGATGGATCCAAAGAAATAGATGCCAAGACAATAATTTAATAATTAAATGAAAACTAAAAAAATAAAAACTAAAAAGGAAGAAAAAATTTTGAAAGTAGCCAAAAGAAACAATATATTACCATGGGGGATGCCAATTTAAAGGCCAGCAGATTCCTAAGATGCTATGGTAGAGGGTGGAAGGTAGTAATGCTGTTTTCACAGCCCTGAAAAACCACTATCAACTGTGAAATCTGTTCCTCAGCTTAACTCTCCGTTAAGAATGAAGGAAGCGAAGACCCTCTCAGATGACGGGAAACAGAATTAACAGAACTACGCTTTTTGTTTCCTACTTCTTTCCTTTTTTTTTCTTTTTTTCTTTTAACTTAATTAACACCTGTTACATTAGTTGCAAGTGTACAACATAGTGATTGGACAAGTGTATACATTATGCTGGGCTCACCACATGTGTAGTCACCATCCGTCACCACACAACACTTTAAAAAAATCTTTTTTTCAATCTTTATTTATTTTTGAAGAGACAGAGACAGAGCGAGAGCAGGGGAAGGCAGAGAGAGAGGGAGACACAGAATCCGAAGCAGGCTCCAGGCTCTGAGATGTCAGCACAGAGCCTGATGTGGGGCCCGAACCCACGGACTGCGAGATAATGACCTGAGATGAAGTTGGATGTTTAACCAACTGAGCCACCCAGGTGCCCCCATACAATGCTTTTAGAGTGCCATTGACTATATGCCCTGTGCTGTGGCTTCTATGGAATGACTTATTCATTCCATATCTGGAAGCCTGTATCGCCCACTGCCCTACGCTTAAATAATAACTAAAGGAAGTTATTTAAATAAAAAGCAAATGATTAAAGGGATTGTGGTGCATCAGAAAGAACAAACAATGGGAAACAACAGCAAATACAGAAACACTTTATTCCTGATATTACCTAATGTCTGGATAATGGTATGTATGTTTTTTTTCCAATGCTGCGTATCCATCATTCACGATTAACATTGTGGTGTTACCATGGCATCGACATAGTAGTTTCTGCAGGATTTTAGGTTATTTATTTTTTACACTGAAGGTATACAATGTATTGGAAAGATATCACATGAAAATTGCGTATGTTACAGTCTTCTCATTATTTTTCCCTTCTGAGTTCTCTGGCAGGCAACGGCATCAGACAATTCGGACTGAAAGACTTCTGCAGGTCCTTTTGACATTTGTAAGGTTTCTCTCAATGAGTTCCCTGATGGTCAGTGGAGAACTGGTTCTAAAGGAGTTTCCACATGAGGACCTTCCAGTGATTTCTAGCTGGAACTCTGGTGGAAGGACATCCCACATCCATTAGTCACATCTCACACTGCATTCATTTGGTTTCTCTGCTCCATGAGTGCTCTAATGACAAATGAGGTGTGATTTCCTTCTGAATACGCTCCCACATGATTCTGGGGGAGCCTTCACATGATTTCTAGTATGCTTTCTGGTGTACAGAAGGATAAAATCTGAATGAATTCCTCATTGTGTCCAGAAGCCCACTCACTTCACCTAAGATAAGCTTTCTCCTACTTTATGTTGTGATTTTCTACAATCATATACTCATCAGCCTCTTTCTCTTAAGGTGTATATCATTAGTAATTAATTCTGAAATGTTTTTCAAAATATTTTCCATTACTGTCTGCATTAGTCTGGGTTATCCAGAGAAATACAAATGATAGATTATATATATATATAAATATATATATGATAGATTATATATATGAATATATATGATAGATTATATATATGAATAGAATATATATATTATATATGAATATATGTTATATATGAATATGATTATATATGAATATATAGATGAATATAGATGAATATAGATATGAATATATATGATAGATTATATATATGAATATGAATATGTATTTATATATGTATACATTGTATGTATTTGTATGTATTTATGTCTGTAACAAATATGTAATTGTATGTATTTATATATACTATATATATATACTTATATATATATCATATGTATTTACATACATTAAAGTATTGGTTTGAGAGCCTCATTCATTCAGGAAACATGCTTATAGTCCAAAGTACTCATATATCAAGGCAAGTTGCAAAAACCATTGGCTCAGTTGTGATCATGTGACATTCAGCGTCACAAACTATTTGTATCACTCGTGTATCAAGTTAAAATTTATTAGAAATGCTTGTTCGTCTTGCAGAACACTCAGAACAAGATACTCGCAATCCAAGGACTTACTGTATATTAATTTTATATGCATATGAATTTACTTATCATCTATAAATACAGTGAAGGCCCAGGAGAGCCACTGGTATAGTTCCAGTCCGAGTCTGAAAGCAGGAGAGTCCAATGTCCCAACTTGAGGACAGTTAGGCAGAGAGAAATTCTTTCTTACTCAGGCTTTTATTCCATTCTGGCCTTCAGCAGATTGCCTGAGGCTCACAAACATTGGAGAAGGCAATCATTTTACTTATTCTGCAGATCCAAATGTGAATCTCATCCAGAAACATCCCTGCAGACACACTCAGAAACAATGTCTGACCAGATGTCTGGGTTTTCCACTGCCCAGTCAAGTTGACACTTACATCAACTATCAGTGTCATATTATGTAGGTTTTTCTTACGACTAGATTTACTAGAACATGTGTTTCCAAATATATTATCCCACTTCTCAAATACATTTGTGTGTGTGTGTGTGTGTGTGTGTGTGTGTGTGTGTGTGTCAGCATGATGAATACAGCTGATTGAGACCGTTCATCTGGGTGTAATCTGAACTTCTCTAGAAGTTCTGTGGAATGTGTCCAGTCTTCTAGGTAGCTCTGACCCACAACACAATCCTTGTGATCTGGGCTCTTATCTTTCTTCTCACCAGAGAATTTCTTCAGTCTTGATCATAGGCCACCTTAGAGTCTGAGTTGCAGTAGTTTTCCAGCATTACATGCCTGAATGTGGTCTGCTGAGAAAGGTCCAGTTGCTGTCATGGCATCTGGGTGAACTGCACGGACATGTCCTTGAGGGACAAGACTCACTTTTGAGCCCTGACTTGAGATTTGTAGGAAATGATCTGTTTTCCTTTAGGCTTCTCTTCTAAAAAAGGGAGGATTTGAGAAAAAGGAAGCAAGCCTCAGGCCAGCCATGTCAAGGCCACCACAAGCTGGACCTTCTACTTGGTATTTAAAGGATGAGTTTGTGCAAATTAAAAGTGTCATTCACAATAATTCTTTACAGAAAAGTCTCCTAATCCATGGATACCCATTGCATCAAATACCCAGCTTTTGAAATCTGTGTCTCTCTTCCCCAAATCCCTACCACACACGTTAATACAAGTGTTCCAAAACGGTCCTCAAAGTATGCAGAAAACAGGAGTTTCAGTTCATCATTGAATTTCAGAATAATTTAACAAATAGCAGAGATTAGCCTCTACTCAGAACATTTTTCATTAAATTCCCTGATTTATGTTAATCAGGATTAAATGAAGTATTAAAGGCATCTTTTCTGCCCTTAAATAGACTGTGTTTATACTTAAGCACCGACATATTTTGGGGAGAGAAAAGGTAACCTTCAATGTTTATTTGGCTCACAGGATGTTTAAACCGTTTATTTTCAGTTTGGAGTAAACACAATTTTCAAACACACATTAAGGCAGACCAATTGATTTGATGAAATTTTCAGCCTGATTGCCTATTCACTGGAATTAATTGACAGGTGTGGAAATGTGAAATTAATTTTTAGACCAACATTGCTGGAATATCTATTTTTAAATATAAATTTTGGCTAAGTAAATATAGCATGTACAAGGCTATATTGATGATAATGTTTCTTATTTTGGCTCATGTAATATGATTAAAACACAAATTTAAAAGTCTCAGCATTTTTTCTGTTACAATGAAGTTTTAGAAGATTATTCCATTCATGACATTGCCTCTAATGTTTCTTTTTCTTTTTTAAAGTTCATTTGTTTATTTTGAGAGACAGAGAAAGAGCTGGAGGGGAAGAGAGGCTCCATACTCACAGCATGGGGCTCAAACTCACAAACCTTGAGATCATGACCTGAGTCGAAATCAAGAGTCACTTGTTTAACTGACTGAGCCACCCAGGTGCCCTTGCCTCACATTTTTCCTTTTTGGATCAGCAAAAAAATTTATTGACATTTAGGTACATGGAAAATTATCAGCTTTAAAGTGGTACCAGTTTCTGAATTATCAAAAGTAAAGGGCACACTATTCTTTCTGAGAATATTACACATACAATAATTAAACTTGGAGGAAATAATTTGCAATTTAAGTCTAATCTAGATTCCTAAATCTAAGTTTATATGAAATTATATTGCACACCTTTGTAGCAGGTTAACCAAATTGGTGCAGATAGTTTAGAGGGACATAATACGTAGGGTTTCCCATGCATCTGGGAAGTCAAGCTCTGAGAGTTAAGTTATGATGTCAACAATAAAGGACTTGAGCAAATATACACAATACAAGATTAAAATGGCGGAAGGAATCCCAATCAGCAACCCTGGAAAAGAATGTGTCAGGTGTTCAGTGAAGTATGGATAAGAAGAGACAAATGTGACCTCCTCCATTCTGCCTCTTCAGGAAGATGATGTCAATCCAACCAACCTGAATTTATAAGAAAACATATCTAGCCCTGTTGCTTATGTGGACACAGTGAGACCAAATATGTAATGTCTTCGCCATGAAGTCCACTCCACTTAAAAATTTTTCAGTTAATAGAAATGTGATCTTTCCCATTTCCAGGCCAACAACTCTGGAGTCTATCTTTGACTCTTTGATTTCTTCAATACTCTGCCGCATCCAACTGCTTCATGGTCCACAATATTAAAAGTACATCAAAAAATGTTTCTGAAGTGATTCTGTTCTCTTTTAAAAACTTTGTCTAGAAATTACAACATTCATCCCTGACTAATACAAATCCCTCTTAACAATTCCCAAATAGGGAAAGCTGAATATTGAGGACCATCTTATCCTATTATCACCCTCACCGTTAGTTTTACTGAGATCTTCAGTTTAGTTATTCCTACAATTAAGTCACACACAGCATCACTCGCATGGCTTTGTAGAAAAAGAACCAGAGATGTTCACCATATATTTACTTTCCACCTACTCTGCATTCATTTTACAGATCTAATTTTCCATCTGTAAGCATTATTCTCTTTCTTGAAGATCTCTTTGTCGTTAATACATAACTGCTGATGACAAAAACTATTATCGTTTCCTGCAAACATCTTTGTTTCCATTTCATTTCTCATGGATTTTTTTTTGGTGCTAAATATAGAAACAATTCAAAACTAAATGAATTTGAACATTTTAGAAATGGCATTCAATTTTTTTCAGACAGCCATCACTTCTGCCGAAATGTTTCTTTTTCCCTCGGCCACTTGCGTTATTTCCTCTTGGTCTTTAATTTTCAGCAGTTCAGCTGTGATTTCCCTACATGTGGCTTTTTTGTGTGTATTTGTTCTTCTCTGATCCTTTTATTCATGGGCTGATGTCTGTCATCAACCTCAAAAATCCCCAAGCTCTGTTTTGTCCCTCACCTTCTAGACATCCATTCCACGGTTTAAACCTTTGTACTCTGTGTCACATGTGTCTTATGGTCTTCTGTGGATTTTCCATTCTTATTTCTCTCTGTGTTCCTGTTTTAAAATGAGACTTTGAACTTTCCTCTTGTCTCTTAAGTATGCCTCTTGCCATGCACAATCTGCTGTTAAAATATCCACTGATTTCTTATTGTCAGAGATCCAATTTCCAGTCCTAAAATTTTTTTTTATGAATCACAATTATTTGAGGAAATTTTCCATCACTTCATCTTTTTCCTCTTCCTCTTCCTCTAATTTCCTGAATATATTAACCATGGCATTTTAAAGATATTATGGGTTTATTCTAATGTATGTGTCACCTGTGGTCTCTTTTTACCTGCTTTTTCTCTTCATTTTAGGAATGCTGTCTTGTCTTTTATCATGCCTAGTAGATCTGTGGCATGACAATGGAGAGGGCTATATAACCAAATGAAAAGTCTCCATGAAGGTTTATATCCCCAAGGAGAATATACTGAGGTAGATTGATCTCCATAATTAGGCGTAGTCTAACTCTTGTTTGGCTGTGTTCCATGGTGTTAAGCTCTTGTGTTAAACTAAAAACATTATGTGCTTGTGGGGCTCCCTTTGCTAGTAGATTTGAGGATCCAGCAACATATAATTGTAGGAAATTCAGCTTTGTTTCTAAGAGTGTTTTTTGTTTGTTTGTTGGTTGGTTGGTTGGTTGGTATTTAAAAAAATTTTAGGGGCGCCTGGGTGGCTCAATCAGTTAAGCGTCAGACTTTGGCTCAAGTCATGAGCTCACAGTTCCTGGGTTCAAGCCCCATGTTGGGCTCTGTGCTAAGAGCTCAGAGCCTGGAGTCTGCTTCAGATTCTGTGTCTCCCTCTCTCTCTGCTTCTCCCCTGCTTGTGCTCTATATTTCTCTCTCTTTTTCACAAATAAGTAAACATCAATTTTTTTCTTTTCAAATAATAAATGCTAAAATAATTAATTAAATAAATATTTTTAATATTGTTGCAGTTATTATTATTATTATTTTTATTTTGGCTACTGAACCTTCAAACTCCTTCAGAGCTTCAAAGGTGATAGCAATGTGTGAAGGCCATACATGTCTTCAATACCATTGTGACTACTGAGAATAATGGTTAAATATTGCTCATCAACTTAAAGAATGAGAACCAGGCAAACAATTGCAATACTTACACAAAAATAAATACAAAGCTCATCAAAAAGCATTGCAGGGGCACCTGTGTGGCTCAGTCAGTTAAGCGGCCGACTTCAGCTCGGGCCACAATCTCACAGTTCGTGGGATCGAGCCCGGTGTCGGGCTCTGTGCTGACAGCTCGGAGCCTGGAGCCTGCTTCAGATTCTGTCTCCTTCTCTCTCAGCCCCTCCCCACTTGTGCTCTGTCTCTCTGTCTCTCAAAAATAAATAAATGTAAAAAAAAATTGTTTTTTTAAAAAGCATCGCAGAGTGTTACATTTACTGGGGATATAGTAAAATGAATATAGAAAAGTAGCCATGTTGGTACCAGAATGCCAAACATTCTGATAAAATTAAAACAATTGTTTTAATGCACAAATGATCTAACGGTAAGATAAATAGTCAGAAACAATTTTGAACAACAGAGACCCTAAGATTTTTAACACGACAACCAGGAAGATGCCTCCAGTGCCACTGCATACACCTATTGAATTAGTTTTTGCTTTTAAGGGGCTATAAATGTGAATCAACAATCACAAAGAAACTGCAGTCAGAGAAACAAGCCGCTGTACATATCGGAAGGACCAAATATGCACTATAGCAAGGACATTAAATACTTTGAAGGAAATGTACAAGGTGATGACAAGTATTACTAAGAGAAAAGAGACTGTCAAACTGATGTGACATTTTTAAAATGGAACAACATAGAATGAATTATATAATATTAAAGTTGTAAATTAAAGATATTGATTAAACTATTGATAAGACCTAAGGTAAAAACTCTGAGTTACAAGAAAAATGAAGAAAAAAAAACCCTGAAAATCATGTAGATGAATCTCCATAAGTACTGGCTTTTTTTTTTTTTAGTATTGACTTTATAAAACACTAACAGTAATTAACAATAAATGAGATTAGGAGAACAAATTTTATCTTACAAAATAGCAAAAATCACATATACACTTTCAGAGAAAATTAACCAAATGCAAGATACTACTTAACTGTTGAATCATATTTTCCTTAATAACTTAAGTATAATACACGCTTATAAAAATAAAAAAAAACGCAAATGAACAAACGTTAGCTCAACGAATTACGCAAAAGAAACACATCCTGTGAGAACCACTCAGGCCAAGTTTCAGCCCCCTGAAACCTCTTCATTCTGTCTTCCAATTTCTATCTCTTCCCCAAAGCTAATTGCTATCTTATCTAACATTTGGACTTATTAGTCCTTTGATTTCAGCCACGCTAGTATGTCTGTATGGAGGTGTTTATTTGTGATTATAGTAGGAGCTTTCTTGATGACCAACACTTTTTCATAGATTTATTTAAACATCTAGATACCCATTTTGGGAGCCAGTACATGTACCAGTCTCCTGCCCAGTATCATTGGATTATCCTTCCTTTTCCATATTGATTTGTAGAAGCTCTTTCTTCATATAAAAGAAGAGACTTTGTCACTTGGACATGTGTCAAATATCTTCTCTCACTTCATAACTTGCATATTCGCTATTCATATCATCAATCTAATGTTAATTACCAATATTCTCTTTGATGGGTAGTAATTTTTATTCTAATTTGAGAAACCTTTGCCCATTCCAAATTGATGAAGATATTCTTCTCTGTTTTCTTCTAGAAAATGTATTGGTTTACTTTCATATTTAGATAACCATTGTATCTAGAACTGATTTTTGAAACTTGTTTGAGAAGGATTTTATTTATAGTTTTTCATACATTTTATCACTTGGATCTGCTCTTTTGTGGAAAAGGACAGCTTCAATTAGTAATTGTTTGTGGAAAAAGGATAGTCTCCTCAACAATATAACAATTATCAATAGAATCTGTCCTATTCCACAAATAGAGCAGGTCCAAGCGATAATCTGTGTGGAAAACTGTACATTTATAGTAGCATCATCAACAATAGCCAAATTATGGAAAGAGCCCATATGTCTGACTGAAGAATGGACAAAGGAGATGTGACACATATATACAATGGAATATTACTCAGCCATCAAAAAGAATGACATCTTGCCATTTGCAGCCTTGTGGATGGAGATAGCGTGTATCATGCTAAGTGGAATAAGTCAGTCGGAGAAAGACAAATATCAGATGATTTCACTCAGATGTGGAAATTAGGAAAAAAAAAAAAACAAATAAACACAGAGGAGGGAAGAGAGGCAAACCAAGAAGCAGGCTCTTGTGTATAGAGAACACACAGATCGTTACCAGAGGGTGTGTAGGGGGAGGGGTGAAATAGATGAGGGGATTAAGGAGAGCACATGTGATGAGCACCTGATACTGTATGGACGTGTTGAATCCCTATACTGTATGCCTAAAACTAATACTACGCTGCATATTAACTAACTGAAATTTAAATAAAAATTTGGAGGGTAAAGAAAGTGCCAATCTTCTCATCAAACAATTATCCACACCCAATGGATTGCTTTAATAATCTCTGTTCTGTTTCGTGTGTGTGTTTATGTATTCATAAGCCATTGCTGTCTAAAGACAAAACAAAAAAACAAACTAACAAAAACATGTTTTTCTAAAGCAAGTGACAATACTCTGGAGAAGAAGACTTCAAAGATGTCTCTTGAAGTATACTTCGGTTCTTCTGAGTTCAACAACTTTATAGGCTCATGTTGTCAGTTGCAAAGGAGAGAAACTCTGTGAATTTGATTTGGATGTCTTAGACCCCATAGATCAGTTTGGGAACAATTCATATTTTTACAATATATGTATTAAGATATATAACCACATGTGTACCTCAAGTTATGTGTATCTTCCTTAATTTTCCAGTTTTTTGTTTTTTGTTTTTTTTATCATTTCTGAGCAGGAAGCCCATCGTAATTACTATCCTTTTCTTACATTGCTATGTTTGGTCTTCATAACATTTTGTTGCTCTTTATTGATTGATACTGATCTTACTTCCCTTTTCCATACTGTCACTGTCTTATTTCATATCTAGACTACACTGGCTCCATAAGCTGATTTATAAAGTAGTATTTTATATCCATGGAAGATTTTTACGAAAATTACTTATTCTTTCCTAAAAATATTTGACAGTGGACTTTAATGTTTTTGAGTTCTTCTTTTGTAAATGTTGGTAAATTTCTTTCCAGATATTTCTGATATTCGCGAGAGTGGATAAGTAGGTGGTCTATTCACACAAAGGGCTCCTGCTCAGCAATTCAAACTAATGATGCCTTGAGCTAAAGTACTCTTTGTCAAAGTGTGCATAATGAATGATGCCATTCATATGAAGTACAAGAACAGACCAAATTAGCCCATGGAGATAAAAATGAGCATAGTGTTTATCTCTGGGGAAGTATGTTGAGTGAGAAGGGGAATGTGCAAACTCTTTGTAGTGTTGGGAAATTTTATATCTTAATACAGTGTTTGGTTACATGGCATATATATGTATGAAAATTAATTGAGTTATACACTTGAGATGTGTGCACTTTGCTCGCTGTAAGCCGTACGTCAGTAAAAACATGGGCCAGAAAACATGAACAGTCATTTGTAGAAGAGACATGTGAAAAGACAATCAGTAAAGTTACAAACTGATACCCTATCCCATTAATAACCTGGGATATGCCAAATAAACCACAAGGAAGATGCGACTTCATAGTTACCAGGTAAAGATTGAAAATGATAAACAATAACTTGTTTCGATGAGCATGTGAACTAACTGGGGAAGAAAAATGTCTCAGATGCTCTTCTCTTTGACATCTGAGTAAGGTTCAATATTGCACAATGAATGAGCGACTGAGCACAGTTACATTAGAAAATAAGGCACTAACCAGTAAATTTGATCCTGAAAGTAACTCACCAAAAAACACTTCTAATTTTAGATGTTACCCTAGAGAATTTGTTGTACCTGTATATCAAGAGTTAAGGATGAATTCCAGAGACACACTTATAGTGCCAAAGGAAACAACTATATGTCATTGCACTAATACATTTTGTTAAGTTTAAAAAAAGCACGCACACACACACACACACACACACACACACATCCATGTGATATAGATCTCATATAATAGATTATATGGAAGTAAATAAATTTGTTTTGACACGGTCATAAATAGACTATGCCATAGAAGTAAAAATAGATGCATATAAAATTACTACAATCTTTTTAGAGTTATGTTGAATTTAAAAATCTATATTTTTTTTATTATTTTGTGTTTTCGGAGAGAGAGTGTGAGTGGCGGAGAGGGACAGAGGGAGAGAGAGAGAGAGAGAGAGAGAGAGAATCTTAAGCAGACTCCATGCTCAGTGTGAGCCTGATGCAGGGTTCAATCCCACAGTCCCAGGATCATGACCTGAACTGAAATCAAGAGTCAGACACTCAATCAACTGAGACACCCAGGCACCCTGGAAAACACTTTGATGAATGCAATGAAATATGTTATAAAATTATAAGGAAAATCAGAGCATGGCAGACATACCATTGAAGATAAAACTGACAAACAAGAAGTTTACAGAGCAGTAATGAGACATTGGCAGGGTAATTCTTGTTTTATAAGAAATAAGGTAATCTAGAGAGTTTAGTCATCAAAATAGGAGTGAAAGGGGAATTTAAAATATTATACATGAGAGGCATCTTCAAAAGGAAATAGTGTATGTGTGATATTAACTTACTGTGTTGTGAAAAAGATGTTTCGAGAATATTTTGTTGTTATAATTAATATTTTAGTTTATTTGGTGGTCTGCATAGATGAAGGGTATTTGGTGGTATTTCTACCACCAGGGAAGTGGTAGAAATGGGAAAAAAATAGACCAGATTTCTGTCTGCTGAGGAGTAAACATGAAAGGAAAATGTGTACATTGCCCATAATGGCCATAGGTTCGGATTTGGAGAATGGATTTGAAACAATTCAAGAAGGATCACTTATCTGTTGTTTTAGGAAACAGGGGTTTGAATAATTTAGTAGACAAAGGGATCCAAAAAGACCTCAGACTTGACAACAAAAATAGATTACATCTGTGTTTTGAGACGATTTTATTTTGGTCTAATTAGGCATCAGTCAGTTATTACATACAAATCACACAGTTTCACACTTTATATTCTTCAAAGATTAATGGCAATGTAATCATCCTGCTTAAAAAGAACGACCAAAAATACTTTTTAAAAAAATTAAAAGAATGATCAATAATCTTATGCCGTAGAGGGATAAGAAGGAAGAATGAGTAAAAGCCTATGACTGTCAAAGCTCCTTTTTAATGTCTGTAGGTAATTATCAGTAGGCTTCTCATTTCTGATATACTCATTTGAAGTACATTATGAGTAATTATTTTCATATTAAGAATGAGTTTCTTATTTGAATTTAGCACCCCAGAGTCATGTGGAACTATAGCTGCAGATATTTCTAACAAAATTGTTCCAAGAGCCACGGTTCCTATATTTATTGATGTTGACATGTATATTTGTGTTGACCCCAGAATTATATCTAATTGGGACTTGAATGGGGCAAGCATGTTGGAGAGGGGAAATCAGACTTGTCTTGCTTCTGTCTTGTCAGAATCAACAGATTAGTTTGATCTAGCTTGAGTATTTACTTGCATGGGCTGGGGACAATCTGAGGAGAATCATGGATGCCAGATGGAAGTCATAGAAACCCCCAAAGGCCTTCTGGAAGTAAGTCATTGCTGACAGATACACTCTGTTTCCACTTATGTTGTTAAGTTTTGCTAAAGAAAGACTTTTAAGACAGTAGGAACATTAAACATGGAATTTGTTGGCTTTCCATATTAATTCATGGTCCCTAATGCCCGACTTGCTGTAATGCTATGAGAAATATTTGCTAATAAAGCATCACGCCATCTATTGAAGACATGGGAAAAATATGTGTACCCCACTGTCAAAGTGGTAATGATAAAAAAAAAATTATTTTGATTATACTTACTACATGCTTACTGTGTGCCAGATCTTTTTATATTTTATATTTTATTTACAATCTAACTGAAAACCCAGCATCACAGGTATTGCCATACACATATTTCAGTTAGGAAATAGGAATCCCCAAAATTGAGTGAATTGCCTAACCCTACAGATAATAAAATAATAAAATAGTCATTAAACCTCTTTCTTTTACGCTAAGTTTTATTTCAAATGCAATCTGCGGCGTCTACGGTAATAAACATCTTGTACATGTTTTTTTTTTTTTTTTCAACGTTTATTTATTTTGGGGACAGAGAGAGACAGAGCATGAACGGGGGAGGGGCAGAGAGAGAGGGAGACACAGAATCGGAAACAGGCTCCAGGCTCCGAGCCATCAGCCCAGAGCCCGACGGGGGGCTCGAACTCACGGACCGCGAGATCGTGACCTGGCTGAAGTCGGACGCTTAACCGACTGCGCCACCCAGGCGCCCCTACATTTGTTGTTTTTAATAGGTGAAATGAGGTTCATTATAACCTTTTTAATGTTTAAAAACAGGGAAGTAAAGATTCCCCTGAGCAAGGAAGCAAAATTCCTGGTTCTCCTATTTGCTCGTAGCATAAGTTAGCGCAAGCTGATTTTTTCCAAGCCATTTTGCTCAACTATAAAAATCAAGCCAATGTAGCCGCACTATTTCAGAGATTTTTCAGGACTCCTGTTACGAGGTGTTTAAAATATTTAATATAATCCATGTGACACGATGAACACACCACAGTGCTTAAGCTTTAATCACAGGAATGGTCAGTTAACACGCTATCCATAATTTGGAGATCATATTTTAAAAAAGCCATTCATTGGACGAGGCTAAAACAAGAGTTTCCGCTATGAGTGTCTTAATTAATCAAAACACTTTGATAATCTGCAGAATGAAAGGAAAAATGAGTTTTCAGGAGGAAGGGTAGTAACTTGTTAGCTGAAGTGGTAAATGCTAGACATGGATTCTCATTGGTGAAATCAAGTCTATGGAAGGCATATGGGTTAGTTAGACTAGTGTAGAAACATTCATGTTTATTCATGTCTACTAGTGTAGAGACCAAAGCCCATTCCAATAACCTCTTAGGGGTGGTGTTGATCACTTGATCCCTATCAACCTTGTCTGCAGACTTTGGCTTAAAAGGATTTCTGGTCGCACGATGCTTTGATAATGTCATTGTGTAAATACCTAAAAGAACAAAAGGTTGATAGTCATTAAGCTATGGAAGAGGCTGCATAAATTACTATTTATGAATGTTTAATAAATATCCTTGATTGTAGTAGAAATTTAATATCTGAGCCTGACGTTAGTTAATTCTTACACCTCAAGTGTCTTTGACAACCACTATTATTGATGAAAAAAAATCCCTATGATAAACTGTTAGATCGATACTCCTCCCAAATTAAAACAGGTACTCAAGCAAGTATGTGTACATACATGGCCATGACAATAACCAAAAGGTGGAAACGGTCTAAATGTCTGTCTGCGGATGAATGAATTAACAAACGGTGGTATTCCGCCCAAAAGGGAATGTGGGACTGATACATGCTACAGACGGATGAACCTTGAAAACAGTACAGCAAATGGAAGTAGCCAGACTCAAAAGATGATATATATTACAACCCAACAGTATGAAATGTCCAGCATACGTAAATCCACAGAGACAAAGAGCAGGTTGGCAGTTATCAGGGGCCAGAAAAAGGTGGGGAAATGGACAGTAACTGTTTCATGGGAACAGGGTTTCCTTTTGGGGTGATGAAAATGATTTGGAGCTAGACAGAGTTGGCGGCTTCAAAATATTGTGAATGTACCATGCTAGTGAATTGTCCACTTTAATGTGGTTATTCTTATATTCTGTCATTTTCACCATAATTAAAAAGTAACATATATATGTTTTGTTTGCCCTCATTCGTTTAGGGCGGCTCACAATAGCTCAAGTAACAAAACGTGTATTCAAATGCTTGGTAAATATACTGTGAAATAGAAAGCATCGTTTTTTTTAATAGGGAAACCTTGTATTTCCAACTTCACCGCTCTCCGATTTATGGTAACGTTTAATGCAGGTAAAAATAACTTTCCGAGAGCTTGTGGGGATGTATATGCCCAAGGTAGCTTGTTTGCTACTCATTTAATGGGCTGGTGGCCTGATATCCTTCAGTTAATACTATTGCAGTACGGAAGTACTCTTGAATACTACTCATGATTAGCACTGCCCCCCAGGTGCAGTCAGTACGGATGCTTCCTTGAGGCCTGGGTGATAACATGTTCCTTACAAGGAAAAGGAGGAAATAAATCCAGAACCAGTCTTTGTTGAGCATTTCCTATGTACCTAGCATCCATCCAAGTGAGACATCACATTAAGAATAACAGCCTCATGGAGTAGCTGTCTTATTACCCTCATTCTACAGATGAGGGAACTGAAACATATAGAGGTTTGGAAACATGTGTGTTTGCACAGATCCAGGATTCAGATCCAGGCGGGCTGTCCCCACTGCCTGGAGGGGCTTCAAGGTAGCCTCTCATTCAGGTCAAGTTCTTCAGACATGGTGAGCTAATGCTCCCTGTAAATCAAGGTGTTTTAAACCTTAAAACTTCTGGCAGCACAGGTTGTCAGCATCTTTGTATGATGATCAGTTTAGTTAGAAAATACTCCTGGGGCACCTGGGTGGCTCGGTCAGCTGAGCGTCAACCCTTGATTTTGGCTCAGGACATGATCCGCCCTCAGGTCATGGAATAGAGCCCCACTTTGGGCTCCTCACTGAGCGTGGAGACTGCTTGAGATTCACTCTCTCTCTCTCTCTCTCTCTCTCTCTCTCTCTGTCTCTCTTCCTCTATTCCCCCTCCCTCAAAAGTCAAGAAAAAAATAAAAATAATACTCCTTAGGTCATGTGGCATTTTGAATGTCCAGTTTCTGAGAAAAGCCAGCGAGATAAGCAAAAGTTCGAAGACAGATTAAAATTTTTGAAGACACATGAACGAAAACTGTGCTCACCATAAGCAGTGCACAGTGATCAGATTCATCAAAGAGAAAAAATATCCAACAGATTTGACAAGTGGCTAGCAAACAGAAGTCCACTGGTACCAGGCTGTTGGAAGCGTGATGAGAAATGGGGAGTTTTTGGGAGACCGGTGATGGTGGTTTGCGTCCCAGGATGGCTTCCCCACTGTGCGACCTTGGTCAGTACTGGGCCAGTCAGAGGATCCAGATACAGAAGTATTGAGAAAACGAAGGGACATGATGTATGTAAGGCGCGGCACATAAATAACACCAATGGTAAGTCATAAATTAATCTGTGCTCAGTAATTAGCTCTGCTGATGGTGAACATGGTTTTGGTGCAGTTTGACTTGGCTCCGTGTCGCGTGGAGGACTGGGATCCTCAAGATGGCAGAACACCACCACATCCCGAGATGCCAAAACCCACCGGAAACGAGGAAAGCCAACAGGGTGGGCCATTTATCTACAAGGTCAGTGGCCCCTGGGGAGAGAGTAGAGTTTAGACGCAGTTCTCTGATAACCCCTTCTTCCTATTCTAAACAACTTCTCAGGCTGAAACAGAAAGCATTCTCCCTGTGCATTTGAATCACTCCCATGATTAATGAATCACTCTGGTGGAGTCAAATGTCCCCAGTTCAATTACCTCTCTCAAGGACGCATGGGTCAATTGCTTCTCCTTCTCCATAAATATCCAAGTCAAACAACGACCATTTCTTGGAATTTAACTCGAAATATCTTCAGCAAGATTAAGAGTTTCACGTAGAGCCTATGACTAATGACAACAATTCATTCTGAGCTCATTACGCAAACCCGCATACAGAAAATTTATCCTTTCTGTAAAGAACAATGAAGTGCCTTAGGAGAGAGGTCCCTCAGGAACTTGCATAAACACATGGAGAATTACAGGGAAGTGAAGGAAGCAATGGAAAGGCTTTTGCCCTCTGTCTGCATTTGTTGATGGTTGTTCATAATAGAAATACTCCCTTAGCAAAGGCTAATTGCAAGCCATAGTCTCTAGTAACACAGTGATTGACTGATTGGGATTGTTATAGGAAACAATGGTGCTGGGCGAGCTGGAATGTTTCTTTGTTCTCGAATGGATTTCTCATCCACTTGCATGGCAAGCCCACAACTGAAGACATGATGTTCAGCTTGCTGAACTGTAATTGGGATCATTTGTAACACGGCACAAACTTGCTTCATAAACAGTTTTCTTCTCTTGCTTGACAGACGGCGTAAAGTATTCTTAGTTTGGGATTTGGGAAAATAGTGACATGAGTTACTCAAATCTGTTAACAGCACTGCGGGCCACCTGTGCTTTCTTGCGATCACATCGGGACGTTTACTTGGCACTTGTTTCTGGGTTAGTAATGGAAAGCATTAAAGCAAGGAGGCAAAATTATTCAAGGAGATGCAGATAAACATTTTGTTCTTTTATCCCGGAGATTTATTGCTTTTTGTTATATATTTTCCTCTTCTCGATCCATGGAGTATATTATCCTTAGAGAGCTTTTCTTTTTCTTTTTTTTTTTTAACACCATGCTGCACATTTCCACTTTGCATTTATGTTTATAAATTGTTACCAAAAGAAACCGTGCTTTATTCATTGCTTTCCTATGTTTATAATTTTGTTCAGCGCCTTTCAACTTAGGACATTCTGTACAAATCCACAAAACAAATTGCATGCGTTAATATTTAGATTATAAAGATGTCTCTGAATGAAATTTGTAGCCAGGGAAGCACTCCACAAATTGTTTTAAATATGTTCATTTTCTTGGAAGAAACAGAACACGAATGCTTTATAGGGAATATTTGATGCTCTCACATTTGACACTGGAAGTTTTATCTACTTCCCTAGGACTGTGAAAGACCATTGCGTGGGGGGTCACTGCACCAAAGACCATGCCTGGGAACCTGTCCAGCACCTGCCCCGCAGTTCAGCTTTCCTATTTCTCCCCTTCCATAAACCACATATATGTTTACAGGGCAACTATATCATAATCCCTATAAGCATACCCCATTTACCTTCAGTAATATCATTTTCTTGCTATTCTATGTTTTATTTTTCTTCTCTCATGGACCTTTACAATTGTCTGTAAAACCTTCAGCAGGGACTCTAAGTCTATTGAAATAAAACACACACACACACACACACACACACTCACTCACACTCACACACACGCACAAATTAGGATCTCTATGAACACAAATGCCAAGAAAAATTGGAGTGGACTTTGAAAACAAGCAAGCAAAAAAAAATCTTATTTATCTGTTCTTATTTAAAATTATATATTTAATAACACATTCAAAATTAATGATGGCTGCTGAGCCCAATGACAAACCTAATTTAATTCTTGGTGACCTTAGGGAACATTTTAAGTCTCCTTCAGTCTTAATCCCCTTTAAGACTCTCATAGCAATGATGGGAAATTCATACCTGGTTAGAGTTTGGCAGCTATTTTTTTTTTAATTGGACAGCCTGTCCTTATTTATTTTTAATTTTTCAAGTTTTTAATTTTTATTCCAGTATAGTTAGCATACAGTTTTATACTCTTCTCAGTTATACAACATAGTGACTTATCAATTCTATACATTACTCAGTGTTCATCATGGTAAGTGCACTCCTTAATCCCCATCACCTATTTAACCCATCCCCTCCATGCACCACCCTTCTGGTAACCATCAGTTTGTTTTCTATAGTTAAGAATCTGTTTCTTGGTTTGTCTCTCTCTCTTTTGTTTTTCCTTTGCTCGTTTGTTGTTTCTTAAGTTCCCCGTATGAGTGAGATCTTATGGTATTTGTCTTCCTGTGACTGACTTATTTTGCTTAGATTATACTCTCTAGATCCATCCATGCCGTTGCCAATGACAGGATTCCCTTCTTTTTTATGGCTGAGTAATATTCCATTGTAATAATATACCACCTCTTTCTTAGCCATTCATATATTGATAGAAACATGCGCTGCTACCATATCTTGGCTAATGCCACTATAAATATAGGGGTGGGTGCAGCCCTTTGAAATCGTGTTTTTGTATTTTGGGGGTAAACACTGGATGTTAAGGTAGTTCGTTTTTTATTTTTTGAGGAATCCCCATACTGTTTTCCACACTGGCTGCACCAATTGGCATTGCCACCAATAATGCAAGACGGTTCCTTTTTCTCCACATCCTGGCCAACACCTGCTGTTTCTTGTGTTTTTCATTTTTAGCCATTCTGACACGTGTGAAGTGATTTCTCATTGTGGTTTTGATTTGCATTTCCCTGAGGATCAGTGATGCTGAGCATCTTTTCATGTGTCTGTTGGCCATCTGGATGTCTTTGGAGAAATGTCTGTTCATGTCTTCTGCCCATTTTTAACTGGATTATTTGATTTTTTGAGTATTGACTTGTAAAAACTTCTCTAGATATTTTGGATACTAGCCTTTTAGTGGATATGTCATTTGTGAATATCTTCACCCATTCAATAGTTGGCCTTTTAGTTTTGTTAATTGTTTATTTAGCTGTGCAGAAGCTTTTTATTTTGATGAGGTCCCAGTAGTTTCTTTTTGCTTTTGTTTCCCTTGCCTTATGGGACATATCTAGAACAATGTTGCAATGGCCGACATCAAAAAAATTACTGCTTGGGGCGCCTGGGTGGCACAGTCGGTTAAGCGTCCGACTTCAGCTCAGGTCACGATCTCGCGGTCCGTGAGTTCGAGCCCCGCGTCGGGCTCTGGGCTGATGGCTCGGAGCCTGGAGCCTGCTTCCGATTCTGTGTCTCCCTCTCTCTCTGCACCTCCCCTGTTCATGCTCTGTCTCTCTCTTGTCTCAAAAATAAATAAACGTGAAAAAAAAAATAAAAAAATTACTGCTTATGCTTTCTTTTAGAATGTTTATGGTTTCATGTCTCACATTTAGGCCCTTAATACATTTTTAATTTACTTATGTGTGTGATGTAAGAAAGTGGTCCAGTTTTTCCAACCTCATTTGTTGAAGAGACTTTTTCCAATTGGATAATCTTGCCTCTTTGTTGTAGATTAATTGACCATATAAAGATGGGTTTATTTTTTGGCTCTCTATTCTGTTCCATTGATCTATGTGTTTATTTTTGTCCCTGTACCGTACTGTTTGGGTTACTACAGCTTTGTAATATAACTTGAAGTCTAGAATTGTGATATTTCCCGTTTTGTTTTTCTTTTTTCAGGATGGCTTTGGCTCTTCATGGTCTTTTGGGTTCCGTACAAAATTCAGGATTGTTGACATTCTAGGCTGCTATTTTTATTGGCTCACGTTTTCTAGGAGTTAAATACACTGTGCCCACTTACAAATCTAAAGCAAGGAAAGGCCTCTGGATTCCTCCTTAGCCGTGATAAGAGAGACAAGACCAAGAAGGACTTCTCTGGCCCTTTGCTCCCAACCCCATCTCTCACATCCCCAGTGCAGGACAAGCATTGAAAGTGCAATCTGACAATAACAGGCCTTTATGTCCCTTGCAGGAGCCTCTCGCAGGTCCCTGTCCTGGCTCAAAGACCCTGTAGGTGTAGACAGAGGAAGCAGTGAGAATCCCTCATGGGCAGTGCCACCATGGTGAATGGAAGGACCAGGTCATGGAAAGAGAGCAGAGAAAAATCCCAGTTTAGAGGAATAATGCTGGATTCACTAAGATTTCCCCTTCCATGGAGAGGAGGGTATAAGGGATGTGGAAGGCACAGGAGTTCCTCTTTAGCATTTCCTAAAGAAGAAATATTGTTGAGCAAATACAGGGATTTTGTCATTTCTCTTTTGCAGACAACCCTATGGTCACCAAGATATGGCTGCCTCCCTTGGGATGAGCCTGTGGCCTGCCTTGGCCCACCTGCCCCACTTATCGAGGATATTCCTTACAAACCAAAGCGGAGGAACATATGATGAAAAATTAAAATATCAATGTCATACAAAAGCACCTCTAATTGGAGCACTGTAAACCAAACTCCCACTCTTCAGGAGTCCAAAAGTAAAGCCCTTTTTTTCTTGCAAATGGGTCAGCACAATTATTGCTTCGTTATTTTGCCATTTGGAAGCTGGAGGACTGCATTGTGGGGAGTGCAGTTCCTTCCAGAAGCTGCAGGCCAGCATGTTTCCTTCAGGCCATGGGGTAGATGAGAGAGCAGCTCTGACCCAAGGACCAAAGCATTTAGGAACTGCATGTGCGCCCTAGTGCTGTAGAAGGGCCATCGTGGACTTCTCTTTGGACCTCTATTTCTGTTATCAACCGCGGACCGGAACGAAAACTCAGAGCAATTTGCAGGAAGAGGCTTGGGAGAAAACATGCAATAAAAGAGAAGTTACTTTCGCTGGTTTTTCACTCTTGAAATTTCAATTTCCCTGGGCTATTTACAGGAAACTGCAAGTCCTGTGAACCTAAACCCAATTAGGAGAGAACCCTACCAAGGGATGCCTCCTTCTCCATGTAATATCATTTCCACTAGTGTTTTTTGCTTAAAGGACTGACATTAAAAACTGACTGCTGGGGATGGGGGTGGGAATAATGGCCGAGGGAGGTCAAAAGGTACAAAGTTCCACTTTTAAAATAAATAAGTTGTGGGATGTAGTGCACAGCATGGCGACTATAGTTAATAATAGTGTGTTGCATATCTGAGAGTTGCTTAAAGAGGAGACCTTAAAAGTTCTCATTACAAGAAAAAAAAAATTGTAACTATATGAAAAAAGAAAATTGACTCCAGTAAAGAAGGGCTCTCTGACCAAATTCCTAACAGTGTTACAATGGCAATCACAACCCACACTTTACGGACTCACTTCAAGGACTGTGTTCTTATCTCAATGTTGCGTTCACTGCTGCGTCTGACCTTGACCCAGTCTGCATTGTCACTAGAGCAGGACATCTATATTGTCTTGTTAAACTCTATAGGTTCTCTGTGATAACATGTAAGAGGAGAAATCCCAGAGGTCTAATTAAAAAGAGAGAGAGACACGGAAAGAGACAGGAACAGAGACAGAAAGAGAACATGAGCCCACTCACTATTGTTCAGGAGCTCTCTTAAGCAATGCCCGATTTAACCTCCTACTTCACTGTCTCAACACATAGACTCCAAGATCACCATGGTAAGGGGTAATGTTACCTGGAGAAATCATTCTCATTCTACTATGCTTCTGTCAGATGCAACATGAGGTGGTTTTGCTTAAAGTTGATTAAACAGAACCATTCGTTCACTGACCTAACTGGAAAGACGTTTAGGAATGAAGAACAAATATATGTTTGGTGATCAGTAACTGTCCTTACCTTTCAAACTTCACTTTGAATCCCTTCTTCCCACACAGAACCCATGAAACCTGTGTTATTTTTCTTTTTCTTTTGGTTAGTGTATTTTTTTAAATTTATTTTTGAGAAAAAGAGAGATAGAGCACAAGCAGGGGAGGGGCAGGGAGAGAGGGAGACACAGAATCCGAGGCAAGTCCCCGGCTCTGAGCTGTCAGCACAGAGCCCGAACAGGGGTTTCGAACTCACAAACCATGAGATCATGACCTGAGCTGAAGTTGGATGCTTAAACTGACTGAACTACCCAGGCACTCCACCTGTGTTAGTTTTCTAATGATGTGTAACAAACTACTCCCAAGCCTAGCAGGTTAAAGCCACAAATATCCGTTACCTCACATAGTATCTGAAGGCTTGGAATCTGGGAGGAGTTTTTCTGGTGGTTCTGGCTCCAAGTCTCTGATGGGAATGTAGTCCCTTTGGTGGTTGATGCTATAGCCACCTGAATACTTGGCACCCATGACTGTTGGCTGTACATCTCTGGTCTTCACCATATGGACTTCTCATAGGGTTGTGTGACTGTCCTCATGACATAAGCAGTAGACTCCCTCCTAGAGAATGTGACTGACCTAACTGAGAGCAAGTAGAAAG
This sequence comes from Leopardus geoffroyi, assembly GCF_018350155.1. NCBI lineage: Eukaryota > Metazoa > Chordata > Mammalia > Carnivora > Felidae > Leopardus > Leopardus geoffroyi. The sequence goes on along the minus strand of NC_059331.1, from coordinate 67,627,251 downwards.
GCACATTGCCTCCTACGACCATGCCTTGGAAGTGCTGTATCATTACCTCCATCAAATTCTACTCAGTAGAGGCAAATCACTGAGTCCAGCAACACTAAAGAGGAAGAGGAAGCTCCTCTTTTAGAAGTCAGAAGTCTTTTAAAAAATGTAGATATGTATTTAAACCATCAGAAAACTGCTTCCAGAAGAAGAAAGTAGAAATCCAATCCAGGGGTGCCTGGGTGGCTCAGTTGGTTAAACATCCTATTCTTGATTTTGCCTCCGGTCACAATCTTACACTTCATGAGTTCAAGCCCTGCATCGAGCCCTGTGCTGAAAGTACAGATCCTGCTTTGGATTCTCTGTCTCCCTCTCTCTTTGCCCCTCCCTGCTCACTCTTTCTCTCTTCCTCTCTCTTTCAAAAATAAACATTAGAAAATCCAATCCAGTCATTAATGTCTACTTCAAAGCTCAGGAACTTGGGGTCATATGAAGGCAACTCCATAGGGTTAAATACAACAGCTTGTGATCCAGAGAATCTGATAACAAAAAGACAAGTTTTATGGAACCTCTTACCAACTACCCCCCCCCAACATACCCTGAACAACAGGAGAAAAATGGCCGACTGTAGAAATTCTGAAATTCTCTTGGAAAACATTCGAAGGCCACTCACCTTGAGGGTGATGATGTTGGCTGATCATGTCATGTTTCTCCTCCTTTAGAGATCTCTCATCTTGTTCCACTTTTTGGTAGTCCTTTCTTTTTCATCATCTACCTTACTCACATTTCAAAGGGTATAAATGTATTCACCCTCACTTCTCTGAAACTTTCTCAACACAATTTTCTGATTATAGACTGTAGACCCAAGGATCATTGTTAGGCTGAAAAAGAGACAGGAATTTTTATACCAGGCTCATGATTTCTTTCTTTGGAAGTTGAGTTTGCAAAACAAAACAAAACAAAACTCAGTGGGCTTTTTCTTCTTTGCATCTTTGTCAATTCTTTGTGCTGGTAGCCATAACCTTAGTTTATTTTACTCATAGTTCTTAAAGCTGCTTTTTTATTTGCCTTCACCTATACTCCATACCAGCAACTGCTTTCTCTTAACTGAATGGGGCAATCTTGAAGTTCACAAAGCAGGAATAATGAGCAGAAAGACAATGCCTGAATCTGCACTGAAAGTCATTGCAGGATACAGACTTTCTGTCTCGTCTTTAACTGGAATCATTTAGGGTCTGTATTTCTCAGAAACATCTCATATTATTTGAGTTCCTGAAGTTATTGGCCTTTTCCATGTTTAAAGACGCTGAATGCTTATACTTTTCTCTAGTGTCTTTTATTATTTCTGCTTGTGAGTTGCCCATTTGTTTGCAGAATTCGTATTTGTGTGTGTATTATATTTTGCAAAAAGCAACCAAAACCAGCCAATATACAATTTATACTGTTGACAGTACTATTTCCTTATCTTTTCCCCCAAGAATCTAGCTTAGTGTGTGTGTATGTGTGTGTGTGTGTGTGTGTGTGTGTGTATGTACAACTATGTACATATATATAATTCACATTCCAAGATATTATAAGTGATAGTTTAAATTTCTTAAATCATTTAAGTGTTAAGGGATGGACATTTGGGTTTACATAACCTAAACAAGAATAATATGGAATTAGTACCAGAAGACTTGTGCTGCTTTTAAAATTCCTAATATACATTTCCAAAGAAGACACAGAAATAGCCAGCAAGTACCCCATTTGTCATTGGGGGAAGGCAAATCAAAATCACGCTGAGATACCCCTTCACATCCACTAGGACGGCTACGTGCAAAACAATGGATTATCACCAGTGTTGGTGAGGACGTGGGAACGTCATACTTCTCACTTGCTTGCGAGAACGTAAAATGGTTCAACTGCTTTGGAAACATCTGTCAGTGTTTCACAAAGTTAAACATGGAATTATCATACAGTCAGCAATACCATTTGTACGTATATACCCAAAAGAATTAAAAAGGAACCCAAACAAACGCCTGTATATACATGCCCAATATGGATAATAGCAGAAATTTCATAGTAGCCTAAAGGTAGAAACAATTCAAATGTCCATCAACAGATGAATGGATAGAAGAATTGTGGTGTATACATGCTCTGGAATGTCATTCAGCCATAAAAAGTGGTGGAGATCTGATACGTGTTACAACATGAATGAACCTTGGAAACATCACGCTAAATAAAAGGAGTCAGTCATAAAAACTACATATACTCTGATTCCATTCGTATACGATGTCCCAAGCAGAGACTTTATATACACAGGAAGTGTCTACAAGACTAGAGGTGCCAGGGACTAGGAGAATGGGGAGGGGCTGCTTAATAAATGCGGGCATTCATTTTGGGGAGATGGAAATATTTTCAGAATAGAACGGGTGGTTGTGAAAATTGTAAACATAATTAATGACACTCAATCGCCCATTTTAATTAATTAGTTAATTAATTAATTAATTTTAGAGGTAGATAGAGAGCACCCCAAGCTGGCTCTGTGCTGTCAGTGCAGAGCCCCATGCGGGGCTCCATCCCACGACCCTGGACCCATGACCTGAACCAAAGTCAAGAGTTGGATGCTCAACCAACTGAGCCACCCAGGTGCCCCCTCAATTGTCCAGTGGAAAATGTTTAATTTCTGGGGTGCCTGGGTGGCTTGGTTGGTTAAGCCTCCGACTTCAGCTCAGGTCATGATCTCATGGTCTTGGGTTCTCATGTCGGGCTCTGTGCAGACAACTCAGAGCCTGGAGCCTGCTTCGGATTCTGTGTCTCCCCTCTCTCTCTTTGCCCCTCCCATGCTGTGTTCTGTATCTGTCTCTCAATAATAAATAAACATTAAAAATTTTAAAAATTTTAAAAATTAAATGTTTAATTTGATGACACATGGATTTTACCCTCATTAAAAATATTTTTAATCCTAAAATATGTGGTCTGTGCTTAGTAGACAGGTGAATGGCAGCAAAAGAAGTAAAATTAACATTGGAGGTAGAGAGGGTAGTGTTACATGTCCTATCTGAAAAGGTACTCACTTACGCTGGGATTTTTCACAGGAGAATTGCAACTTCCTAAACAGAGTGACTTTTTTTCTCTCAGTTTGATTTCCACCTCACATGAAGAAAGTGATTGGCTAATCTTGGGTCAGATGCCCATGTTGGACCATTCGTTGGTTGGGCAGGTATGAGGAGGTTCGGGAAGGGCTTGAACTGGACTCTGTGCCGAAGACAGGTGCAGTAGCCGTGCTGATGGCTGATTTTGTGAACACCGTGTGAACACGGAAGGAGCAGTTACTGGAAATAGGAAGGGGAGGGAGAGATTGTCCAGAAAAATTGCTGGTGGGGACGTCGTGCTTACACATTCTCCGTGGTATAATTTCCAAAGCAGCGCGGTTTTAGAGAGAAAAATAGAAAAATAGAAGCATTAGAGGAGATATGAATGGAAACATTCTGGAATCACTATTACAACGATTACTGGCAAATAATTAAAATCTTACCTCTCAAGGGGCGCCTGGGTAGCTCAGTTGGTTGAGTGTATGACTCTTGGTTTTGGCTCAGATCATGATCTCACGGTCGTGGGATCAGCCCTGTGTCAGGCTCCATGCTGAGCACGGAGCCTGCTTGGGATTCTCTCTCTCAAGCTGGAGTAAAGAAGATCAAGTCCCACGTTGCTAAAAATGGCAAACTTTTCATTTTGATTTTTTTCTATGACAGATCCTTAAGGAGATCTGGACTTTTCCGAGTCACCTTAAAAGGTGAAAACAGAAGTTGCAATGTCTCACTGTATGTTTTCTTTTTGGTGACAATTAACTTTTTTTTTTCAGAACGCCAGTCAGTGTCCACATGCATATCAACGCCCTTTGCCTCATAAGCTCCTCTGAATCATGAGGTTAAAAACCGTCTGAATCAATCACCCAAGAAATTCAACCAGCCTTCATAAACAAATTTTGGTCCTTATCTCATTCATCATCTGACAAACATGCAGAGTAAAATAGATTTTGTAGCCTCCGTTGGAATGGGCATGATGTCAAAGCTTTTCTGATGTATTTCTCTGCAGGGATTTCGTTACATGTTGCAAGTTCCCATGTTAGAAGCAGCGAACTTGATGGAGTTTGGCAACCTCCACTGCGTGTTAATTAATACAATTATTCAGTCAGATGGTTAAAAATTATTTTATTAGAGTTCCAAAGTGAGCTACTATTAACTTTAGCTAAAGGAACTGTCAAATACGAAAGAGACTACTTGGAAGCAACGTGACATTGAAAGCCCCACAGCATCTTTGTGTAAATGGATTTATGTTTATACCTATAGGCAAAAGCGAGGGCAAGCTTGCAGTTTATGGGGGAGAATTAGTGTCAGTAAATATTCATTATAACACCACTTGGGGAAATTACCCTCACCCAGGGTAGGGTGTGATATCGGACAGTGAGCTGTAATAAAGGTGAATTCATGGAGGCATCTGTTGAGAATACACTTAGCATGAAGCTATGTGCTAAACCCACATCATCTTTCTATTCTCTCCTCCGTAATCCTTTATATAAGGTAATTTACCAACCTGTCATTCACCTAAGAATACTAAAATCATGATAGTGCAATGTGTATCACTGCTCCTTCTTGATCTTGAGAATTTTTCTTTAAAATAGAGGAACTCCATGGGGCACCTGTGTGGCTCAGTTGGTTAAGCACCCGACTTAGGCTCAGGTCACGATCTCGAGGTTTGTGAATTCGAGCCCAGCATCAGGCTCTGTGCTGACAGCTCAGAGCCTAGAGCCTGCTTGGGATTCTGTGTCTCCCTCTCTCTCTGTCCCTCCCCCACTCGCATTCTGTCTCTCTCCCTCTCCTTCTCTCTCTCTCTCTCTCTCTCTCTCTCTCAAAAACAAACATAAACAAAATGAAGTTCTGGCACATGGGAATAAATCAAATTTTATCTGGAATTTATGATGATGATAATGATCATTACTCATTTACTCATTACTAAATTATTATAAGGGAGAATTTCTTTAGTTTCCTTTTACACTAAGAATCCTTATTTCTCAGTACTGGCTGTAGATCAGGGTTTCTGTGATAATATATAGACATTCACTCACCTCTCAAGTTCTTGGAAGAGAAAGCTCTTTTTGGCTAGCTCAGCCAGTATGTATCACTACCATGCTGAGGCTGCCACCCCCTTATTAAGCTCCCCATCCTGTCTTTCTAGAATTCCACAAGTAAAGATTTATCTCTTCTTCAGTTCCTTCCAGATTTGAAGGTTTGGTTGATGAAACTGAGAGAATTTCATCAAATCAATCACAGAGGCTGAACTGTACCCATAGAAGAATCTTGCTGTGCAAATTTAAGATAGCTGGCTACAATTACATATATATGTGTATATATATATAATATATATTATATATTATATATATGTATATATGTATATATATTATATTATTATATATTATTATATATATACATATACATATAATATAATATAATACATATAATACATATGTATACATATACATACATATAACACATATACATATGTATTATATATACATATATACATACATATAATATATACATACATATATACATATATGTATGTACATGTATGTCATATATGTGCATACATATATACATATATATGTACATATGTACATACATATATGTACATACACATGTACACATATATGTACACACACATATATACATGCATATATATGTACATACATATATACATATATGTACACATGTACACACATATATGTACACACATATATGTACACACATATATACATACATATAATACATATATGTATACATATAATATATACATACATATAATATATAATACATATGTATACATATACATGCATATAATACATATAATATATACATATATTATATATACATTATATTATTATATAATATATACATTATATAATATATATATACACATATATATATACATATATATGTGTATATATGTGTGTGTGTGTATATATACGCACGTGTGTGTGTATATATATATATATATATGTGTGTGTGTATTATTTCTAACACTGTTGCTAATATTTGCTGCTCACAATCCTTTAAGAAATTTGGTTTCAAACTTTAGATTTAGAAATGTGTCACAGAGCAACATATCAGACGTCCAAGGTAACAATTATTCCTTCTTTTATATCAGAGCTCAACTATGTCTGCGTGCATGCCAATTTAGCGTAGGGGTCGGGCCACTAAATTCTCAGGACACTTTTATTTGGCTACCGTTTGTTCCCTTATTATTATTTTTTTTTATTGAGATGTAATTTACATCACATGAACTTCGCCGTTTTAAAGCAGACAATACACTGGTTTTGGGTGTATTTACAAAGCTGTGAAACCTTCACCAATATCTAAGACCAGAATATTTCTGTAACCCCAAAAAGAAACTTTGTATCTATTAACAGATGTTCTCCAATCTCCCGCCCCAACACTTTCTATCAGTCTCTGATAACTACTCACCTACTTACTTCCTCTATGGATTGGCCCCTTCTGGACATTGCATATAAATGGAAGTATAGAAAACGTGATGCTTTGTGACTGACTCTTTCATTTAGCAAGTTTTCAAGATTCATCCCTGCTATAGAATGTGTCAGTTCTTCACCGTTTTAATTGTGGGAAAGTATTCCATTGTATGAAAATACAAACTTCCGTTTATTCATCATTGAGCGGACGGATACGTGTGCTGTATCCACATTTGGACTTTTGCGAATAATGCTGCCATAACATTTACGTAGATATATTTGCACGGACATACGCAGTCAGTTCTCATGGATATAATCCTAGGAGCGGAATTGCCATATCATATGTTCGCTCTATTTTGAAATTTTTCTTGGAATTGCCACCCTGTTTCCCTAAGCGGTTGCAGATTTCACATTCATCAGCAAAGTACGAGGGTTTTAATTTCTCCACATCTCGCTACTCACAGCCACCTTACTGAGCATGAAGTGGCATCTCGTGAATTTGATTTTGACTTCTCCAATCACTAATAATTGTGGACCTCTTTTCATGTGCTTATTGATCACTTGGATTTTTTGTTTTTTGGAGATGTCTATTGAGATAATGTGCCCATTTTTAAATGGGTCATTATTCATTTATTTAGTTGGAAGAGTTTGTTGTATATCGTAGATACAAAATCATTACCAGATATATGAATTTCAAATATTTTTCCCATATTGTAGATTATCTTTTCGATTTCATGCTGTTTTCATTTTTTGAAGCACAAAAGCTTTCCATTTTTATGAAGCATTTTTTAAAAAATATTTATTCATTGTTGACAGAGAGAGATAGAGCGTGACTGAGGGAGGGGCAGAGAGAGAGGGCGACACAGAATCTGAAGCAGGCTCCAGGCTCTGAGCAGTCAGCACAGAGTCCGGACACGGGGCTCGAACTCACGCACTACGAGATCATGACCTGAGTCGAAGTCAGACCTTTAACTGACTGAGCCACCCAGGTGTCCCCCCTGCACCCCATACCAATGTTAACTCAACATGGGATCCTGGAACTAAATGTAGGTATGAGTACTATAAAGCTCTTAGAAAAACACAGGCATATGTCTTTTCAACCATGAATTAAGTGATGGATTTTTAGATATGATGCCAAAACGCAAGAAAGAAAAAAAAATTATCCTTCATGGGGTGACTGGGTGGCTCAGTCTTTTTAGCATCTGACTCTTCATTTTGGCTCAGGTCATGATCTCACAGTTTGTGACATTGAGCCCTGCATTGCGCTCTGTACTGACAGCACAGAGCCTGCATGGGACTCTCTCTCTCTCTCTCTCTCTCTCTCTCTCTGCGCCTCCCTGCTCACATGTGCTCTCTCTCTTTCTCAAAATAAATAAAATAACCATAGTTCATGCCTGATGGCTGGACTATGGAATGTTTATTTATCTATCTATTTATTTATTTATTTATTTATTTTGTACACAGTGGCGTATAAGGGACCAACAATATTATTTTGCATACAGATGTTCTAGCAACATTTGTGTACAAAAGTATTCTTTTCCTATCGAATTGTCTTTGTATCCTTATCTAAAATAAAGTGGCCATAAATGTAAAGATTTATTTGTAGACTTTTATTGCATTTGTCTGTTTCTCTCTCTAGAGTTTCTCTCTTGATTATGGAAGCATTGTAGTAAGTTTAGATAGAGGGTGATATGAGTCCCCTAATTTTGCTCCTCTCTTTCACGATTATTTTGGCTTTCTTTCTGTCCTTTGTGTTTCTATATGAATGTGAATCAGCTCCTCCATTTTTGCAAAAAGCTCATTTGGTGCTTTGATAGCGATTGCACTGAATCTGTAAATCGGTTTGGGGAAATATTACCACCTTAACCTTCCGAACTATGACCTAGGGATGTCTTTCAATTTATTTGGGTCTTCTTTTATTTTTTCAATAATGTTCTGCAATTTTCAGGGTACACATATTGCAACTCTCTTATTGAATGTGTTTCTAAGTATTTTGTTATTTTTGATGGCATTTTCAATTATTTTTACGTAATTTAATGTTTAGACTTTCTTATTGCTAGTGTAGAGAATTTGATTTTTATAGATTAATCTTGAACTCTGTAGCCTTGCTGAACTACTTTAATTTTTAACACCTTATTTTACTTCTTACCATTATTTTTACATACCAAATCATGTCAGCTACAGATAGAGATATTTTTACTTCACTCTTTCCAATCTTGATGCCTTTTATCTTTTTTTTTAATGCCTAATAGCCTTTGTTAGAACCTCCAGTGTACAATGTTGAACAGACGTGGTGGGAATGGATATTATTGTCTTATTCCTGATATTAGGGGAAGCGATTAATCTATTAAGACTATTAAAACTATTAAGTCTGATGGTGGCTGTGAGTTTTTCAATGACAGGCTTTATAAAGCTGAGGAAGTTCTCTTGTATTCTTAGTTTGCTGAGTGTTTTTATTAAGAAGAGCACCAGATATTTTCAAGTGCTTTTTTTCTGTACCTATTGAGGTCATCACTTTTTTTCCCCTTTATTTTATTAATACGAGCTATTGAACTGAATCATTTCTATTTGTGGAACTAACCTTGCATTTCTGGTGTATGCAACATGTGATCATGGTTTCCAACCCCTTTTATGTGTTATTGGGTTCATCTCGCTAGTATTTTGTGTCTATATTGATTAGGGATGTTGGTTTATAGTTCTTTTTGCATGTGACATCTTTTTCTTGCTTGATATCAGAGTGACCATGGCCTCACTGATTGACTTCGGAAGCGTTCTCTTCTCTATTTTGGGGAAGTTTGTCTGTGATTAGTGTCAATTCTTCTTTATTTATTTTTCTTCTTTTTTCTTTTTTTTTTAATATGAAATTTGTTGTCAAATAGGTTTCCATACAACACCCAGTGCTCATCTCAAAAGCTGCCCTCCTCAATACCCATCACCCACCCTTCCCTCCCTCCCACCCCCCTCAGTTTGTTCTCAGTTTTTAAGAGTCTCTTATGTTTTCGCTCCCTCCCTCTCTAACCTTTCTTTCTTTTTTTTTTTTTTTTCTTCCCCTTCCCCATGGTCTTCTGTTAAGTTTCTCAGGATCCACATAAGAATGAAAACATATGGTATCTGTCTGTCTCTGTAGGACTTATTTCACTTAGCATAACACTCTCCAGTTCCATCCACGTTGCTACAAAAGGCCAGATTTCCTTCTTTCTCATTGCCAAGTAGTATTCCATTGTGTGTATAAACCACAATTTCTTTATCCATTCTTCTTTAAATGTTTGATGGAATTCATCAGTGAAAATATTTGGGCATGGCTTTTTTATTTGCAGTTTTGTTTTTTTGTTTTTTTCCCTCAATAATTTAGTTTGCTATTTGTATAAGACTATTCATACTTCCTATTTCTCTTTAGGTGAGTATGGGTAGTTGGCTTGCTAAGATTTTGTCCATTTCCTGACATTGCCTTGTTTGTTGGCACACAAGAGTTCTCTTATAATTAAAGTTACTTATTCCCATGTAATCTTTATATGGCTGGATGTCAACAGTGATGTCTTCTCTTTCATTCCTGATTTGTATAATTCCAGGTTTCTCTGTTTTTCTAGATCAGTCTAGCTAAAGATTTGTCAACTTGGATACTTGTTTGAAAGGACTAACTTTTGCTTTATTGGTTTTCTCTGTTTTTCTATTCTCTACTTTACTTGCTTTGCTCTAATGTCTGTTATTTCCTTCTTTTGATCTCTTTATATTTAGCTTATCCTTTTTTCCCCTTATTTTAAATATCTTAAGATCATAGCTTAGGTTACTGATTTGAGTTATTCTTTCTCTTTTAATATAGGCATTCACAGCTATAGATTTCCTTTTGAGCACTGTTTTGTTGCATCCCACATTTTGGCATGCTGTGTTTTTTGTTTTCCTTCCTCTAAAAGTATATTTTAATTTCCACCGTGATTTCTTTGTAGAGCTACTAGTTATTTAGGAAAGTGTTGTTTAATGTCAACATGTTTAGGGGCACCTGGGTGGCTCAGTCAGTCAAGCGTCCAACTCTTGGTTTCAGCTCAGGTCACGATCTCCCGGTTTCATGAGTTCAAGCCCCATGTTGGACTCCATGCTGACGGTGCAGAACCTGCTTGGTATTCTTGGCCTCCCTCTGTCTCTGCCTCTCCCCAATTTGTGCTGTCTCTCTGACTCTCTCAAAATAAATAAATACACTTTAATGTCAACATGTTTGTGACTTTCCAAGATCTCCTCATGTTTTTGATTTGTAATTCATTTTATTCTAATACAGAACATTCTTTGTATAATTTCATTTCTTTCAGACTTATTGTGATTTGCTTTGTGGGATAAGATAGGGTCTATACTAGAGAATGTTCCATGTGTACTGGAGAAGAATTTTTATTCTATTGTTGTTGAGTGCAGTGTTCTAGATGTAAGTTAGGTCTCTTTGGTTGAGAGTGTTGTTCATCTTCTATATCCTTGCCAGTCTGCCTAATTCTATCAATTATTGAAAATCAAGCCGTATTGTTGTCTGTATCTTAAATTTCTCAAGTTTGCTTCATGTATTTGGGGGCTTTTTGTCAGCTGAATAACTGGAATGGCTTCTCGATGAGTTGGCCTTTTAATTATAATGAAATGTTATTCTTTGTGTTTACTAAAGCTTTTTTGTCTTAGTCCATTTTGTCTAATTGTAATATAGACGCTCAAGTTCTCTTGTGGTTACTATTGGCATTGTATGTGTTGCTTTCTTTTTACTCTCAACTTGTCTGTATTTTCAACTGAAAGTTAGTTTCTTAATGGTAACAGTGGGGAGTAAAATTAATATCTGTATTAATAGCATTTGGCTTCAGAATTAGAGCAAGCTGATGTCAATAGTCTACACACAAATTTTTTTCCTATATAGCTTATTTCCCTCCCCATTTTCTTGTGCTACTATCATAACATAAATCACATAGTTACACAATACAGCTTTCAATATAGTTTTATAATTATTGCTTTGGGCAGCTTTTTTTGAAGCAGATAGGAAAAAAGAGTAACAAACAAAAAATAAATGTATCCTATTATTTTTCTATTTAATTGCACAAAACAGTGCAAAGAAAACACTTTCTTTCTCCACATAGGTGTAAAGTCCTAGTATCATTCTATTTCAGCCTGAAGGACTTACTTTAGCAAACCTTCTTATGAATCTTCTTCTAGTGACAAATTTTCAATTATTGTTTATCTAGGAATTCTTAATTCTTTACTTGGCTTTGAAGGATGATTTTGCTGAATATGGAATTCTTGGTTGACAGTGTTTTTCTTTATCACTCTGACTATCCTGCTGCCTTCTGGCCTCTATGATTGCTGATGAGAAATGAACTGTGATTCTTTTCAAGGATCACTTTGGTGAATTACTTCGCTCTGACTGCGTTTAACAGTCTGTTTGGGCTTTTGAACTTTCGATTATAATATCTAGGTGTAGTCCTCTTCAGGTTAATTCCATTTGGAGCTCATCTGGTTTCTCTTATGTGCAAGGAAAACCTTTTTTAACAGATTTGAAAGTTTGCAGCCATTGTTTTCAAATAGCGTCTCTGCCCCTTTCTCTCTCTCTTTTTCTCTCTCTCTTTCCTGGGAGTCCCATCACGTATATGCTGAGTGTCTTGATGGGGTTCCACAGGTCTCTAATGCTATGTTAATTATTCTTCTTTCCTTTTCCTTTCTATTCCTTAGACTTGATTACAATCAATTAATCTAACCACAAGTTTAGAATCTTCTGCCACATCATAACTGTTTGAGGACTTTCGGAGAATGTTTTATTTAAATTACTGTGCTTTTTAACACCAGTATTTATATTTTATTATATAATAACTATATAATATTTTATATATCTTACATGTAATACATATTATATATTATATATTATAATTATGTCTTTTATATATAATACAATATTATAATTATATAATAATGATATGTATTTGAGTATATATAATTTCCATGATTTATTGATATTCTCTATTTAATGAGAATTACTTATTTTTCATTCTTTAGACATAGCTTTCATTAGTTCTTTGAATGTATTAAAATAGCAGATTTGAATTCTCTGCCCAATAAGCACAATATCTTAATTTTTGTCTGGCAAAGTTTCTGTTGATTATTTTTTCCCCTTGTGTATGTAGAATATTCTCTGGTTTCTTTACATGTTTCATTTTTTGTTGCTGAAAACTGGACTTTTGAAATAATCTGATGCGTCAACTCTGGAAGTCAGATCCCCCTCAAGTCCAGGATTTGGTGTTGTTTTTGTTATTGCTGCTGTTACTGCTGCTTGTTTAGTGACTTTACCAAATTAATTCTCTAAAGACCTTATTATTTATTGTGTGCCGCTAGTGAACTACCTTCTGATTAGTTTAGTGGTCAGCCAATGATTCAACCGAAATGTCTTAAATGGTTTGACTCGATCAATCTCTCAGCCTTTGGAGGGAGACTCTGGGTGTTTCTTGGCCTCTGTTGTATAATGAATTGTTCTGGTCTTCATCCAGGTTTCCCGACACTGAGGTTCCAAAATCCTGGAAATTCCTGAGTGGTAGGGTTGTCTTTGTTGTTTAAAGCTCCTTGATGCACAGATGAGTCTCTGCCAACAGGACAGTTCCAGATGGAGGCTAGTCACCAAAAGAACCACTTATTTGATTAGAATAATCAAATGAGTTCAGCAAGTTTGATTTCCAGGAAGTGAAGGGAGGGCTACAGATTGAGTTCAATCACGTGGCCAAACAATCATGCTACAGAATGCTACCCGATAATACTTCTGGGCACAGAATCTTAGCAGAACTTCCTAATTAGGGAGCACATCTATATCCTGGGAGTGTAACACCCCCTAATTTCACAAAAGGGCATAGACATTGCCCTTCGGAGATATTCTGTCTCCTCCTTTGGCCGCTCCTTATTTGTATCCTTTATATTAAAACTGTAATCATAGTTATAGCACATTCTTGGGTCCTGGAGCTGTTCTGGTGAGTTATCAAAGCAGAAGGGAGGGTGTCAAAGGAACACCCTGGATTTGCAGACAACCGGTCAGAAGTATCAGTGGCCTGGGGGCCACACCTGTGGCTGGTGTGTAAAGTGACACGGTCTTCTTGGGAACCATGCCCTTAAATGGGTAGACTGACACGAACTCTGGGTGGTTGGTGTCGGAACTGGATGACAGCACTGCAGCTGGTGACAGAACAGGCACCTGTTCACCTAGCTGCGCACTACTCCAGGCAGAAGTTCACAGCCCTGCTTTAGCTTTTATTTCTCTCTTCCTGGCCCAGGTCCTCAAGGTCAGTCAGTGATGACAGATGAAGCCTTTCTTGGCTCTTTTCTGGTAATGAACGTAGCCTGCACACATGTGTGGTGTTCCAGGTTCCCAGGAATATGTCCAAGTTTTTCAAAGACCCCTACGAACACCTCATTTTCTACTTTTTCATTTATGTGTGTGTGTGTGTGTGTGTGTCCAGCTTCTGATTAGCCCTAACCATTATCTCTGCCTCAGATGCCTTCACTGTAAAGCAATTGCTCCCATTCCCCCCCCCCCCCACCAAAACACATATCTCTGTGGTGAGTACATTCTGAGCCATGTCAAATGAAGACAGTCTGTGAAAGGGGGGTTCTTGGGCCCTCCAGGTAGGTCACATAGTAGCAGTTCTCTGGGAATGGAGCTTTGAGGGAGAGCCAAACCTGTTCTGCTTCAGACGTGGAGGACAGGCTGCTGGTTTTCACGCTGCAAGGTCTGCCAGGCTTTTGTTCTTTAAGCCCGCTTCCAAAAGTAAATTTGCTCTTATACTTCAACCAAGTGAGAAAATGTTAACAAGAAATGCATGTAAGAACTTTCATTGATGTTACAACAAAAATGCCTATTTTGAAAGTGGATATTCATATAATAGCAAACCCAAACGGCATGCCGTGTTTTTGTCATTGACATTTCATTCATTTGATATGATTGTAACCTCCATAATGACCAACCACTGATGAAACACATGCATGGAGCTGCTAGAAGGAGCTTTAAAATGCTGGAGAGGATGTGGAGAAACGGGAACCCTCTTGCACTGTTGGTGGGAATGCAAACTGGTGCAGCCGCTCTGGAAAACAGTGTGGAGGTTCCTCAAAAAATTAAAAATAGATCAACCCTAGGACCCAGCAATCGCATTGCTGGGGATTTCCCCAAGGGATACAGGAGTGCTGATGCATAGGGGCACTTGTACCCCAATGTTTATAGCAGCACTCTCAACAACAGCCAAATGATGGAAAGAGCCTAAATGCCCATCAACTGATGAATGCATAAAGAAATTGTGGTTTATACGCACAATGGAGTACTATATGGCAATGAGAAAGAATGAAATATGGCCCTTTGTAGCAACGTGGATGGAACTGGAGAGTGTGATGCTAAGTGAAATAAGCCATACAGAGAAAGACAGATACCATATGTGTCCACTCTTATGTGGATCCCGAAAAACTTAACAGGAACACATGGGGGAGGGGAAGAAAAAAAAAGAGCTTAGAGTGGGAGAGAGCCAAAGCATAAGAGACTCCTAAAAACTGAGAACAAACTGAGAGCTGATGGGGGGTGGGAGGGAAGGGAGCGTGGGTGATGGGTACCGAGGAGGGCACCTGTTGGGATGAGCACTGGGTGTTGTATGGAAACCAGTTTGACAATATATTTCATATTAAAAAAATAGTTATTGAAAAAAAAAAACATACCAATTGGCCTTCAAAAGACAGAGGTAGAATCTACTAGAAGCAAACATACTCAAAACCTATGACACATGATTCCAGTCCTATGAATAAAACCAACAAACTCTCTGTGCAGAGTTAACTAAAATACATACAGAAAAATGGATACAGCAACACTTACATGATAGCTGAAAGCTAGAAATGAATTAAATGTTCCCCAAGGGTCGAATTATTAAATAAGACCCATTAGTTTTATAGAGAAATACTAGGCAACTATTTGATTGCATAAAGAGTAACTATTTGTAACGATATAAATGAACTTCACAAACATAACACTGCAAAAGAAGCCACTTGCAAAAGAGTATATGTTTAGGCTTCCATTTATAGCAAGTTGAAAACAGGCAAAACCTACCGATATTATTAGGAGGCGGGGAATAAATACTGGAAGGCAGTT
This sequence comes from Leopardus geoffroyi, assembly GCF_018350155.1. Taxonomy (NCBI): domain Eukaryota; kingdom Metazoa; phylum Chordata; class Mammalia; order Carnivora; family Felidae; genus Leopardus; species Leopardus geoffroyi. The sequence goes on along the minus strand of NC_059331.1, from coordinate 67,611,646 downwards.
CACGGAGCATTTCCACACTGTGGCTAATTCTCTGTTCCACTGCCTGTGCCTGAAACATTTGTTCCTGAATAAACAAACGAATTTACAAGAAAGAGTCAAATATATATGAGTGTGATTTTCCTCCTTTCCGTTTCTGGTGTAGGAAGAGCGAAAGGAAAGGCCTGATGGCACCCAAGGGGGAGAGAACTTGAGAGATTTTTCAAGACAATGGCTATAAAGAGGAACCACGTAGACTAATGTGATAAAACTGGTGCATAGTAAAGTGTGGGTGTCTCCGACTATGGTTGCCATAGCCCACCACGACAGACTAGTTCTCTTGTAAACTACAGAAATCAGTTTCTCACAGTCTGGGAGGCTGATCAAGGCGGCAGGTGGTGTTTCGGTGAGGGTCCGCTTCCTGGTTCATAGCCACAGCCCTCTTGCTGTGTGTCCTCACGTGGACAAGCGAACTCTCTGGGGCATCTGTCACAAAGGCACTCATCCCTTAGCGAGGGCTCTGCTCTTATGGCCCCACCTCCTAACTCCATCGCCCTGGGGGGTTAGGATATCCACATCTGCATTGGGGAGGGTCACAAATACTCAGAATGCAGCAACAGGCAAGTTGGCACGTAAACAGAGAGAGAGGGACAGTGAATGCCTTGTGAGTCTTCATCTGTGTGCTGAGCAAGGGTGCCGTGGGGAGTCGTAATTGGCTTGAAATAATGACTTCCGTGTGGGCGCAGTGTCTGGGGTAATGGAAAGATTCAGATGCAGCTAAGGAGTGGAGTAAAATGCAAAAAAAAAAAAATTATATTATTGAAAATGGAGTGGTCAAGAAAGTAAAAGGCACACAGTCATCTGTTGGCGTCATCTGAGCCATGGCAGTAATTAAAGGGGGGAGGGGGGAGGAAGGAGGGTTGGGAAAACAGAGGGCAGAGCAGTAGCACCTGCGGGCTGCCCAAGGGAGAAAAACAGGTGCACCCATGTTCCCAGAAACGCACATGCGTCCCCTCCCCCGGAAATCTTGCGACCCTTTGCTGGTATCTCTACTTGTGTTGGGACAAAGTGTGGTCAGGAGGGATGAGGCAGAAATGCGTGCTGACCACTGGGTTGGGGAAGTCATCAGGTCTGGGGAGCCTTGGGCCATCCAAGGTCTTAGTCACAGAGCCCTCAGAGTGCCGAGTTCCCATTGGCTGCTGCAGCTGATTGTCCCAGTGACTCTCCTGGAAAAACAGCCTCAACAGTGAGCGCAGGCACGGGAGCTTCTGCTAGGTCCTTGGCTGGGTCCCCACTTGTTCTGTGTCTGGAGTAAGAATACTCATCACAGTTCTTTGAGTTACTGTTGCCAGGATGATTCCACCAAGGGACCAACCTTCTGGGGTCCCCAAGGCTGCAGGGGAGGCCACACAACGGGCTGTTAATCCCTTTGGCCAAGACAACAATATAAATCCCGGTACCACGTACAACTCCAGATGCACATACTGACAGGTGCAGTTCCTACAGTGTTTGTAAAACTATAACAACATGGGGCGCCTGGGTGGCGCAGTCGGTTAAGCGTCCGACTTCAGCCAGGTCACAATCTCGCGGTGAGTTCGAGCCCCGAGTCAGGCTATGGGCTGATGGCTCAGAGCTTGGAGCCTGTTTCCGATTCTGTGTCTCCCTCTCTCTCTGCCCCTCCCCCGTTCATGCTCTGTCTCTCTCTGTCCCAAAAATAAATAAACGTTGAAAAAAAAATTAAAAAAAAAAAAAAACTATAACAACAACAACAGAGTAACTGATTTACAAAGTAGGGCTGAGGAGGGCAACGGGGAATCAACTCAAGGTTTGAAATTCCTTTCAAGCGCAGCGCACTTGAAACAGCGAGGACTCTGGGGGTCAGAGGAAACTTCCAGCGGACAAGAACAATTGCCTTACTTAGGGTCGTTGAACTGTCAACATGTTTACAGCTGTATAATGCATTTGACAATATGTATTTAATGAAACTGAAATGAAGACTCAAGATTAAGTTGCCCAGCACTCATCGGATGTCCAATAACCGCCTAATCTTTTCTACTGCCCTGTATGGCTCATTTCTCAAACATGAGAGGACATATTTAATGTGGCTTTTCTTTTCTGACTGTCTCTTCTGCGTTCTGCCAACAATGTAAAATTCAAAAATCACGCCCTTTAAGAAATGGCAATTTTTGGCTCATTCTTTGTCTCTCTATCCATAGATAAATATATTTTTATTGATGCATATATTACAGATAGATAGATGATATATAAAGAGAGAAATAGATATAAATATAACTTAAATGAAAACTTGCCTAGGACTGGCGACGTGCTCTAATAATGATTTACTCTTAGGTCCTTGTTGGGCGAATCATGAAGTACTTAATCTCCTACTTCTCATTTATAAAATGAGGACACCGGCCTTGACGAAAACTCAATCTCTTTTAGCTCTCAAGTTTCAATGATTTTTTTTTCATTTTGATACCTGCTTAGCATTAAAATGTTATCATACAGCTATCTCAAACTGAAAAGAAAAAAGTGAATCTTTTGTAATTCAAACTTAATGCAATATTGCACACGGTATCTTACCAGGATATTAATTTTAGCTCCCGAATGAGAAGAACCAGCATTTAGCAGCACAGCACGGGCAAGAGACAATCAGAGCCTTTGCTCAATCCCACACTCACGGATCAGGATGTTGCCGATTCTCCACCGGGCAGGTGAATGGCATGATATGATACGGGAAGAGGTAACAGAAGTGAGTTGGAGAAGGACATATTCAGCGGGCAGAACAGGAGTTTAGCATTGGTATGAGCAATTTTGTATTTGTATTTTTACTTAAGTTGATATTTCAGTTTACATTCATTAATATTTGGGGGATGTATAAATATATATGTACATATATATACAATTGATGCGAACAGTGCAGGGAAATGTTTGATATCTGGCCTTTGGTGAGTCAAAATCTGGATATTCCAATAAGCCTGTAAGGCTTCCTTCTAATCTCTGCTTGGCAGCATGATGTGGAATGCTCCACTACTGTTGAATATGATTATTTTTCAAGCTCCTGCATATGGTGATGAGTGTCTGCAGATTCGAGATAAAGCAAATCTCTTAAAATATACAGCTGAACATTCTAGTCCTCTGGGCACAGAGGGGGAAAATAGAAAGTTCCAGACAGACCCTGCCCAGGACTCATCGGATGGAAAGTGCCAAGAGGCATTAGCGACGCCGGAATCCAATGTTCCTTTACATCCACAAACTTTGAAAGGTTCAAAGAACCTTCAGGACAAGTGTAGTCGACAGTGGAAGTGTGCACGTTAGGGGCGCAGCATTTGGGGGAGAGAACGATTTGGTCCCTTACGGGAAAGGCGTGCCGGGGGTGGAGTGAAAGCAGAATGAGACGAGGTACGAGGCGTTGGACGAAGCACCACACGAGCCACTGCTCCTTGCCTTCCCCACATCTGTTCTCAGCCTCCATAAAGACGGAGGGAAGTACAGATCGTGCTAGAAGTGTTGACCGTCTGGCTGTGACGGTTCCGTAGAGGCAGGGCACGGACGCCGAGTGACATTCATTCCAGTCTCCGGACTGACCCTCCCCTCTCCCCTCTCCCAGCAACCACACAAACAGAAACTCCATCCCGTTTAGTTTCTCATGTCCGGACAGTGTTGCACCTCTTTTCAGATGAAGACACGCCTTGGACTGTTTCTTTCCCTCCCTGTAGCCCTGACGGACAGCCTGACCACCTTGCAGTAGCCGGTGGCCCCATGCAATGTTGAGCCGCGGTGTGCACCTTAGTAGCTGGAAAGCCTGGTGGTCGTTGTTGAATAATGAATTGATTTCCACCAACTCTGAGTTCACTCAAAACTCTATAAGCAGCACAAGGAATATCAATTTTTTTAATGTTTATTTATTTTTGAGAGAGAGAGAGAGAGAGAGCGTGAGCAGGGGAGAGGCAGAGAGAGAGAGGGAGACCCAGAATCTGAAGCAGGCTCCAGGCCCTGAGCTGTCAGCACAGAACCCGAAGCAGGGCTCGAACCCTCTAATTCTCGTACAGCGAGATCATGACCTGAGCCAAAGTCGGACGCTTAACCGACTGAGCCACTCAGGTGCCCCAGCAACAGAGAGAATATAAAACGCTATAAGGCAAACAGGAAAGAAACATTTTTTTTTCTTTTGATTAGGTAAAAGATGCTTATATAACTGGGCACTTGGGCAAGGTATTGTTAATGAGTCTTTTCTCTGAAACGTCACACCCATTTCTAAGTAAGTTGTAAGAGAAAAATGAATACAATTACTAAAGTTTTATATACTTAAAGGTTAAGGCAAAGGTTAAATTAAGAATTACTCGTATTGGTTCCATGTCCCTATTTCTGGTATTCACAACAACTTTCTGTTCAATGATGAGTCTATTACTTATTGATTTGTTGGCGCTCTAATATGATCAAACCATTAAATGAGTAAGGTGCACAGAAAGAAAACTCAGATTCTTTAAGTTTGCACCGGTTTTAACAATTCACACACACACACACACACACACACATGCACACGCACACACACACACACACAAAAGCTTCAGAAACAAAACAGGTAATGCATACGGTCTCATATTTAATTATTTGTATTCCTACTCTGACCCAGGTTTGCCCTCACACCCGCTTTCTGTCCTACTGCATAATATGATGTATATGCAAAATAAGAAAGTAGGAAAGAAATCTCTCATTACATGGAGCAATTCATTACATAAAAACATGGCCGTCTCATGGTTCAGGAACATGCTTGAATATGACCTGTCAAACTGTTCAGTAGACAGAATGACTTGATTTTTTCCAGAATGCCTTGACTTGTATCTCCAGCACCTATGTAGAACGTGGCACTATATACCTGTGGGACATTGGTATTACATAAGCAATAATGTTTATTAGTAAATATGCAATGAATATTGGATTGAAGACTGACCCCAAATGTGGATTGTGACAGACACAACTTGATGTTACCCTGGAGCCTCTTCTTGGTAATTGTTTTGTCAACTTGCTAACTGTTGCCATGATGTACCCAGGTGCAGAGAAAGAACGATGGTTGATGTTCACCATAAGGTAACCACAATCCCAAGAGGCAACACTTGATTCTTGAGGGGGAAAAAAAAATCTTACCAGCCTTATTTATAAAGTACAGGTACATAGACAAATACATAAGCAGATATATTGTGGGCAATGATGTTAAAATTTCCCCGTGAGGGTAATTATAAAAAAAAAAAAAAAATGTCTCAAAAATCTCCTTGGGAGGAGTGGTGACAAGACATAGTTTGAGAAAACCTGTTTAGACCCCACCATGTCATCTTTGTCCCCTGAGGTACTGGGACAGACTAAGGTCTGGAGAAGAACATAGATGAGAGGGTCTGTGAGAGCAATCATGGATAAGGCTGTCTCTCCCTTAAATGATAGTGTCCTGTAGGATGAAGGTCATTATCTGCACTGTCTCATTGATGCTTTGAATAAAGTTGGCTAGTGAGATAGGTGACAGTTTTGGAACCAAAAGAGGAAACGAAATGACCACTGGCCAAGAGTGGAACATGGGCTAAGACTTCGGTGACATTGTTACGCCTCTGAACCAACATCAGGTCCGCCTACTTGTGGCTTCCTGGTTGAGTAGGTATCTTTATGATTTACACTACATTTTATTTTTTTTAATATATATATTTTTTTATTTTTGAGAGAGAGAGAGACAGACAGAGCATGAGTAGGGGAGGGGCAGAGAGAGAGAGAGGGAGACATAAAATCCAAAGCAGGCTCAGGGCTCTGAGCTGTCAACACAGAGCCTGACATGGAGCTTGAACTCGCGAATCACGGGATCATGACCTGAGCCGCAGTCAGACGCTTAACAGACTGAGCCACCCAGGCGCCCCTATACTACATTTTATTGGGACGGTCGTTGCTTGTACCCTGCCACAAGAGCTGGTTGAACTCAAGAACAGGGCCGGTGGCTCGAAGGAGAAAAGAATGTATGACAGAGTCATGGCTATTGTGTGTCTTTTCAAACCCACCCTTCCCTCAAGACAGTGCTTCTGTCGTTGACATTTTCCCTGGGTAAAAGCAGGCTGTGACGGAGAAGCAAACAGATCAGCAGTAACCATGAAAAATACATTGAAGCACTCTATCTATCCCTTCTGGGGGCCAAAACAGGGCCACCAACTCATCTCTTTTTGTCCAAAACTTGGCCAATTTCAGCAGCAGAAGTTCCTTCTCCTTGAAAGCTGCTAATTCCTGGGAGAAGTGGGAAGTTGTTCACCACAGGGCCAGAGACATCTTTCTATAAGTGGGGAAGCAGAACACAAATGGGTCTAAAACTCTCATTTCCCCCCAGCAGGAATGAGAACCCCTGAAGCACTTTCTAGGCTGGCAAGAGCAGTGAATGACACTGGATGGGAGATTCTGAATGACCCACGAGTGAAAAAAACAGGCCCATATTAAGAGTAAGCACATATGAGAGGCATATAGAAATCATGAAATATCCATTAGTGACCCAAAGTCCCTGTTAGGGTGCTAAATGTTGCTCCCAAGACAGAAAACTTTGGGGTCTGAAAGAATAAGGTGGCCTAATTCAAAACCAAGGCCGGTAAGACTTTGGCACACTGAAAGGAGGAGAGAAAATTCAAATTTCTTGACTCTTTATCACGGAATTCTGATACTCAGATAATTCTGTAGTCTGAGATTGTTTTGCAAGGGCAGTGACTATCGGTTCATGAGATTTGGAATTATGTTTTCTTAAATTATCTCTATTGTATTTTTATCTCTAGCTGTAGATATTTTCATTCAAAAGACATTAAGCACAATGTGTAAGAAAAAAATAGTTTGTGAAATTCTTGAAAGAAATTTCAAATTAAAAATATAGTTTATAAAAGGGACAGTTTTGTCCTCTTAAGATTCTGAAGACAATTTTGTTAACAAAGACTATGGCTAGCCAAGGATCAACTACTAGATTGTGTTCTCATGCTTGTAAGGATGTCAGGTGCATTTGAAGAGTAAAATATTTTGGAAAAAATACTAAATTAAGTGTCTGAGAAATTGACCTTCAGAAACTAATGATGAATGTTATGAAGGCAAATTCTTGCATTAAAATGATAAAGTTGAAAAAATATCCCTTATTCATACATTCATCACAAAAAATTATCATAAATATGGCATTCACTTTCTTTTTTTTTAAGTTTATGTATTTATTTTGGGGGAGAGAGAGAGAGGATACATGGGGGAGGGGCAGAAAGAGAGGGAGAGAAAATCCCAAGCAGGCCCCACACTGTCAGTGCAGATCCCAAGATGGGACTTGATCTCACAACCTGTGAGATCATGACCTGAGCCCAAATCAAGAGTCAGATGTTCAATAAACAGCCACCCAGGCACCCCTGCATTCACTTTCTTTTCACAACTCTCTGAATCACGCACTTGAGGTATATATATAGATAGATAGATAGAAATCTATCTATATATATATATACACCTGTATCTATCTATCTATCTATCTATCTATATATACACCTGTATATATACAGGTATATATACAGGTATATATACAGGTGTATATATATATACAGGTATATATATATATATATATATACATACCGGTATATATACCTGTATCTATGTGATGCATAACAACCATAAAAAGAGAAGTCCATTTCCTAGACATTGATGAAAATGTAGACATTCAGATTATCAACAAGTATTTGATCTTTTGCTTCTGAGCCATTGTAAAATAATTAGAAATAGACTATTTTTTAGTCTCCAAAATTATGCTGCAAAAGCAATGAACAAAGAGAAAGCTGGTTAAAAGATACAGATGGAAAATAAGGACACGGCTGAAGCAAACATGAAACAAAATGATACAAGAAACTGTGTGGCCCAAAATGATAGCTACTAGAGGTATGAGGTTATTGAGCAATCGAAATGTCACCAGTCCAAATGGATATTTGCTGCGTGTGTAAAAGGAACACCAGATTTCGAGACTAAGAACAAAAATTTAAAATTTTTATACTGATTGCATGTTAAAATGGTAATATTTGGGACATATTGAATTAAATAAAATATATTATTAACATTAACATCGCTGTTTCTTTTTACTCTGTTAATATGGGTAAGGGAACATTGACAACACATTTATAGATCGCTTCATATTCCTGTTGGACGACACTAGTTCTGAGAAAAGAGAAGCTGGAAAGGTAAACAAAAACTAAATTCACAAAAAGGTGGAAATCCATTTAAAAAATCATGTTTGTGAGCATTTACAAGTCCCCAGTGACTTTTGCACTTCTCTAGGTCATATCTCTCATAAATATAGCGGTGATATAATTTAATACTAAAATGGTGGCCATTTTAGGAGTCAGTGGTTTTAATTTAATCATGTTGATTCCTAAACTTTTAAACAGTGACATAACGTTAACATGATTATCTGCAGGCTGCTATAGTTTCCATTGATTTTATTTGGTAATTTCTTCTCTTGTCTAAGTATTTTCATTAAAATATTGTTTGAGAGGGGCGCCTGGGTGGCGCAGTCGGTTAAGCGTCCGACTTCAGCCAGGTCACGATCTCGCGGTCCGTGAGTTCGAGCCCCGCGTCAGGCTCTGGGCTGATGGCTCAGAGCCTGGAACCTGTTTCCAATTCTGTGTCTCCCTCTCTCTCTGCCCCTCCCCTGTTCATGCTCTGTCTCTCTCTGTCCCAAAAATAAATAAACGTTGGAAAAAAAAAAATTAAAAAAAAAAAAAATAAAATATTGTTTGAGAGACTTCCAAGGAAGATGGGAGAGTAAGAGGACCCTAAGATCACCTCTTCCAATGGATACAATTAGATAACACCCACATCAGTGTAAATAACCCCAAAATGACCAGAAGGCTGGCAGACAAACCTCCACTTCTAAATGCAAAGATGAAGCCACATCAAAGACAGTAGGAAGGGCAAAGACCCCGTGAGAAGCTAAACAGAGCCACCAGGCTTTCCCTGTCTGAGGGAGAGACACCAAGGGCAAGCGGAGAGGACAGAAACAGACTCTCACACCGAGAAGGACAAATCCCCTAACATTTGCTTTTGAAAGCCAGAGGGACTGAATCTCACAAGTTCTTATAACCAGTGGGACTTAAAACCTGGAACATTAAAACTCAGTGGGCTGGGCTCTAAGAGAGCCAGAAGAGTGAGGGGAAACGGAGTCCCCACCCTTAAAGGCACCACACAACAAACAGCCCCATAGAGATACAGCATGCAAACAGAAGTTTGAAAATCATACAGGGTGCACGGGAGGTTTGATTACTAATCTCAGAATGTGTACTGGAGAGGAAGAGATCATTGCGGGACTTCTCCAGGAACAAAGGAGCTCACTAGAGCCATTCCCTTCCCCTGTCCCCCAGCCTAAGCACGTGGCCCTGGGCCAACATACACTAATGGTGTAACATATGCTCCACCCACTCAATCCCCTGCAGACACACCCCCTCCAGACAGGCCTTGACTCCCAGTCTCCTCCCACATGAGACCAGTATGAACCTTGCATCCCACGAGCTTCTGTGAACCCACCATCTCCAATACACTGCTGGCCCAGAACACATCCAAAGCAGCGCCCAAAGTCTGGCAGCATGCAAGCAACCCCAAAGTGATTCCTTTCCAAGAGAGAAGGAAGATAACCACACACAGCAGTCAGACCGCAGGGCTTAGCGGTGGGTTGAGGGCAGGCAGCTGGGCAGAGTGTATGCCACACTCACCAATAAAAGCTTCCCAGGGGACACAACAGGGGACACATCCCGCAGTTCAGTGCTAGTACAGTTCTGGAAATTGCCTGGTCTGATTCAGCTCAGTCCTGAAGTAGCCACACAACAGGCAAAGAGAGCCATTACAGATGACTGGATGAAGAAAAAAGCATCCCAGTCACAATAATAGGGCACATGCATCACACGTGGGATACACCCTGAAGTACCAGGTGCTGGTAAACAGGGATGCTGCGTGCGGGGCACCACAAGGCCTCTTCTTCATAAAGCCACCACTTTCAAATGCAGAAGATGTAGCTGTCACTCCTCACACACTGAAACAGACATAGGGAATTAGACAAAATGAGGGGACAGAGGAATATGTCCCAAATGAAAGAACAGGACAAAAATCACAGAAAAAGACCTAAGTGGAACAGAGAGAAGTAATACATCTGATAGAGAGTTTAAAGTAATGATCATAAAGATACTCACCTGGACTTGAGAAGAGGGGAGGACATTGGTAAGACCCTTTCCAAAGAGATGGAAAACATAAAAAAAAAAAAAAAGAGCCAATCAGAGATGAAGAACACAATAAACAGAATTAAAAATACACTAGAGGGAGGGGCACCTGGGTGGCTTAGTTGGCTGAGCATCTTGGTTCCCACTCAGATCATGATCTCATGTACATGAGAGCCTGCTTGAAATTCTCTCTCATTCTCTCTCATTCTCTCTCTGTCCCTCTCCTACTCATGCTCTCTCTCTCTCTCTCTCTCTTTTTCTCTCTCTGTTTCTCAAGTAAATAAATAAACTTAAAAAAAATACTTTATAAAAAATACACGAGAGCGACTAACTAGTAAATTACAGGAAATAGAACAGATCAGTGACTTGGAGGACAGAGCATAATGGAAAAGTGAGCATAACAGTCAAGATGAGCAGATAAGAGAAAAAGAAATAATACAAAATGAAAAGAGACTTAGGGACCTCAATGACAACATCAAGCACAATAACCATCACATTATAGGGATTTGCAAAAGAGAAGCGAGTGAAAATGGGGCAGAAATTTATTTGAAGAAATAATATCTGAAAACTTCCCAAATCTGGAGAGGGAAACAGATATCCAGATTCAGGATGCACAGGGAGCCCCCAACAAAATCAACCTAAGGAGGTCCATACAAGATACATAATATTTAAAATAGAAAAAAAAAGTAGTGATAGAAACTTTTTAAAGAGGCAAGAGAAAAGAGAATAGTTACATACAGAGGGAATCCCATAAGGCTATCAGCTGATGTTTCAGCAGAAACTGCAGGCCAGAATGGAGTGGCTATTCAAAGTGCTGAAAGGAACAAAATCTGCCCTCAAGAATACTCTATCCAGCAAGGCTATCATTCATAATAGAAGGAGAGGTCAAGAGTTTCCCAGACAAACAGAAGTTCAAGGAATTCATGATGACTAAACCAGCACTACAAGAAAAGTTAAAGGGGACTCTTTGAGTGGGACAGAAAGACCATAAGTAAGAGGGAAAAAAGCAGGAAGGACAAAAGCAGTCAAATGGGTATGTCTAAAAAAAAATTGGTCAAGGGAATTACAAAATAAAAGGATGTAAATTTTGACACCACATATCTAAAACATGGAGGGACAGGAGGTATAAAGAATGAGTTCAAAGTGAAGTGATCATCAACTAATATAGACTGTTATATGCGGAAGATGCTATATACAAACTTAATGGTAACTGCCCACCAAAAAGCAGTAACTGATATGCAAAATCTAAACAGAAAGGAATTCAAATATATCACTGAAGAAAGCCAGCAAACTGTGAGAGAAGAGAGTATGAGAAGAAAAGAACAGAGAAGAACTACAAAAACAACCTTAAAACGAGCAACAAAATGGCAATAAGCACATACCTATAAAAAATTGAACGTAAGTGGATGAAATGTTGCAACCAAAACACACAGGGTGTGGAATGGATAAAAAAGGAAGACTCACCTGTATGCTGCCTACAAGAGAATCATTTCAAATCTAAAGACACCAGCAGATAGTGAAAGGATGGAGAAGGATGTATCATGCAAATGGAAGTCAAAAGAAAGCAAGGGTAGTTATACTTATATAGGACAATATAGACTTTAAAACAAAGACTGTAACAAGAGACAAAGAGGACACTATATAATCATAAAGAGAACAAGCCAACAAGAAGTTGTAACAATTGTAAATATTTATGCATGCAATATGAAAGCACCCAAATACATAAAACAGTGACAAATATAAAGGAAGTAACTGATAGTAATACAATAATAGTAGGGGACGTTAACACCCATTACATCAATGGGTAGATCATCCAAACAAAAATCAACAAAGAAAGAGTGGCTTTGAATGACACACTGGAATAGGTAAACCTAAAAGATAAATTCAGAACATTCCATTCTAAAACAGCAGAATATACATCTTTTCAAATACACATAGAACATTCTGCGGCATGGATCATATAACAAGGTCATAAAACAACTCTTAACAAATTCAAAAAGATTACAGTCATAACATGCGTCTTTTCTCACCACAACTCTATGAAACTAGAAATCACCCATCAGAAAAAATCTGGAAAGAGCACAAATATATAGAGGTTAAATAACACGCTGCTGAACAATGAATGAGTCAACCATGAAATCAAAGAAGATATCAGAAATTACATGCAAACAAATGAAAATGAAAACACAACAGTCTAAAACATTTAGAATGCAGCAAAAGATTTTAAGAAGGATATTTATAGCAATGCAGGTCTACTTCAATAGGCAAGAAAAATCTTAAGTAACCTAAACTTATACCTAAAGGAGCTAGAAGAAAAACAAACAAAAGCCCAAATCAACAGAAGGAAGGAAATAATAAAGTTAGATCAGAAATAAATGAAATAGAAACTGAAAAAAAATAGAACATATCAATGAAAGCAGGAGCTTTGAAAAGATCAACAAATTTGATAAACCTTTAGCCAGACTCCACCAAAAATAAATTTAAAAACGAGAGAGAGAAGATTCAAATAAACAAAAGCAAAAATATGAAAGAAATAGCAACCAACATCACAGAAATACAAAGGATTGTAAGAAAATACTATGAAAAATCATATGCTAATAAATTTGACAACATAGATGAAATGGATAAATTCTTTTAAGCATACAACTTTCCAAAACTGAATCAGGAAGAAATAGCAGATTTGAACAGACCAATTAACAACAATGAAATTCAATCAGTAATCAAAAAATGCCCCAAAATTAAAGTCCAGGACCATACGACTTCACTGGTAAATTCTGCCAAATGTTTAAAGAAGAGTTAATACCTATTCTTCTCAAACTATTCCAAAAAATAGAAAAGGAAGGAAAGCTTAAGAATTAATTCTATGAGGCCACTGTTACCCTGATACCAAAGCCAGATAAAGACACTACAAAACAAATAAACCAACCAACCAACCAACCAACAAACACTACAAAGCAATACCTATGATGAACATAGATGCAAAAATCTCCAACAAAATATCAGCAAACCAAATCCAACAATACATTTAAAAAGTCATTCAGTACAATCAAGTGTGATATATATGCAAGTGTGTTTCAGTATTTTCAAATCAATCAATATGATATATCACATCAGCAAGAGAAGCAATAAAAATCATATAATCTTTTCAATAGAGGAGAAAAAGCATTTGACAAAGTACAGCATCCATTCGTGACCAAAACAAACAAACAAACAAACAAAAAACCATCAACAAAGTTAGTTTAGAGGAAACATACTTCAACATAATAAAGGACTTGTATGAAAAACCTAACAGCCAACATTATACTCAATGGTGAAAAACTGAGAACTTTTCCCTAACGGTCAGGAAGAAGACAAGGATGTCTATGCTCATCACCTTTACTCAACATAGTACTGGAAGTCCTAGCCACAGCTATTAGACAAGAAAAAGAAATAAAGGCACATTGGTAAGAAAGAAGTAAAATTTTCACTATTTGCAGATGACATACTATGTACAAAAAACCCAAAAGACTCCATCAGAAAACTACTAGAATAGATAAATGAATTCAGTAAGTTTACAGGATACAAAATCAATGTACAGAAATCTGTTGCATTTATTTACACTAAATAAAAAGCATCAGAAAAAGAAATTGAGGGGTGCCTGGGTGGCTCAGCCAGTTAAGCGTCTGACTTTGTCCCAGGTCATGATCTCACAGTTTGTGGGTTCAAGCCCCACGTCGGGCTCTCTGCTGACAGCTCAAAGCCTGGAGCCTACTTCAGATTCTGTGTCCTCCTCTGTCTCTGCCCCTCCCCTGCTTGTGCTCTCTCTGTGTCTCTCAAAAAAATAAATGTTAAAATATTTTTTTTAAAAAAGAAAGAGAAACTAAGAAAATAATCTCGCTTATAATTACACCCAAAATAATAAAACATCTGGGAGTAAACTTAACCAAGGAGGTGAAGGGACTGTACTCTGAAAACCCTAAAACACTGATGAAAGAAACTGAAGGCAACATAAACAAATGCAAAGATATCCCATGCTCATGAATTGTAAGAAAAAATATTGTTAAAATGTCCATGCAATCTAAAGCAATCTACAGATCAAATGCGGTCCCTAGCAAAATCCTAATAGCATTTTTTCACAGAGCTAGAACATACAATCCTAAAATTTGTATGAACCACAAATGACCTCAAATAGCCAAAGCAATCTTGTGAAAGAAAAGCAAAGCTGTAGGCATCACAATTCCGGACTTCAAGTTGAATCACAAAGCTGTGGTCATCAAACCAATATCATGCTGGCAGAGAAATCAACACATAGATCCATAGAACAGAATAGAAAACTCAGAAATAAACCCACAATTATACAGTCAATTAATCTTCAACAACAGAGGCAAGAATATGCAATGAAAAGGGACATTCTCTTCAACAAATAGTGTTGGGAAAACTGAATAGCTACATGCAGAAGAATGAAACTGGATATATTTCTTACATCAAACACAAAAATAAATTAAAAGTGGATTAAAGACCTAAATATGAGATCTGAAGCCATAAAAATCCTAGAAGAGCACACAGGTAGTAATTTCTCTGACATTGGCCATAGCAACATTTGCCTAGCTATCTCTCCTAAGACAAGGGAAATAAAAGCAAAAATAAACTATTGGCACTACAGCAAAATAAAAACCACTTGTACAGCAAAGGAAACCATCAACACAACAAAAAGATAGCCTACTGAATGGGAGAAAATATTTTCAAATTGTGTGAGTGATAAAGGGTTAAAGAACTTATGCAACTCAACACCAACGCACCAAATAATCCAATTAGAAATGGGCAGAAGATATGAACAGACATTTCTCCAAAGAAGACATCCAGATGGCCAACAGACACATGTAAACGTGCTCAACATCACTCATCAAGAGGGAAATGGAAATCAAAACCACAAGGTATCACCTGACACCTGTCGGCAGAGCGAAAATCAAAGACACAGAAGCAAGTGTTGAAGAGGACTGGAGAAAAAGAAACCCTCTTGCACTGGTAAGTGAAAATGCAAACTGGTGCAGCCACTGTAGAAAACAAGTATAAAGGATCCTCAAAAAGTTAAAAACAGGATTACCATATGATCCAGGAGTTGTACTAATGAGTATTTACCCAAAGAATGCAAAAACACTAATTCAAAAGGATATGTGCACCCCTATGTTTATTGCAGCATTAATTACAATAGCCAAATTATCAATGCAGCCCAAGTGTCTATCGATAGATGAATGGATAAAGAAAATGTGGTATATGTATACAGCAGAATATCACTCCGCCATAACAAAGAATGAAATCTTGCCACTTGCGACAACATGGATGGATCTAGGGGATATAATGCTAAACAAAATAAGCCAGCCAGTGAAAGACAAATACCATATGATTGCACTCATATGTGGAATTTCAGAAACAAAACACACGAACAAAGAAATAAAAGAGACAAAGCAAGAAACAGACTCTAAACTATAGAGCACTCACTGATAGGTGCCAGAGGGCACATGGGTGGGGGGATGGGTGAAATAGGTGAAAGGCATGAAGAGTAAACTTATCATGATGAGCACCGGGTGACCTCTGGAATTGTTGAATCTCTATAGTATACATCTGAAAAGAATATAACACTGCATGCTAACCATACTGGAATTTAAAAAAAAATTTTAAGTACTGTTTGATAAGAACACCAATTCAGAAAAGTGAAAGAATTTCTGGGGGCACAACCTTCCTCTGACCTCAGATTAGGTTACCCTTGGAGGATGTGTCTCAGTGTTATGCGTAGGGTCAGTGTCTATCGTAGTACTGCATGTTTTAAGTCCTTTTATCTCTACAGCGATGTGCAATTAGGGGAGAAGGAGTCCTGGGGTGAAAGTTATATCCTGCTATCCTACAGCATCATGTCCGCTAAGCCCTGGCTCTCCCTCTATGCTCCTTGGAGTTATTCCTCTTCCTTGTTGATCCATCCTTTTTCAAACTCCGAACCCAAATGAACTCTCTTTTTGATTTCCCGAGTCTCTAGAAAAGCAAGATCTTTTGTGTTTAAGGTGCAAATGGTCAAATCTATTGACTTAGGTTAAATTTGCTATCAATACTCACTCCAAAATCATAATTTATCCATAGAGCTGGAGGGTTCATATGCAAAAGTCATGTAGGCGGCCAAGGGATTTTTCTTAAAATCATTAACATTTGTCCTTTTTGTTTGTTTGTTTTTCAATGTTTTGTTCTCATGGTATTCCTCTCTTATTGTAACAGCAAATGATGTATATTTTTAAAATATATTCTGACATGTTAGTCACCGTTTTTGCTTTTGGGTTTTTTTTTGACCAATCTTTGTTCCTGCTATAGTCATTGATGCTGAGACAAAAACCAGAATCTGTGTTGCCAAGATAATTGATCAAGGCATTTCAGGTCCCGGTTAAATGGGCTTTACGCTAATTAGTTTGACAGTTCAGTCTGAGATGCGCTTCCTCGAGAAAGTGGCTTTCAATACTGCTCTTTCAATACAGTCATGAAGATAGACTAACAGAATTTACATAGCATATAAATTGTTTGTAATGGGGGGGTAAATATTGAAGGGGTTATACTTAAAAGATGTCCTCCCAAAACCATCTGAAAATAAATACATAATTATACTGTACTGTCTATGGAAAAAAATGTCTATGGATTTATGCATCGCTGATGCATTTATTGAAAACATGTCACTGCCAGCTCTCTGGCAAGCAATGTACTGTGCCTGGGGTACAGAGCAGGAGAAAACCTCAATGTGTCCTCATGAAGTTTACAGTGGAACGGACGACAGCCGTTGAACAGATCGTGAGCGTGATGAGTCCTTCAAGGGAGAAGTCCCGTGTGCCATTGACAATAAGGGGCAAATATCTCCCACTCCATGTTCAGTGGAAATCTAAAACCATGCAGATGTCTTATGTAATTTAGCTTAAGCTGAATTGGAATACAAAGGGACTCACACCTTCCAGGCTCTTGCCCTGACTCAGGCATTATCCTTGGAGTCTACACCCGCTAATTCACTGGTTTGGGAGGTGTTGGACGCTTCTGTTTCTTACCGATTATCTTCATCTCATCAACCTTTTCAGCAGCTGATTTCAGGTTTTCTTCTCTCTCTCTCTCTCTTTTTTTTTTTTTTTTTTTTTTTTTTGCTATCCCTAGGAACTCTGAAAATTGTTCTATTTCTTCACAAATTGCTGTCAACATACCCAGACTATCATTCTATGGCTTTTCATGAATATTTTGTTGTTTTCATGCAACTTTAAAAAAAAAAATCAACTTTCTTCCTGCCTTCCTACAAAACAAATCTAAAATTTAAGTCTCCAAATATAACAACCAACTCTCTGGTCATCCAGAGACATCCAAAACATAGCCTCGTCACTTATAAATCCTTCTGACTTCAGAAGATTTTCATTCATTATGATTGGATGAAATGGAATTTTTCTATATAGGAAGGATGAGTTTTTGGTTCCTAGCTAGCTGATAAACTTGTGATATGCACACGAATAAGAACTTTTTGATTAATTTCTTTCAGATAGATAGATAGATAGATAGATATTATGTTTGACTACCTATATTTACACAGTTCATAATGGTAGCCCCTACTTGCTTGTGTCTATTAATATTTGAATTGCATATAGTTCTGAGGTGCATTGTGAGTGTAAATTACACAGTGAGTTTCAAAGGATTAGCACAAAAATGTAAAACATCTCATTAATATTTTCATATTGAGATATGCTTAAATAATGTTTTTGATTTGTTAGGTTAAATGAAATATATTGTTAAAAAGAATCTCATCTGTTTATTTTTATTTTTTATGTAGTTACAAGAAAATTTCCAGTTACTTCTATGGCACACACTGTATTTCTACTGGACAGCACTGATCTAGAAATCAAAAATTATTTAAAGGCAAGGGATTTCACATTATAACATAATATCAATGTGGTAACGTGGAGGTTTTCTGTATTTTTCCATGAGACCTCAGTTCTTTTCCTTAGAGGAGTAGAGTTTGCATGATTGACAGTTCCTGTTTCGATAGGAGTGAGGCAAAAACTGGATTATTTCAGAGTTACTCTCTTTTTATAGGGTCCTCAATCATGAGAGGCTTATCAAACCTATTAGTATTTACTCCTCCTGATGTACCGATGTGTCATTGGCATCTCCAGAGGACATCCAAATCATTTGGGGAACTATCACTGGGCATCGTCAAACTCTGCAGCTCTCACCTCCCTTCCTAGGCTGCAGCCACTTGAGTTCAGGGGTCTCCTTCCTTTCTTGGGTAACCATGTCGACTCTGCTCTGAGGCAAGCAAGATTGCTTAACTGTAAGCATGCAGTCTATCGTCGGGCAAGTAACATCGCTTGCCTGCCAAATCTGTTGAATGGTTTGGTTTTTTTCCAAGTATTAGTTTTCCCAGTCTTCTCCCTCCAATTCAAATGTTGCATTAACGGGGCGCCGGGGTGGCTCAGTCTGTTGGGTGTCCGTCTGGCTTGGGCTCAAGTCGTGATCCCGCGGTTTGTGGGTTTCAGCCCCACGTGGGGCTCTGTGCTGACAGCTCAGAGCCTAGAGCCTGTTTTGGATTCTGTGTCTCCCCCCTCTCTCTGCTCCTCCTCCCACTCGCACTCTGTCTCTCCCTCTCAAAAATAAATAAACGTTAAAAAAAATCTAAAAACAAATGCTGCATTAATGAGATCCTTCATGGTTAAGTAGCATGCCTAAATTTCTTCTCTGATTATGTGCTTCACCGTGTGTATGTATATGTGTGTGTAGCACATCTGACTAGTGCTATCTTCAATGAATCAATGTAATTCATTCCACATTCAGGGGACAGGGATCCAATTTGTATTTGATAGCTCCCCTGACTCCAGGTAGGTGTTTAGAGACTTCACATTTGGGTATAAACAATCTGCATAAAGAAGATTTTAACTTCCTGGAGAACATTGTCCTAAACAAACAAATAAATGAATAAACGAATGAATGAATGAATGAATGAATGAATGAATGAATGAATGAATAGCGATAGGAAGGGGTCATTATCACAGGACAGGCTAGTTGGATATAGTTGGATAGACTGAGTCGATGTGATATGATAATAGGTTAAGTGATGTTAAACTGTAGCAATGAGTGAGTGAGATCATAGATGACATTACAAGAGGCAGACATCTATGTCGAGCACAGGGAAACTTGTCACGTTTGGAACACGTGTAGATTTAACAGAATGTATACAAGGAAGAGTCAAAGGAAATAAAGCCATTTCCTGAAAGAGAAGGCAGCAACAGAGTTTTCTATTAAGGGCTGAGTGGCGGCCAGATGACTTCTAACGCTGCTGCCTATCCCGTTCTCACTCCTCAACAGCCTCTTCCCTACCTTACAGTCAGAGGAAGCTTTTGAACAATATAAATGCAGTTATCTATAATTTCTCTGTCCCAACCTTCAATAGCTTCTCATCACTCTCAGAATGACATCTAGACCCCTGGATGAGGGAGCTAAGACCGTGTCCTCTAGCCTTGATGTACGCCTTCTACAACTTTTCCTCTTGCCAATTACACCGTCCTCTACTTTTGTTCCTCATATATTTCAAAGCCTTTGCTCGCCTCCAAATTCAATTTGCTGCCCTCCATGTCTGCCTAGAACGCTCTTTGCTCAGCATCCCTGTTTTCATCCTGAGTCTGGGTTCCAGTGTTAGCCCATCACAAAGGCTGTGGACAGCCACCCTACCAAAGACGGTATGGAAGTGACTATCCATTACCCTTTTTCGCTTACATCGTGACCTTCATGATAATCCCTCATTATTTTATTAGTTTTTTTATTTATTATTCATATTCTCTACTCATATGGAAGCTCAGAAAATGCTTACCTAGTTGACAGCTTTATCTCCAACATGTAGCAGAATACCTGGTATGTGGGGTATTCTCAACAATTATCTGCTACGGAAACATCTAGCAAGTGTGGAAACAATTGGAGGTAGAGGGGAAAGATTAGTGTTTGATGTAAGTTGGAGATCTTAAAAGCCAGAAATTTCTTCATTCTGAAGGAGTTTCTTCTCTCGGCTTCATGTTTCCATTACTCTGCCTTCATGTACATGGGTAAAAAACAGTGGGGACTGCCTGGGTGGCTCAGTAAGTTAAGCATCTGACTTGGTTTTGGCTTAGGTTATGATCTCCAAGTTCGTGGGTTTGAGCCCTGAATCAGGTCCTGCACTGACAGAGCAGAGTCTGCTTGGGATTCTCTCTCTCTCTCTCTCTCTCTCTGTGTCCCTTCCCTGATCATTCTCTCTCTCTCTCAAAATAAATAAATAAATTTAAAAAACAGTGGATAAAACTCCAAAATTAATTTTCTATAAAATACAGGATGTTATTAGATTAATTTCTTGATTGCAAACCTCATACAATGTAAGATTATATATATATATATATATATATATATATATATATATATATGGAAGTTATACTGTAATATACTGCAATAGGCAAAAGTCACTTTATTTGGATCAAACTTCCCAATGAAAACTGAAAAAAAATTGGACAAAAATCTTCGGAGACTCTAAAGAGATAACATGATAATAACGATCAGAACAGAGACTGAGAGCAGTTGTCAAGTCCTGAAGGGAAGCTAAGAGGCTAAGTCTCGTGTGTGTCTTATCAAAGGATCAAGAAGAGAACGAATGGCATCTAAGAGCTGCCGCCAAGAGGGAGACTTTGGAGCCTAAAGTGTCTACACCTTACGAATTAGGGTGACCCTTAAAGAGACAAACTTGTGTAGGGACTGTAGGAGTTCCAAAATAAGATTACATTGATCTTGGAGTGTTAGTGACCCTAAAAGCTTGGAGAGAAAGAATGATTAATCCTATGGCAACTTAGTTTTAGAGCTTGTTTTAGGGGCACCTGGGTGGCTCAGTCAGTTAAGTGTCCGACTTCAGCTCAGGTCATGATCTCACGGTTGGTGAGTTTGAGCCCCACATCGGGCTCTGTGCTGACAGGTCAGAGCTTGGAGCCTGCTTCGGATTCTGTGTCTCCCTCTTCCCCTCCTCTCCCCTGCTCACACACTCTCTCTCAAAGATAAATAAACATTAAAAACAAATTTGAAAAAAATAGTCTGTTTTAAAACTACAATCCTATCTAACAGTGAAAAATCAGCAGATATAGGGAAAACAGAAAAAAACACCATGCAGAAACACTAAATGAACAAAACCCAGAGAGACCCTAGCTGTTCGAACAATCAGATAAAAGTTCACTATAAGTGTGCTTCCTATGTGCAGAGAATTGAAGGGGAAATTGAGAATTTTGGTAGATAACCAGAAGCTTTGAAAAAGAAATGAAATTAAGAACTTGATGGATAGGTTTGCCGAGGATTGAATAAAGTTGAAGGAAGGATTAGGAAACAGGAAGACACAGAAAAATATCCAGAATCAATCAGAGTTAGAAACGAATGCAAAATCAAGAACACTGGGTAAGAGATACAGAAAAAATGAATGTAAAAATATGTAATTTGGATCAGAGAGGGATGTATAAATTCAAGAAGTACACGTTTTTACATATCCATACTTAATCTGTCAAAGGAAAACTTTTGACAACCAAAGATAATTAGAAAAATCCGAAAAGCAAGCAGAGGATTTAAAAAAAAAAAAAAAAGATGAATTCGGTTCACATGAGCAATTAAAATGAATACTTCCTGGGGCGCCTGGGTGGCTCAGTCCATTAAGCGTCCGACTTCAGTTCTGGGCATGCTCTCATGGTTTGTGAGTTCGAGCCCCACATCGAACTCTGTGCTGACAGCTCGGACCCTGGAGCCTGCTTACGATTCTGTTTCCATCTCTCTCTGCCCCTTCCCCACTCATGCTCTGTCTCTCTCTCAGATATAAATAAAACGTTAAAAAATTTTAAAAAATCAAATGACTACTTTCCTCTCGTCCGAAATATTAGAAGCACGGAGATAAAGGTGTTGAAGTTAAAGTAAATGATGAAAGTAAGTAACTGTCAACTCATTAATTGTTAGTCCTCAAAAAAATTCCTCTGTGAAAAAGCTATCTTTTCAGAAAATAGGATTCCAAGTTTGCAGTGTCACACCAGAATTCACAAAGGATAAAAGGACACTGCTACACATCTCTCAGCTTTTTAAATAATAAATAGGGTATACATGCAAATATGTATGAAAATTGAGTTGAAATGGAACAAGTCCTAAAGTGATAAAACTTTGTGACATAAATATTTGAAAGCCTATTGAAGGTGGTGGCATATTTTTTTAAATTTTTTTAACGTTTATTTATTTTTGAGACAGAGAGAGACAGAGCATGAACAGGGGAGGGTCAGAGAGAGGGAGACACAGAATCCGAAACAGGCTCCAGGCTCTGAGCCATCAGCACAGAGCCCAAAGCAGGGCTCAAACTCACGGACCGTGAGATCACGACCTGAGCCGAAGTCAGATGCCCAACTGACTGAGCCACCCAGGCGCCCCGGTGGAGTATTTTTAAATAGAGAAAAGTTTATAATTCATACAAATGTCACAGATAGCATCACAGGTACATTCTGCCAAACATTTAAGGAAGGTTGAGCATATATACCTTACAGAAGCTAGTGAGGAAACAGAAGAGTTGAAATTGTCAGGAGCACAGATGTGATGGCAAAATACGTCAATAATATTGTTAGAAGACAGGGCAACATTTCCCCCTACCCGAAGAGTGTTTATGCCCTAGTCTCTAAAACCTATGAATATGTTTCTTTTCACGACAAAACCAGCTTTCCAGGTCCAATTAAAGCGATGGCTTCTTAGATAGATTTTCCTGCGTTAGCTAGGTGGGCTCAATTGAATCAGGTAACCTAAAAGCCGAGAACTTTCTCCAGCTGGAGTCTGAGAGATTTGCATGGGAGACTTGACTGCTCTTGCAGCAACAGGCTCATGTAGAAAGTGTGAGAGGGTTCCAGGAGCAAATAAACACCAGCCACTATCAGACGGCCAGCAAGGACACAAACACCTCTTTCCTACAATGATAGGAAGCTGGCTCTGGCCTACAACTTGAATCAACATGGACGTGAATTCATCCTCAGGGACTCCGGAAAGGACCGTCCGTGCCAACACCTGATTTCGGCGGGTGTGAGGGGCTAAGGGTGGCCCAGCTGAGTCCCCACATCTGGATTTCTCACCGACCTGTGAGATTATAAATCCTAAGTGAGTAAATTTGTAGTTAAGGCAGCAGTGGAAAACTAAGATGGAGATCCGCGCATGCGCGGATGCTGAATTTACAAGGAAGATGGCCTTGAAGATGAGTGGCCCCAGGAGTGATGTCCAATAAGTGTGCCTGATATATCTGGATAGCCACGTAATATAAAAGAAATGAAAATATGTCCCCAATCTTATGCCATACACCAATTTCGGGGAGCTTGTGGATCCAAATGTAAAAGCAAAATAATAAAGCCTCTCGAAGGTAAGATGAAAATATATGCATCCCTTTGCAAACACGAAATACTTTTTTAAAAGGCCCCGAAATCTCTAAGCACCGAGGAAAAGGCTGATAAAGTGAACTGTGGTAAAGTGAAGAAATTCTGTATATTAAGGTGAAGCAAAAACGAAAGACACAGATAGGCAGAAAGTAATGATAACGCGTGTAAGAGACACAGATGTCCTGCAAATCAACAAGGAAAAGACAAAATAATAGGGAGGGAAAAAAAGGCACAGGACTTCCCAGAAAACTCACACAAAGGAACATTCTGAGGATCGATAACTATTTCACAAGGTGTTCGGTCTTGGCTTTCATCAGGGGAATGCTAAATCAAACCATGTTGAAGTGCCAATATATCCCTTCCAGAATGGCTAAAAATATGGAGAGTGGCATTCCATGTTTAGGAAAGAAATTTGATTGCCCTGCGCTGCTGGAGACAACGCGTGTTTGTGCGAGGAATTATTACCTTAGTGGCAGGTAGGGGTTCCTGTGTGGCTGGATGGGGTTTTGTGGAACTGTCAATGTTCTGGTTGTTTTGTTGGTTTTGGTTTTGGTTTTGGTTTTTGGTGTTTTTTTTTTTTTTTTTTAACTTAGTTCTCATGGTTACAGAAGCGTTTGTGTTTTCATAAACCTTTAAGTGCTTCATTTTTGTTCTGCATTCTTTTCTGCAAGCATGTGTTAGTGCACAATTAAACAGAAAAAAAGAGAGAGAGCTGTCTCATATGGCTTGCAAAAAAAAGTGGCTCACAGAGCAAAGCATAACTTCAGAGATTTGTGCTAATTTTCTTTGAAAATAAAATAAATAGTGCAATATCAGTGGGAGGCTAATATACATATTTCATCTTGTTTTGTTTGAGGACCTTTCATCACAGCTGAAGTTTGGAGGCACACTGGTACAAGGGGGCAGGTATCACTGTTAGCTGATATTCTCTTTGAAAGTCGATGTCAAATTTAATCCACCAGCTCATTTGGAAAGGCTCTGGAAAGATCAAATTGGGTCACTTCCCTCTGCTCTTGGGTTCTGCTATGAAAAAAATTGAGGATATTTACTCCACCAGAAAAATCTCTCTGGAATTTTAAAAAGAGTAATGGGATAAATGGGAAAGGCTTTATTTATGTGAACTGAGAATGCCATTAAAGAGAGGGATTGGGGCGCCAGGGTGGCTCAGTCGGTTAAGCTCCGACTTCAGCCAGGTCGCGATCTCGCGGTCCGTGAGTTCGAGCCCCGTGCAGAGCCTCTTTGGGATTATCTTTCTCCTTCTCTCTCTGCCCCTCCCTCGCTCTCTCTCTCTTTCAAAATAAATAAATAAACTTTAATAAAAATATAGAGAGGGATTGTTCACACTACATGAAAGTATGGAGAAGAATATGGTAACTTTTGTGTTATACAGTATCAAGGCATTTTTTGCTAAAACTGCAATGAGGAATATTTTAAGTAGTGGGTATTTAACCCTCCAGGTCATGCAGGTTTTTTTTTTTTTCAACGTTTTATTTTATTTTTATTTTTGGGACAGAGAGAGACAGAGCATGAACGGGGGAGGGGCAGAGAGAGAGGGAGACACAGAATCGGAAACAGGCTCCAGGCTCTGAGCCATCAGCCCAGAGCCCGACGCAGGGCTCGAATTCACGGACCGCGAGATCGTGACCTGGCTGAAGTCGGACGCCCAACCGACTGCGCCACCCAGGCACCCCGGTCATGCAGTTTTGAATTATCATCAGGTTGTAGTCACAACTTGCAAATTAGTCTTGGTTCCAGTCAATGTAACAATGAGACCACTTCATCAGACTACATGTTTGTGTGTTACCATATATGGGAGACAACAAGGCGTTCGGGGCTCAGGTGTTTGGGTACAAACCCAACTGAGCGGTGCCGGGCGCGAATAAAGTTGCTTCCTGGAAGGAAAAGCCTCGAAGTCATGACTCTGTGCGAGAATCCTGCTACAGCAATAATTATCCTGACTTTTAGAGCAAGCATTTCCTCCATTTTCTTTACAGCTTTACTGCCTGTATATGTATGTATCCCTAAAGAATATACTTTAGATTTTATTGTTTTTTGGGCTTGGTATAAACATGACTCTATGTACTCCTTGGAGTCTTCTTTTTCTCTTCTGGAAGGTTTTGTATGATGCGTAAATGTTTTTTACTTATAGCTGCAGCTCATTCGTTTTCACTGCTATATAATATCTATTATATAAATATATAAAATTGTCATTGTATCACTGTCGATGACGGTGTAGTTTTTTTTGTTCATTTTAAGAAACCATGGACAGTGCTGCTGTGAATCTCCCTAAACCTGTATCTTGCTGTGTGTAAAATACACTAATCCTAACATCGGAATCTCTAGGCACAGAGTGTGGATGCCTTTATTTTAATAAATAACTACATACTGCTTTCAAAAGTAGTTGTAACAACTTATTTTCCAAGCAGCAATACATGGGACTACCTTGCTCTCCAAATGTTCATCATTGCTTGGCTATTATCCAGTGTTTACACTTTTCTCACTCTGAAAGGTATGTAGTGGTATCTGTGGGTTTAGCTTGCAAATTTCTGACTAAAATGATATTTACATGCTTACTAGCCATTTGAACAGTGACTGTCATTAGCCTATTCTGAAGAGTAGGCTAATTTTTTCTTAGCGATCTGTTGAAGTTCTTTTCTATATACTAATACACGTTATTGTACCGTTCTGCCACTAATTCCAATGCATGGATTTTTCCCCATACCACCAAGCAATTCTCCAACCTCAGCTGAGTGTCCTGCAATTCAACTCAATTCTGATACTATTTGCCGAGAAGCAGCATCAGATCCCACAGGTTAAGGGCTCAGTCCCATCAGACTGCCCCCCACTTCAGACGCTAATCAGAAGTCTAGGTTGCTATCTGTGCCTCTGACTGACCACCCATAAATCAGAGGTTCTCATGACCCCCTCCGTGGGTTCCAATTAACTCGTTAGAGCAGCTCATGGATGGAATGCAGGAAACCAGTTCCACTCATGAGATGACTGGTTCATACAAAGGATATTAAAAGAAATTAATCAACACCCAGATGAAGTCTGTGATAAACTATGTATTTAACTTCTCCAGTATATAGAGTTGTATGCTTGAAACTTTGGGATATATATATATATATATATATATATATATATATCCCAATATATATGTAAATATATATCCATATATATATACATGGATATATATATATACACACACACACACATATATATATCCATATATATATATATATATATATATATATATGATACTTTATAGTAATGAGATTCTGATACTATTTTCCTCCCTTGCCTCTTCTACATACAACATTCTTTTAAAGTTTTTTAAATGTTTATTTAATTTTGAGAGATACATATTTTTTGATATATATCAAATATAGAGAGATATATTTATTTTTGAGAGATTATTTATTTTTGAGAAATATTTTGCAACATTTTAATAAACTTTTAAGACTATATTCTAATATTATCATCTCCAAAAATATTTCTCAAAAGTTCATTTTTCCTTTTCTAGAATACCACAGGAAGTTGTTCCTATATATATTACTAAACTAATAACTAGGATGATCGTTATTTGTTTGATTGACATCTCAGCAGGACAGAGTTTTATACAAATGGACTAAATTGTGTTCATAGGTTGGTTTGGGTTTTTTGTTTTGTTTTGTTTTGTTTTGTTTTATTTATCATATACAGAGTTCCTTGTCCTGTGATGAAAACATGATAGATCCTCAAACAAGGTTTGTTTTTTTAATCTACTCACAAATATGTTAATTTCACAAACATATTGAGTACCTACTATGTCCAAGCACTGTTCTAGGAACTTGGGAAACATTCATAAACAAAATAATTTCCCTTCCCATGAGGCTGTTACTGTAAGGGGGCGATCTAGAAAATACTCAATAGACACACAAATACATAAGTGCTATAGAATAATAAAAAAAATTATGCGTGCTTTGGCAAAGAAAGACCTCAAAGCAAAGAGATTGGGCAAGGTGGTTGTGCCTCACTGCAAAGGGGCTGTTTGAGGTGTGGCTCTGATGAGGACGAGGATGGCTGAGAAATGGAGACAGTTATCCCCAGACCCCAACATGGGAGGACAATGGAATATTCCAGAAAGGTCAAAGGCTAATGTGGTCAGTGTGGCTTGTGTGAGAAAGTGTGAGAAAGAGAGAAGTAGGTGGTTTGGTTAGGGGATGACTGGAGCCAGATCCTGCTGGACATATAGTTCATGGGGAGCTCTTCTGCCTTACATGAAGGAAGGAGCCATGGCAGGGATTTGACAGGGGGGGACACCATCTAATTGCTCTACCAAAGGATGATTCTAGCTACGACGCCAGAACAGGAGATAGGTGGCCAGTTGAGAAGCATGCACAGTTACCCAAGATGGACAGCATTTTGCAAAAAGTGATGGGGGGTTGGGGGAGAGGGGAAAGTAGGTGATGGATTGGAGGGGGGCGCTTATTGGGATGAGCACTGGATGTTGTAGGGAAGCCAATTTGACAACAAATTATATTTAAAAAATAAACAAATAAAGCGAACAATTAAAAATACTGAAAAAATTTTAAAAATAAAACACGAGAAAGAACTACTTCTGTGAGTAGACGAGCTCAAAAAAAATGTGTGTGTGTGTGTGTGTGTGTGTGTGTTTTAATGTAAGCTTTGCCTATTCTCTTGCTTCATTTCATTCCAAGGCATGAGCACAGATCAAAAGAGAGAAGACAGGAAAAGCAGAGGCAGAAAATAATAAGGAAAATTACATTCCATGCTTGACTACACTTACCCTGTAGAAACCTAGTAGCAAATTCACTCAAGACGGACTTTGAAAGAGTGAGAGATTACAAGTGTAGATAGTTGAAGATGAAAATGCTTATAACCATGTTTCCTTGTGGTTGAGTTTCTGATCACTTGTTTTCACTGTGTTCTCTAAACAGGAGTGGATCGGCTCTTTCAAGTGCGGTGCTGCTGACGGTGTGCCCATGACCAGCCGAGGAGATTGAAATGAACTGGGATGTTTTCGACCATCCGTTGCTTCCTGGAAATTCGAAGCATGTGGAGCTGGCATTTGATAATGGCAACTGCAGTGCCTGCAAGGGTGGGTCCCGAGGCTCCGTGTCTGTGAGGTTGGTCAGCAGGGCACTTCTCACACTAAGCCACCTACCTCATATTTAAATGAGACTGATTTGCCCACCCCTGGGGGTGTGCACTGCTCTAACTACGGACAGATCACCTACACAGTGTATTATATTGATTTCCCTTCATAATGCCATCAGGAGCAAACAGATCAATGTTCTTTTCAGGATGTCTAACTGCCTGCTGCAGAGAATGTGAATTTTTTTCTCCTGACTGTAGATTTTCAGAACCTACATCTACCTTCCTGTGTGACATTGGTTTGCTTGCGGCCTGTGGCCTTGTAAATGCAGGGTCTCAGAATTGAAGGGAACCATTGCCTGGCCACTGGCCTAAGTGGTCCTTCTCCTTCTCCTTCTCCTTCTCCTTCTCTTTCTCCTTCTCCCCCTCCCTCCCTCCTCCTCTTCTCCTTCTTCTTCTTCTTCTTCTTCATTCTTTAAGCAATTCTATTCCTCATTGACATACAAAGAATTGAACATATTAAATGTGTACAATTGGATGAATTTGGACATATACAATGACCCACGTATTATTAGTACAATCCAAGTAATAGACATTCCAATGCTTTCCAAAGTTTCTTTGTGTCTCCCCTTTTTCCTTCTCTTCCCTTTCCTTGCCACTTCTCTCCTATGTGTGTGTGTGTGTGTGTGTGTGTGTATGTGTGTGTGTGTGTGTGTGCGACATAAAAAAAAACATGAGATTGACTGTCAACAAATGTTGTAGGAAGTGGGACTGTGTTGCTAACTACAGACACTGTGTTGTTTGTTGTACAGCTGATCTCAAGAATTTAGTCACCTAGAAGAACTGAAACTTCATGCTCGCTGTGGTTCTTCATCATCTTTCCCTTCTCTGCCAGGCCAGCCTTCAGCCTCTGCTCCTAATGTGACAGGGACTTGAGGTCCTTCCAATGTGGCACCCTCTATTTTAGATTGTTCTTGTACTTGAACAAAATTCTTTATTGGTCCTCATTCTGAGCTCCGGGGTCACATGGGATAATTCGAATCCTTCTTCCCCCAGGAAGCGCTTCTGTGTGAAGACAGTAGTTCTGCTGTCCCCCAAGTACAGGCTGGTAATTCAAAGAGAGGTCATGTTGAAGACCCCCACACCCCAGGTTTTTTAATGTTAATTATTTTTGAGAGAGAGAGAGAGAGCATGAGTGGGGGAGAATCAGAGAGAGGGGGACAAAGGACCCAAAGCAGGCTCTGGGCTGACAGCAGAGAACCCAGTGTCAGGCTTGAGCTCACGAACCATGAGGACATGACCTGAGCTGAAGTTGGACACTTAACTGACTGAGCCATCCACGTGCCCCCACACCCCAGTTTTTATCTGTGGCTATCCTCCCATTTGATGATGTCCCTCTCAAGTATTGGGAGTGAGTTGAGCCAGCTAGTTGTGAAGGGTTCTGAAGGTTGGAATCCCACTCAACCTGATTGCCAGGCTTGCCATTCTTAGCACTGAGGCCACTTAAAGCCTCCAGCTGGCTCAGCTAACATCCAGGCCTATGGGGTTGTTCTGAGCTGAGTCAAGGTCATTGCTGAATCTCTACACTGTGAAGCCCAGGATTCTAGCCTCTCTGGTTGGATAGACCCCTCTGTGGTGTTCACCAGAAGAGACCCTATTCAGACCATAACAATGAAATAAAGTCCTGTGGTTTCTGAGCACTTTCAGGAATCTACTTAGTCATATACCTATTGATAGAATAATAATAATAATAATAATAATAGGTATTATATTCTATAATCAAAAAAGAAAACAAAGCAGTAAGTTGTCACATATAGAAACCAAGTTTTAACATCATTATACATAATTCCAAAGATTTTGTTGGGGGGACCCAATCAGGTGGAGGCTGGCAGCACAGAGGGTGAAATAATTTACTCAAGGCATCACAGAGCAGGTGGCTGAAAATGCTGCAAGGGAGGGACGCCTGAGTGGCTCAGTGAGGTAAGTGTCCGACTTCAGCTCAGGTCATGATCTCGCGGTCTGTGGATTCGAGCCCCGCATCAAGTTCTGTGCTGACAGCTCAGAGCCTGGAGCCTGCTTCAGATCCTGTGTGTCTCTCTCTCTTTCTGCCCTCATCCACTCACACTCCGTCTCTTTCTCTCTCTCAATAATTAAATAAACGTTAAAAAAATAAATAAATAAAAATAAAATGCTGCAAGGGAGCAGCGGGCAGGACAGCAAAGAGGGGACCTCCAGGAGGCAGTGGTGGAGGGCTGTAGTTAAGGGGGAGAGGTAAAGGATCTAGGAATGTATCATTTTCCTTTTTTTTGGTACCCGTGCCTGGTTATAAATAGCCCATTGGTCGGTGAAGCTTTATGGATATTTTGAGGTGGGTCACCTAATGGACCTGTTTGCAGGCAGCCTGGTGGCCCTTGGGCGCTTTGAACTGACTCAGGTTTCCATTACTCAAGCCTGTTGTCTACCAGCAGCCTCTATAAGATCGTGTTATTATTCTACCCCCAGTGCCCACCATTCCTACCTTGTCCCGACCCTTGGCTATTTATGAAGAATTTTACATTAATCCCTATCTACCTTAGAGTGTTTGCATTCCTCCTTAATATAGGGGCAGTAACTGTGTAGTAGCTTCTTTAAAAACTTTATTTCACTTTTGGAAAACAATCGTGTTTATTCCGATGAAACAATAGAGAGAGCCATTGTTCATACATATGGAAAAATCAGGAAAGTCCATCACATGGGGGAGAAGGGCCATCGCTGGCTGCATAGGGTTTGCCATTCCCAGCTTCTGCTTCCCTCTCTCCTCCATGCCACCCCCACAAAGGAGGGGCCCTTCCACACCCTTCCCCTCACCTCACCCCTCCTCTCCGTCCACCCCACTGATACCTCACCACTGCCATGCCCTAGGGTCAACCACAGTCTTTTATTATTTTTTTCATTGCGGTACAATGGATACATAACATTGCACTGGTTTTAGGTATACATATTGATGAAAGATCGCCACAGTAGGTTTAGCAGACATCCCTCACCATATGGAGTTAACAACATGGTTTTCAACCTCGATGTTGCTAAAACCAAACTTTCTGCTCTCCTGATGTTTGACCGTTCACCTTATTCAAACCCTTTGACCTTTAAAACAACATGGCCGACTTTGGTTCTGCATTTTCGGTCCTGTTAATTTTCCACCTTCACTCTTACCCTCTCCTCAGAAACAAACAAAATTCAGCAATTGGACGATGGATATTTAGAGACTGCCCTGGGGCTCTCCGTATCTCACCCCAGTAGCAATTACCGCCCCAGACTATTCTTAGAAAATGAGTAGCCAGGCGCCTGGGTGGCTCAGTCTAAGCATCCAGACTCCTGGTTTCAGCTCAGGACATGATCTCACAGTCGTGGGATCGGGCCCCGCATCAGGCTCTGCGCTGACAGTGTGGAGCCTGCTTGTGATTCTCTCTCCCCCATTCTCTCTGCCTCTCCCATGCTCGTGCTCTCACTCTCTCTCTATGGCTTTTCCTCCCTCTCTCGAAATAAATACACAAACCATAAAAAAATAAAAATAAAAGGAAAGAAAATGAGTAGCTGTGGGACACCTGGGTGGCTCAGTCAGTTGAGTGCCCAACTCCTGATTTCGGCTCAGGTCACCATCTCACCATTGGTGAGACTGAGCCAGAGTCTGGCTCTGCTCTGGGATTTTTCTCTCTCTCTCTGCCCCTCCCCCACTTGCTTATACTCTCTCTGGCTCTCTCTCTTTAAAAATAAATAAATAAACATAAGAAAAAAGAAAATGAGTAGCTGCTATCTGAGTAGCACCATCTTTAACATGGTGCAAAAAAACACCACCTCACTCCTTCCCTTAAGCCTCCAGCCCCCTTGTCATCAGGTAGATGTCCGGGACACCCATTCTAGCACTCAGGTTTTTCTTCCCCTGTCTTTTGTGTACCTGCTCTCGCTAGATGGGCTCTGCCCATTTGCTGCTTCCTCCGCCTACGGGATTTTTCCCTCACCCCCTGCACCTCAGCTCTGCTGATGCTTTAGATCTTCCTTAATCAGGGAAGTCTGTTCTGGGTTACATGGTGGCCAAATCCCCATGTAATACAATGTTTAAAAGCGTCATGGACCCCTTATTCATTATAGTTATTCCATGTGTGATTTTTTAACTTGAGAGGGGTTTTCTAAGCCTTTCATCTGGAAATAATTTCAGTTACAGAAATGTTGCAAAATAATAGTAATAGAAGAATCATCCCTAGGTACTTTACCAAATACACCTAAGGTTACCATTTTACCTCCTGCGTATGCATTTTTGTAATGAACCATTTGAGAATCAGTTGCAGAGTTCAGAGTGCATTTTTTCTTCTTTTTTTTTAAATGTTGATTTATTTTCGTGACAGAGAGAGAACAAGGGAGAGGCAGAGAAAGAGGGAGACAGAGGATCTGAAGGGGGCTCTGTGCTGACAGCAGAGAGCCCGACGCGGGGCTCAAACTCACAAACCGCGAGATCATGACCTGAGCCGACGTCTGACCATTAACCTGCTGAGCCCCCCAAGCGCCCCAGAAGATGACTATTTATCATCTTACCTTTCAAATAGGCAAATGGGTCACCTCAGAGGTGACAAGCACTGGCCAGGTCATACCCAAGAAGACAAGGAAGGTGTGGCGAGGGGCAGAACCTGGATTCCAGCACTGAGACAAGAGGACAGATAACTTGAGATGCTTTGGATAGAAAAATTTTTCCCACTGATGACCTTCTTGAAGTTTTCTACTTTCAGCCATTGTCTTTTCAAAATAAACTGTTAAAGTGTGGTGTGATCATGAAGAAGGAAACCTTCTTTCAAGTGTGCCAAGAACTTACTTTCTAAGTATTTGTAAATGCACACGCAAGTTTGTTTGGACGTACTCTGTTACACAATCCCTGATTGGCATGCTTTAGCCCACTCACTATCGCATATATTTGTGCAAGTATTGGATAGTAATGCCTGCAAAGTATTTTCTTTTATTGATATAATTGATAACCAACAATTCCTTATTTCGCAATACTTAAGTCATTTGGAGTTTTTTTTTTCATTGTGAAATAACGCTGCAATGAATATTATTGTCATATCTTTCTGCATGTATCTGATAATCATAGGGGTGGAACAATTTGTCAAAGATATAAATATGGGTTTTTTTTAATTTTTTTCTACATTTATTTACTTTTGAGAGACAGAGAGAGACAGCGTGAGCAGGGGAGGGGCAGAGAGAGGGGGAGACACAGAATCTGAAGCAGGCTCCAGGCTCTGAGCTGTCAGCACAGAGCCGGACGTGGGACTCGAGCTCACGAACTGCGAGATAATGACCTGAGCCGAAGTTGGACACTCAACCGACTGAGCCACCCAGGTGCCCCTCATTTTTATTTTTTTTAATGTTTATTTATTTTGTGGAGAGACACAGACAACATGAGCAGGGGAGGGGCAGGGAGAGGGAGACACAGAATCCAAAGCAGTCTCCAGGCTCCGAGCTGTCAGCACAGAGCCAGATGTGGGGCTCGAACCCATGAACCGTGAGATCATTGACCTGAGCTGAAGTCGGACGCGTAGCCACTGAGCCACCCAGGCGCCCCAAAAGATATAAATATCTTTAGAGATTCCAAACACACTGCCAAGGCGACCTCGCAAATGTTTGTGCTAAGTTATACCCCTGCTTATCAAATATGAAAGTTTATTTCTCCAAAATTCTTTCAGTCACTGGGTAATTTTTTTTTCATTTTTTTCTTAATTTAACAGATATATTACAATTTTATTGGTCTAAGTTTCACATCTTTGCTCACCATTTCATTAAACATGTCTGTGTCTTTACAGACATATATTGCCTTCTAAGATGCACTCTTCCTCATTAAATAATTGTTTGTATCATTGAACAAATTATAATTATCTCATTAAAGATGTTAAAAACGTGCATATATTTCAAATTTTCATTTGTTTATATTTTGTTCTTGTATATTTATTTACCGAAATTTTTATTCTACTTGCTTTTGACTAGGTTTGGGTATTTTTACCGTTTTCTTATGGAATTAATTCTGTCTACCTAACTGGGGGTCTGCAGAGTATTAATTATTTTTTTTTTTTTTAATTTTTTTTTTCAACATTTATTTTATTTTTGGGACAGAGAGAGACAGAGCATGAACGGGGGAGGGGCAGAGAGAGAGGGAGACACAGAATCGGAAACAGGCTCCAGGCTCTGAGCTGTCAGCCCAGAGCCCGACGCGGGGCTCGAACTCACGGACCGCGAGATCGTGACCTGGCTGAAGTCGGACGCTTAACCGACTGCGCCACCCAGGCGCCCCTGCAGAGTATTAATTAAATAAGCCCCTCTATGTCTGCGGCAAAGAAGTAGGGAAGGAGATGAAATTATGCCTGGGGTTTTTTGCTGGCAAGAATGTGAACAAACTCAGTATAAAAGTGTAAAATGGCAAGACACTCAGATCTCATGAATCACTTGATATTGGGGCACTTGGGTGGCCCAGTCAGTCAAGCTTCCAATTTCAGGTCAGTTCATGATCTCACAGTTTGTGAGTTCGAGCCCCTCATTGGGCACTATGCTGACAGTGTGGAGCCTGCTTGGGATTCTCTCTCTCTCTCAAAAATAAATAAATAATCATTAAAAAAAAAGTCACTTGATACCTGTTTTCTAGAGATACCTGCTAAGGAATATTTTTGAATATTTTTTAAAGCTTTTTTTTTGTTTGTTTGTTTGTTTTGAGAGAGATCGAGAGTGAGAGACACCAGGGGAGGAACAGAGAGGCAGGGAGAGAGAGAATCCCAAGCATACTTCATGTTGTCAGCACAGAGCCCTACCACGCGGGGCTCAAACTCATGAACTGTGAGATCATGACCTGAGTCGAGATCAAGAGTCGGATGCTTAACCGACTGAGCCACCCAGGTGACCCCGAGGGACCAGCTGAGGTATATGACTTCAGAAATGCTCTGGATGCTTCAGTAATGCAATCTCAACTGTTAATTAATTTTAAATACTGGGAAGAAAGGAAATATTTCACAAATACACTGGTATCAGTCGAGAAACAGACAGAAGTATAAAATTCAAGCTGTGGACTTCGTCTCAGCCTGCCATTTTCCCTGGCTATATGTCAACCTCCAGAATATGTTTAATTCATCCAATTTTGAAATGTTGTGCCTGTAACAATCTGATTTTCTTCAAAATGTTTTCAGTGACACAAAATCTATATCAAGTTTTTCCTCTGCTTTTATTTTTAGAGACTAATACCAGAATGAGACTGGACACATATCCATCATTTCCTCTTATTTTCCTCTGGTTCTTTATTTGTTTTATTTAACCCTTCTAAGAAATGAGGATTCATTGTAAATGTTCACAAAACCCTTCACACTGATATCCTTGTATTAAAGTGATTTTAAATATGTCTTTATTTTCCTGAAAGTCAAAGGGATCCGAGGAATATAAATGAAGAAATTATCAATGAGATTAAGCAGATTAACTGCAATCAAATAACATGACAAAATTAAAAAAAATACAAATGCCAATCATCAGTAGCAAAATAAAATTACTTAAAACTGGAGATATGCTAGGATTTTTTTGGTAATTTTTTTGTTAACGTTTACTTATTTTTGAGACAGAGAGAGGCAGAGCATGAACAGGGGAGGGGCAGAGAGAGAGGGAGACACAGAATCTGAAACAGGCTCCAGGCTCCGAGCTGTCAGCACAGAGCCCGACGCGGGGCTCAAACTCATGGACCGTGAGATCATGACCTGAGCCAAAGACGGATGCTTAACCGACCGAGCCACCCAGGCGCCCCTTTTTTTTTGGTAATTTTTAATGCAATAAGATACGTAAGGTTCGGTTCTGCGCCCCAAATACCTGAGCATGTGAGGCTGAATTAATTAAATGCTGATATCATTGCCCATATCACCTTTACAGATGAGGAAATTAAGGCTCAGAGATTTAAGTGATTTGGGGTCACATAGTTCATTAGTATAATAGTTGAGGCACAAATTCATATTTTTATTTTTTTTAATTTTTTAACATTTATTTATTTTTGAGACAAAGAGACAGAACGTGAACAGGAGAGGGGCAGAGATAGAGGGAGACACAGAACCCAAAGCAGGCCCGGGCTCTGAGCTGTCAGCACAGAGCCCAATGCGGGGCTCGAACTCACAAACCGGGAGATCGTGACCCGAGACGAAGTCGCACGCTTAACCGACTGAGCCACCCAAGTGCCCCACAAACTCATATTTTTAAACCACCAAATAGCTCTCTTTCTGGTAGCACAGTTGCTTTTCTCAAGCGTTAAATTTATTCTTAATTTTAGTTTTGAAATTGTAACACTATGATAATTAGTTATTTCTAAGTAACTAACAACAACAACAACAACAAATCAAACAGGCAAACGCTCTGATGGAGCGTACTCCAGTAATGAAATGAGTAATCAATCCAATGCTCCTGAAAGAGGGCTTCACTGAATTTATGGCAGCCTCCTTCGAATCCTTGTGCTTTGGGATCAGAATTCCCCAAAAGGCCTAGTTCTTGAAATGAAATAATGCTGTTGCCCATACATCAGAAATAATTGTCTGCCTCCCTCTCAGTTCCGTTAGACTCTCCTAATGGCCCCAGGTTAGATAAAGCTAAGCCGGTATGCTGCTGGGAGTACCCATTCTGAGAATAATTGTAAACAGATGATTTTTTTTTCTCTTTATAAAAACTCCACACGTGGACATTTCTGATAGGAAAACGTGGGAATGCACAATGATGGAGTGATATCGTTGCCCATCTTAACAGCCAAATTGGACCCGGTGTACAGTTTCTTTGATTGATTGGGTCAGGATTGTTTAAGACAGCCAAAAGAAACGAATTTGGCCGGAAAATATCAATTTAATGGCCATGGAGCAAGGTGTTCCTCTGAATCTTCGTGAACAGGTGGGATGTTGGCTTCTCTACCCAGGTAAATAATAATCTATGTTGATCTGTTGTGAAAATAATGGCTGAAAAGTAAAAATTGTATGAGTTATGTGAAACCGAATAACATTTTGCACTGGTGTTCTTTTTTGTTTTTTGTCTTTTTTTTTTTTTCGTTGTTTATTTATTTTGAGAGAGAGAGAAAGAGAAAGCGTGAGCAGGGGAGGGACAGAGAGAGAGGGAGAGAGAGAGAATCGCCAGCAGGCTCTGCACTGTCGCCTCGGAGCTTGACAGGGCGCTGGGTCCCAGGACCCTGAGATCATGACCTGAGCTGAAATCAAGAGTTGGATGCTTAACTGACTGAGCCATCCAGGGACCCCTGATGTAAACCAAATTCACCATCCTTTCCCGTCTATTTGGGGGAGGTAAGGCCTTCCCCATGTTTCTGTTTGGGGGTGAGCGTAGGAGGGGCTCAGCTCCAGGCCCAGTTTACTGCACCCACCCCAGCTCGGTTTGCAGGGGTGCTGGGAGGAGGAGCAATGTATGGTCCCAGTCCATGGATCCTTCTGGTAATGATGGTTGGTAGAAACATGAAGCAATGTGTCCACTCTCCCTACCCAACCCTGGTCATTTTGCAGTAACTCTCCTTTGCTGGTATTAAAGTGCATTCTACTGCTGGGGGTCTACTAAATCTAACTCTGCTTTTCCTTTCTCTCCAATTATTATGCTGTTATCATTTGAGAGGTAGTCTGCTCTCCTAGGAATACATCCTTGGCTATAATGCCAAAGCTAGTGATTTTCTCCAAACACATATCTGCCATTTCATAAGCCCACTATGTATTGTATGCCCTGTATTCCTTTCATTAAAATGTAAGGTTTGTCCTTACACTTGTAAGCTTTAAGCTACCTGAGGCCTACATGTTCTTAGTGTAGAGGAAGCTTCCGGATCGCTTTAAGACTGTGGAGTCTCCAAGTTACTAGCTTCTGGTAAATGGATTTCTGACCAGATAGAAGAGAGAGAAGAGGTGCTAATGTAGGTGAATAAGAAATAAAACTCTGGGCAATGTAGGAGTTGAGAAAAAATGGGCTGATAAAAATAAATTGGATGGCACCAATCTTTTTTTTTTTTTAATTTTTTTTTTCAACGTTTATTTATTTTTGGGACAGAGAGAGACAGAGCATGAACGGGGGAGAGGCAGAGAGAGAGGGAGACACAGAATCGGAAACAGGCTCCAGGCTCCGAGCCATCAGCCCAGAGCCTGACGCGGGGCTCGAACTCACGGACCGCGAGATCATGACCTGGCTGAAGTCGGAGGCTTAACCGACTGCGCCACCCAGGGGCCCTGGATGGCACCAATGTTAAGAACAAGGACATGATATGAACTTAATAACCAATAAAAATGTTTCTTAAAGATTGTCTGTGAAAAGCAAATAAGAAGACAAAAAAAGATTTTTGATACATCTAAGGGCTCTACTTTTTAATTTCTAAAGTTCTTTTACGATCATTAGCTATAAATAATACTCTTCAAATATATATTTGTAATGTTAGAAGATACATATTCAGTCACTTGGCTTTATCAGCCAGAAAAATCTTGGAATTACTTTTTCTTTTGTTCCTTTATCATTAAAGAAATTGATGAATTTGATTGAATTATCTTAAAATCATGTGGGAGCAATCATTTTCCTAACCCTAACTTTATAGTTCCAGGAATAAAGCTATCCAAACTAAGAAGCTTTCCTAATCATTGCATCCCACTGATATGAAGCCAAACTCTGGGTTTTCAGTGGATTTTCTGTTTTCCGAATTCCCTCTTTACACTTTGCCCCCTTTTTCCATTAAGTTATTCTTCCTTCTTGTCAATATAACACATTTTATCAGCAAATACTTCCTCAAATCTATGACTTGTTCTTTGATTTGTGACATGCTTTGTCTTGCTTTGGCTTTGCATCCTTTAGCAGGTAAAAGCATCCTATCTTTTGGAAGAGGATGAATATAGCATAAAAAAAAGGTGTTCTCGTTTAGCCAGGCATTGCAAGCAGAATAAGTTTAACGTAGAAATTCAGAAAGGAGAGTTGAGAGGGAATGTTCAAATGTGCAGTATGTTTTATGTACTTTTAACTTACAGACACGCTTATACATGTTTATTTATATTTTACAAGAATACATAAAACATACTGTACATCGGAACATTTGT
Source organism: Leopardus geoffroyi (assembly GCF_018350155.1). Lineage (NCBI taxonomy): Eukaryota > Metazoa > Chordata > Mammalia > Carnivora > Felidae > Leopardus > Leopardus geoffroyi. The sequence goes on along the minus strand of NC_059331.1, from coordinate 67,571,818 downwards.
ATATTTGGACATTGCCCAATACATTATATATACACATATATAAACATACAGTATGAGTACATACTGTACTTAGGTCACATACTGTATATTTCAATTTAAAGTAAAACCTTGGATTGCGAGTAACTTGTTCTGCAAGTGTTCCGCGAGGTGAGCAAATGTTTCTAATAAATTTCAACTCGATAAACGCGCAGTATCTTGCAATATAAGTCATACGTGATGCTGAAAGTCACATGATCACAACTGAGCCAATGGTTCTTGAAATTCACTTTGATACACAAGTGCTTTAATTTTTTGTTAATGTTTATTTATTTTTGAGAGAGAGAAAGAGAGACAGAGCACGAGAAGGGGAGGGGCAGAGAGAGAGAGAGGGAGACAGAATCAGAAGCGGGCTCCAGGCTCTGAGCTGTCAGCAGAGCCCCACACCGGGCTTGAACACACAGACCATGACATGATGACCTGAACGGAAGTCGGACACTCAACTGACTGAGCTACCCAGGTGCCTTGGACTGCAAGCATATTTCTAGAACGAATTTGCTTGCAAACCAAGGTTTCACTCTGTATAAGGTATTCTGAGAGGGGTGTCTGGGTGGCTCAGTCAGTTAAGCAGCTGTCTCTTGATATCCACTTAGGTCATCATCTCATGGGTTCGTAAGGTTGAGCCCTGAATAGGGCTCCATGCTGACAGCATGGGATTCTCTCCGTCTCTGCCTCTGTTTCTCTCTCTCTCTCTGCACCCCTGCCCCACTCACGCTCCATCTCAAAATAAACACACTTTAAAAAAAAGATAATCTGAGAGATATTTAGATACATACATATCTGATGGAAAATTTTTATACTGTAGGTGTAAAAAGCAAACACAGGGAAATTGCTCTTGGCAAGAGTCCAGAAAGTGCACTTGAGAAGCGGCATTTCACCACTGAGAACTGGGTTCTTCAAAGATGGAAGCAGCTGGGAGCTGCAGCCCATCTAGCAGGAGCTGAGTAAAGGCTGGAGTGGGGAACACAGTGTTCGTGCATGGAAGCAGGATGCTTTGGGGTCCAAGGAGGCAAGAAAAACAGGAGCTTGTCTTGCACAAGGAAAAACTGCATAGACTTCTGGGAACTCCTAGCAAGGAACACCAACGAGGAAGAACTAAGGCTCACACCCCCATGACTCGAATGGATTCCCTCCATGTCTGTTCTAATTTTGTGGTCCCATCTTTTTTTAGACTTCTCCTTCTTTCCTCTTTGGTGGAGATTCTGGCTCAGGAGACCATCTGCCCCCACCGCCGTATTTCAGAGCTGAAGCGTGCTATGGAGAGTGGCTGCCTTGACCCTACAAGGCTCAGGGTGTGGTTCAAGAGGGTCGTACCCTTAAGTAGAAAAAAGAAAAGAGACAGAGAGAGAAAAGGATTCAAAGTGCAATAATTTCCCTTTCCTAGGATTTGCCCCAAATTCTGACTGTTGTGAGAACAAAACAAAATAACACAAAAAACAATACAGAGATACAGAGAGAGCCTTGGTCAAGTAGTTACTTGTGTGGCTGAGGTAACAGGGCTAAGGGTTTACACATCAATTTCAGAGGTATTTACACATCAACTTCAGAGGTATTGCTTTCTGAAAGAAACAAAAATCTCTCATCTTGTTCTTAGTTCTTCTTTTCATGGAGCTGGGTGTTAGGAAAGGCAAACCCAGTGAGGATACGAGGAGGATCAAGCCACTTCCTAGCCAGGATCCAGAAGGAGAAGTCAGAAAACCCTCCTGCCACTAGCCCAATCCGCTCTAATTTCTCTGAGGAACAAATATTTTAACCGAATGCATTTTATGTTCCGCCCTTTTTAGAACTGTCAAGTCTCTCTTAATAATTTTCCCCCTCAGTACCATAGAGAGAGAGATTAATCATTTCACTCTATATATACCACAGCATCAATCTGGTGTTCAATCAAAACCTAAAATTAGGGACTAAATTAAAATTTCTCTTGGTTTTCTACCTTTCTCATGGAAATTAGGTACAATTACTCATGTGATTTTGCAGTCACCGTCTCTTTCTTTATCTATTTAAAGATATCTAATAAAACTAGCATGAAATATAGGAAACAGGGAAAGAACGGAAAACAATGGGCTAAAAATAATTGCTTATCAATGAGCTTTGACACCATATTTGTGACAAATTTCCTTTGTAAACTTCTAAATGTCAAATTGTCTCCCATCCAAGAGCCCTTAGTATAGCTTTGCTCTGACATTTCTCTGCATAACTAACCGTTGTTTGATAGTGAATTGATCATGAATTACAATTCGAGGAATTTTTTTTTAACTTATTTAAGCCATGCTACCTTTTGAAAAATGGAAGCACTCAAGATACCAACAACCTTCTTTAGCATGCTGTGAAAAGTTCAAATAGTGCCATTAAAGTCCAAATAAAATTAGATAGGTCCCAAGTCCCACTCCCAGATTCCAGAGCTTGGTTAATCCCCTGGAAGGCAGGGCCACCTGAGGAGCAACTCAGTATGGCAAGCAGTTAGTCAACCAGCCCACCATACTTAGAGAAGCCAGGATGGAAAGCTGAAGACCAATTAGAGAGAAAGAAACATCAAAGGCTCTTTAGTGCTTGTCCCAGAGAACAAGGTCCCTAATTAAAGATGTCAAATGTGTAGAGTGTTGCTAATACTTTAAAATAGTTTGTTTTTCTCATTTTAAAGAAGCCAGTGATCAGATATTTATATACGTTCTCTTTTTGGAAGTATCTCTTCTCCATGGCATATGTGAGATCACCTACCTTTGAAAGGTCAAAATGCCACATACCTGGGTGAGCAAACGTAGCTGTTGTTTGACATTTGTGAGCCTCAGTGTCCCCAAGACAAAACACTTATTTCACATATTTCTGTGAGGGATAATTGACACAGGGTGGTAAAGTCCTTAGGAAAGTTATGTGCATTCAGTGAACTCACAAAACGTATCAGCTATTTTTTTTTTTTTTTTATTAGCACTCCGTGCCTTTCCCAGTTGGCAAGGTTTTCAGTTTACATTGGAAAAACCATTTTTGTTCACATAAGGAGTAGTCCAGGGAAAGGAAACTTAAGTCGCTCCAAACACAGAGACGTGTCCAGACTCTGGCAATTTCTATCCTTCAATTTCCATTCCACGCATTGGGCTAGCTCCAGGCTTGGGCTAGCTCCGGGCTTGCTACTTTTTAGTATCAAAGAAGTGTCTAGAGTCCCAGGAATCAGTTTCTAAAATGAATATTTCCAACATAGCAAGGGAGGATTGAGGGTAAGATGGACTTTCTCGTTGTGTATTTCTCACCTGTGAGGAATCCTTTCTGTGCCCCTCACTGGCCGGAGATGGACCGTATGGGCATCCCTGGCTATGGAAGATGGTAGAAAACCATTTAGCAGGACTTTTAAGACTCTTTAGCCTCCATGTCAGTGGGATGAGAAACAAAAAGTAAACCGAGATTATGTAGTCACCCAAAAATGTTTGCACTAAGCGAATAAATCTTATTCTTTTTATTCTGAAATCATTCCTTTTGCGACCACTACGTCACCTTTCTGTTGCATTGAACTGTTTCGGTTAGTCAATTGTTTGCATCTTCTAGAGCATGTTTTATTTGGATTTTGTCCAGATCCAAGTGAAGTAGATGACGTAGCTACCAGATGTTATTAGAATGCACAGTGAGTCGCCCTTTTGCTCGAGGCCAGATGCCAATTGATAAATATCAATTGACTGCAAAGCCAAAGGTGTGTCAGAGAGAGGCAAAGTTGTCACAGCAGATATCTCTCTCTTAAAAGAATGTACTTTTGCAATAAGTTCAAAGGACCTAGAAACTATCCCATTCATCACCTGCCCTTATTCATGTTAAGCAGGGAACTATCAAAAATTCAGTCCAACAAAGTCATGCACTAAGGAAATATTTTTTAGCAATGCTTGAAGGTGCTGTTTATTTAGTAAACAAATCTCCCACCTGCCTGTTGTGTTGAATACATGTAACGCAAAGTACAGCCTCCACAAAACTTATCAAATGCAAAAAAAAGCAAATAAAAAAATAAATAAATAACTTATTAAATGTAACAGTGATGCATTTTGACATTGACATTTTTTTTTCATCAATAGTTTGGGAGTAAAAATGATCAATAATCACTCTGCAAAAGCTTAATTTTGCAAATACCTCTATTTGGGTCTGTGGTATGTGTGTATTTAAATGTACAAGTTTGTTTTTCTCTATCCAGCTGTTGTAAATGCTCTCAAGTCAAATTTTTTTGAGTCTGCTTTTTTTGGTAGACTTCCCTTTTTAGGACACCCATTTCATTAGTTGAGCTGAAATTGAGAAACATAAAAGATGAGAGTGACAGAATTCTAGAAACAACAGAAACATGAAAAGCACGACCATGTTAGTTCCTAGCCTGGTACTAAGCACTGCTTTTGCCAAAGACAGCAAGAGTGATACTAGATTAAAGGACCAGGACTTAAGTAGCGTAGATTCAGTGGCTCCTCTGGGCAGAAAGGACTGTTGGGCATGGAGGGGGGTCTCCCATTTCTCTGAAAACATGGCACTACATACAGTTCAATGAGGATCAAGGGAGCTGCTCTATCATTTCATACTTTGGAGTGTGAAGATCTGGGATGTGTTTGGTCAAAAATAAAACTTTCTCTGTCATTGCAAATTGAAAAAATGGATTTAATGATGTAGATATCAGAAAAGAGGTCAGAGTGAAAAAAAAAATGACAAGAACAATCATTAATACAGGGACCCAATCTCAGCTCTGCTAGAAATGAACGTAGACACTTTGATGCTGTGCTATGGCCTGATTCTACTGGGATAAACCATACTTAACCAATTTTGGATCACTGTTTATTTGCATGCTAAATGGCAGTCTTAGAAACAATACATTAATATTTCAATGCAATATTTCCTATAGTTCTACATATTGTTTTTGTGATACATGATTTTTTTAATGTTTTTTATTTATTTTTGAGAGAGAGAGAGCGAGCATGAGTGGGAGAGGGGCAGAGAGAGAGGGAGACACAGAATCCGAAGCAGGTTCCAAGCTCTGAGCTGTCAGCACAGAGCCTGATGCAGGGCTCGATCTCGTGAACCACGAGATCATGAGCTGAGCTGAAGTTGGAAGCTCAACCCTCAGAGCCACCCAGGCGCCCATGATACATGTTGATTTATGTGTTTTTATACTATGTTGTTTGGCTTCCAAAGGTTCATATGTTTTTAACTATCGCATACCTATAATGAAACGCACCAACAGTGGAAGAGTGAAGTCAAAAGGCTCCACCCCGAGAGACTCTGTGAGAGTAACCTCATCACCCTGTATCTCAGGTCTCGTGGCTGTAAAATGGGAATGACGTCACCACAAACTAAGAAGGAATCACATGATTAGCACCATCCCAATACTGTTTAAACATGAAATAGACATGCATAATAATGAGCCTTGTCGTTATTGTTCATCTTATCTTGACATGATCAAAGCAGACATTCGCTGGGTGTCAGCCTTGAGATTCTTGTTTCAGAGAAAATGTTCCCACAAGACAAGTAAAAAACAACATTTCAACGCCTACAGATAAAGCCAAAGTTTTGGTATGAGTCCTTCTTTGCCTCCTGGTGACTGTCTTCAGTAAGGAATCCAGCTGACAGCCATGTAGGCAGAAAACGATCAAGATGATTATGTAAAAAGAGCCAGTTAGTTATATAATATTTTGCTCACAGGCTATGTGAAGTCTTTATTTTATGACTATGAGCTATGTTTGGCAGAATTCCTTCTCTTACGCAGACACACATTCTCATTGCCCAGAAGAATAACATTCATTGATATTCTCCTACCTTCTTCTCATGTTCTAGAGGAACATGAGAACTATTGATCGAGGAGCCATCAAACAAGAGATCTTAAATCCACACTTTCGGACTAGGTATGTTGAAATGACTAAGACCACTTCGTTATTCAGAGCCCTGAAAAAATAGGATATGAGGGTTACTCTAACGGACACAAATAACTCAAAAGTGCGTGTTTCACATAAATAAAACATTAGCAAGCTGTAGATGAGCATCGAAGAAGAACTCCGTCTTATGGCATCTCTTATATGACTCTTTGCAGCAGTGGGGGGGACCCCATGACAGTGTATAATGGAACCAGAAACAAAAACAAAAAATAAAAGAAAGAGAGAGAGAGAGAGAAGAAGAAGAAAGAAAGAATACAGAAATAAAACCAAAAGGGGAAAAAACCCTGTGGGCTGATATGATGAAACATTCATTACTTTGTGGGAAAGCAGCCAAAATAATTTATACTTCAATACCCCGTACTGAAATCAGAGAGAATGGGGTAGAAATGCCAATACAACTCTGCATGGAGAGAGCTGTGAAGCATGACACATTGATTGAGACATTTAATGGCAATTCAAACAGACTAATTATGAATTAAGGTACTAAAAATGCATGTGATTTCACTTCTGAGGCAACAGCTGAATTTTTATTTCGAGATGCGATATTTGGCTACTCATCATAGTATGATTGGGACAATATAACTTTATTGTGTAAGTGATTTTGTGCCAACAATGTGAAAACCGAATTTCAGATCCTGCTTATATGCAAAATGGAATGTGTTCAAGATATCAGTTAGACTCTCATGGCTCTTTAGCATTTACAAACAAATCGCAGGAAAACTAATGTTTTTTCATGTTTTTCTAAAAATATTGTTATAAGAGAGTATTATTCTCCCAAAAGTAAACGTTTTAATCTTGACTACATACCCATAATGCATGATGTTCGTATTCGGTTTTCTTTACTGAAAAGGTTCAAGAAACAGTTATGATTGTAAACCACATCTAGAGTAATAACAAAAATTGAAGTTCCTAGAATTTTTATTTTTTAAATCTCGTGATATCACTTATTTATGTGTTATCTATCATTAGCATAAAAAACATGGGTAGATTTGCATATTATGATGCATATAGTTTTATCGCTGAAGTCAATGAGGTCAAAAGCGCATGCGTGTGTTATGACTCTAGCTGTCACATACATGATTTTTTCTAACAGATGAAGTGTCTGTTGACCACTAGTTTATTCTAAAAACACTTCTAGGGCCTCATTTATAAATAATTCTTGATCTTATTCTAGTTTTACTTTCCCTCTTTATTTGTTATTATGTCCTTATCACTCATGGTATATTTCCACTTCTCCCTGAGTTATGGAAATGATGACGCCCGAATTGAAGTGATACCAGATGAACTTTCATCTCGACGTATTACTGAAGGTGAATGAATCACAGGCGACCCAGTTCTTCAAACAAAATAAACAAACGAAAGCACTCTGAAATTGGTTTAGGATATAAATTTGAATATTTTTTGCCATTGATTCTAAAGTCGCTAACTTTCAATTGTATAATGAGATCATTTCAAAATAAAAAGCTATAAGGCACGGGGCGCCTGGGTGGCGCAGTCGGTTAAGCGTCCGACTTCAGCCAGGTCACGGTCTCGCGGTCCGTGGGTTCGAGCCCCGCGTCGGGCTCTGGGCTGATGGCTCAGGGCCTGGAGCCTGTTTCCGATTCTGTGTCTGCCTCTCTCTCTGCCCCTCCCCCGTTCATGCTCTGTCTCTCTCTGTCCCAAAAATAAATAAATGTTGAAAAAAAAAATTAAAAAAAAAAAAAAAAAAAAAAGCTATAAGGCACTAAATCCTTTTTTAATGAAGGGAAAAGATACAGTCCCTGTTCTAATAAGAGTAACTTTTTTTTAAAAAAAATGACCCCATTAATAGGCCTTTCTCTGTAAAATATTGGAGATTTGACATAATTTAATTGTTTACACATCAGTAAACATATGCCTCTTATGCATCAAAAACTGAAAAGGCACGTCAAATTTTATAGAGGATTTAAATTCATCTTCTTATGATAAATTAAAAACATTTTAATGTGTATATTGCATTACTTAGTTAACTCCAAACATGTATACAACTGCCACAGTTTCGTACAAAAAAAATCTAATTACAATGCAGTACTTCCCAAGGAAAAATAAATAAACCTAGGTATTTATAGGTTTCTGGAACTTTCAAATTTAGCCAGTTCTTAAATAATTTGGTAAAAGCTAAAACACATAAGATGTCTTAAGTGTCATAACAGCAAAACTAAGAAACACTATGATTTTAAGTGTATTTAAGACTACCCATGAAAATGACTGTTATGGCTGAAGAAATGTCCTAGGTCTGAATGGTATAAAACATGTAAATGTAAATAAAAAAAAAATTACTCCAATCAGACATCAGTTAATATTTCAGAGTATCTTTCCATTGACAAAAGATGACCTTACTAAAAAACAGTGAGACTCAGAAAACCAGGTCTGATGGGAGGATTTTTCTACCATTAATGGGATTTTAAAGGAAAGAGTCAGCAGATATGAGAAGTCGATTCTGCTTAGTGAATACATTATGGCACTTTTAAAGTTCTGATGTATTACTTCCTAAATGTACCTCTTGAAGCATGTCCCTTGTTAATTAAAATTTCTGAATCACCTAGGTTTAATTTTCTGAGCTCCATTCTGAACTCTATCCCTGAAACCTCACTAAGATACTGGATAAGACCAATCATTTCTGAAGATAACCAAAGGTAGTCTTGAAAATGGAAGTCTTTGGGATCAAAAGATTCCACCTCGGCAATTTAGGACTCGCTCCTTAACAGGGCTGTTTAGGGCAAATAAATAAATACATACATAAATTTAAAATGATAAATAAGTAGCTTTCTAGCTTGTCTACCTGATGGCATCCTACCGATCCTCCGATATGAACACCGCTTAAACGCTTACTCCAAGACCCTTTACCTGACTGCCTTCTCCCGGCCTGTACATCAGGAATATTTTATCCCACACTCTGCTGAGCTACCAGCATACCTCATGCATGACACCCCTCTTTCATCATATGGCATCATAGTGTTTTGTGTGCATGCCTGCGCCCCTGATTAGACTGCATTTTGGAACGAGTAAGAATTACATCTTTTGGAATGTCATAACTTGTCTCCTTGGTGTAACACCCAGTGCAGAGTAAATGCTTCAGTAAATATTTGGGAATTAATTTGAAGGCTGCATAAGCTCCTTCTAGGGAATTGTGTCCAGAACCTCACTTCACAGAGGAAAATATTCCCACTGAGCTAAATAACTGCATTTCTCAGGTCCACTAGAGCTTAGCTCTTGTCATGTGGCTCAGTTCTGGTCAGTAACATACTATGCAACTGTTATCTGGACTTTCAGAAAAATCTTCTTAAACAAGAAAGGGTGCATCAGTCCTTATACTTTCCTCCTAGGGCTTGGCTTAAGTTTCTACTCAAGGTGCCCTATGCGATAACTGGAAATCCAGCCACCGTCTTGTGCCACGAGGAAAAGGGTCCTATCCCAGGCACAGGGAAGGAAAGAATCCAACGGTGATGAGGGTCTTGGTGGATGGCTTAGTGGAGCCACAATATTGGACCAGTGATATGGGCTGAATTGGATCTTCCAAAAAGTCTTACGTTTAAATCCTAACCACAAGTACCTTGCAATGTGACTGTTTTTGACAGGGTGTTATAAAGGTGATTAAGATAAAATGAGCTCATTAGGTTGGGCCCCAAATGCAATATGACTGGGGTTTTTGTGCAAAGAGGAAATGAAGGCATAGACACCTACAGAAAGAAGACCCTATAAACACTGAGAGAAGACGGCAATCTACAAGTCAAGGAGAGAGCCTCAGAAGTAACTGACCCTGCTGATACCTTGATCTTGACTTCTAGTCTCTAGAACTGTGAGAAAATAGATTTCTGTCACTTAATCCACCTAGACTATAGCACTTTGCAAAAGCAGTCCTAGCAAACTAATACAGGTCTTGGTTCAGAAAACTGAGACGCTGCTACAGGCAAATACCTACAGTGCAAATGTGGCCCCACAACTGTGTCACAGGCAAAAGCTGGAAGACTTTTAGGTGCATGTTAGAAAATGCCTACAAGGCCTTGAAGAGGTTGCTGGGAGAAAAATGGACATTCAAGGGGAGTCTGGTGATATAGAGCTCAGGAAGAAGAGAGAGCTGTAGAGAAATCGTCCACATCTTAGTGGTACACGTGTGTCGTTATGAACGGAATGTTCAGAGACATTGAAGAGTCAAGTCGCTTCTTGTTAGATCTCAGGTGGAAATGAAGAAAAAGTTATTGGAACCCGGAAGTAAGGAGACGCTTGCTATAAAGTGGCAAAGAACTTGGCCAAAATGTATTCTAGTGTGTTGTGGAAGGTAGAACTTACAAACGACGGATAGTTTCCTGAGGAGATTTCTCAGCAAAATGTGGAAGGTCCATCCTGGTGTCTCCTGAGAGAGATAAGTTGAAGAAGGAATTGTTAAGCAAAACAGAACCAGAACTTGAAGATTGGAAAATCCTCACTCTCTTCATACTCCAAAAAGTGAAAGAAAACAAAAAAATTCTTCTGGGGCAAACATCAAGGCTGTAAGTGGACAACTCTTTGCAGATACAATCAGCTTCTTACCAGAAGTCGGGGACAGAGATGGGGTGGGGCAGATGGAGATCTGTGGGAGGCTCTCTTATCTGATGCCTTGGCCCCCGTGAATTGCATGAAACATCAACAAGGGTTTTGAGAAATTATTTTGCTTTCAGATCATGTTAGCTTTCAAACGTGGGATCCATGACTCCGTTCTTCTTTCCTCTCTTCTCCTTATTTCTTCTGGAACGGAAATGCCGATCTTGTGACTGTCTACGCATCGTATTTTGGAAGCAGATAATTTTTTGGTCTGGTGTCATAGTTTCAGAGCCGGAGAGGAGCTTTGCCTCAGGAGAAATCACAACTCAAGTCTCACCCTTCCTTCATTTAGGTGAGCTATTCAGTTGAGATTTTGAATTTAGAACTGATGCTGGAATTGGATAAGACTTGGAGGTTGTTGTGATGCAGTGAATATATTTCCCCTGTGAGAAAGACATGAATTTGGAAAGTCCGACAGAGGAATGTTATATGTGGAATTCTGTCCCTCCCAAATTCACTCACTGATACCCCAACCCCAATACCTCTGAATGTGACTATTTAGTTGTAGAATAGGAGTTGTAGAATGAGCTAGATCACAAAAATTTCATCAGTCTTCTTTTTTTTTATTTTTTTAATGTTTATTTATTATTGACAGAGAGAGAGAGAGAGACAGAGCATGAGTGGGGGAGGGGCAGAGAGAGAGGGAGACACAGAATCCGAAGCAGACTCCAGTCTTTGAGCTGTCAGCACAGAGCCCGACGCGGGGCTTGAACTTACGGACAGTGAGATTATGACCTGAGCTGAAGTCGGACACTCAACCGACTGAGCCACCCAGGAGCCCCCCATCAGACTTCTTAATGGAAACTTTAAACCCTCCCCTCCCAAATTCACTCAAAATGACAGAATATATTTTTCAAACTAGAAATCTGTATTAATCAAATTAAGACCATCTGGGGTGCCTGGGTGGTTCAGTTGTTTGAATGACTGACTTCGTCTCAGGTCATGATCTCGTGGTTTGTGAGTTCGAGCCCCACGTCGTGCTCTGTAGGGCTCTGTGCTGACAGCTCAGAGACTGGAGCCTGCTTCGGATTCTGTGTCTCCCCCCTCTCTGCCCCTCCCCTGCTCATGCTCTGTGTATGTCTCTCTCTCTCAATAATAAATAAGCCTTAAAAAAATTAAAAAAAAAGAATCAACTATCATATATTTTCTTTAATGGATGTTTTCGGGTACGCCAATGCATCCTTTCTCAAGGACTACTGGAATAAATGGTCCACCGAAACAATAAACCAGTAGTGGGATCGAGTAGCAGGAATTTCTATCATGATGCTGAAGAGAGGCTTCAGGGAAAAAATGTGGCAGCTGGGTTTTAGAGCGATAGCCAGATTGTAGCTGGGGAATAAAAAGGCATTTAGGGTGGAATTCAAACTATTTAATGAGTCATATGCCATCAGCATTGAGCAATTAGAAGCAATGCCAGCCCAATCACAATGGATGCAAGCTGCAAACATGATGACTAGTTAGCTTGTGTTTCACCGTCTAGATATTAGCCTTCCTTGGGGCTGGCTTCATGGGCGCACAATTTGTGCAGTATGCACAACACTTGCAGAAGGGCCCTGTGCTTGGGTTCATGCTCTGGTTTTTAGCCATTAAATTCTGAAGTTTATCCCTGGACTTTTGTTTTGTGTGGAGTCTGATGGACCAATGGAGCATGTGCGAGAGCAGGCCGACCCAACAGGCGGCATTGTGTGCCTGTGGGCTCGGATCCTGGGCAGGACAGGCAGCAGGCTTGGGCAGAGTGCACCCAGAGCAGTTGGGCTAAAGGTTCTGCATGCACATTAGGGTCAGTCCCCGGTGGGAAGGCTAATCTTAGTCCCAGCAGTGGCAGCAGAAGCAGAGATATAGCCAGCTTGCCTTGGGAGTGAAGGCGCCCCTCACTGGGACAGTTTTCTCTGGTTTTTAAAGCCACTCCAACATGTCAAAACCAATGTCCACAACCTTAGAAATAAAAATTAAATTTAAAAGCCACCATATTTGATAGAAAATAACACTATTTTCATAGCGAAATGTTCTTGTCCTGAAAAACACAGCAATAGACGCACAAACGTAAATTTTGAATTATAGCAAAATCTTGGTTCGTGAACATAATTTGTTCTGGAAACATGCTTGTCATCCAAAGCACTTGATATCAAAGTGAATTTCAAGAACCTTTGGCTTAGTTGCGATCATGTGGCATTCAGCTTCACATACGGCTCGTATTGCAAGACATCACTCGCTTATCAAATTAAAATTTATTAGAAACGTTTGCTGGTCTTGCAGAACATTTGCAGAACAAGTTACTCACAACCCCCGGTTTTAGCGTATATAAAAGTCATGAAAGTCTTTTCATTTCTGGTGCAACCACCAGAAGTTAGAGCAGGTAACGGAGTATGCATTACACGGTCATCGCATAAATTTACATTTCAAATTAAATTCAGACTTACATGAAACTGATATGTACGATGAGTTGAATCTTTCTAGGAAAATTGTCCCAGGAGAACCATCAGCCCTACCTATATTAAAAATTATATTCTGAAATAATTCATCAGAGTGTATTCCAACGTTATCGTTGCCAATAAAAGACTCCCAGCACCAGTGCTGGTTGTATCAGCAGAAAGATCTTTCTCAAAATTAAAAATTACCCCAAGTTATTGTGATCTTGTATCTGCCAAGAACAGCCCAAGTCATTTTCAATTATATTGATTGAAAATGAAGTTGGTAAAAGAATAAATTCTGTTGAAGTAATAAATGAATTTATGGAGACGAGAGCCAGTATAATCTTATAATCAATCGACATATATTAATAAAGTAATATTACTTATTGTACTGTTTAAAATTATGATACCACAATTTTTTCATAATTTATAAGTTTATGTCGTAATTCATATAGTATCATTGCCCCTACTATGTTTTATAAGTAATATAACATCTTTTAAGAAATAGACATTATCTTTCAGTACCTTTAATGGCATTTTTGAACAAAGGTGCATGAATTTTCATCATGCCCTAGAAGTGATGCAGCCAGCCTTGGCCTAGTTGCCAAAAATAAAATTAAAAAAATAAAAAAATAAAACATACACTGACAGAAGGCCAGATATGTTTCTACATATTGAAAAGAGTTATAATTTTATTAAAATGTTTAAAGATGTATTGACAATAAGGGCACAGAGAAAACCTACACAAACAACAAAAACACGGCATTATTTATTTCAGAGGATACCAAAATGTATTAGAAAAACAACAACAACAACACAAACCTCATTTGATTCTGTAACTTGAACTTTGATTATATGAGCGTAATAATGAGACCATTCCCTATGACAGCCCCACACTCTGTTATTCTTATAACGGAGACATTATAGCTATAGTAATAGGAGGTGTGTGCACGAGTGAAGCTCCTCACTTTGCAAAGCAACGAGGCAACAATAAATGCAAAACTATAAATTCAATCCAGATATGTTAGGAGAAGCAGGCTAATTAAATTATAGGCTTAAATACGAGAAAAATTTCCAACAGTGTTGAGGATGACCTCCGTAGAACACAAATGAATGAGGGCTGGGAGGAGATATGATAAGGCTTTCTTTGTGATAAGCCTGAAAGAGGCTTTAAAAAATTTAATTGTGATATGCATCCCTTGATAGGAATTTAAATTGAAAAATAAACACTACTGGGGCGCCTGGGTGGCTCGGTCGGTTGAGCGTCTGACTTTGGCTTAGGTCATGATCTCACAGTTCGTGGATTGAAGCCCTGCATCAGACTCTGTGCTGACAGCTCGGAGCCTGGAACCTGCTTTGGATTCTGTGTCTCCCTCTCTCTCTGCCCCTCCCCCACTCACACTCTGTCTCTCTCACAAAAATAAACATTAAAAAATAATAAAAAATAAAGTCGCTAATTTAGTGTCAGCAGGATTTGAAACCCTAAATTATGCTCATCCCACCATATAAGTGCAAGGGTAAAGGCAAAATAACAATGCCTAGCAGAAGCCTTACAGTAAAACTTGAAAGTACTAGAAAGTTCTACCGCTTGCATTTGACCATTCTAGAGTATAAGCCCTTCTAGGGTGTAAGCCAGATCCGGTTGAGGAATTCCTTTGTGTTTCAGCGGAGAAAGTTTAGGAGTAGAGTAGAATTTCAGTAGGTGGTACAACTTTCATTTGTATGTGGAAACAGAGAAAATATTTTTTTTTAATGTGCTTAGGGATCATCAAAAACAAAAGTGGTTCATAGGTGGATCACCCTTCTCTACTCTTCTCTGTGATCCATTTTTTTTCACCAGTAGTTATTCACAACTCTAGTTTCGAGACTGTAATTTTAACTTCTTTTTTAATCCTTGAAGGACCCCCCAAATGTCTGCCATTGTCTCACCTAAGAGCATGGGAAGCCCCGAAACACAGAGAGCTTCTCACCTTTCTATCGGTGTATTTTGTAGCAAGTTTGCCCCAGGCGTGCTTTAAAAACATCTAGAAAACATGAATTCAAAAATATTTGTTACCTGCAGCACAGAAGCGCATAAATATCCAGGACAAATTTTCCAAATTGTGAGAAGCTAAAAGTAATTATTGGACTGAGGGACCATTGTTTGACAGTAAACAACCTGTTGCTGTATTTTTTTTGTATGCGTTTTTGTTATATTTCTATCAGGTAAATATCCAGAAACAACAGAAATCAATCCACATTAACTGACTCAACAGTTTGCAACAATTGCCAAGTAAAGATGGACACCCCCGATGTTTGGCCGCAGAAGGTTGTTTGCTGTCTTTAAATTAGCATACCTGGTCAGAGAATTGGGTTTTCCAGGGAAACAATTCCTTTACATGATGTATAGCTCCATTCTGCTCCCTGATTTTCCCGTAAAACAGACATAAACAAATAAGTTGTTAAGAACTACTTTCGGAAGAAAACGAACCTCAAGGTTTGGTCAATGGCCAAGTATTGGTTTAACCTGCTCAAGATGAAGTGTCCCTCTCGCAACCCAATGACCGTGCTTCCCCCACTGTAATGTCAGACAAGGGGGTCATCCGCACCAATGGTGGGTAAGATGTAACTTAAGAGCTTATTGTTCCCCCTGAAGACTATCTGTGTACGTGTGACAGTAACTGCAAAAGTAAGACACATAGAGAAACCAACACCAATCGACAAAATGTAATCAGCGACCACCCATCCCACCATATTCAAGAGGCCCGGAAGGTAGCAGCACTGCAAGACAAATGGTCTTGACATAAAAGGGTCGAAAATCAGTGTCCAGTTTTCCCTGAAAGCAGTCATGCTACCGCAGAATGTGTAAAAACTGTGAATGCGTATGTGACCTTTGACACGGAGACCTCTCTCACTGTTATTTTTACACTGCTCCGCTGTCATTTGATTGTATAAATACATGCTTAAATATAACTCTCTGAAATAAGTCTTTCCGTAACATGGTGGCTGGAAGGGTTGGGAAGGCGACTGCAGGTTGTTTTTTTTATCACCATTAGTCTCTTTCCTTTTGGACATACTTTCCCAAACTAAGTACACTGAAGGGCTGTAGAATTTGGACGGCAAACAGAGGTCATGGCATCTTTTGTATTAGATTTCTGTTCACGCAACAAATCACCACGTTTCATGGCTTCCAACAGCAGAAATTTCTTATAGTGCTAGAGGTCGCACGTCTAAAATGGATCTCGAAAGGCTAAAATTAAGGTGTCAGCAAGGTTGCATCACTTTCTGGAGTTTCTAGGGAAGCATCCATTTTTCTAGGTTCTAGATGCCGACCGCATTCCTTGGCCTATGGCCCCTTCTCTCATGTTCAAAGCCAGTAACCGTGGTTTGAATCCTTTTCATATCACATCTCTCTGAGCTAGCTGTTTTGGTTTCTCTGCTTTTAACGATTTGTTTGATTAAACTAGACTCACCCAGATAATTCAAAATCTTCCCACCTCAAGGTCGTTAACCTGAATCACATCTGCAAAGTCCCTTTTGTCATGTAACCAGGGGTCAAAGTCGTTCTAGGTCTGGGGATTAGGCATGGGCATTTCGTGCTGGCCATTAGTGTGCCTGCCATATATTCCAGTATATAGAATCAAAATCAGATTTCCACTTATATGTTATTTTTGTGAGTTTATTTTATTTTAAGAGAGAGAGCAGATGCATGTGCAAGAGTGTGGGAGGGACAGAGAGAGAGGAAGAGAAAGAATCCCAAGCAGATTCTGCTGTTCACACAGAGCCTGATGCAGAACTCAAGAACTGTGAGATCATGACCTGAGCCAACATCAAGGGTCGGGTGCTTACCTGATTGAGACACCCAGACCCCTTTCACTTACATATTCTAAAATACCGTCCACCCATCAGAAGAATCTGTTATAGTCGCAAATAGTAAAGATAGACATTTTATTTATTTTATTCTCCTCTGTACCTGTGGTTCTCAAATTATGATACCTGAAGAACAAACATCAATGCCATTGGAAACTTGATAAAAATGGGAAATTTTGAGCAACATCCCCAAACTATTAAGTCAGAGTCAAGCCCCAAATCTGGGCTTTTCCAAGGACCTGCAGGGAATGTTCATGGAGAATAACGTTTGAGAACCACGCTATCTACCTGTCGAACTGTAGGTTAGGAGAAGTAATTTAAGTCGGGACCGCATAACTTTCTTTCTAACTTTCATAACTTTCTTTCTTCCTAAAAAGATTGGGATGGGAAATCCCCACTAATGTTTCTGATCGAAGGCCATCAATGAATTGAATAATGTATACTTTCAGTAATTATGCATTCCTAAAAGAGTCTGTAAAGATTTATTATGAGCCATGTGCCAGGCTAAGGTCTCGTAATAACACGTGGTGTGTACTTCCTTTGCCCAAATCTACCTTCAGTGGCCACATGGGAAAGTAGGTACAAGGTCGTGGTGGTAGTAACTTTATCAAGAAAATCAGTAAATGCTACAAATCAAATCGGAATCTGATTTTCCTGCACAGAACGGATTTCTAAACATTTGCTGGCAAACCTTTGTTAATGCTCAAGTATAAGCTCTCTGTCCTTAAAGAAATTGCATATAATACCAGGTGAAAAAATACTGAGGGATCAGAAGCGAGAAGCGAGACGATCATGTCCCACAGAATTTAGAAAAACAGTGACGGTTGTTCTTATGTCCTCATTTTGATTTTTTTTTTCTTTTCAGTTAATTTTTGTTATTTTTTTACTATTCTATTAATAGCATAACATTAAATACAATGAAAATAAATATTTGATCCCTTCCAGGTAAATATATAGAAATGCATTCAAATTAGTTATTAAACAAATAAATTGAGATTGGATTGCAACATAGAATCCAACTCCTTGTGATGTGAAAGAACCATGCTTACAAAGTGGGATTCAGAAATCCTAAAAATAAACAAACGAGGAACACTATACCAGGCAAAGTCAGACAAAAAGACACAGTGTTTGTAAGAATGCTCCCTAACAAAGCGAAATTCAGAATAAAAAGCATTGGCCAGTCAAAAAGCACAACCTTTAGTGTTAAAGGCCATGCTACACAATGAAGATATAACAGTTATGGAAAATGTACTATCACATAACACGGTGGTAACCTTCACGAGGTATAAGTTACATAAAATATGCAATGAACTCATGCTTTTAAAACTGCCTTACTAAATCTAGCAAATAAATGACCAAGAGCAAAGAAATCCTAGTATCGGTGAGCAAACCCATTGCCACCTTACAGTTTTTGAAATCCACTCCTAATCAGAAAGATGTGAAGTCCTTTGCAACAATGGCTAATTCCAGGTTTGTGGCACAGGAAAACAAGGTGAGCTTGGGACATCTTATTGAGCAAAACTTTGAGAAAGTGGTCACGAATTATTTTTAGAAGTGACAAAATGACACCATGAAAAAGAACCCACTGAAGAATAGAACTGGCCAGGTAGGAATAATCTGTGCCTTAAAAAAAAATTGATAAGAATGTAACTTATAATACTGACCAAATAAAAATCCAGGTATGTACAACGATAGTCACAAAAGCAGAAGGCAAACTCGTCCTTTCCAGAAGAGTCTATCTATGCAAAATGTTGGGCTTTTTGTTATACTTGCCGTCTACATGTTATACTTCATGCGAGTATAGCTCTGATTAAATTAAACCAAGACAAAACAAACAAAAAACTGAGTCAGCGAAACTTTCACACTTCTTCCTGGAAACATCTATTATTGTTCATCTAGTAAAACCCAAGGGTTTCGTTCTGTTTTGTACTAATAGGAAGAAATCAACAGGTACCATTCGTATAAAGAAACTACTATGAGGAAAAAAAAAAGTTCATGAAAACGTGTGCAGTGACTTTCTGTTTAAACAGATGGTTGTGGAAAAAGCAACATAAAAGGCGGAAAGCCAACAGAATGGTGCAGTAGGAAGCCATAGGCCCTCCTCCTTCCATGGAGACACGGACTTAAGAACATTACGTGAGCCAGATTTCCTTCGGTAGAACTCCAGGCCAGTGGAGAAATTATAGCACCACAGGCAGGCTCCGGGCCAAGAAGAGGTGCATCAGAGCAGGTAGGAAACTGTGTTGTACTTCCCTACTTTAGTCCCTCCCACTCTCACCACATCAAGCATATGAGGGAGGGAAAGAGGCATGTGGAAGGCATGTTCAATGTTCTGGCCCATGGGGGGAGCTGCCCAAAGACTACTTTCTGCCTCACCTGACTCAGAGCATTTAGGGAAAGGAGGTAAACACACTTCAGATGCTTGGCTACCTACCACACTACAGAATAATGACATATCATACATCTGATATGGGGTTAATATCCACTGTATATAAAGAACTCCTACAACTCAACAACAATCACAAAAAGTAATCCAATTAATAAATGGGCAAAGTATGTGAATATACAGTTTTTCACACATATACAAATGGGCAGTAAGAATGTGAAAGGATGCTCAGCATCACTAATCATTAGGGAAATATAAAGCAAAACCAGAATGAGGCGTCACCTCACACACATTAGGACAGCCACTATCGAAAACACAGGGAACAGCAAGTGCTGACAGGAATGTATGGACATCAAAGCCCTCGTGTTCTGCTGTTGGGAATGTAAAATGGTGCAGCCACTATTGAAAACAGTACAGAGTTTCCTCAAAATGTTACAAATAAAATTATCATTTGATGCAGCTCTCCCACTTCTGATGATACATTCAGAAGAACTGATCTCGAAGACATATATGCACACCCACATTCATTGCAGCATTATTCACAGCAGCCAAGAATTGGGAGCAACCCAAATGTCCACTAACAGATGAATCAAGAAAATGTAGTATACACATACAATGGAATATTATTCAACCTTCAAAAGGAAGGAAATTCTGACACCTGCCCCATGCATGAACTTTGAGGATACCATGCTGAGTGAAGTTGGCCAAAGAAGACAATTTCTATGTGATGCCACTTATGTGAGATATCTAGAATAGGCAAAATCATGGAATCAGAACCTAGAATAGACTTTCCTAAGGGCTGGGGAGGAGACAAAATAGGGAGTTGTTTTTGATGGGTATAGTTTCAGTGTCACAAGATGAAAAAGTTCTAGAGATCTGCTACACAACAATGGGAATATAGTTAACCCTACTGAACCGTGCACTTAAAATGGTTGAGGATGGATTTTATATTATATGTTTTTTTTTAACCACAATTTTTTTAAAAAGCTGAGCCAAAAGTTTAGAATATTGACAAAAGTGTTTTTAAAGAAATGAACTATAAAATAAAAGTTGGAGAAATAAGAAAGTAAAAAACAAAGGCAGAGACATAGACAATCAAGGAGTCAATAGGCTGCGGATTGAGTTATTATGGAAAAAAATTATCAAAAATGGAAAATTGAATTAGTGACTTCATGGATGGAGCTGCCAACTAATTAAATAGTCATCCCAGTAATTCAGGAAGACAATATAACAGTCCACGTTAGAAGAGGGCTGGTGAGGTAGATGATCTGGCAGTGAGAGATAACAGCAGAGTGATAGAATCAGAGGACTCATTAGTTAGGATCGATGATCGATCCTTGAGGAAAGAATGAAAGTCATTACATCAAAAGCACTCATCCAAGATTTCCATTTCAAGCATCCCACCCTTTAAATACTCTCACCTTTTCAACTACCTTCTTGTAAGTTGACCTAAAAATTATACAAGACCAGAGATTTTCCACTCCAATTCTTTTCCTGTCCCCTGAGTTTTTCTTTCCTTTCTTACCTTAGATTAGATTCCAGGCACAGTTGAGTGGAGGGATAGGTGGATCATGCTGAAAATAGCAAGATTAAGTGACAATCAATCTAGATTATCTATTTTATCTAGATTTCTATCTTATCTGGATTATCTTTCAGAATGTTGAAGCCACTGGTCCCATTTTTTTCCATCTTTTAATAATGATATGTAGGGGCGCCTGGGTGGCACAGTCGGTTAAGCGTCCGACTTCAGCCAGGTCACGATCTCGCGGTCCGTGAGTTCGAGCCCCGCGTCGGGCTCTCGGCTGATGGCTCAGAGCCTGGAGCCTGTTTCCGATTCTGTGTCTCCCTCTCTCTCTGCCCCTCCCCCGTTCATGCTCTGTCTCTCTCTCTGTCCCAAAAATAAATAAACGTTGAAAAAAAATTTTTTTAATATAATGATATGTAGGTTATGATATATAATCTATAATCTTATGATATATAATTTTTCATATTCCTATCCTCAGAGTTCATTTTCTTATTGGTTTTGGGTTCTTATTCAGCTCTCATTTAAAAACAAAAAAGGCTAGCCACAACCCCCATTTTCTCTTACTGAACTTTGTTGTATTTCTATCTATTGCTCTGGAGAATACTTTTTCAGTCTCCTGCACAGGGTATTGAGTATATGGACTAGGTTTGGTTTTCCCAGAGCATAGCAGGAAAATGGGTTAGAAGATTAATCATTCAGTGTGTAACTTTCATTCATTTCTTCCCTTTTGGATTGTCCCACCCACATCTATCACAGATGACTTTGTGATCAGCCCCTAACAATGAAAACCTCATCTTGTCTTCCTTGGAAAGACACCTCCAAGTTCAAGGTGGGAAAGAGGACTGGGTACCCAGCTGCTTCTGGAAGACACAAACAATTCTCTTGTTTTAAGCTCATGCACAATTTGTTTTCAGAATCCCTAAGTTAATGGTGGTTGTGGTGGTGGTGTTGCATGTTTGTGTGTGCATTAGATGAAAGGATGATGAGAGGGAAATGACCGATTGGTTGTATAAAAGTCATCAAAATGAATTAAATTAATACAATGTAGGGGCGCCTGGGTGGCTCAATCGGTTGAGCATCTGACTCTTGATTTCAGCTCAAGTCATGATGTCACAGTCTGTGGGACTGAACCCCATGTCGGGCTCTGGACTGAGTGTGGAGCCTGCTTAAGATTGTCTCTCTCTTTCCCTCTGCCCCTCTCCCCCACTTGTATTCTCTCTCTTTCACAAAATAAAAAAAATAATACTAATAATAAAAAAATAAAATAATATGCCATGTAAAAACCATGACGGAAGGCATGACTCTCAGAGTGTTCCTATAAATTACTTTGAGGGCAGAAGAAAGAGAATGCATAGTTTCACAGTTCAGATGAAATTGGTTGGTCAAAGTTAGATTTTCTTTAAAGACCCATTTTTGCCTTAAAAAATGTACATTCTGTTTTATATTATATCTATTTATCACTAAAATATTTTAATGACGTTACATTAATGGATGTTCCAGGAAGTGCACCACATTAATCATAGGGCAGTGGACACCTACAGGAACCATGCTGTCTTAGAGATAAGCAGTGCCTTAGATTGAGAGTTGGGCTGAATTTAGATGTATAAGTTACACCATGCATAAACCTTGAATTTAGGGTACCAATCGCTAAGAAGTGACAAACTGACCATTATTGTCAGATTCTGTGCTATCAATAAATGGCTTCTATAACATGATAGCATATTGACATACTCCTGAAGTATGTGCCCTTTAAGAATCAAAAATTCTAGGGGCGCCTGGGTGGCTCCGTCGGTTAAGCATCCAACTTCAGCTCAGGTCATGATCTTGTGGTTATGAGCTCGAGCCCCACATTGGGCTGCTGCTTCCAGCTCAGAGCCCACTTTGGATCCTCTGTCTTCTCTCTCTGTCCCTCCTGTGCTCATGCTCGCTCTCTCGCTCTCTCTCAAAAGTAATACATAAATAGGGGCGCCTGGGTGGCGCAGTCGGTTAAGCGTCCGACTTCAGCCAGGTCACGATCTCGCGGTCCGTGAGTTCGAGCCCCGCGTCGGGCTCTGGGCTGATGGCTCGGAGCCTGGAGCCTGTTTCTGATTCTGTGTCTCCCTCTCTCTCTGCCCCTCCCCCGTTCATGCTCTGCCTCTCTCTGTCCCAAAAATAAATAAACGTTGAAAAAAAAAAAATTAAAAAAAAAAAAAAAGTAATACATAAATATCTTTTAAAAATCTAAATGATAACAGGTTTAACACAATGCATTTAATGTGAATTTTTATGAAGCCATGTAATTATATCTATTATTGATCATTGTATGAAATGTTATGCCGAGGTAGAGTTCATGCAGATTAATCGAATTCTTATGATCTCTGACAGTGAGATCTCAAGTACCTCAAACCCACAGTAAAATGCAAGAAAGTAAATCAGAGCATGAGCAAGTGTCATTGGGATTTGAACGATCATTCCTACATCGGCCAAGGGCATTTTCTACATCAGGGCAAAAACATTTCTAACAGAAAACCCTTATAGGAAAAAAATATGGGCTGGATTGGGGAGAGGAACGTATGCAGAAATCATTTCTTCCTCTGAGGGCCAAGATGAGTTAACTCATAGATTGAAACCTTCGCAACTTGGATCGAAAACTTTGCAACTTACTCGGAAAACTTCGAAAACATACATCTTGCTGAGCTCTGAGGCTGTGGCACACACCGCTGTTCTGGATCTCCCTCGGAAGGTTCGTTGGGACTTTCTCCTCTTGTAGACTTAAAGCACCATCTGCTTGAGAAACCACTGGGCTGTGTGACATCCTTCTCTTCTTCCGATGGTACGTAATTCTCAGTGCCAAATGCTTCTCTTCCCATCCCCCAGTTCATGCTCTACTTCTTCTTTGTGGTTGTTCTTCCCTTTTCTCTTAATCCACGTGCTTCAGCAACCAGGACTAAAGGTTTTTAACCTCCCATTGTTCGCCACATCTGGTACTTACTATTGCCAGATAGTCCCTTCATTCTTAACTCTATCTCTATTTCTTCATTTTAATAGACACTATCCTTGACTACGAATGAAACAAAACCTAAGTGTCCCAAGCGTACCTCTCCAAATCGAAAGTCTTTACATATTTGTTCAACATAGCCGGAGGAGAGACAGACCACAGGATGGAGAGCAGAGGAGAATATCCTTGCGTACATTTAGAAGGCAAAGCTCTGGCACTACATGTATTTTCTTGTACTGTTGGAATACAGTTGGGATAGGTGTTCTCATCAACCCTGCTTACAGAAATACATTATGAGTTTTCTTCTAAATTTCTTTACTAGGAGCCATTATGATTTTTTTAAAGATTTTTTTAATGTTTTTTTTTCACTTTTTTGAGAGACAGAGACAGAGCGTGAGCAGGGCAGGGGCAGAGAGAGAAGGAGACACAGAATCTGAAGTAGGCTCCGGGCTCTGAGCTGTCAGCACAGAGCCCGATGCGGGGCTCAAACCCACAAACCATGAGATCACGACCTGAGCTGAAGTCAGACGCTCAACCGACTGAGTCACCCAGGCGCCCCTATAATTTTAACATTAAACAAAGTCTCTAGGATTTTGTTCAACCACTGGCCTCAAGTTTATGGAAATAGTGTGCTTTTTTCCCTTTTTTTTTTTTTTTAATTCTCAAGTTAGCTAACACGCAGTGTAGTCTTGGCTTCAGGAGTAGAACCCAGTGATTCATCTCTTACCTATGATACCCAGTGCTCATCCCGAAAAATGCCCCCCTCAGTGCCCATTCCCCATGTAACCCATCCCGCCATTGCCCACTCCTGTCAACCTTCAGCTTCTTCTCTGTATTTAAGAGTCTCCTTGGTTTGCCTCCTTCTCTGTTTTTATCTTATTTTTCCTTCCCTTCCCCTATGGTCTTCTATTAAGTTTCTCAAATTTCACATATGAGTGAAATCATATGATGTCTGTCTTTCTTTGACTGACTTATTTTGCTTAGCATAATACCCTCCAGTTCCATCCACGTTGTGG
The DNA here is from genome assembly GCF_018350155.1 of Leopardus geoffroyi. NCBI lineage: Eukaryota > Metazoa > Chordata > Mammalia > Carnivora > Felidae > Leopardus > Leopardus geoffroyi. The sequence continues at coordinate 67,547,134 of NC_059331.1, read as the reverse complement.
CAAATGGCAAGATTTCATTCATTTTCATCACTTCCATTGTGTGTATACTGCATACCACATCTTCTTAATCCATTCATCAGTTGATGGACATTTGGGATCTCTTCATAATTTGACTATTGTTGATAGTGCTGCTATAAACGTTGGGGTGTCTTTTTATAAAATACTCCCCATCCTATTGGATGGTTCTGGTGAAATAAACTTTGTACTGACACTTATTCTCTTCCTTCCTCCTTCCCTCCCTTCCCTCTTCCCTTCCTTCCTTCCTTCCTTCCTTCCTTCCTTCCTTCCTTCCTTCTTTCCTTCCCCTTTTTTCTTTCTTTCTTTTTCTGAATGATAGTGCTAAGAAGCCACTGCATTGTGATGATGGGAAAGTGAAAGCAAGCCTTTAACATGGCGGCAATAATGGAGTTGGTACTTACGCGCTTACAAGAACTGCAGTCTCTTAGCCACCTTTCCAATATAAATTTGCTTAATCCTCCTAACCATGCTATGTTTTCTACTTTTTCTATTTCATAGAGAAGGAGAAATCAGGTGTAAAGTGGTAAATAAAACTTGCTCGGCATCACGGAGAGAGTAAAATGAGGACCAGATTCAAATCCACAGTGTGGCTTGTGGGTCCATAGTTAAAATCTCTTACCATATATTTTAAACATTTTTTTTAATGTTTATTTTTGACAGAGAGAGAAAGACAGAGTGCAAGCAGGGAAGGGGCAGAGAGAGAGAGAGGGAGACACAGAATCCGAAGCAGGCTCCAGGCTCTGAGCTGTCAGCACAGAGCCAACACGGGGCTCAAATTCACGAACCATGATATCGTGACCTGAGCCGAAGTCGGACGCTTAACCGACTGAGCCACCCAGGTGCCCCCATGTTTTAATTTTTAGAAAAACCTCTTGATTTTACTTTTATAGTCAGATGCTCCTCCCCAAAGAAACACAGTATTACAGGCTTGTAGCTGAAGCAGCATTCTTCGACTTGTTTATATCCCTCTGTACCTGGCTCAGCTATTGCTTTTAGCAGTAAGTCACAGAATCCAGGTTTTGTCCTACCTGCCACTTTATTTCCTTCTGTCAAACGTAGCTGTTGTTTACCTTAGTGATTTATCAAAATTTCTCATCAACTCGTTTTTTTAAAGCTATCCAACTCCTCCCAAGCCTCTCTCTTTAAAAGTGGGGGGAGAATCACTTTGTCAAAACAGTCACAGAAAGCTGAAGGCAGAAAGGGCTGCTACATCTTTCTTTACGTTCTGGGGTCCTTTTCAACGTGCCGGTTTCATTTGTACCTAAAAACTTTAAAAGATACTCAGTTCACCCACACTTTCTGGCTGACGCCAAATGGAATTCTCAGTACCCGAGAATTGCGGTCATGGAAGATAACAGGCTCACACTGTGTGCCTTGTACCGTGATTGATTTTCAGATGCTCTTCTGTGTAAGGGGCAAACTTAGAGGAAAGTAGACTTTTTTTCTTGATTAGAAAGAATCCAAGTGCGTTAGAGAATAGGTATGCACAGCAACAGTGGCTAAACGCCAGCTGCCCAGCCCCACTGGGGTAGCGGGGATCCTAATTTTCTGCAGCACGATGGTTTCCAGAGTTAGGGATTTATAACCAGTAAAATATAAATAAGATATCTGAGGACTAATATGAGATTGTTAATATTTTCTTTCCTAGTAAGAACACTAAAATACATATACACACACATGACCCCACGATCCACTGATCATCATACCGCATCCACATGGATATTACCACTTATTATCTAGCCTTATGAAAATTTCCCTACAATGTCTCAGTGTTTCTAATTTTCCCGTGAATACATGTGGATGTCTGTGTAGAATAGGACTGGCCAAAGGGAGAACTATTTTGTAGGCCATAAAGCCTCAGTTGGAATTCCAAATTCTGCCTCGAAAAGCAATCCCACACCCGGATATTGTATCCTGAACGTATCAGATAACCGGCTATTTGGATATCTATTCACTCCACAAATATTTGTGTCAAATTTCTATATCTAAGCCAAGAAATGACAGCTCTATAGAAAGGCAAGAAGCAAGACCTTCTAGACTTATGTGTATATGAGGAAAACATATAGTCAATATGCACATAGTGCAGCATAAAACAAAATAAGTAATCCAATTCAGTAGTCCCCCCACATCTGCGGGGCGTATGTTCCAAATGCTATATATACTGGGTTTTTTTTTCTACATATACGTACACATAATAAAGTTCAATTTATAAATTAGACACCGTAAGAGATTAGCAACAATAACTAATAAAACAGGATAATTATAACAATACACCGTATTAGAAGTTATGTGAATGCCATCTCTCTTTCTCAAAATATTTTATTGTTCTGTGCTCCTCCTTCTTATAATGATGTGAATGATGAAATGCCTACATGATGAGATTCAGTGAGACAAATGGTGTAGACATTGTGATGCAGCATTAGGCTGCTATTACCTTCTGACAGTGCATCGGAAGGACCATGTGCTTCCAGATCCACAGTTACGGGGGACTACTGTATCAAATAAAAACACGGCCATGAAAGGACCTTAACAGGGCTCACATTTTCCTTTCTTTCCTTCTTTTTGGGTCCAAATTCATTTTTATTTGGAAAATATAAAGGTGTTACACTTGAAATTGCTAACAAAGCTTTTTAAACAATCAATCATCCTGTTTTGACTACGACAATGAAAGTCTGGCTTGAAAAGAAAAGAAAAAAAAATATGCAGCATCATTTACTCACAGGCCTTTCAGAATTTGTTCTTGAAGTTTCTGGAACTTTCCTGTCTGTAAAGTACAGGAATCACTGAACTACATGAGGAAGCCTCTGGGGGCCAACCAATGAGAAGCTACACAATTGTCATGAAAGGGATCCATGTACCTTCGGCATAGGAATCTGGACGATCCAACGATCCTCTCCTCTCCAGCTCGGGAGGGACTTACGCTACAGGATGAAGAGTCAGATTGTTGGTTTAACAGTACATTTCTGGCACAGATGCGACTGGCCCTTAATATCCTGTGATTTTAGGACATTCTGTAAATAGTTTGGAGTTAATTCAATTTATTCAGAAATTAAACCTGTTTATAAAGGTTCACTACTGTGCCAGAACATCCGCTGGTTCTAGTATCCATATATAATATGTGTAGGTAAATCATAGTCTTAAAGTGTACTTAGAATACTGCATTATTCAAACCCAAACCGATTTTAATGAAATGTCTGCAATTAAAAGCAGCTGATGAAACTAAAGCCAAAATTCTCACAAAGGAGGCTCACTCTCACGAAACTGTTACTTAGAGAACTTCCGGAAGCATGTGTCCCTAAAGCCATTTGAGGACAGGTAAGGAGACACCCTCCCCTCATTCTTTACCATAGGATTCCAGTTGAAAGTGGGCCAGAAGTGAGCATTTCTAAATAGTTCAGAAAAGTCCATAGCAGTGTTAAAAAGACGTTTAAGAACGTCTCTCTGCCGGGGCGCATTGGTGGCTCAGTGGGTTAAACGGCTGACTTCAGCTCAGGTCATGATCTCACAGTTCGTGAGTTCCAGCCCCACGTGGCGCTCTGTGCTAACAGCTCTGAACCCGGAGCCTGCTTCCAATTCTGCGTCTCCCTCTCTCTTCCCCTCCTCTCCTGGTGTTATGTCTCTTTCTCTCAAAAATAAATCAACATTTAAAAAAAATGTCTCTCTGTCTTTCTGTTTCTGTGAGTAGTGGTGCTCATCAGAATTTCCTAGTGGCGCAAGGACAAAGGCAAGTCCGGACACTCGCTCAGATGTTAGAATGGAAGGTGCACTGTTGGGTCGCCCTTAGAACGTGCTTCTGCGGGCTTTCTCCTGTATGTGGATCACCAGTGTGGGTCAAGTGGACTCCTGTGAGGGAGTGGTGTTTGGTGGCCAGGACCTCTTGGGCATTTCTTCCTAAGTGGAATACACAGCAGATCAGGGGGTAGGGGAGATAACACAGGGAAGCTACTCTTTCCAGCTCAGAAGGAGTTGATGAAGCCCATGTATGCATTCAAGAAGCCCATGGGATCCTCCAGCTGTGGAGAGAGGTTGATGTAGTTATCCAGAATCAGCACTGATAGGGATTCACATGATCCAATGGCCCATCGAGAAAAGTAAATGGCAACTGTTACAGAAGTAAGAGCTCCCACCCAACATCTTCTAAACTTCCTTCTCTGGCTGAAATCCTGTAAGAGACTGTCGATAACTGAATTGCCATCATCGTTCTATATCCCTGCCTACATGTCCCACGGCTTGCTCTCAGAGTGTCAGGCGCATGGCCCGAAGACGGGGGGTGAGACCTCAGGAGAAGGTTCATCAATCACGTGAGGATAGACGACAGCATGTTTCCATCTTTGAGAAACTTTTGGAGAAGGTGAGGACGGTGAGTCTTGGGAAGTACACGTCCCTTCGAGAGACAGAGACTGTTTATGGCAAGCTTCCCAGATCAATTCTGCTTGAACCTATAGAGCAGCCCCCGAGCAACGATATCTCCGTAATCATGAGACAAAAGGTTGATCTTGTGGTTTGGTAGCTCCAGATGCCACAGAGATGCCTCCACAATGCCAGCCTGTTCAAATATGGAATAGTGATGTGGCCTCAGTTTGTCACCGAAGCCAAAGCCCAAGACATCAAGGGCAATCACTGGATGAAACCTCAGGGTCAGGCCATCCCAAACCTTGTGCCAACCATAGCTGGATGTTGGAAAGCCATGTGAAAGCACAACTATCTCAGACTTCCAACCACACCCACAGAGCCTTGGTGGAAGATGCCTAGTCCCTTGTAGGTAAAAAATTTGCATGACAACTGCCATGAGTGAAGAGAGGGAGAACACTGCGGGTAGGGAGGTGTGGGATATGCAGATAAGCCACAAGCAGGGGCACAGCCAGTAACCCCACCTGAACCGCTTATCCTGGTCCAGGTAAGATCTGGACTACAAGACTCGATGTTTGGAAGAGAGCTCACATTCCATATTTAATTAGAACCCTATGGCTGGAATGAGACCTGGGAGGAAATAGCAAGACAGAGAAGTGAGATACTTTAGATGTGTATAGCTTAGGCGGGAAATGTACTAGGGTCCTAGAGTTAGAAATTCCTGGTAACAAAGAATCCCCTAGTGTTTATTAGGGATCAAAAAGGGACCATGTCTCAGTTATGCCATCTAGATCACAGGCAGATACAAGGAGCACCATTCTAAAGCAAGGCCTCAGAATCTTAGATGGCTTCAGAAGTATGATGTGATGCCAAGCTGGGAGGAGGGAGACACTTGCCTTTGGTACAAATGCATATGTCTTGGGGAAACAGCACTGGGTTGGGTATCAACAGGTATAAATTCCGGTTCCAGATGCCATGTGTGTAAATCAACACCGCTCAATTTCCCTTTCTGTAAAGGGAACTGTAATCTACCTCTCAGGGCCAACATGTTAGTTAAAATGTCTAATCAAAAAGAATGGGCAAACGCACCCAGGGCTATCAATTGGTACTGTGCTCAGAGCAGGTGTGGCAAATGAATTTCAACGTGTGTGAACACCAATATTCTGAACGGGGTTGTCCCTGGGAGCAACGTATTAAGACGGCAATCGAGGAGCTAAGTACGCTATCGTATGTTTTGAAATCTATTCCCCGTGTTGTAGAAACAACACCTAAGTGTGGAATTGACCGGCAAAGGTCAACGATACCAGTTTCATATGCAAAAGCCAAGCATGATTCTTTCCAAACACTTTCTGTTCGTTCTGCTTTTCCAATTGGTTGTAATAGCTGGAGTCTCTAGGTGGCTCTTTTTTTTTTTTTTTTTTTTTAATGATGTGCGGAAACCTGATTATCTTCTAGCCAGACTTATTTTTCACAGTTTCTTTTGAACTCATCTACTTGAGATCTAACAAAGGAAAAACTAGCATTGTTGCTAAGGGCAACCTAAGAAATGAATTCTATCATGTGTGAAATAGGCGCTCCCCTTGGAAAGTCTGTCAATAATGATTTCTGGTGCAGACATCTCCAACAGGTAGATAGTGACCCATCAATAGCTTCATCACCCTGTCTTCTCAACGTCAGGACATCTACTTCTGGGCCTTTTCAGCCCACCAAATAGGTAACGATGGGCAAGAATTCCCCATATCTCTGCAGTCCCAACCCCTTATTGATAGCTAGGTAATAATTAACAAAGCTTAGTTTCCATCAGGCATCTGTCAAGCACTTTAAAACTATTAACTCATTTAATCCACATGACAAGGGCATAAAATAGGGACTCTTGTTATCTCTATGTTACAGAAGACAAAAGAAACAAAATCCGGATGCAATTTGCCTAAATCCATACCAGTGAGAACTGGAGTCTGAATCCAGGTGATCTGGATGTAATGTGCTCAACCGCTCTGCTAGGCTCATGCCCAATACTTGAGGTGAGGATTTGTGTGGAATGAGTAATAAATTCAGCCAGTGATATACACATATTTTACTATTTTTTTAATGTTTATTTATTTTTGAGAAAGGGAGACAGAGTGCAAGAGGAGGAAGGGCAGAAATCAAAATCAGGAGACACAGAATTCAAATCGGACTCCAGGCTCTGAGTTACCAGCACAGAGCCCGACGAGGGGCTTGAACCCATGAACTGTGAAGTCACGACCTGAGCCAAAGTTGGACACTCAACCGACTGCGCCACCCGGCGCCCCTCATCCAATTATACTTTAAAGTTATTTACGAAACTCTCTGATGACGTATGTTTCCATTTTCCATCTTTGCTTAAATTTAACTCTTTGGTTCAATCTTATTCTTTCTGATAGGACTACACGGTGTCAAATCCAGTTGGGACTGAGTTTATAATGGAAAGTCAAGGGATAGCATGGGGCCTCAAAGCTCCTACCTGGACACAATGCTTCTCTATTTCTAGAACAGCTTTTAGGTTACTAAATAACACACCCTAGAGCTAGATCTATGAACTGGTGAAGGTCATTAAAGTCTCTCTTTGTGGCTAAAAGCAAATGTTAGAAGATTTGCCCTGGTCTTCCAGCATGGAAGAAACCCACAACCACAGTCCTTTAGTTGCCATTGAGTTGATGTGCTATGATGCCGCTGAAGACGTCCATGTGTTTCTTTCCTAAGATCTCCCACGGCTGTCTCCCCTGGCTTCCCTGAGACTGGGGCGCATCTGCTGGTATTAGCAGCACTGGGTAAGCTTGCCATTTATTTACTTCGAGCCAACTGTGATCAAAAGCCCCTAACAGAAGCTAGAAAGATAGCTTAGTGGAATCAACATCTGGTAGATAATACTTAAATTCCCTGCAATCCTGCGTTTACATCCTAGTAGGGTAAAATCAATCTTCCCTTTACTGGGAAAAATGCAATCAACTATAACTTTCTCAGTGTGCGTTTGTTGGTTTTAAACTTTTAAAACTAAATCATATTTGTTTTACACAGAGACAACTGATAGCTTTTGAACTGATTTGTCGCATCTCCGGACAAACTGGGTATATGATGAAAATCTGTCAATATCGTTTAATGACTGCCGGATCAAACACGAGTTTTAAGTTGAGAAACAGTATCTTAATAAAGTCTTCAAGTATGTTTATTTTTATTATGAAATGGTTGAAGTATCACAGTAGAAAACTCAAAAGTAAAACAGGATTTATTCCTTAACTTAGATATAAAGACAATTGGGTCTGAATTTGAAAGAGATAGTAGTAAAAATAATAAAATTAAATTATATTTTACATGCTCTACTTTTTTCTGTAATTAGGTACTTGGAAGGATTTATGTGTTTTCAATTATGTGGACCCTTCCTATTCTGAAATGAATCTGGGCAAACGAAAATTATTACTATAGAGAGTCACTATTCCTGATGAAATTATTTCAATTCCATTGTTTTGGGGTAGAAAATACTTGAGACTATCGACTTGAAAAGTCATTTGCCTTCATTATATGCTATCGATTTAACTTTATCTGGACTGGATAAAGGTATGAATAACTAGAAAAATAGCACATTAGAAAGAAACTAGAGCCTTAATTAAATAAATGTATCATTTAAATTTTCTATAACAGTAAACTTGTACTCAGAATTTTATTCAGTCATGTATAATTATAGGAATACATACTTGGGATTTCAAATTCCAAAGACAGGCCAAACCAAACGTCCTTAAAATGCAAGTAGTGAAACTGTTATAGCATAAAAAGTAACTGGTAGATAAAAATTATGTACACAAACCCTTATTCTTATTTTATAAACTTCGGTTATAAAATAAATTTGGTTGAACTCAAACACCAATCCGGTATATATATATATTTTTTCCAGTTCACAAGACTCTCTTACAGGTTCTATTAGAAAGGAAAAAGAGGGGCGCCTGGGTGGCTCAGTTGGTTGAGTGTCCGACTTCAGCTCAAGTCATGATCTCGCGGTCCGTGAGTTCGAGCTCCGTGTGGGGCTCTGGGCTGATGGCTTGGAGCCTGGAGCCTGCTTCTGATTCTGTGTCTCCCTCTCTCTCTGCCCGCCCCCCCCCCCCCGTTCATGCTCTGTCTCTCTGTCTCAAAAATAAATAAACGTTAAAAAAAATTTTTTTTAATAAAATAAAAAAAAAAGAAAGGAAAAAGAAACATACCTTTTTTTTTTCTTTTCTCACAGACCTTCTTTTAGACTGTAAGTGGAAAGATATTACCTGTATCCTTATCATGCACAAAACAACTTATCAGGAAAATAGATAGGAAGCTCACACGAAATGAACACATAATTTTAGAAAAGGGTTTTGCATTTGGTCAGCCGTTCTTTTTGGAGAAGTAAGACCTTAGTGCAGCTTCTAAATGGTAACTAAGTGACCAAACCAGTGCTTCTCTATGAAAATTCCTACAATATTTCAGTAGTTTTGGATTTTGCATAGAAAACAAATGGATAACTTGGGAATAACTGGACTTACGGAATTCATAGAACCATATACAGTTCACATAATTGTATTAAACACAAAACACAGCAGAAATCCATCATGGGAGACAACTACCAAATGCAACATCATGCAGCATGTATTAAGACTCTGGTATTAACTTTGAATACAGCCACATCTCAGTGAAACATGGCCCTATGACAAAACAAGCAAAACCAACAACAATGAGACCATTGTTTCCTTCTTTATTTTTCCTTCTTATGTTTGGTCAAGTATATTATCCAAAACCTACTCCCCATACCTCAATGGAAAGGCTCTGGTTTTTCCTGTGAGACCCTTATTGCTAACTAGAAGTTTCTTCTCATTTGGATTACAATTGTTCACTCCATCTTGGATTCAATAGAATCTTTTTCAGCTATAGTTCTGTGCGAGCCTTTTTAAAAAATGTTTATTGATTTTAAGAGAGAGTGAGAGAGACAGAGCAGGAGTGGCAGAGGGGAAGAGAGACAGAGGGAGAGAGAGAGAGAACCCCAACAGGCTCTCTACTGTCAGCACAGGGCCCGAAGGAGGGCTCGATTTCAGGAACAATGAGATCATGACCTGAGCCAAAATGAAGAGATGATGCTCAACTGACTGAGCCACCCAGGCGCCCCTGTATGACGCTTTTTTGGAATATGTTCCAGAAGCCCTTGGTCCCTACTGCTCAGAAACAGCCTAACTAGGTGTATCGAGTTTCATGAAACAACCTGATCCGAGATCTACATCTATGCATCTTTTCCCAATTGTATGATAAGAAGCAAACTATATAAAACTGTTGAATTCCATGATACTTCTGGGATAAACCAAATAAGCCCCGCCCCCTTCCACAGCCACCCCCTATATGCCGGCCTTTAGTCTCTGGGGCTGCAAGAATCTGATGAGAAATGTGAACAATGATCTGGTTGCACAACTCCCTCCCTATTACTCACAGTGCTGTCTTTGTTGAGTTATCCGTTGGTTGTAGCCCTTCTCTCTCAGTGCTTTGTGCGTCTCCCCTGAAGCAAAACGATAGGTGGAAGACTATGATTTTGTTTTTCAGGAGAGTGGAAAGCTGCTAGTTTCTAGCACTTACCGAAGGCCTCAGACTTCCACTTGATGGGACAGGTATGGCATTATTTCCTCTCTAATTCAGAAAGATCAAGGCAAACTTGCAATACTCACAGTTGTAAAGGAAGCGAACAGGTATGGAAAACACAGATCTGCCCCTGGACTCTCTATTACCAAGAGGTAAACAGCGAGGAAACCCAAGTTGGCAGTTACAATGGCTTGAGAGGGTCACAACCTGCACACACGAAGTCAGGCAGGAAGGAGGATTCGCATAACACTGTTGAAAAGGAAAATGATGTGCTCAGGCTTGGAATCAGATGGTCAAGTCAGGCAAAAGTGTGGGTGGGACGGTGGCATGTTAGGGAATTAATTCAATGACCGTAATGGAGCTTTCATTGTTTTGCACTTGAGAATGATGTAGTAATATGTAAAATCTTAAATTAGTCAAAACATTCCAAGCCATTCCAGATACTTCCATGTTGGGTTTAGAAGGAGCAGGGGGTCACCGGGTTCTCTAATGGAAAGGTGATGTATGTCTCTGTCCATGCTAAATACTAATGACCTTTCACTGCGCTGTTATTATGTGCTATGCACCGTGTACAGTAACTTATTTATTTTTATCTATTTTCACGTAATCTGCCTGACAATCCAGTAGGGTAGGTCTAGGCTCCATGTTACAGATGAGAAATGTAAGACTGGAAAAACATACCTTTCTCTGTTAGCAAAGAGTAAAGTCGGATTAAAGATTCCGTGATTCAAGCCCTGTGCTCTCTTTAATGTAATGTAATGGTTGAGCTGAAAATTTCACTCCTGGACCTAAGAATCCTATCATTACATCAGGTGTGGCAAGAGCCACAGAGAGAATTACCTTCAAATTATAACTATGGATGTAAATGTAACCATTCATTTATTCAGGACAATTTGTTCCAGATAATGCTGCAGCAGTGAACAAGAGACAAGGTCCCTGACCCTAAGGAATAAACTTACAGCAAGCTCCTAAGGAGAAACAGAAAATAAACACATTTTCATGATATGTCAGACAAATAGAGCTGGGTAAGAAATTAATTGGGAATGCCTTTTTATAAAGGATGATTCGGGATAGACCCTTTGCTAAGTAAGAAGACAATTGTGACGAAGCAGGAAAGAACCATTCGGATATTGTTAGAGACCGTGTTCCAGGGAGAGAAAATAGCAAATTTCAATGGCTTTATGAAAGCAAAATGTATTTGGGAAACAGCATGCGTATCCGTGTAGCAGGAGCAGAATGGAGACGAGGCAGATTCGTACAGTTGGCCTTGAACAACACAGGGGTTAGGGGCACAGACGCCCTGCACAGTGAAAAATGCCCATATAACTTTTGACTCCTCCAAGTGTAAATCCTAATCGCCTACACCGTTGACCAGAAGCTTTACTGATAACACAGTCGATGAACAAGCATTTCGTATGTAATATATATTACTATTGCACACTTACAACGAAGTTAGCTAGAGAAGAGAATGACGCGATTAAGAAAATCGTAAGGAAGAGAAAAGTGTTTACAGTTTTGTATCTTTTCAAGGACACACATAACTGGAACCTGTATTTTTCCAGGGCCAACCTTAGAAGTAAATGCAGACAGAGGGATTAATGACCCACGAAGAGTCATCTGAAGGCTTCAAGGAGAGCAGCAGCATTCTCCCTGCAGTAAAGAGAAGGGTTTTTCTTTTATGTTTATTTATTTATTTTAAGAGACAGAGAGAAAGCATGGGTGCATGCATGCATGCAAATGGGGGAGGGGTGGGGAGAAAGAGAGAGAAAGAGAGAGAGAGAGAGAGAATCCCAAGCCTACTGCATGCTTTCAGGGCAGAGCCCAACACGGGGCTCGATCCCAGCAACTGTAAAATTATGACCTGAACCAAAATCAAGAGGCAGATGCTCAACCGACTGAGCCCCCCAGGAGCCCCTAAAGAAGTGTTTAAAGGGGCCAGCTGTTAGTCAGTTTGGACTGATTTAACAAAACACTATCGACCATGTGGCTTAAGTAGCAAAACTAGTTCTAAAGGCTGGGAAGTCCTGGACCAGGGAGCCAGAATGGTCATGTTCCGGTGAAAATCTTTTTTCTGGTTTGTGGACAGACTTTTACTTGCTGTGTCCTCTCTCTCTCTCTCTCTCTCTCTCACATACACACACACACACACACACACACACACACACACACACACAGAGTTTGGGCACTTCACCTTGTAAGGACACTAATCTCATCATTACTTCTCGAAGGTCCCACCTCAGAATACTATCACACTGAGAATTAGAGCCTCCACAGATGGATTTGGGGGTCGGGCTCAAATATTCAGTCCATTGCACTTGGAAATTGAAAAGGAGGCATTACAATACGGATGATAGTGTGAGTAACAGATGAACACGGCTTGAGCAGGAAATTCTGGAACAGCAATTATCGAGGATAGGAATATCCTAGAGAATCTTTTTTTTTTTTTAAGAGAACATTTTTTTCTAAATGTTTATTTTTGAGAGAGAGAGAGAGAGAGAGAGAGACTATAAGCAGGGAAGGGGCAGAGAGAGAGGGAGACACAGAATCTGAAGCAGGCTCCAGGCTCTGAGCTGTCATCACAGAGCCCGACATGGGGCTCGAACTCACGGACCATGAGATCATGACCTGAGCCGAAGTCGGACACTTAACTGACTGAGCCCCCCAGGAGCCCCAGAATATCCTAGAGAACCTTGATTGTTTTCAGAACAGGGATAAACAGACTGTACACAAAATTTCAGCCTTTGTCCACATTCTTGGAATTAGAACATTTGTCTTCCAACTTCTTCAAATTCAGTCCATGGTGATTTTCAGGAGGAAGCTCAAGCTAGGATGAAATTCACCCTTTTCAAAATAGAGTCCCAGGAATATATCAAAATCTACCCCCAAACACACACACACTCATATACACAAGCATACATCCACACACATGTACACACACACCTTCCAGTCCAGGAAGCAGTGAGTAATATTGGTTGCACGTGAGAACGTGGCCAGTGAACTCTGTTAGCCCAAGGACATGGGCTCCTAGGCCAATACTTAATCTTCATTTGCTTGACTAAGATCTTAACACAACTACCAAATGGTTATCTCTTTATCAAGGAGAAGTGAGAGATTTGAGGCAGGTGGGTCTCAAGAGATACCTAAGTGAGGCGTGTCTCACAACCTCATAACCTCATTTTTCTGTGAATTTGGGGGGGGGGGTGGGCTGGGCATTAGGTATCTGGTGGAAATGTTCTTGATGGAAGTTGAGAATCTCAACAAACGAAGTGACCGACTGCCCTTCAGGTCCATGGTGGTAAATGTGTAGCAGAAATATCTGCATGATTAAGAATGTTTTCCTTTCGGGGCGTGTGGGTGGCTCAGTCAGTTAAGCGCCTGACTCCAGCTCGGGTCATGATCTCGGCGAGTTCGAGCCCTGCGCGGGGCTCTGTGCTGATGGCTCAGAGCCTGGAGCCTGCTGCGGATTCTGTGTCTCCCTCTCTTCCTGCCTCTGACCCATTCACATTCTGTCTCTGTCTCTCTCCAAAATAAATAAACATTAAAAAATTAAAAAAAAATAAGAAAGAAAAGAATGTTTTTCTTTCTTCAGCTGCATGCAGTTGCCAGAGTGATTTGTCTCTAGTAGTTGCACTGACTTACATGGCTTCCCAGTTGTCCAGCTGACAGAACTTGTCACATTGTACCGTGACTTCTGCTTTACTTGTCAATCTCCCTAATTAAGGCAAAGAAAATATATGTATCTTTTTTACCTCTGGTCCTTTGGGCATGACAGTGCTCCATAAATAACTCCAAAAATAGATACGCTTTTAATGACAAACGTTCAATCTCAAACACCTAGATAGTGTGGATATATTTCTCTTTATAACAATTATCTGTCCTTGACCTGGTAATGAGGGATAAGCTTATTTCTGTAACAGACACTAAGTTCTCTGTCTGAAGTACTTGAAGTTATTTGTTCCTATATATTAATGGTAAATATGTAGGACGATTATTTTATCCTACGTAGTTATATTTCTAAGTATTTCTAAATTTATTTTAAGCAATCAGCTATAGTTCAAGTTGGTAAGACTCTGATCTTCGAACTATGCTTCATTAAATTATTATGGTTACCATTGGATCATATAATATAACTAACATTTTTGTTGCATAATATATTATATTCTGACAAGTTTCAATCCCTTGAAAGCATCCTTGTATTAAGTTTTATGAGCAATTGCAATCAAGCAAATCTTTTCAAGCAGAGACACAGAGACACCTGAGATTCTCCATTAACTCTCTTTAGAAGCAAAACTGACATTTGTTGGTTTAACTCTTATCATGACACCTGTTGTAGACTATTCTCAGAAAAAAAAAAAAGATTGCTTTGAAATGCATTTAAATAGTCCTGAATTCCTGTAAAACAGTAAGAGGTAATAATTAAAATGCCTGTTCTCAAATTTTCAGAAATGCAAAATACACATAGCATATTGTATGATTATTGTCTGATTTTTCATTACATTATTTATATGAAAATCAACGTCTTCATTTTCCCAGTAAATTCAAACTGTAAGCATACATAAATACCTAAATTCAAATGCAAGGATGAGATTTTTCCCTAAGTTTTAGGGAATGGAACTTACGTGTATAGTCTTTGGTCTAGAATGTCCAGTGTTGCCGTATATACCCAAGAACAGCCCTAAACTTAAAAGAAAGACTTAAAATTTAAAAAGAAGAGTTTTTACTCATATGTGGGATTTAAGAAACACAACAGAGGAACGTAGGGGAAGGGAAGGAAAAGTACAATGAAAACACGGAGGGAGGCAAACCACAAGAGATTCTTAAATGCAGAGAATAAACTGAGGGCTCCTGGAAGGGAGATGGGCTAAATGGGTGATGGGCATTAAGGGGGGCACTTTTTGGTATGAGCATGGGGCGTTGCATGTAAGAGATGAATCAGTGGGTTCTATACCTGAAACCAAGACTACACTGTGTGTTAACTAATTTGAATTTAAATTTAAATAAGTAAATAAACAAACAAATGGAAGAAGGAGGAGGACGAGGAGGAGGAGGAGAAGAAGAACCAGAACAACTTAAAAATAATCCAGAATTCTACACATTGCGGAACCTACTTCAGAATTAAACAAAGGAAAGATAATTTGGTCCCACTGGACCCAACCTTCAGGAAATTTATAAAGGACCTTCTTTTTTTTTTTTTTTTTTCAACGTTTTTATTTTATTTTTGGGACAGAGAGAGACAGAGCATGAACGGGGGAGGGGCAGAGAGAGAGGGAGACACAGAATCAGAAACAGGCTCCAGGCTCTGAGCCATCAGCCCAGAGCCTGACGCGGGGCTCGAACTCACGGACCGCGAGATCGTGACCTGGCTGAAGTCGGACGCTCAACCGACTGCGCCACCCAGGCGCCCCGACCTTCTTCAGGCTGAAGGGAAATGATGCCACTTAGAAATTTTTATCTAAGCATGTTAGCGCTAAGCTCTTACGAAAAGTTTTCTACTATTTGAAAGCCCAAAGAAAGTTACTTGGTCATTTTAGTCAGGGAGATTTATTTACATAATCACGTGAGTTGTCTTGTCCAGGGAAATTCACCTACGTTTGGCTTTGTTATTTACTCTTTTATTAGACCCCAGACACCAGGTATGTTGTGCTTTTGTCCAGTTGAAAAGAACTCAAGTAGCGTTGCCTCATTGCCCTGTAGAGATACTTAACTGCTTTTGTATATAAGCTAGTAATCTTATTCTAACATTATTTTCCTTCCCAACTCTAGTGAGACACAAATGAACAGAGAGCATTGTGTAATGTTAAGATGCACAACATGATAATTTTATATATGTACATATTATGAGATGATTGTCACAGTAAGGCTAGTTAACACACCCATCACCTCCCCCAGTTACCATTTTGTGTATGTGTGTGTGAGACAGAGAAAGAACATTCAAGATTTACTTTCATAGCGAATTTCAAGTATACAACACAGTATTGTTGGCTTTATTCACCACACTGTATGTGAGACCCCAAGAACTTCATCATATAACTGTGAATTTGTATCTTTTGACCAACATCTCCCCATTTCCATCATCCCTCAGTCCCTGGCAAAAACCAGTCTACTCTGTTGCTTTGACTTTGATCTTTTTTTAGATTCCACATACAAGTGAGATCATACAGTATTTCTCTGTCTGATTTATTTCACTTAGAATAATGCCCGCAAGTTTCATCTATGCTGTCACAAATGGCAGGATTTCCTTCTTTTGTAGGGATGAATAATATTCCATTGTACTTACATACCGTATTTGCTCTATCCATTCATCTGCTCACAGACGCTTAACTCATTACCGTGTCTTGAAAAACATGAATAATGCTGCAAAGTGGGGATGTAGATGCCTTTTTGAGATACCGATTTCATTTTTTTCTGGTAGATACCTACATGTAGAACTGCTGTATCATACGACAGTTCTATTTTCTTTTTTTTTTTTTTTTTTTTGGTGGGGGAAGAGAGAGAGAAAGGGTGTGGGCCCATATGAGCACAGGAAAGGCAGAGAGAGAGGGAGACAGAGAATCGTAAGCAGGCCCCATCAGCACAGATCCTGATGTGGGAGTTGATCCCACGACCCTGGGATCAAGACCTGAGTTGAAATCAAGAGTTGGACATTGAACTGACTGAGCCACCCAGGCGCTCCTATTTTCTTTTTTTACTGGACCTCCGCTAAGTTTTCCATAGTGACTACATCCCCACCAATGGTGCACACGAATTTCCTTCTCTCCACGTCTTCGCCAATACTCTTTATCTCTTGTCTTTTTGATAATAGCTATGCTGACAAGTTGAGATGATATCTCATCTCATTCTGGTTTTGTTTTGTGTTTTCTGGATGAATACTGATGTTCAGCATCTTCTCATGTACTTGGTGGTGATCTGTACATTTTCTTTGGAAAAAAACCTATTTGGGTCCTTTGTCCATTTTTTAAGATGGATTATTTATTTCCCCAGTGAGTCACATCAGTCACTTATGTTTTGGATACCAACCCCTTATCAGATATATGGTTTACAAATATTTTTTCCCATTCTATAGTTTGCTTTTTCAATTTTGTTGTTTCAAATTTATTGGCCAAATAAAATTTGGCTATTCAGAAGCTTTTTAGTTTGATGTAGTCCTATTTCTTTTTTTAACCTTTTTTTAAAAATTTTTAATGTTTATTTTTGAGAGAGAGAGAGAGAGAGAGAAAATGTGAGTGGGAGAGAGGCAGAGAGAGAGGGAGACAGAGAATCCCAAGCAGGCTCCAGGATCTGAGCTGTCAGCACAGAACCTGATGCAGGGCTCGAACCCACAGGCCAGGAGATCATGACCTGAGCCAGAGTTGAATGCTTAACTGACTGAGCCACGCAGGTGCCCCGAAGTCCAAATTCTTTATTTTTGCTCTTCTTGTTTGTGCTTTTGGTGTCATATACAAAAAAAAAATCATCTCCAAAATTAATTTCAAGTAGAATTTTCCCTGTGTTTTCTTTTAGGAGCTTTACAGTTTAAGTTTTTACATTTAAGTCTTTATTTTTTGAGGTAATTTTTGGAAGTGGCATAAGATATGGGTTCAATTTCATTATTTTCCATGTAATACCTAGTTTCCCAAGCACCATTTATCAAAGAGACTATCCATTCCCAATGAGTATTCTTGGCTCTCTTGCCAAATATTGACTGTATAGGTATGGTCATATTTATGGATTCTTACTTCTGTTCCCTTGGTCCATATGAATGTTTTTATGCTAGTATCTTACTACTTTGAATTCTATAGCTTGTATTATAGTTATAAATCATGAAATATGATCCCTTAAGTTTTGTTCATTTTCAAGATTGCTTTGGTTATTTGGGGACTTTTGTGGTTCCATGCAAATTTTAAAGAATTATTTTTTTCTATTTCTGTGGAAAATGGCACTGGAATTTCGATAGTGATTGCATTGACTCTATAGATTGCTCTGGGTAGAATGGACATTTTAACAATATGAATTCTTCTGATAGGTGAACACGGGACAACTTTCAATTTACTTTTGCCTTTTTCAATTTCTTTCATTAATGTCTTACAGTTTTCAGTCTTTTCAGACTTTTCAGTCTTTCACCTCCTTTCTTAAATTTTCATAAACATTTTAGTGTTTTTGATGCTTTTGTAAATGGGATTATTTTTTTTATTTCTTAGATAGTTTGCTGTTTGTTTATAGAAACAACTAATTTTTTATGTTAATTTTGTATATTGAAACTTTACTGAATTTATTCTAACAGTTTTTATATCATCTATAAAGAGATAAAATTACGTTTTTTTCCTTTCTGATTTGGATGCCTTTTATTTATTTTCCTTGTCTAATTGCTCTGGCTAGACTTCCAGTGCTATGTCCAATGGGAAAGGAGAATGAATATCCCAATTATGTTTCTGATCTTAGAGGAAAAACTTTTAACCTTTAACTAGTGAGTATGTTAGATGTGGGCTTGCCATATGTGGCCTTTTTTATGTTGGGGTACATTCCTTACATACCTAATTTGTTGAGAGCTATTAATCAGGAAAAGTGCTGAATTTTGCCTAACGCTTATTTATGTGTATATTATCATATAATTTTATCCTTTGTTAATGTGATGTATCACATGTATTCATTTGTATTGAACCATCCTTGCATCTGAGAGATAAATTCCACTTGATCATGGCGTATAATTCTTTTTTTTTTTTTTAACATCTACTTATTTTTGAGAGACAGAGCACGAGCAGGGGAGGGACAGAGAGAGAGAGGGAGACCCAGAATCAGAAGCAGACTCCAGGTTCACAGCCGTCAGCACAGAGCCCGATGCAGGGCTCGAACGCACGAACCGTGAGATCATGACCGGAACCGAAGTCAGATGCTTAACCCACCAAGCCACCCAGGCGCCCCATAATTCTTTTAATATACTGCCGAATTTACCTTGCTAATATTTTGTGGAGAATTTTGCATCCCTATTCATCAGAATACGAGACTGTGATTTATTTTTCTTGTTGTGTCCTTATCTTGCTTTTGTTGTCAGGGTAACATTGGCCTCATAAATTGAGTTGGAAGTCTCCCTTCGTCTTTAATTTTGGGGAAGATTTTGAGAAGGATTTGTGCTAATTTTTCTTTAAATGTTTGGTAAAATTCACCAGTGAAGCTGTTAGATCCTGGGCTTTCCTTCATGGGGAAGGTTTGATAATTGATCCTATCCCCTTAGTCATTATTAATCTATTCAGGGTTGCCATTTTTTTCACAATTTAGTCTTGGTAGGTTGTATGTTTATCCTTTTCTTCTAGGTTATCCAATTCGTTGGCATATCAATATTCATACTAGTCTCATGTTCCTTCATATTTCTGTGATATCAGTTGTAATGTTTCTTGTTTCCTTTCTGATTTTATGTGAGTCCTCTCTCTCTCTCTCTCTCTCTCTCTCTCTCTCGGTTAGTCAAGCTAAAGTTTTGTCAATTTTATCTTTTTAAAAATGAACTCAGTTTTATTGACATTTTCTTTTTTTCTCTTTAAAGTTTATTTATTTATTTTGAGAGAGAGAGAGCACATGCATGATCAGGGGAGGTGGTGAGGGGAGCAGAGAGAAAGGGAGAGAGAGACAGAGACAGAGAGGCAGAAAAAGAGAGATGCCCAAGTAGGCTCTGTGCTGTCAGAACTCAGGAATCAAACCCCCCAAACTGTGAGATCATGGCTTGAACTGAAATCAAGAGTCGGACACTCAACAGACTGAGCCACCCAGGTGCCTCTTGACATTATCTACTGTTTTCCTATTCTCTATTTTACTTGTTTCTATTCTGATCTTCATAATTTCTTTTTTTCTGCTAACTTTGGACTTAGTTTATTCCTCTTTCTCCAGTTCACTTAAGTATATTGTTAGATTGTTTATTTTGAGATCTTTCTTTTTATAAATATTTATTTATAAATATTTATAAATATTTAAGTTGATAGGTATTTAAACCTATCAACTTCCCTCTGAGCACTACTTTTGTTACGTCCCATAAGACTGGGAATATTGTGTCCACATTTGCTAGTCTCAAGATAATTTTTTATTTCTTCTTTGACCTTCTGGTTGTTCAGAAGTGTGTTAATTTCTACATATCTGTGAATTTTTCTCCTATTATTGATTTCTTGTTTCATATCCTGAGTGCTGTAAAAGATACTTGATATAGTCTCAATTTTCTTGACTTTTTAATACTTATCTTGTAACCTAAAATATGATCTATCCTGAAGAACGTGATATGTGCTTGAGAAGAGCATGTATTTTGCTGCCGTTGCATATTCTGTTAGATAGGAATGTCTGTTAGGTCCATTTCATCTATAGTGTGCAAATCTGCTTTTTTCCTATTGATTTTCTGCCTGGATGATGTATCCAATGTTTGTAGTGGAGTCTCCTACTAAAGTTTCCTACTATTACTGTCTTGGTGTTCATTTCTCCTTTCAGTTCTGTTAGTTTTTGCTTTATATTTTAGATGTTTTCATGTTGGATGCAAAAACATTTACAATTGTTATATCTTCTTGACCAATGGACTGTTTTATCTCTATATACCGATCTTCCTTGTCCCTTTTGACCATTTTTAACTTAAAGTCTATTTCTCTTCTGTAGGTATAGCTACTCCTACTCTCTTCCAGTTACCATTTGTTTGGAGTACTTTTTCTACACTTTTGTTTTCAGAGTATGCATGTTCTTAAAGCTAAAATGGGTCTAATGCAGGCAGCAGATCATTGGACCTTTTTTAATTTTCTCTTTCTTCTTCCTCTTCTCCTTCCTCCTCTCCCTCTTCCCCCTCCTCTTTCTTTTTCTTCTCCTCCCCCTCTTCTCCCCCCCTTCCTTCACTTTCTGCTGCTCCTCCTCCTCCTCCTCCTTCTGCTTCTTCTTCTTCTTCTCCTTCTCCTCCCTCTCCTCCTCCTTCTCCTTCTCCTTCTCATTCTTCTCATTCTTCTTCTTCTTGTTCTTCTTCTTCTTCTCCATTTAGCCACTCCTTCTTTTTTGTTGGGAGACTTTAATTCATTTACATTTAAGATAATTATTTATAGATGAAAACTTACTATTGCAACATTCTTAATTGCCTTTTTGACTGTTTCAAGTTCCTTTCTTTCTTTTTCCTCTCTTACTATCTTCCTTAGGATTTGATCACTTTTGGGGCAGTATGCTTTCATTCACTTATATTCACCTTATGTGCATCTACTATAGGCTTTTCTTTTGTTATGTCACATAAAATACCATTTTATGTTTGTTACATTAAATGCTTTATCACTATTTCATCTTATTTAGGCTGAAAACAACTTAACTTTGATATCATAGCAGAACTATATTTTTATTTCTCCCCCTTTCACATGTTAGGTTATCAATAGTATAATTTACATCTTTTTCTATTGGGTACCCAATTATAAAAATAATTATACTGAATTTTAATATGTTTGTTATTTAACTTTTTTCTTGCTGTTGTTCTTTTCTTTGTTTGTTTGTTCATCAACTTTTAAAATACAGTGGAAAATGATATATGTACCACCATTATAAAATTAGGAAATCTGACTTCGACTACGTATTTATCATTACTGGTGAGTTTTACAAATTCATGTTTTACAATATTGATTAGTATCCTTTCATTTCAGTTCAAAAAACTCCCTTTATTATTTATCATAAACTAGGTCTCATGATGATGAACTCTTTCAGCTTTACTTACTAGTAGCGTTTCTATTTCTAGTATAGCAGTTTTTAAAAATTCTTTCTTAGAATTTCCATCTCTCTGCTTACATCATCACCCAACCTTGCATGTTGTTACATTTTTCATCATTGTTTTAATTTAAATGTTCGGTAATTCCGACATCCTTTCCATAGCTGAGTCTTATTCTGATCTTTACTCTGTGGCTTCGAATTGTGTCTTTTGCCTTTTGGTAAGCCTTGTAATTTTTTGTGGAAAACTACATGATATAGTAGGCGAAAGGAACACTACTGAATAGGTCTTTACTGAGGTGGTGGTGAGGCCTATGGAGAGGGAAAGCATTCTGTAGTCCAATGATGAGATCTCAATCTCTTAGGAAGCCTGTGCCCCTGGGTTGTGAACTTTACAAGTACATCTCAGTTCTGCCTCCCACCTGAAGTGATGCAGGATGGCTTGAGGAGGCTTAGATGACTGGAGTTGGGTCTTTCCATTCCCCTAAGTAGTTAGATTCTGATAAAACCCCAATAGACTTTGGTAATAGGTGCTGGCAAAATAATTTATCTTGAGAGCAATCTTTTTTAAGAAGAACAGAATGTTCTGGCATACTTCCACATATTATTTTTCAACTCCCCTGCCTAAAGCCCAGGGGGATGTTTCTCAGCTTTCTCAGCTATTTACTGTCAAAACCTGGTAGAGCTCTAGGAAATTCAACTCACAAAAGTGTGGGGGACCCCCCCCCCCGGGGTTTTTAACTCCCAGACTTGCCCACACCGATACTCCAGGAATTTGTTAATCACAGTTCAGATATTCCTGCCCCAGCACTGGTCTCTACTGAAGTTTTGGTTCCTTGGTTGGGGTCCAGCTCTAATAAATTGTGATTCCCAGTATCAGCCTGTATGCCTCTCCAATTTTAGGGGCAGCTGTTTGTTCTGTGATCTCAACTGACCCCTGATAGCTCTCAGAAAAGCTGTTGAAATTCAGTACATTGAGCTTTTTATTTTTTGTTAGGATGAAGTGAAGAATTCCAAGCTTTTTACATGCCGACTAGAATCTGAACACACTAAATATCTTTTTGTTCTAGAATTGAAACACAATTATAATATAGAATTTCATCAAAATGTACGTTTTCATCACTTTTTATAAAGAACGTTAATAGTAATAAGGCAGAAAGAGGTACCGATTTTAAAATAAGCAAAATTAATTTTGTTCTAGTAAAAAAACACTCATGGCAAATACTAACAGTAATGGTAACAAACCTGTACATCATTTTGTTAGTTTAACCGATGAGCAAAATAAGAGGGATTAGACTTCTAGAATAACGGAGTGAGGATGTTATTCATTCCTCGGCCCCACGGAAACAACAGCGATATTAAAAAAAACTATCATCTTTGAACTCTAAAGTTTAACCAAAAGCACAGAGTAAACTAGAAAACATCCATTCCAGAAGAGCTGCTGCATCTTGGCAAGAACAGCAAGACGTGTGGTATTTTAATTGAGGTTTGCACCATTTCTACCTTCGGAATGGTGCTGTGATGGTCATGAAAACAGGGAGACCTGTGTCACATACCTTTATAAAGCCCCAGCCCAAAGCCCTGTATATTTTGGTAACACTACCAGCATCTTCTGAGGAGACTCTATTCCCGGGGCATTGTCACTATTGGACATGATTCAGATCTCTGCCCCAAGGATGCAGCTCTTTCCCCAAGGTATTAGTAATCACAGTTGTCTAAGGCTGTGAATTTTTGTGGAACAGATAACAGGCCAGCAAAAACTTAGATAAACATCTTCAGAGATAAGAAATAGATGATTATGTATGATCTTGAAACGCTTGAACGCATTCTGCTGCTATGGAGTCAATTGTTCCCCCCACCACCACCAAATTCATACGTTGAAACTATAATCCCCAGCATGACTATGTTTGAAGATAGAGCTCTTGGGAGGCGAGGAAGGCTGAATGAGGTGGAACCCTAAACCTACAGGGTTAGTGTCCTTATAGGGTAAGGAAGAATCACCCCAGATCTCTCTATACACAAAGAGGAAAGACCATGCGAAGACAGAACAAGAGGGTGGCTGTCTATGACCTAGGAAGAGAATTCTCTTCAGAAACTGAGTTTACCTGTAACGTGATCATGAACTGCTAGCATCCAGAACTGTGAGAAAATAGGTGTCTGTGGTTTAAGCCACAGGTCTGTGGTCATTGACTGTGGCAGCCTGAGCTGACTGATACAGCCACACATATATGAGAAGCGGTAGGCATATGCCCAAAAAGGACCAGAGATAGAGCCTGATAACTCATCAATGGCTGGCCTTAATGTCCTGCATAACAGGAAATTACAGCTAAAAATGACTTACATTAGCTTTTTACCATCCTAAAGTTTGAAGTTGAGGCTTTAAGCACAAATCCCCATGCCAATGTGTATGATACTTATCAGGTCAAGGCATTTAAGGGACTCTTCTGACCCATTATTGACTAATCATCAAACTATGCTGACTGAGAGGCAGCCCCTGAGAAGGCCAGGCTTTAAAAATAGCACTTTAAAAATAAAAATGATCGGAGAACTCCGTGGCTTCATACAGCCTTGAGTATAGAACCTATAAAATCCATTCTGGAATTCTGTTAAGCAAAGGAACAGAACAAGAGGGAAAAAAAAAAAAGTGTTAGGAACAAACCTCATGGGAGGGTGAGAACTCATTTCAGATTTGCTATAGTACCTAACATCCTTGCTTTTCAACAAAAAATTATGAGACATTCACAGCAAAACAAAACAAGAAACAAACCAAACCACAAAAACTATGTATAATGTATAAAACTGTTGATGGGCTTAACAGTGTATGAAGATGTAATCTGTATGATACTAATAGCCCAGGAAAGGGATAAGTAAGAGAATGATATTAGAGCAGTTTCTATGTACTATGTAATCAAATTAGCATTAGTCTGAAATAGATTGTTTTAAGTGAAGATGCATATTGCAATATCCAGAGAAGCCACTAAGAAAATAAGACAACATACTAAAAAAAAAAAAAAAAAAAAAAAAGAGGGGTGCCTGGATGGCTCAGTCGTTGGGCGTCCGACTTCGGTTCAGGTCGTGATCTCACGGTCCGTGGGTCCGAGCCCCGTGTCAGCTCTGTGCTGACAGCTCAGAGCCCGGAGGCTGCTTCGGATTCTGGGTCTCCTTCTCTCTCTGCCCCTCCCCCACTCATGTTCTGTCTCTATCAAAAAATGAATAAACGTTAAAATTTTTTTTTTTATATTTAAGTGTCCCGCAAAGAAATACCTGTTCAACCGAAAATACAGTAATAATGAAATAGAGAAACACACAAGACATAAAACACATAGAAAGCAAACTGTAAAACCCAGTCATATAATTAGTCTAAATAAATGGATTAAGTACTCCAATTCAAAGGCAATCTAATGACGTGATTAAAAAACAGAATCCGGGGCGCCTGGGTGGCGCAGTCGGTTAAGCGTCCGACTTCAGCCAGGTCACGATCTCGCGGTCCGTGAGTTCGAGCCCCGCGTTGGGCTCTGGGCTGATGGCTCAGAGCCTGGAGCCTGTTTCCGATTCTGTGTCTCCCTCTCTCTCTGCCCCTCCCCCGTTCATGCTCTGTCTCTCTCTGTCCCAGAAATAAATAAACGTTGAAAAAAAAAAAATTAAAAAAAAAAAAAAAAAAAAAAACAGAATCCAACCACAGACTGTACACAAAAGACAAATGAGATTCAAATACCAATAATTCCAAAGTAAAAGGCTGGGAAAAAGATATGCCATACAAATTATCGAGATTTGCAATGGCTATACTAATATACAAAGTAGATTTTAAGGCAAAAATTATAGTACAGAAAGTATTACTAGAGGTAAAGAGAGATATTTTATACTAATAAAAGATTCCATTCAGCCGGAATAATTACATATGTTTACTTAACCACAGAGCCCCAAAATACATGCTACTTAGAACTGAAGAGGGAAATAGTTCAACAAAAATAGTTGATTTCAGTATTCCACTTTCAATAATCAATAGAACATCTAGTCAAAAAAATCAGAAAAGAAATACAGACAACTCGAAAAACACTCTCAACTTGACTAGTATCTAGAAAACATTATAATCAATGACAACGGAAAACACATTATTTTCAATAGAACACAGAATATGCAAATATCAATATAATATTAATAAAACAAAGAATAGAAACCACATGATTATCACTATAGACGTGGTAAAACATTGGACAAAAACCCAATGCACATTTATGATTTTCACAGGCGGTAACTCCTTTCGTAACATCCACAGTGAGCATTGTACTTAGTGATGAAAGACTGAAGATATTCTGCCTAAAACCAGGAATGAGGCAGGCACGTCTGTCCCTGCCACTTCTAGTAAACATACCGAAAGGGCTAGCTAGTCCAATCAGGCAATAAAAAGAAATAAAAAGCACCTAGATTGGAAAGAGGGGGTAGGACTATCTTTTCTCACAGATGACATGATCTTGGATATAAAAGGTCTGAGGGCATCATGAAAAGAATTAGAAGTAAAATACGTGTAGAACGAGTTTTTAGAATATT
This sequence comes from Leopardus geoffroyi, assembly GCF_018350155.1. NCBI lineage: Eukaryota > Metazoa > Chordata > Mammalia > Carnivora > Felidae > Leopardus > Leopardus geoffroyi. Next base: position 67,520,944 of record NC_059331.1, on the reverse strand, counting down.
AGGACAATACTGAAAAACCAATCGCATTTCTATTTACAGCAATGACCAATACGAAATTAGGAATACGGTTTTTCACAACCACATCAGAAAGAATAAAATACTCATGAATAAATGTAACAAAAGAAGCGTAAGGCTTGTACCCCGAGAAATAAAAAAATTAAAAAAAGAATTAGAGCAGTAAAATAAAGAAGTTCAAAATAAATAGAGAGGCGCACGTTCTTGGATTGGAAAACCCAGAAGTGCAATGATGTCATTTCTCCCAATTTGGTCCATAGATTCAACAAGTAGGTTTCAAAAAGTGGAGATTAAATCCATAGGATCTTATAAATATTCTATAAATGTTCCAACAAAACTTTTTTTTTTTTTTTGCAGAAACTCGCAAGCAAGATCCCAAAATTTACGTGGAAATGCAAAAGTCCAAAGAAATGAAAATATATCTATGTTGTGAATTTCAGTGGACTCTTTTTAGAGTAGTTTTAGATTCAGATGAAAATGAAGCAAAAGTTCTAGCGTTTCCAAACACCACCAGCCCCCACCCCCACCCCTTATCTCTCCTATTATAATAGCCCGCATTGAGGGGGTACATTTCTTCCTACAGAAAAACCTACATTGACACATGATATCATTATCGTCCAAAGGCCATAGTCCACAGTAGGGTTCACTCCCGGTGTACATTCTACAGTTTCGGCCTAGGTATTCTTCCCTAACCCTTAGTTACCTCTGTTATTTTTTACTGTCTCTATAGTATTGTTTTCTCCTCCAATGTCCTACAGTTGAACTCATACAGTATGCAGCCTTTCAGAATGGCTTCTTTCACTTCGTAATATGCATTTGTGTTCCTCCCTGTTGCATTTATGGCTGGGCCACTCACTTCCTTTGAGCAGTGAAAAATTATTCCATTGTCTGGGTGTGCTATAATTTATTTATCCACTCACCCGCCGAAGCCCACCTTGGTTGACTCCTAGCTTTTGCAACTATGAATAGAGCTGCTACAAACATCTATTAGCAGGCTTTTGTGGGTCATAAATTTTCATCTCCTTTGAAGCCTAAATAGCAAGAAGCATTAATGCCAGATCATATGGTAAGAGTATATTGAGTTTTGCAGGAAACAGCCACAATTTCTTTCCGCCTGTATCATTTCGCATTTCTATTGGCCATGGATGAGAATTCCTATTCTCTACTTCCTTACCAGCACTTGGTGTTGACATTATTTTTAATTTTCACCATTGTGCTAGGTATGTAGTAATATCTCATCGTCGCTTTATTTTCCATTCTCTAATGACATATAATGTTGAGTATGTTTTCAACTAGTTGCAGGTTTTCAAAGAACCAAGTCTGAAGAGTTTCACTTACCCGTTGCAAAACTTAGTAGATAGCCATACAAAATTTGCATGCAAATCTTCTTAGAAAAATTATTTATGATGCTCAAAAATCTGAAATATCCCAAATGTTTGTCAACCAGCAAATGGTTATACCAAATATAGTATATCAATACAATGGAATGTTATAGAGCAATAAGGAACAGAACACTGACACATGCTACCATGTGAATAGCTCTCAAAAGTATTATGGTAATTCAAATTGTAAGACACAAGATAACACGTATTGTATGATTTCATTTATATGAAAATCCAGAAAGGGCAAATCTGCAGAGACAGGAAAGAAATTATTGTTTGCATGAGGCAGAGCATGAAAATTGGGATTACTTGAAAATGAGACTAGGTAGGGGCACCAAGGTGGCTCAGTTGGTTAAGTGTCCGACTTTGGCTCAGGTCATAATCTCAGTGTTTGTGAGTTCGAGCCCCCCATAGGGTTCTGCACTGACAGCTCAGAGCCTGGAGCCTGCCTCGGATTCTGTGTCTCCCTCTCTCTCTGCCCCTCCTCTGCTTGCACTCTGTCTCTCTCTCTCAAAAATAAATAAACATTAAAAATTAAAAAAAAAAACAAATGAGACTAAGTGATCTCATTGTTTGAAAATCTGCTTAATTGTGCTTAATATTGCTTCATTGTGATGGCTTCATGGCACAGTAATTTTTCCAAAAGTCATAGAGTTGAAAACTTGAAAGGGATAAATTCAATGCTATATAAAATGTGATGCATTACCATATTTTTCACAGTAGCCAAGACACAGAAATAAATTAAATATAAGTTGATGAAGAAATAGGTAAAGAAATATATATATATATATATATATGTATGTATGAATATGTGTATACATATTATGAATATATGAAGTGGTATAAATATATATATTTTTTTGAATATTTTATATTCATAGATACATATATATCTATATATATAAATATAAATATATATATATAAATATATATATTTATATATCTATGAATATATCAAGTGAGATACTACACACACACACACACACACACACACACACGCTAGTATATGATTTCAACCTTTCAAAAGAAGGAAATTAAGCCATTTGTAACAACATGGATGAACGTGGAGGATAGTATTAAAGTGAACTAAACCAGACACAGAAAGACAAACACTGGATGATCTCACTTTTACGTGGAATCAAAAAAGTTGAACTCCAAAATAGAAAGTACAACAGTCGTTGCCAGGGGTTGGAGGGTGGAGGAAATGAGATATTGGTCAAAAGATACGTACCGAACACACACACACACACACACACACACACACTCACACACAGTAACTGTGAGCTGATGGAAATGCTAATTAGTTTGTGGTAATCACTCCACAATGTATTCGCATATCAAAACATCAGGTTGCATAGTTCAGATATATACAATTTTTTCATTGTCAGCACCTCAATAAAGCTGGGGGAAAATTGCTAAATATAAGAGCAAGTAATCAACCAAAGAAGTGGATATTTTCCACACGCACATCAGAGATTCACTTTGAGGAATAACGAATTCCTTCTCAATAAGAGACAAACCAAAAGAAGGGGATGTGTGGCGTGTGAAGGGAGCAGGAAAGAAATATGCGGTCTCCAGTGGCAAAGCCGCAGAGGCAAATATCAGAGCTGGGGAGTTTAAGGAAAGAGCCGCAAGAATCATGTTCAAACACGATTTCAAATACCGTAAATTCTGACAAGTTGAAAAACCAGTTTTAAATTTTTCAGCAGTATTAAACATTTACAACCGTCATTATCTCACAGCTCCCCGGGAGCCCACTGGTGGGACTGCAAAGGCAGACTGTCCTGTTTTCAAAAAAACACAAATTACCATACCCCATGTTATGATCCAATAGCCCCCATGAAATTCAAAGGAATCGTGAGTAGAGCTTGTCCAATGGTGGTCATTGCCTGATACTCTGACAGCTTGATAAAACTACAAGCAAGAAGAGAGGAAAGAATTTTCCTTTCAGTATGCATCGTTAGACACATTTGGTGAATTTGTTATTGACCTGGGGTTTTTGCAGAACCTGGATCAAAATATCATATGGAGATGACTTTACAACATAGGCGTTTAGTCCCAAATAGGGTCATTGCCATCCATAGCCACCTGTATCTTTAACTTAGATTTAAAATGCGTAGAATGGTTTTCTTCAACAAAATATATGCCTTAGAAGGTAGAGAAACAAAAATGTTGTCAGAAACCAATAGTGACTTCAAGAAGTATGTGATTCTGTTCTCTCATTTTACAGCACCCCCCCCCTCCCGAAAAAAGTCAAAACAGCCTAAAACATCTGGTTGACACACATTTAATTTTCAGATGGATAAATAAAATCATAGCACTGGTCAGTTCGGTTTTTTGTTTGCTTGCTTTCGTTTTTACAAGACACTCAAATCCTGGTAGTTTCACCAGGAAATGCTATCACTTAAAACTGACATCATTTTAGGCTTAAGGCACCCAAGTACTAGATAAATTACATTTGTCACGTTTTGTGGGCTAAAAGAAAAATTTTAAGCTTCTGTCAGGCACGGTTGGAGTTTTAGGTACTTTGGATTTATCTAAAGTTGCTGTTGGAGGAAAACCTTTGGTTTTCCACAAAGATACATTAAATAAATACTATCTACACAAGCTTAAAAAATAATGTTTTCACTGACTACCCCAAAACTGATATTCAATAACTACAAATCTCCATTTGATTAATAATGCAGACTTTCATCAAGTTCAATCTTGAACAATTTTACTTGTTCAAAGAAAAATTATCTATTTTTCCCCCAAATCCTGACCCAGACAACATACAGTTGGGTATAAAAATGCATGAGAATAATTCTTAGGAGTTGGCTACTTAAAATGTGGACCTCTGGCAGGTGTGGACTCTCAATTTTTTCTTTTTAGTCCATAATAGGTTAAGGAAACAAAATCTAGAAACTTTTATAGCAACTTGAGAAAATAATTTTTCTGTTGAATATAATCATTAAAAATAGAAATTTTTGTTTCATGCCTTTTTTGATGTTATTTTTCTTTCATTTTGTAAAAGTATAGGCCTGAGAGTTATTGGAAAAATTTTCTTTTCACCATAAAAATGGGTTGAGAAACAGTGGTCTAGACAGGTTTGATTGAGGTTTTGCAATAATAAGGATTTCCTGCTTCGAGATGATCTCATGGATACACAAATAAAATGGGAAATTACTCTGTGTTGATAATTCTTCAAAGTAGACCATCTCTTTACTTATTTTTTTTTTATTTTAGAGACAGTGTGCATGATTGGGGCAGAGGAAGAGAGTCCTTTTTTTTTTTTAAGTTTATTTATTTTGAGAGAGAGAAAGAGAGCAAGAGAAGGGGAGGGGCAGAGAGAGGGAGAGAGAGGATCCCAAGCAGGCTTTGCACTGTCAGGATGGAGCCTCATGCCGGGCTCAAACTTACAAACTGTGAGATAAGATAAGAGAAAGAAAGGGGAGGAGGGAGGGAGAGAGAGAGTCTTCAGTAGATTCCATGTTTAGCATGGATCCTGAGGTGGGGCTCAATTCCGGGACCCCAGGATCATGACCTGAGCCAAAGTCAAGAGTCAGATGTTCAACTGACTGAGCCACCAGGCACCCCATTCTCTACTTAATTTTAACAGTAGTTTTTGTTTGTTTGTTTGTTTGTTTGTTTGTTTTTAAAGCCACAGCTGTTGCTCAAACTGTGAGGGTGCAAACTTCTGGGCAAGAGGTCCCCAAGTATATGAACAGGATGGGGTAAGTATGGGTCAGAACAGGTGACCGGGATGGACCAGGTGGGCGGGACAAAGGCTAAGTGTTCTAAGGACTCAAGATGAGAAAGTTGAGGAACATCTGGGGTCCTGAAGGCAGTTGTGACCATCCAGTGAATCTTTCCACGACTCAGGCATGGTAACTATCTTGCCCCAGGTCACACAGCAAGTCTAAGCGGCAGAACAGGAAGGACTAGGTTTGGGCATCCAGCACAAAGCATGATGTTCTCCCTTTCCTGATGTTTCCTTAGCCTCTGGGGCCCTCAGGGAGTTGAAGCGTCTTACCCCTGACCTGTTTCCCTAGATCAGCTTTTGGGGGGTTTTATACATTCTGAATGCACTGTGCCCATATATGTACATGGAAACACATGTGAGAACACAGATCTGCACATGTGCTGTCGCTTGCTGGTTCCTGGGTCTCCACGCCTGCCATCAAGGCAATAGCTCTGACTCTGCATCTGTGCTTTGCCAGCCCCAGCCTGAGAACACTCTAGGTGGAACAGGTACCTTGGCCAGCACAGTGCGTGTCCTGCTCTCTCTTGGTCATGGCCGTGCCACCCCCGATCTCTGTGTGCACTGTCAGTGGGTTTGTTTCCAAGACAAAAACAAAAACAAAAGCAAAAACCCTACCTAATGGTCAATTCTCCAAATAACTACTTTGCCCAAAATACAATTCTCTGAGTGCCTTGGCATTTCCTTTTGGGTTCCCTCACTTTATACATAGTTTGGGGGTTTTCAGAATGTTTTTAGCACTTGGACTTGTTATGGATTTCTACAAAGCATTTAAAAATGCTTAGATTCTAAGAATGGTCCACTTGTTTCTTATAACTGAGATTCTCTTTTAAGCACTGTAGGGGCACCTGAGTGGCTAAGTCGGCTGAGCGTCAGACTCTTGGTTCCGGCTCAGGTCATGGTGTCAGAGTGCTTGCTTGGAATTCTCTCTCTCTCTATCTCTATCTCTCTGCCCCTCCCACTCACAGTCTCTGCCTCTCTCTCTCTAAATAAATAAATAAACTTCAAAAAATCAACAAATATATTACAATGGCACCAAAGGTGATTTCTTTTGCACTAAAAATATCATTAAATAATTTTTCATGGAGAAACTGGCTGTAAGTTAAGAAGTCCACACAGGGCATTTGCCATAATTCAACCCTGCTGAGTAAATTTAAGTTCCTCTTTAACTTACTGGCTTGATTTTGCAGGAACTCCTTGACTTATTTGTGTACCCACATTAGAGATTGTGTTTGGGACTTTTCAGATTAATTTCCTGCTATTTTATAGCTATAACTGACTGATTTTACTCAATTCTCCAGCAGGGAGGGAGCCATTTTGCCAGGGGAGGGGCAGTCGTAGTGGGAGGAGGGGCATTCTGTTTTAGTGCCTCCTTTGCCAGTTATAAATATTAAATCACACAACAGTGTACATTTTTACCTCCTCCCCCCCCCCCAATTCTAACACACGCACACACAGGGAAAGTAAATAGTATCGGTGATTGATGACATCTGTCACTGCAAGTTGAAAATCAATGGATGCCTGCGATCCATCCATTCATTCCAACAATTTTTAAATTTGTCCTTGCCTCAGGTTAGGTGTTAAATCTCATTTGATTACCTTCTCACAAATATCACTTCAGTGAGTAATGGCATAGGGGATACTTAGCTTTTTTCTGAGGATAGATACAAGTTACTGCCACATAAGGAATTTCTCTTGTATAAAACCACGTTTTAGGTTTGTCCAATTTCTTGTTCAGTGACCATATGGCAATTTTGTGGTGGTAATTAGTTTCAGTGATCCGTGTTAGAAAAAAAAAATTAATGATATTTTCTTTTATTAGGCGCTGAAAACAGATACGACTTTCATTTTTATGTTTCGATGGCTGCAAAGCTCACGCCAAATTTCATGCAAAACTATGATAATAATCACTGTAGTTTAAATATCTGGTATATTTATTATCTCCACCCTGCGGTTTCAAAATTTTGTTCTACTTATATTCTAATTGTCAGAGGTCACTGCATCTCTTTTATGGAAAATTCTCCACGTTTTGGCAGTCACACGTTGCCCCTGAATATATTATTATTATATTTCCCTCACTGTTTTTCATCCTGAGTCACTTGTATGATTCCTTTCCCATTTTAATTTTGCACCTAATTCTCTCCAAACAGGAAATATTGATATATCAATTCCTTAAAAGACTTCGCAAAAGAGCTCTAAATGTTTCTCAGGAAAAAAGTTATCTATTTCCGTTTAGACAGGTAGGTTTCATACTGAGGATTGTGTGTCACGTGGAACTGTCCCTACATGCACACAGACACACACACACCAAGCAGAACAGACAGACATCTAGAACAGAGTTAGCAACATAATGATGTGCTCAGCTGAGATTTTACCTGTTCCACCGCCCAAATATTTGTTGATGGCTGCCCTTCACCTCCTAGGTCAGTTACTGCCAATTCCACGGGGCATCTCTATGAAAGCTGTATTGATACTGGAAACACCTCTTCACATTTGGATCATAAAAACACAAAAATGGGGGCGTCTCGTGGCTCAGTTGGTTAAGTGTCCGACTTCAGCTCAGGTCACGATCTCACAGTTTGCGAGTTCAAGCCCCTCGTCAGGCTCTGTGCTGACAGGTTGGAACCTTGAGCCTGCTTTGGATTCTGGGTGTCTCTCTCTCTCTCTCTCTCTCTCCCCATCCCCCACTGGTGCTTGTCTCTCTCTCTCTCTCTCTCTCAAACAAAACAAAACAAAACAAAACACACACACATTAAAAAAAATGGTGCACAAAATCACCAAATCCATGCTATAAATTAAAACTTTATATACGCATTAGCTAGGCATCCCTAAAGTAGTATTTCCAAATAGAATTGGTTACATTGTAAACTGTGTGGGCTAAAACTATTTCCTTCTTTCTGCTTCTGTGTCTCCAGTGGGGATGTTCCTCTCTCTTCTCTGTCCTATGCTTGCTTGAGTACATTTGTATCGGGACATCTGAAAATCCTCATCCATGTCCTTGCTTTCTTGGATCTTATTTTTATGTCTCTATCTATTTCTGATCTTAATTTGGTAGATATTAATCCATTTATGTCACTCATTTCTGCGGGTGGTGTTTCTTTGTCTATAAGACACACTCTCTCTCTCTCTCTCTTCTTATAACTCCATGGTTTTCCTTCTAAGTAGAGATGTCTCTAATTCTGATTTTGACCTAAACAATGTTGTGTTTAAACCTTTGCTGATAACACTGACCTCTACATTATTTAGCAGAGTGGGGTCTAATCTCCAATTACCACTGAGTCAAGTTACCTGTTTTAACACTACTTCTTTAGCCATGTTTTATATATATATATATATATATATATATGTGTGTGTGTGTGTGTGTGTGTGTGTTATTATATATTACATATATATGTTTTCCCCAAGGACAGAAAAAAACAAACACTGTATTCTCAGCATCTGACCTGTCTGACTGGAAAGTATTCAAATTTGGATGGGAATGTCAACGATTACTAGGTCAAAGCTCAAATTAGATTCAAAGGCAATAACAGATTTATGATCTGTTGGATGCTATTACAAATAGTCCTAGAAATCTCAGTGGCTGAAGAAAAATAGAAAATTATTTCTTATTTATGTAAAATCAAACGTTGGTGGGTGGCTTTGCTCATGGTTGGTTATTCAAGGACCTAGATTTCTCTAATCTGTGTTCTATTTTCTTTAGGACTTGGAATTCCTTTCCATTCAGCCAATGGATGGGAGGAAAAAAAAACAATAGAGGAAGTATACCTATTTTTAAATTTTTAATGTTTATTTTTGAGAGAGAGAGAGAGAGAGAGGCAGCAAAGAAGGGGCAGAGAGAGAGAGAGAGAGACAGACAGAGACAGAGACAGAACCCAAAACAGGCTTCAGGCTCTGAGCTGTCAACACAGAGCCTGACTTGGGATTTGAACTCATGAACCATGAGATCATGAGCTGAGCTGAAGTTGTACGCTTAACTGACTGAGCCACCCAGATGCCTCAGTATACCTACTTTTATACTGCTTTGGCCATATGTGAACCACAAAGATCCATTCGTATTCCATCTGGAAGAATGAGTCACATGATTCCAATAGACAAAAGACAGCTGAGAACTATAGCCCAACCAGGAAAGCCATATCTCCAGGATGCTGCATGAAGGAAAGTGAACTCAAAGTGGTAGTTAGATGCTGTCAGAGCTAGATTTGGAAAATACTTTTTCCCCCCAAATCCTTAGTATTATCAATGTGAAAACTAAAGCCCAGGAATGTAGATTATATGTCCAAAGTCACCAAGATAAGTGGAGGCAGATGCAGGTGGGACTCACTTGCTCTGTCCGCCATGATGGCTTCTGTGATGTTCCCATGATGCAAGAGCCTAGGCAACGCTTGGTTCCATCCATCCACAGTTACCCAGGAACCTTGGCTTTCATGGAGGGTGAGAACTGGGCTGAAAGTAAGAATACAAGCCATAGCTAGGGTGAGCATATAATTTATATTCCAGACTAGGACACTTTGAGATTGTCATGGGCAAACCAAAAAAAAAAAAATTCTATGTTTAACTTTCCTCACAAATTTCACCTGGGAAGTTTTTGTAGCGACTATTACAAGGAGAGCTGATAACATATAGAATTTTGTTTTCACTTTCTAGTCCCAATTTAACAATTATAACACATTTCTTGAGCGGAAATTCTCTCCTGTTGACATTCCGATTGATTTTTAAGAGGACTCAAAATACCATTCTAAAACTCTATCAAGAGCTTCAAAGAGCAACCTCTATAGAACAAACGACTCCATTGAACATAATTCTGAACAAGTTGTTTCCACACTGTGTCTGAGAGTTTCAAAATGATCTATTACCAAGCCACGGTGGGAAGACAGGAGACAGGAGCCAAGGGTGGAGACCGGGAAGCCACACTTTATCTTCAGCCTCCGAGTCACCCCGGATAAATGAAGTCTTTTAAATATGGAACACAAGAAAAAAAGATGGAGTGCAGAAAAAATAGTGGATCAAAAATATACCTTTCTGTCATCTTTCCTGGGCAAGCACCTCCTCGTGCCAAGCCCTGCGTGAGAACACAAAGAACGTCTCCCTCAAAGCATCTGTAAACATTTGCAATTCCCTGTGGAAGGTGCCAACTGTAGCTAACATATGGTGCTATCAACGAAGTCGTCCAAAATGACTGCCCACACAGATAAATTCACTTTTAGCTGTCTTGTTATTCCAGTTTAATGATGCAGTGTTGGCTAACTCCTGCGATATCTTCCAGCGGGAGAGAAAACAGAATGGTTTCAAAATCCTGTTTCAAGCGCACTCTGTAAGCAAATGACACCATTATCTATATCAATTTTGCCGTGCCATCACCAGTTTTGATCAGATCTCAAGCATAATTCGTATGTGGAGACGTTGACGCTCTACGGTTGAACCTGCTGTGCAAACACCATAACCAGGCAGCCCGGGATTAACCCAATGAAGAGACATGGAGGGATTGGAGCCTCCATTTGGCACTGGAAGGAACAGCGGCTTTCCTTGGGAAATGAATTGTTCTGTTCATTTACACAGTTTACAACCTTGTTTATAGGGTTGTTAAATTAATAATTTACCATCAGAACAGGATCCCTATGGCCAGCATAAGGGGGATGGGTGTGTAGAAATGTTGCACTTCACAACCTATTAAAAAAAGAAAAGCATAGGGGCACCTGGGTGGGTCAGTCGCTTAAGCGTCTGATTTCAGCTCAGGTCATGATCTCGCGGTCCGTGAGTTTGAGCCCCGCGTTGGACTCTGTGCTGACAGCTCAGAGCCTGGAGCCTGCTTCGGGTTCTGTGTCTCCCTCTCTTTCTGCCCCTCTCCTGCTCATGCTCTGTCTTTCTCTGTCTCGAAAATAAATAAAATAATGGCCAAGGCTGTGTATAGTGGGTTTACTCTGCGTCAGACCAAGGTCTTGGCTCCTCATGGCTGAGTGTACTTCATCTTTCCAACCAAAATCCTAGGAGGTCGGTGAGCTTAGCAACTCAATGGTTTTATTAAAGAAAAAGATTAGGTTAATTTCTCAAAGTGGTTATTCATTTAGTAATAGACTGAAATAGACACAAATACGTATACATATATACACACACACGTCTAGAATATGCACAATATATAGCATATATGTTAGAATACACAGCCATATGTACATATATATATATATATATAGTGTATATGTGGCATATATATTGAATGTGTCAGAATATATACATATATATGTCTAGTATACATATTTTAAGTTTATTTGTTTTTGTTTTTGTTTTTTTTTTGAGAGACAGAGAGAGCGAGAGAGCACAGCAGAGAGAGAGGGAGAGAGAGAGAGAATGTCAAACGCCAGTGCAGAACCCCATGAACCGTGAGATCATGGCCTGAGCTAAAACCAAGAATCGGCTGCTCAACCGACTAAGCCACCCAGGCATCCCCAGTGTGTGTGTATATATATATATGTATATGCTATATATATATATATATATATATATATATATATATATATAATTTATATGGTATATACATATTTTTTCTGATATTTATTCCACTTCAATGAAATCTTGCCTTATAATCTTTTGTTTGTTTTTTTAATGTTTATTTATTTGTGAGCGGGGGGTGGGCAGAGAGAGAGAGAGGGAGACAGAATCCAAAGCAGGCTCCAGGCTCTGTGCTGACAGCAGAGAGCCCGACGCAGGGCTCGAACTCACGGACCACGAGATCATGACCTGAGCCGAAGTCAGATGCTTAACCGACTGAGCCACCCAGGTGCCCGTAGCCTTATAATCTTAACCATCAATTCAACCCTCTCTTCTATTTCCTTTAACTTCTTTTTATAGACTTTTGGACAGTGGTCATGCTTAATTCTTTTTTTCATTAAACTGAAGCCGTCGGTGCTGTAGGTCCCATGATCTTTGTCCTGCTTACTGCCGACAGCATCTATAATGGTGCCCGCATAAAATAGGCATTCAGTGTTCAGTTAAAATGATTTGATTCATGGTCACTGTTGTATTCAACTCACCCCCTTCTACCCCCCGCCGCCTGGAATTTACATTACAGGGGGGAAAGACATCAGTTTGAAAGATCACTAGATAAATTTAATAGTATGATCCTGGATAAATGCCTCAAATCTTTATTCTTCAGGTTTCTTATCTGTACTCTAGGGCTACAACCAAACTCAGAATCACATAAGAACCATTTAAGATTATACCAAAAATATGCTACGTCTAACTTTTTGATACCCGAACTTCATTTCCACCAAGATTTCAACATGATTGAGTGTCCTCTATTTATCTTGTCGGAGATAATAACCCCCTGAATCACAATCACGCATGCTCTAATGCTTTTAAACAAGTCAAAGTCAGTTTTCCCCTTCCAGGCCAGGAGGGCAGTTAGAGTAAGTAGAGTAGAGGGAGTCCAGAGGGGAAGCAACGCCATCAGCCCTCCGCGGGCACCTGTACCTGTGTGTTGTGCTGTACATCACAGGCCCCTCTGGCCAGTTGGCCCCGTGCTATCTGTGCAGATGGGGAGAGTGAGAGCAGTGACCACAAAACTCTCCCGATGTATGCTTCCGGAGATCTTCCTTTCCTTTCATGGAGCACATGAGTGCTTTATCAGGGAGTGTTTATTGAGCGTCTATTTCTCAGCTACTGTACTAACCATATATGTATTTTCTCTAATATTCACGGCATTGCTTAAATGGCAGCGTCCCGAAATGGCCCTTAGTTATGTGTTTCTGTGGCCGTGTGTTTTGATAAAATACATGAGTGTGAGATTATCTTTCTTATAATGTGCCCCTCCCTCCAATGTCATCATTTTCAGCATTCATGAATCATGAGCATGTCTTTGTCCTCCAGTGTTCCAAGTCGTTCCATTTATGCCTGCTTCTCATGCTATTAAATCCAGGGGTAAGTGATTCTTGAAGCTTGACAAGGTTAATTTGGTCTTCTCTGGGTCCGTGTGTGTCTCTCTCTCTACGCGTGTCCACACATGTGCACACACACATGCACACACCTGCTCAGGCTAGCCAAAAGACATTGACCATGTAGCGTATGCTAAGTAGAGTTTTACTATCATGTTATTACACTCAAAGAATTTATAATCCAGTCAAGTGAGATCCAACCAATGTTGGCATGCCTGGGAAGAGGGGATTCCATAACACCTAGAGTGTTCATTTAAGGTTTCTGGATAATCAGATTATTTGTGGATTATACTTTCATGTGGATTATTGCTATTTATTAATGCCAATTTCATATGGTCATATAATTCGGCAAAATGCGTTCAGCATACCTCAATATAATAAAAGCCATGTATGAAAAGCCCACCTAGTATCATCAATGGGGAACAACTGAGAGCTTTTCCTCTATAGTCAGGAGAGGACAGGGATGTCCACTCTCATCACTGTTATTTAACACAGTACTAGAAGTCCTAGCCACAGCAATCAAATCACAAAAAGAAATGAAAGACATCCAAATCGGCAAAGAAGAAGCAAAACTTTTCACTCTTTGCAGATGACATGATACTCTTTATAGAAAACCCAAAAGACTCCAACAAAAAATGGCTAGAACTGATACACATATTCACTAAAGTCACAGGATACAGAATTGACATACAGAGGTGTGCCTGGGTGACTCAGTTGGTTAAGCATCTGACTCTTGGTTTCAGCTCAGGTCATTATCTCACAGTTTTGTGGACTTGAGCCCCACATCCAGCTCTACAGCTGGCAACACGGAGCCTTCTTGGGATTCTCTGTCTCTCTCTCTCTCTCTCTCTCTCGTGTGCGATCTGCCCCTCCCTGGCTCACACTGTCTCTGTCCATCTCAAAATAAATAAACTTAAAAAAAAAATAGGCAGAGGACATGAATATACATTTTCCAAAGAAGACATACCGATGGCCAACAGAGAGGAAAAGATGCTCACCATCATTCATCATGAGAGAAATAAAAATCAAAGTTACAGGGGCATCTGCATGGCTCAGTTGGTTAAGCATCTGACTCTTGGTTTCGGCTCAGGTCATGGTTTCATGGTTTGTGAGACTGAGCCCTGAATCAGGCTTTGCACTGACAGTGCAGAGCCTGCTTAGGGTTCTCTCTTTCCCTCTCCTTCTGCCCCCGCCCCCTTGTCTCGTGCTGTCTCTCTAAATAAATAAATAAATAAATAATCAAAACTATAATGAGATATCGCTGCACACCTCTCAGAATGGCTAAAATCAGCAACGCAAGAAACAATTCTTACATTGTTGGTAAGAATGCAAACTGGTGCAGCTACTCTAGAAAACAGTATGGCGTTTCCTCAAAAAGTTAAAAAGAGAATTACTCTATGATCTAGCGATTGCACTCCTCGGCATTTATCCAAAGAATACAAAAACACTAATTCAAAGGGATGCATGCACCACTATGTTTACAGCAGCATTATTAATAATAGCCAAATTATGGAAAAAGCCCAAAGGTCCATCAAGTGATAAATGGAAAAAGAAAATGTGGCTTATGTATACAAAGGAATATTGCTCAGCCATAAAAACGAATTCCATCTTGCCATTTGCAACAACACAGATGGAACCGGAGGGTATTATGTTAAGCAAAATAAGTTAGTCTGAGGAGGACAAATACCGTATGATTTCACTCATATGTGGAATTTCAGAAACAAAACAAAGAAGCATAGGGGGAAAAGAGAGTGAGAGACAGAGAGAGGCAAACCAAGAAACAGATTCCTCACTATAAAGAACAAACTGTGGGTTACCAGAGGGGAGGTGGGTAGGGGTATGGATTAATGGATCATTGATAAGGAGCGCACTTGTCGCGATGAGCACTGGGTGATGTATGGAACTGTTGAATCACTAACTTGTGTACCTGGAACTAATGTTATTCTGTATGTGAACCAACTGGAATTTAATTAAAAACTGAAAGGAAAGGATGTAAAAAAATGCATTCGTAGGATAGCTGAATACTGTATTTTTGTAAGCAAGTAGCTTGCCATCACATGAGACACACTTTCAAAATTAAATAATTTCGGAATAATTCCAACGAATATTTGTTAAAGCACATTCTCTTTACCTACGACAGCACTGTCCTAGGCACAAAAGTTTCAGTTTCAGTTTCAGGTTTTTAGTAAATTCAACCCATCTGCTATTTGATTTCCACTATTGACTCGATTCCCTCTAGATAATATTGAGCGGTGATTACCAATGATTATAATTGTGTCACAACGGACATGTACAATGCTGAAGAAAGTGATCTAGTCAAGACACTGGCAATAGGATGTGGCGTAGAGTGATTGCTGGATTGGTATTTACACTCCTTCCAGGGAGAGTATCATACAGAAACCCTCCATTTTGTCTGTTGGGTTGACTTTGACCTCTGCTTAATAGGTGCTCTCCACGATGGAGAAAGGTGGCCATGGAGAGACTATGCAGTGCCCTTTAAACTCTTTTTTTTTTTTTAACATTTATTTATTTTTGAGAGAGACAGAGAGAGCAGGGGAGGGGCAGAGAGAGATTGAGACACAGAATCCAAAGCAGGCTCCAGGCTCCAGGCTGTCAGCACAGAGCCCGATGCAGGACTCGAACTCATGAACCACAAGATCACGACCTGAGCTGAAGTCGGAAGCTTAACCAACAGAGCCACCACCCAGGCGCCCCTGGAAGGCCCTTTAAAACCTCCAACGGTTTTCCTTGTGAATTTTTCAGTGGCAGCGTTTAGATCCCGCAAACCACCACACATCTGGCTCCCATTCTATGAATTCCCACCGCTATTCAGAGAGAATATTACAGGGAGATATTCAACCCAGTATGGCTGAGCCCTCACAGTGGAGGATGACAAATGAGAAGCAGGGTTGAAAGAGCCATCTGTTTTCCTTACGTGACATCAGCACAACATTTGTAATGGGATTAACATTATTCCTTCCAGTCTGAGTCAGGAGCGTCCCTGCTTTATCTGCAAAGGTACTCCACTTAATTTGTTTTCCTGGTGATGGATGTATGATTGGATTTAAGACCATCATGGGGAATCAAATGTGCACGCCCAGAGTGAAAGAGCACTGCGAAGAATTATGGGTAGAATGTGACACAAGTAATATTTTTGCTAGAGTCATTTGGACAAGAGAGGAAAAAATAAGTGATGCAAAGCTGGAAGGTCCTTGTAACAGAATCGTTCCAATGCAACACATTGCTTTTGTGTATCCCTGAGGAATAAGAGTTTGACCCTTAAATCTGGATGGGCTGTGATAAAACAGAAATACCCTTTCTCTCTGATCGAGGAGTAAATGATTCTTTGCGCCCCTGATGACAGCATTCTCTGCTGTCCAGAACCCTGCTTCAACTAAGCCAGAATTCCAATTCCCTTCATATGGTGAAGATACAGGAATAAAACGCAGAACGGCATACACAGCCCTGGATAACAGTTTACAAGATGAGGTTAACTCCTCCCCTTTGGAGCCGGCCTTGGTTACCGATTCAGGTTCAGTACCTTAAAATAGGCATGAGTAATGTTTTGAAATCTGAGACATCCTGTACTGCTTGTGTCTTAGCAGCCGTTTACTTTGTGGAGACAGGATGTTGAATAATATTAATCAGCTTAATTTAAATGCCAGAGGGTAAATATTTAGGTCACATGGTTTGGTGCGCTATTTTTGCAAATGTTGCTAGAGATAAATGAGTGTATTTTACAAACACAAAGTCTATGTACATTTTCTAAGCACTGATATATGATTAATTTTAAGTCTTTTATGACCTAAATGTGAACATTTTAAGAGCTCATTAACAAATCCCTTAGTTTTCAGATACTTCTAGGAAAATTATTTACAAGCTCTTTTTAAACAGTATTTGACAGGGGCGCCTGGGTGGCGCAGTCGGTTAAGCGTCCAACTTCAGCCAGGTCACGATCTCGCGGTCCGTGAGTTCGAGCCCCGCGTCAGGCTTCGAGCCCCGAGTCAGGCTCTGGGCTGATGGCTCAGAGCCTGCAGCCTGTTTCTAATTCTGTGTCTCCCTCTCTCTCTGCCCCTCTCCCGTTCATGCTCTGTCTCTCTCTGTCCCAAAAATAAATAAACGTTGAAAAAAAAATATTTAAACAGTATTTGACAGAAAAAAACAAAAAACAAAAAAACACACAATGTATGGCCTTAAACTATAACAGAAAATCTGGGATTTTCAGTACATATATTCCTGCTTTTGTTTATTAAAATTTAAATATCTTAGGAGCGCCTGGGTGGCTCAGTTGGTTAAGCGACCGACTTCAGCTCAGGTCAGACCTTGCGGTTCACGAGTTCGAGTCCCGCATCGAACTCTGGGCTGACAGCTCAGATCCTGG
Organism: Leopardus geoffroyi; assembly: GCF_018350155.1. NCBI lineage: Eukaryota > Metazoa > Chordata > Mammalia > Carnivora > Felidae > Leopardus > Leopardus geoffroyi. The sequence continues at coordinate 67,503,502 of NC_059331.1, read as the reverse complement.
AGCCTGTTTCAGATTCTGTGTCTCTCTCTCTCTGCCCCTTCCCCGCTCACACTCTGTCTCTCTTTCTCTCGAAAATAAATAAACATTAAGTTTTTTTTTTTAATTTAAATATTTTAAACATAATTAAACTATAGTAATTCCTGGGCCGCCTAGGTGACTCAGTTAGTTAAGCGTGGAACTCTTGGTTTCCTCTCAGATAATGATCTCATGGCTCCTGGGTTCGAGCCCCATGTTGAGTCCTGTGCAGACAGATTCTGTGCTTGGGATTCTCTGTCTCCCTCTCTTTCTCTGCCCCTCCCCAACTAGTTCTCTGTCTCTCTCTCTCTCTCTCACACTCTCTCTCTCAAAGTAAATAAACTTAATTTTTTAATATAGTATTTATCATAAAGTTTCCTTGTTGGAATCCTACTATTTTGGAAATAGTATTGTTTACGTTCATCCTCCAAGCTCAGCATCAAGGACCTCAAATCCCATCTTTGATTCCTGAGCCGCCTGGTCTGATCTGGATGCTCAGTTCCCGAACCATCAGAGACGAGTAGGCTTGCTTGTCGCTGAGCACTATGATGATCCCACACTTGGTTTGTTCCACTTGAACCGTTATCTTCCCTTCCATGCCTCTGCTGCTGCAGGCAGCCACAGGCCATGTCTATCATGGAACCTGAATTAGATCCACTCCGTCATGGTTAGCACTCTGGACTCCGAACTTGAACTAGATACTTGTTCAGTGCGTGATGCATAAATAAATGGGCATATGGAAGAATGACCACATGTGCAAATAAATGGATACACTAGGAGGGACACAGATCAGTTACTACTCCTGCCTCAACGTATTCATAATCTTGTACACATCTTACTCTAATAATAATAATAATAATGAAATGCAAAACAGAGTAGGTTTAGGTGTTGGTAGGATATCCAAATATCGATCACCTTGAAACCCTTCATAATCCTTCTCTTTGTTAAGGAAAGAATGGATAGGCATCTTGGTCCTTCGCTGGAGGGTTTCTATGGACCCCAAATAACCTTCCTACCAAGAATTGCAATCCACGGATTGTACCATGTTTTTGTCTTTTCTCAACACACTAATATCCTGTCTTCACTGCTTATCCACACAAGCTCAAACCGCTTGCTCCTTTCCAAACCACATCCTGTTCAAATAGCTCAACTGCAACCCTGGTTAAATACGACCATCCTCCTGCACACTGAGACACACAGCTCACAAATGCTTCCTACTTTATCTTGCAAAAGAAAGCAGTCTGAAAAGACAAATCCACAAATATATATATATATATATATATATATATATATATATATATATTTTTTTTTTTTTTTACATCTACCCATTTAGCAACATACAATGCCTTCTGGTCTACCTTTCTCCCGCCTCCTGCTCTTATGGAAACACTCATCTGGAGGAGAAGCCAATCCCTCTCCTTGTCCACGAAGCCCTGTCCCATCCTCCTTCCTCAGAGCATCATTGTGGCAACTCCTCATTCCCTTTACTGCATTGCTAAATTTTTCTTCTCTACTGGATTATTCCCACCGGCACAATGGCATACATTCACAATCATGCGGTTCTGGAGGCAGAAGTCTAGAACGCAGGTGTTACTCTGGCTGGCTACTTCCAGAGCCTTTAGAGGCCGCATACAGTCTTTGACTTGTGGCTTTTGCCACATATCACCACCTCTGCTTCTGTCATCACATCTTCTGCTGCTGATTCTGATCCTCTAATAAGGATCTCTAGGATTCCACTGGGTGCATGTAGAGAATCAAGATAACCTCTCCATCTAAAACTTTTTCACTTAATCACACCTGCAAAGTGTGCATCGGGTAAAAATAACATATTGCCAGCTTCTGAGAATTAGGACACAGACATCTTTGGGGGACCAGTATTTAACCTACTCACGTCTCGTCTGCAGACAAAAATTATCTCTTGATCCCACCTCTACAAGGATAGCCCAATCTCTGTGTCACCTTTGACATCAAAGTTCCTCAGAAGAGTGCCACTATGTCTCTTCTTTAAGTCTCCTCTTCTTATTTTCTTTTGAATACATTCTAAATAGTCTTCCACTCTTATCACTCCACAAAGCTTATGTTAAGTTTACCACCGTCAGCACTGCCAAACCCTAATGTCAGCCTGCCTATTGGTTGGACCTCTCTGAGGCACGACACGAAGGTGGCATCTCTTCCTTTGTGGCTTGTTGTAGGAGTTGGCCTTCTCCTGTTAATACTGCTGCCTTCTTAATTCCCTTCTAGTTTCACTTCATCACCCAAACTCAGTATCTCAGGGTCTGGTCTTTACATCACCTGTCTTCTCAACCAATAGTCTTTCCCTTGGTGATCTCATCCACACTCAGGACTTCAAACACCACTCATGCTCAGAGCTTAAATACTGAGCCTGAAGGTCCTAATAAACTCCGGATTCTTCTTTGACCAATAGATATTCAAACCACATCCAAAAACATGACTTCCTCATATTCAACGCCAAAAACTTCCTCCACTCAATGAAAAGTGCAATATCCCATTTTCTTGAAGAAAAAGCCACACTCATTCTTGATTTCTCATTTTTTCTCACATTCCCAATACAATCATTTACTGCATCCTGTGGTCCCTACCTTCAAATAATATTTGATATCTGGGCACTCCATCACACCTTCCAAGACTCCATCATCCCTTGCCTGGATTATTGCTATAGTCTCTGTACATCTCTCCCTGCTTCCACCATTTTCCCCTTCAGGACATCGTCAAATTTCCTATCAGAAAATCACCTTTAACTATAAAGTCGGATCCTGACACGTATTTACTAAACTTTCTCTATGCTATCTCCATAATCAGGCAGAGTATAAGTCAAAAATTCTACTGTGGTCTACAAGGCTCAAAAAAAATAAGTAAAATAATCTGGCTGCAGTTAAGGAGGACTTCACCTTATTCCTCTCTGTCTTTTGTCAGGTCTCTAGCCACAAGAAAAAGACAAGACTTCTCATTGCATAGAAAGCTCATCCTTCCAGGTATTTTTAGGACACACTTATTTCAAAGTTTTGTCCTGATATCACCTTTTCGGTGAGATCTATCTTGACTACTGAAGGGTAGCGGAATATGCTTTTTTGACATAAAGATTATTTTGAGATGGTTATTTTTTGAGAAACAGCTGACACAGGAGAAACTCTGGAAACAAAAGTAGAAGTTTACCTTTCTGTAAGATACATTTACATGTATAAAGGAAATTTCCATTTGTAATCATCTCCCTCTGTGTATTTGGAAGAGAAGGATGACTTTACCTTTTTAGAGAGACAGCATGAGTGGGGGAGAGGGAGAGAGAGAGAATGAGAATCTTAATCAGGTTTCATGCTCAGTGTGGAGTCCCATGCAGGGCTTGATCCCAAGACCCTGGAATCATGACCGAAGCCAAAATCAAGAGTTGGATGCTTAGCTGACTGAGCCACCCCGGTGCCCCTAGAGAAGGATGACATTAAATCATAAAAAATATCTTATCAAAGGTAAAGACAAGACTTAAGTTTGCATAACAACCCTAACCCAATTTACTGTGCTTTTCCTGGTCAACTTCCGTAACTAGCCTTTGCTCCTTCTAGCTCTTTCTTTTGTCTTTAGCTGAAGATGGTGTTAAAGGTGGTGGCTTGGGCTATCTCAGGGAGTTACTCACGTTTTCTAAGTAATTTCCACCTATGCATGTGATACACATGTTGATAAACTTTAGTTTGTTTTTCTTTTGTTAATCTGTCCATTATTATGGGGGTCTCAGGCAAGAACTCCGTAGGGTAGAGAAAAACTACCTCCCCTCCTCTACTTAAAATTTTTTCTCCCCTCCTCTACTTAAAATTTCTTCCTCTCCCACTTGGAACTCAGCCTACTTCATAACATTGTATCACCTTATTCTATGAAGTATTTAATTGACTTATTTTGTTTATTGTGTATCTTGATATGGGCAGGGATTTTCATTGATTTTGATAACTGCCATATCCCTATTGCCCAGACCAGTCACTGGTACATTTAGTAGTTGCTCAAAAAACATCTGTTGAATTGATAAAAGGTTAGTTATATAAACTGACATATAAACAGATAAGAAATAATATACTTGTTAATATAAAAGTATTTTCATGTGTTACTAGGTGCTTCAAGAAAAGCATTGACTATGACTTTGACAGTGGGATATTATGTTGCCTAACTTTGCCACCTTCACTGTCTATCATGAACATGAAACAAGCATATATAATTTCATCAGTGATTACGGAATAGGCACCAGTGGAAAGGACTGAAAAGTGTGCTAAGTATGTTGACATGCACAATAGACGACAGAGAAATCAGCAGAGAGCTAAGGAATGTTCATGCTGAAAATAAAGATAATAAGGGTCATTCAGACCACTTTTGGCATAGGATTTAGTATCAGCAAAATTGATGATAAGAAATTATGAGTGGGATATTTTGGTTATAGCATAAGAGTGAGAAAGGTTGAAAACAAAACTTAGGACCAGAACATACAGTGTAAACCTAAATCAGTAGGTCATAGGAAAAGAATTAAAAGAATCCTAACCATTTCAATAATTCATATAGTTCACATGTTAAAAGTGGAATTTTATTAATCCTCCCAAAGATCCATAAAAATTAGTAGAGTCCCTTTCTTAAGGACAATAGCCAACTTGTTCTTTCTTTGCTGAAAAGCAAACAATTCCAGGAATACTGACTCTCATTGGTAAAAAAGAATCATGGTAGCAGGATTTGCTGATTCATGTCCTGTTTACAATGGTACTTTAGAAAAATAAGTTTAATAAGACAGGGCAGGGGCAAACGACAGACGATGGAGGTCCTAATCAATAAGTCTAAGATCCAATCAATAATATCTAAGTGTAGCTGAGTTCCTACCTTGAAAGGAAGATGATGGCAAAAATATGGTAGATGGAAAAAAAGAATCCATTCGGTTGAGAGGAAGTTGCCACAAATAAAGATACTTTCAATCTCTACATATTCCAGAGAGAATGTTCCCTGGTAAGTTTCCTCACCATCGTAAATTTAACTCAGATCCAATAATACAAACTACAATCACCATCTTCATTTCAGGATACGGTGTGATTTATTCACGTGTCAAGACTCTGACGACTTTTAGTCCTAAACTTAACCAATTTTAGCATCTTTGATGTATTTCCTTCAACTTCCTATAAATCCTGTCATTCATTTTCATCTGTCAGGTCTTAAAAAACACTTATTCATAGGTACCTCCTTAATCCAAATTGTATTCAGAAAAAAAAAAAAAATGCTTACTCTTGTTAGTCCTCATTTAAGATTTGAAAACTGAAACTCTAGGAGAGTAAATGACTCCTACAAGAAAATGCTGCTTGATACTGTATATCTGAAAATGGATAATTTCTAATTTCAAATCTGCGTTTCCTTGTGCCAAACCGCTGTGCCTCCAATAATGCCTAAACTTGGTAAAGTGTCTCTTCTGACTTCCTCCGAATTCCAGCCTTCCCATAGCTTCCACTGTACCCCGTGAAATGTAGCCAGAATTTATACATCACGACGATGCTTTTGATCCATCAACATAAAACATTTGCCTTGAATTGTTTATTTGATTCTTACAAGGAGCAGGTGAACCAGTGAGGCAAGCCACCTGCAACAAAGATGACAAAACGGGGATAATTAAATTTGCTTTTGCAGGAGAGGAGGAATAATCTTCCCTCTGTCTTTCTAGGTTATTGCCTTCGACCCCTCTGCAATAAAACAAATTCATAGGAGAATAGCACATTTAATTACATGTATATTTTACAGAAGCCCCGCAAAGTTATGAGACTCAGGAAGCTTTTCTACATTTTAGACAAAAAGAAAACAACAAATTGTGAAGAACGGACAACACAAAGGGGGTTGAGTTAGGGATAGTAAAATGGTGAAGAATTAACAAGTTTTGCTTATACATCCTTCCTGATGCTAAATTCCCCATTTCTGGTATTAGGGATGTCATCTTTCCTGCTAGTACAGGGAAGATTCCTTTCATAGAGGACATTTATCTCCTGCTTCAAGGAGGGACAAAGGAGGGACAGAGTGTCCTTCTTTCACGAACTATTCCTCAAGTGCCTTTAATTAAAAAACAAACAAACAAACAAAAAACAAATGGCCAACTAACAGAGATCACAGTCCTACAAGACAGGAGTGTCCATCAGTTTACAAATATCTTAGTAAATTATAAGAAAAAGGCAATCTTATCAATAGCCTCATCTTCAGAAACCTATAGACTCAGGTTCCTGGAGCCTTAGTAGGACCTTCCTCTCCACAGTGATGTGGTGAACAAAGGCAGAAGGAAATGGCAGGTGAGATTAACTTTCCTTAAATCCTGCAGCCCTTTGACAAATACTTGAGGCCGGCTGAGGAAAACATTTCTCCCCTACCATCCAAGGTTAATGCTTTTGCTAGAGGGAAAAACAACCTTAACTTGACAATAGCTAGGCCTCCCGTATCCTGTGAATTTTCTTCAGTATATGGAAGTCTTTTTGAAAACTTCCCCTTGACTTTACCTCCCCCAAAGTCCCAACTATATAACCAGTCTCTCTTCATGGTCCCAGGACAGTTCTTTCTGCCTATGGGTCCTGTCCCTGTGCTTTAATAAAATCACCTTTTTGCACCAAAGACGTCTTCAAGAATTCTTTCTTGGCCATCAGCTCCAAACCCCACCCCCCAACGAACCACTCCAAAATCTCATCAAGATAGGTCAACTTCAACAAGGAAAGAGTCCCCATGAAGGCAAACCTAAAGCCACGACAGTGACAATAACAGCCATCACCTTGTCTCCCTCCCTGAGACACACATAGAACAAGGTTGATTACGATGCTCATGGTGAGCTGAGTATTGCTGACCATGAGGCAGTTCAGCTCCCCAATAAAGGACATCTGCAAATGCTCAGGGAACTGGATTTTGTGTTTTTATAATCTCAGCTGTTTGGAAGAGATCAAACCTGTCTGACAGGACTTTTAGATCAACAGGCTGGATGAAGTTGACTTAACCTACCTGTACAGATGACCCGAGTAGTTCCGTAATGTGACACATCTCAAGGACAAGGGTCCAGGTTGCTGCAAACCAGCAACAGGAAGTTCCCCGGGCATGTGAATATGTATGTCATTGCCTTATTAGTCGGAGGTAATTGTCATAACTTGTAAACTAATACATAAATAAGAATATCTACCAAAATAGGATGTTTTTTAACATGCTGTTCTTCTGGCTCTACCTCGTTTCTCAGCTATGATTATAATATGAATACATTTATTTTAAGTGATGGATAGTGTAATCATTTTCCGCATTTGTTCGAAATGTGAATTTTGCATCCCCAGCAGTATTTTATTTTAATAGAACCCTGTCATTGCTGGCAAAGTACATAAAGTTTGCTCCTCTCTTATGATTTAAGAGGAAGTTGCTTTCTACAGCTCAGACATCGTGGTACATCTGCTGTAATTACAGTTCCACAATTATGGTTTAATAAGCTGTGACACACCTACAGGTACTCCACACGGTAATTTCTGTGACAGCACAGACAGTGGGTGGAGCCTGTCATGTGTTCTTAGAGGATCTCAACCTGCAGCAAATGTTTTGATGGTTCACATGAATAACGGTTGGGGCGCCTGGGTGGCTCAGTAGGTTAAGAGTCCGACTTCAGCTCAGGTCATGATCTCACAGTCCGTGAGTTTGAGCCCCGCGTCCGCTCTGTGCTGACAGTTCAGAGCCTGGAGCCTATTTCAGATTCTGTGTCTCCCCCTCTCTCTACCCTTCCCCTGCTCACTCTCTGTGTCTCTCTGTCTCTCAATAATAAATAAACGTTAATTTTTTTTAATAATGGTTGAATGTACCCATATCTCGTACATTTAAAAATATTTAAAACTCCATTAACACCTGGCCAACCGGATGTGCGTCATTCAGACAAATAAGGATCAGGCTAGTCCTCATTTCTGAGTCTCCCCAAAGTTCCCTCATGTCGTGGTGTTTGAGCTCCAAAGCAAAAAGTCTCTTTTCTTTACACTTTCAAAGGAAGAAAATCTCTTTGCTGTCTGACAGACCTGAAATGTATTCTGACTTCACCACTTGAATAAATGTATTTGGGGAAGAAACTTGAAATCCTGAAAACCTCAGTTTATTTTCTTGTAAAATGATGACTGTAACATTAATATTATGGGAGTAGTTAAGAATAAATGAGGGGGCGCCTGGGTGGCGCAGTTGGTTAAGCATCCGACTTCAGCCAGGTCACGATCTCGTGGTCCGTGAGTTCGAGCCCCGTGTCGGGCTCTGGGCTGATGGCTCAGAGTCTGGAGCCTGTTTCCGATTCTGTGTCTCCCTCTCTCTCTGCCCCTCCCCCGTTCATGCTCTGTCTCTCTCTGTCCCAAAAAAAATAAATAAACGTTGAAAAAAAAAATTTAAAAGAATAAACGAGTTAAGGTATATGAAGCGATTGGTAAGGTGTAACCAAGCCGTAACTACTCGCCGTTATTTGTACTTTCAGTGATGTTGAGGAGGGAGCAAAAGCCAGGCTGAGAGCAAAGCCCAAGCTAACACCCCACCAGGCCCCACGGGATATGTGTGACTTACCCCAGGCGCTCCTGTCTGCCCCAGAACAAAAGAAAGGGAAAAACAAGGGCTTACCTGATAGAGATCACAGTCATACAGGACCTGATTCTCTATCAGTTTGAAATGTCCTAATGATTTAGAAGAAACAAAACAAAATCTTATCCATAACCAGACCCCCAGGAATCCACAGACTCCCGTTTCCTGGAGCCCCAACATCACCCTCCCCTCCATAGGTTTGAAAATCTTCTAGAACCAGTCACTCGTCACAACCTCAAGGGCAGCTCTCCACGCCATGGGTTTGGTCCCCAGGCTATAATGAAAACACCTTTAGGCACTGAAGACATCTCAAGAATTCTTGGTGTTGGTTCCAAACCCCACTCCTTCAAACCACATCCATGCGGCAGCACACGTGTTCACACTTTTCCTCACAGCCATGCCTTTTTCCAGCCTTTTGTTGATCGTGTTACCTTATTCGTGTAGAATGATACTATGTTTGTGGGCCTGTGCTGTTTCTGAAAAGTTGGCAAAGCCAGCCGTGACCTAGGTATACTTTTAGCTAATCTATGGTTACCACCTACAAGATGACTCTACTCAACTACCATATGCATAACTACTGTGTATCTGACACAGCCCACTTCATTGGCTTCCAAATCCTTACTTCTGGCCCTATAGGATGCCAGAGTAATGGCTCAGAAAGTCCAGGCTCTCATAGGTTTCTAGATCTCCGTCAATTAGAGAAAGTGCCTGAAAGAAGACGTGGGACTCACTGGTGGAATATTTGTGAACAGGGTTGTTTTCATGCTTTCTCCATCTCCCACAGAGATAGGATGGCTTCTGCATATTGCCAGCTACTGTCCAAGGTAGAATGCTCCTGGAGGTGATACCCACTGAAACAAAGGCCTGGGGAAAACATATCAGCATTACATACTCCTGATTTGTCTGTCCGGTGCAAGTAAAGTCCACAGATGCAAAAATCTACTTGCGTCAGTCCAAAGCCCTGACACTGTGGATCTCGAAAGGAAAGCCAAAACACCCCCATAAAAATGATGTGAGAAACAAAGAACTTAGTGATACATTTAGATAGTGCCGATGATCTGTCCATGATGGGCAAGCCTCTGTATCTTTGCACACGGTTTACAGATGTGTCAGGGGTAAGGATATGGAGGACATGGGTTTTTCAAAAACATATACAGGGATTTGCTGGATGAGACAGGGCCGAGAAGTAGCTAGATCTCAGTCTTAGCTCCCCAAGATCGTTCGGATCACTTACAAAGTTGGCTTACCATTGGGGCGTCATCATGCCTTTATTCATCATCATTTCTCCTCCCCTAATACCTACTTACTCTTTGAAAGTTGACAGTATGTTTGTTTGCCTGTTTGCTTTTAATTGAGAAACTGAAACTGAAATATAGTATTCAGGTAATGCACTCCAGGGAGCTAAGATCAACCTCTGTTATAGCCATTTCAACTCATTATAAATGATGTGCATCTGTACCCATTCTCCTTCAGCTAAAATTGAAATGCCTCTGACAGAAATGTTATCTGAATTTTTCTCTATTTTTCCACTTTAACTCCCTAGGCAAAAACAAAAACAGAACTTCAAATACTAAAAAAAAAAAAAAAAAGAAGAAGAAGAAAGAAAAAAAATCTGCTAGAATTCAGTTTCCCTTACTCTGCATAGTCTGTGAGTGAAATGGATGTGAAATGAAATCACTAAGATAAGAATAGGGGCTGGAAGCCAGGGAACAAGATGAATAGGGAGTCAGAACTTTCAGTCCCACCTCTTGGGGGGGTGGGGGTGGGACGGGGGGAGGGGAGAGGGGCTGGTGATTGGGTTCAACCACCACTGACAGAGACCGGTGATTTAATCAATCATGTTTACATATTCAAGTCTCCATAAAAACCCAAAATGATGGGTTTTGGAGGTAGAGATTGAGGAAGAGTGGTGTGACAGAGAGAACATGGAAGTTCCATGTCCCCTCCAGTATCTTATGCGTCTTTTCCATTTGGCCATTCTTGAATTCTATCCTTTGTAATTAACTAGTAACCTAGTTGCTGAGTTTTCTTGAATTCCATGAGCCACACCGGCAAATTAAGGAACCCCAAAGAAGGTGTTGTGGGAACCTCCAACCTATAGACAGTCAGAAGCACAGGTCACAATCTGGGCGTGCAATTGGCATCTGATGTGGGGGGAAGGGCAGGCCTATAGGACTGAGCTCTTCACCTGTGGGATCTTATACTGTTTCCAGGTAGCTAGCATCAGAATTGAGTTCGTTGCCTGGTAATGACGAAGGAGCATAATGTAAGCTGAGGGCAAAGTACAATCTAACACCCCCGCACCCCCACCACCCAGGTGAAATATATGTAATATTCCTCAGACACTCCTAGCAACCCAAGAACAAAAGAAAGCAGTTTAAGTGCTGGCCATGGTGATGTGGGAAACTAAGGCAAATGACAACTCCTCTACTGCCTATAGCCCACTGGCAAGTCCTTGAAACAGGCAGAGTGACTTCCCTCAAGGAGCTCAGCTGCCTCGATGATGACACTTTGCTAGGGGCAAAAGAGAATTTTGGCTTCACATTATCCTGACCCTCCAGGATCCTGTAAGTCCACTTTAACATATAAAATTTTCTTTGGAAACTTCCTTTATCTCAATTGTCCCAAGATATATGCTGGCCATCATACTCCAAACTTATGCTCCCCTGATATACATACATCTGAAGGGCCTCATGACTAAGGTTTTACTAAACGGTAATAAATGGTGTTTTCCTAACAGCAACTGGTCCCTCAAGGTCCTGGAAATCGTGCTTCAAAAATTCCTTAGAGACTCTTTCCCTGACCCCGTCCCAACCTGAGGATATATAATCAGTTACCTGTCACAACCCCAGTGAAGCTCTTTCTGCCCACAGGTCCTGTCCCTCTAGCTTCTGGGAGTCAGTCCAGTTGGTCCTCCAGATAGTCAAAAGTTTAACAAATAGTTTTTTCAACTTTATTTCACAAACACACCGTATATATTTGAATTTCAAATATTTTATTCATAAAAGGCACTGTTATCTCGCAGGTAATGTGGATCGATATTTTGAGCACATGGAATAGTGCTTTGGTTTCCAAAATGTGAATGAAAATATTTTAAATTTACAATTTGCAACTGCAGCTGCCATTTCTAGTGAAGCGTTTCTGTTAATGTAAATGATACCTATGCCTATGCCAAAACGTTATTTATCTTTTTGTGTGTGTTGTTTTATCAAAGCACTAAGTAAGGGAGGACAGCAATTCCTGGGAACACTCAGGTCTCATCATTTGAGATCCCCCTAAGATTTCTTCCACACATGCTCTAAAATCAGAGACACAATCTGTGCAAACTACATTTTCCTTTGTGGAATTGTGGTGTACAACTTCTGGCCATGAGAGACTCCATTTTGGGAAAAGCCCCATTTTCTTTCTAACACAAGTGGCTCATGAACTCCGGAAGTGGGCTAAAAGACCCCTGGACCGGGTCCGAAGCAGCAACCATCTTACAAGTAGTTTCTCATAAAGCCAATGGGACAACTGGCATCTTGACCATACAACTGTGGGAAGAACTTCCTGAAGTCAAAGTAGCTCACTAATGTATATGGGAATGGATTCATTGTTAGCACCAATAGAACAGTTGATCCATATATAACCCAAGGCAGCTCAGCCTGTTAGTACCATTTGGCCATTTTCTTTTCTTTTATCCACCTCATGTAACTGACTCCCCCTTCGTCTGTCTCACAAAATTTCCTTGTTTTCATCACACAGGTGGGACTGCTACTGGTTATTATTTGAATCTGCGCTCCCAAAATTGTGATTCTTTGATCCAAATAAACATTTGTTTGTCCCTCATGTCAGCTTTTTATCTTCATGGTGACATCTTTGAATGGACTGATCAAAGTCCAGCTTAAATTCCGCTCCTTGTGAAAGGCTCGGATGTAACTTTGGAACATAATATGCCCATAATCATTTGATTTCTATTACATATAATAATAATACTTTTCAGTGTAATGTTCTTAGCTATTGTTATTCTCTGAATGATTAATGCGCCATAGTCATATTTTCTTCAAAGGAAAGCTGGGACTTTGTCACCTTTACACAACCCAGACTCCACACTAAGTCCAAAGAATTTGTTCCATAAATACCTGTTCCTGGCCTGCTTAGGTCATATGATTTTACTGAAGCTACTTTGCCTCGTAATGATGCTGTATTTATCCCGTTATGAAAATGAGTTCTAATTTCCTCAGTGAGTGGTGGAGAGGTAGCTATTAAAAAGTGATCCAGGAACTGATTGGAAGATGAGGTAATGCAGACGGGGCAGGAAAGCTAAAACTCTCTCTCTCTTTCTCTCTCTCTCTCTCTCTCTCTCTCTCTATATATATATATATATATACATACTAACTTTACTTCCAGTGATTAACATCGAGTGTTAACATTAATTTCAGGTGTACAATACAGTGATTCAACGATTCTATATATTACTCAGTGTTCATCAAGATATACCTTTGTCTTTCTAATGTGGCCCCCATGGATATGAGACATGGAGTTGTAGGTGGGATTCCCTGCCCTGCTCTGAAGGGTGTCACTGGGGTGACAGCTTCTAGCTGTTAATTCTAGTTCATCACACCTTCACTCTTCTAAGCAGTCTTTGATCCTTGAAATATTTTGGAAATTTGACCCTCACTTGAAAACCTATAGATCAATGAATTCAACCCCTCTCCTGGGAGTGTCAGAGAAACAGAAACATGACTGAAGAACAGAATGGCCTCAGAATCTAGATAAAGATCACAGGACCTCCTCTAAGGAAACTTGTACCGAGAGTTGAACGTTCGACAACATAAGCGAACTGAATAAATCTTCTTCCAGATTGTCTTTCCGTGGAAAGTTTTGGAAGTATACTAAACCAAGTTAAATCCAAGGAAGTAAGCATTCAAAGAAATGTTAGGGGCGCCTGGGTGGCTCAGTCGGTTGAGCGTCCAAATTTGGCTCAGTATCTCTCGGTCTGTGAGTTCGAGCCCCACGTCAGGCTCTGTGCTGACAGCTCAGAGCCTGGGGCCTGTTTCGGATTCTGTGTCTCCCTCTCTCTCTGCCCCTCCCCTGTTCATGCTCTATCTCTCTCTGTCTCAAAAATAAATAAACGTTAAAAAAATTTAAAAAAAAAGAAATGTTAACTGATTAATATTACTGATGATATAAACACCATTAATTCATATCATTCATGAACCATTGCATGTCAAATAAGGTGCAGTACAAACACATAAAAATATGTGCCTCATAAGAAATGCAATGAAAATTTAATCAAAACACAGTAACAAACATAGAAGTGATAATTTGGGGATTTTGTCTGATTTTGTCAACAGATAATAATAAATGGCAATAAAGAAAATCCAAGTCACTATTATGGTTGATTTCTATTTAGTATAAAAAACCATTAAAGTGCTGGAAGAAAATATTTATACAGTGATTATCTGTGTAGCATTGGGAAGTGACAGACATTACATTGAACATTAAAAGAAGAAAATTCACAGAAAAATAAAAAAGATCAATGGATTTGAGTCCATGGGATGTAGAAACTTTTTCATTACAAAAAACAAGAACAATTAAATTAAAAGACACATTTAGAAAGCTATGGATAATAGGTAAGAGAAATAAAGGATGAATGAGCTTAATATCTATGGAGGAAAAATATTCTAGCAGAGTTTGAGGAAAGGTCATGAACAGGTAATTGGCAAAAAATTAGTGTAGTAGACATAAAAAAGCAGTTCAAAATTCCTAATATTCAAAACCTGGTGGGGCCCCTGGGTGGCTCAGTCGGTTGAGCCTCGGACTTCGGCTCAGGTCATGATCTCACGGTAGGTGAGTTCGAGCCCCGCATCGGGCTCTGTGCCGACAGCTCAGAGCCTGGAGCCTGCTTCCGATTCTGTGTCTCCCTCTCTCTCTGCCCCTCCCCCGCTCATGCTCTGTCTCTCTCTCTCTCTGTCAAAAATAAATAAACATTAAAAAAAATTTTTTAAAAACCTGGTTAGGTCAGAGAGTCCCCCCCACCCTACCCCCCACCCTGAGATAAACTGCAGAAAGGTCCATGGTCCGCCCCTGGCAACATCATCTCATGGCTTCAGTGGCCTCTGTGTTATCACCTGACATTGTTGCAAGATCCATCCTAATGGTAAATAGGAGACAATTTATCTACTCAAAAATGTCTTGGAACAGTAGGCCTCAGAAAAATAGCATTTAATGGCTTCCTAAAATAAATTCTCCAATTTATTTTGTAGTGAAAGAACTCCTCTCATTTGGTGACTCAGGAAGCACATCTGTATATTAACGTCAGTATAATATATTTCTATAGGTGAGAAACCCATTAACTTGGTCTTCCAGCCCCACTGGGGACCCCTGATTGGCCCTGCCCACAGGACACAGAGAGGAATTAAGAGGGGAAGTGTAGACGCAAATCTGGACAAAGCTCTTCTGATCACGGCAAACAACAAAGACCCTTATGGCCTAATGTTGCCCATTGTTCACTTCTGGTGGGTTGTCTGGTGAGGGTAGGAAAGAAACTTCATCAAACACTGTTACCTCCAACAGGCAGGAGTCGCTAGCACTCAGGTAAGTCCCACGTGATTAAGAAGGGCGTCTTGATCAGTGGTTCTTGTGTTTAAATGTGTTCACAGGCAGGGGTCATATTGCTGAGGAAATGGAAGTTTGCCTCAGCTCCTCATGGGTCAGGGAAAGAACTGACTTCCCTTCCCTGTCAACAGCCATCGGTCCTTCTGAAGATGTACAAATCATAACCAGTTATGGAGTTCAAAAGCTTGATTTCCACTTCGTATTGTTTATTAATTATTAGGAAGTTACGTAACAGATTATTATTTTTTACATTGTGGAATTTTTGTGAATATTTTGATCTCAATGCTCTCTCTGAAAAGCTAGTGGCTGTGAGTGTGTGTGTGTGTGTGTGTGCTTGCGCACATAACACGTGTAATCTGAGCTATACACAGTCACAAAGATTCTTTGCTTGACCAAAATTTAGTCAGGCCCCTGAACCTTCTCCTCAACACATCTGTGCACATCACTGTAAGAACCGGTGTCAGCAAGGACCCCCAACCATTGATATATTGTCACCTGATCACCCTGGATATCTGATCAGGTTCCTCATCCTGCACCCTCCCCCAGGATGTCTGATCATCCTGACTTGTCTTTGGGGAGAATCCTGTGATGCCAGTTTAGCCAAAATCCACCCCCCACACACACTTCTGTTTCCTCTTAGTGATTTCTGTTTACCGACTTCTCCCCTGTCCTTGGTTATAAATCCCCACTTGCCCATGCTTTGTTGGGAATTGAGCTTGGTTCTGTATGGACGCCTTTTCTCCCCAACTTCATAGTCCTGGATAAAATCTGTTTTGATCACTTTACTGTCCAACTCTGGTTGTTCCTTCGAGAACATGCATACACAACAACAAGCATTGTTTTACCAGAACCCTTTTGAATGCTGATGATTTAAAATTTAATGTTTACGAAGTTTATCACAAAACCTTTTTTAGTACCAGACCAAATCCAAGATTAGCTCCAGGATATATTTTACTGTTTACTTGAAAGGGGAAAAAATTGCCTAAATGTGGTCTTATAGGCTTAAAGAATTACTTGAAAGCATTGGTTGTAAACTGCCTCTTTATCCTACTACTTTGAAATATAGTCGCAGAGCAATCTGGTGTAAGCAACAAAAACTTCCTATGAGTCTGCTGAATGTTGAGAACAAATGCTTATTTAACATTATTTTGCAATAGGAATGAAATAAAGCACAAAATCTCAAATAAACTGAGTACACCTTTTTTCCCCCACTTTTTAATGTGAAATCTAAAGTGCATTTTTAGGGGCGCCTGGGTGGCGCAGTCGGTTAAGCGTCTGACTTCAGCCAGGTCACGATCTCGCGGTCCGTGAGTTCCAGCCCCGCGTCGGGCTCTGGGCTGATGGCTCAGAGCCTGGAGCCTGTTTCTGATTCTGTGTCTCCCTCTCTCTCTCTGCCCCTCCCCCGTTCATGCTCTGTCTCTCTCTGTCCCCAAAAAAATAAATAAACATTGAAAAAAAAATTAAAGTGCATTTTTAGAAGAGATTACAGTTACTGTATCATACTGTATATACATATATAGATACACATTCAATATTATATATAGATACACACACACACATAATACACCTATATTCATTACTACATATAGAGTATAAAACATAAATTAGTTTATTTAACCTCAATTTAAGAAAATAATTTGTAATATTCATTCGTTGACTTTATATAACATCATTGTTTTTTGAATTTCTGTTCTGTCCACTCAAGAGAACGAAAGAATTCATTCAATCTTTAACCCACAAACTTGTTGAGTGTCACTGAAAAAAACTCTTGGTATGGATTTTATAAAATTTGATCTGATAAAAATGAATAATGACTATTTTTATTAAATACCCCTAGTGAATTATTTGATCATGGTTTTAGACATGTTATCTTCCTATGTATATTAAAATTATAAGTACTTTTAGAGGAATGTCTTGGAAAATTGGAAGTCTATGGATTATACATGAGAACCAAAGCTATACAAAAGGAACTCAAAAAGTATATTTACGGATCACTTCAGCGAAGCCCAAGGTTATTCTCATGGAACATTCTATATATCGTGTTTTTAGAACAAAATATTGGATGAATAGTCACTACTTAGGCCACATGAAAACATTAACCGATGAGGTGAAGGCAGACTCAGGGAAAAAGAAGCCTCAGACAATTGTTTCTGGTGACTCATGTTTGGAGTCCCTAAGCTACTTCATAGCTATTATATTTTGAGAACTTCTATTTGAAACATTTGGATATTTTATTTTAAGTATAAAGAAAAAAAATCCTTGGATAAATAGAGATTTTCTTTCATTTATTTAAGGGTTTATATGTGTTCTGTCTATTTTGTTGTATTTTTTAAAAAGTGTTAGTGGAATATTTAGTATCATTCAAGAGATAATTATCTTTAATTTCTTAATTTATTCTACTTTTTCTCACAAAGATATTTTATTTACAAGTGTTATCAAGTTCTCTTTCCATATATATACATATATACATATATATACATATATACATATATATGGAAATATATATATGGAAATTATATATATATATGTGTGTGTATATATATATATATATATATATATATATTTTTTTTTTTTTTTTTAAGGTAGGCTTCATGCCCAGCATGGAACCCAATGCAGGGCTTGAACTCATGACCCTGAGATCAAGACCTGAGCTTAGATCAAGAGTGGAACATTTAACTGACTAAGCCACCCAGGTGCCCCTCAGTTGAATGACATTTTTAAAATTTTTATTGAAATTTTAGTTAGTTAACCTACAGTGCAATATTGGTTTTCAGGAGTAGAGTTTAGGGACTCGTCACTTACATACATATATCGGCCAGTGCTCACCACAAGTGCTCTTAGTACCCACCACCCATCTAGCCCACCTCCCTCCATCAACCCCTAGTTTGTTCTCTAGTCTCAGGAGTCTCTTGTGGTTTGTTTCCCTCTCTCTTCTCTTTTCTTAGTTGAATGACATTTTCTCCATTTATAACTGGTATGTTGGATATGACTAACTCACTGCCCAATTAAAAGGCAACTTTCCCTCTCTCTTTCTCTCTTTCTGGCTCACTCACTCATTGCCACTTCAAATTATTATATTTAGTCGGGGTATCTTTTTACCCTGCCTCTGAAGCTTTCTAGCAGATTCCATTAATTTTTGGCCAATTTTGCTAATAAACAATCAATGGTCACTGTTGCCTCATTAACAAAACTGTCTATTGTCTTGTGATTTACAAGACTTGAAGCCTATCTTATGATTCAGTTTTACCCTCACCGGCAATGAGGAGGAGGAGGCCAAGCCCTCTGCTCTCTACTGTCCCCATTATCTTCTCTGTAGCTGCTCCCACCTCAGCATCAAATCTGGTGGAAAGGGCGAAGTGGTGAGGGAACGCGGCTCTCATCAGATTGAATGTCACGTGGTCCCAGTTTCAGCAAAAATACAGTAGCTCCATCCCTCCCAGATCCTTTTTCTTAAAACTAAAAATGTCTGGACATAGCACATCAGACAAGCCTAGGAGGACTCAGAAAAGTGGGAGGAAGGAGGACTTCCCAGAGAATTCCAGGAAATCCACCTCTGGGTTTCTCACTACCTCTTACATCCTGGACAGAACACCATTAGAAGCCTTCAACCAGGAACCTCAAACAAGCCCAGATAAAAATAGCTCCAAGAAAAGCTTATTGCCCCTAACCATAAGACCAGAAAAGGGAGGATGGATAGAATAAAAGCTTTCCAGAAATACCCTCCCTAGACTTGTCAAATATCAACGGGAAAATGGCAGTTCTTCCGGATTCTCCCAACTCTCTATGGTTTCAGTGAAGTTGAGTTCAGAGCTGATTTTCCATCCTGCCACTCCCCTCCATAGAAGCCAGAGGCAATGCTCCAATTGCCTGTCACAGTGGTGTCAATTGGCCAGGCAGGAAGGTGGTCCCCCTCTTCTTCCATAAGGCAGAATGGGGCGATGGCTCTCTGCTTCTCCAGCCACAGCAGTGCCAACAGGCAGGGCAGAGTGGGGGTCCGATCTTCTGTCTTCTGCTGAGCAGAAGCAGGCAGTCCTCCAATTGTTCTGTCAAGACAGCCTTGACAGAGATCAGCACCGGCTGCCTCCACCCCCCACCTGGTGTCCAGAGGTCTCAACATGGCCTTTGAGCATCTGTCTTTCCCTTCACCCACAATGGTGGTGACGTGGCACCATGGGGAGCTGAGCTTCCACTCCAGCCTTGCAACAGTGAGACTGAACAAGGTGGCGCAGCGAGAACTGGCTTGTCAGCACCTTAGTCTCCACGCAGTTCTCGTGTAGCTTAGAGCCAGGGGAGAGCTGAGCCTCCACCGGGACATGGCATCAGTGAGGCGGAATAACATGGTGGGAGGCAAGGCCAGTTGGCCTTCTGTTCCCTCCTCCCTCCTCTGTTGTTCTCAGGGCCCAGCAAGAAGCTGAGGTTCCGCCCACACCCGCAGCAGCAAAACAATCCGGGGAAGCCTTTCTCTGGAGTAAGCAAGGACCAGAGAGAAGCTGAGCATAGACCTCAATTCAAAGTCAGTGAGGCAGTGTGTGTAGGTGACCTACTTGAAAGGTGCTATTGCGGATGAGAAAGGAGTTAAACTTCCACTCTACCCAATTGCGATGAAGCAGGGTGGGTTAGCTCTGTACTTGAACTGTAGAGGCAGAACCTAGCAAGACTGAATTCCAAATGGCATACTACAACAGAGAACTATTTGAAAACAAGGAATTTAAACAGTCCCGAGACTCATAATATTATGTCGAAAATAACCTGGATACGATAGAAAAGTCATCCATAAATGATTGAATACGAAGATGTGCAACTTGAATGAAATGAAATAATGGACACGAACATCAAGATGAATCGGATGCCGGAATCATCAGAAAGGGGGTTTAAAATATAAACATGCTTCAGGAAGAAATGATAAGTTCTTTTGAAATAATAAAAAAATAGGAAACCCCAGAAAATAAATGGAAATTAAAGCAAAGTTCCAAACGAAAACTTAAAACTAAAAAATAAAGTCACTGCAAAAAAAAAAAAAAAAAAAAAAAAGGAAAGAAAGAAAAGAAAAGAAAAGAAAAGAAAAGAAAAGAAAAGAAAAAGAAGAAAAACGACCTGGGTGATTGGCATGGTACAGTGGGAAAAGCAAAGCATAGAATCAGTGCACCTGAAGGTTGGCAAGAGAATGTACCCAATATAAACAGGAAATAAAGTAGACGTAAAACATGAACAGGATTTCAGAGATTTTGGAATAATAACCAAAGAGTTAACATTTATAAAATGAAAGTCCAAGTACATAAAGAAAGAAGGAAGAGGATTGAAAAGGGGATTCTTAGAAATTATGGCTGAAAACTTCCCAAAGGAGGAAAAATGAATGAACATGTAGATTCTAGATGCTCAGTGAATTCAAATAAGAAAAACCCAAAAAGCTCACACCCAAAATACATCATAATTGAGCTTCTGAAGAAACAAGACCCCCCCCCAAAAAAAGTCTTTAAAATAGAGAAGAGAAAAGAGCTAATTCAAGAAACCAAGATTTGGGGGCACCTGGGTGGCTGAGTCGGTTGAGTGACCAACTGTTGATTTCAGCTCCGGTCATGATCCCAGGGTTGTGAGATTGAGCCTTGCAACAGGCTCTGTACTAAGTGTGTTCGCTCTTTCTCTCTCTCTCTTTCTCACTCCATCTGCCCCTCTCCCTTGCTCATTCTCTCTCTCTCAAATAAAAAAATACATATATATAATATGTATATTTGTACATATATATACATATTTTATATATATACATATATATACATATATATGTATATATACATATATATAATGGAAAATTTGTATATATGTATTTGTATTTGTATATATGTACATATATATATACATATTTTATATATGTACATATATATACATATACGTATATGTATATTTTGTACATATATATGTACATATATATACATATATGTATATGTATATTTTGTACATATATATGTACATTTACATATACATGTATGTATATATGTACATATACATATGTATATATATACATATATATGTACATATATATACATATACATGTATATGTATATATATATATATGTGTATATATATATATATATATATATATATATATATAATGGAAAATTTGTACCTGAAGCAAGGGTGGGGGGCAGAGGGAAATGTCACAATATTTTGTAAGAGAGCTGGAGTGGCTCTAGGGACATCACACAAAGTGGACTTTAAAACAAAAATTTTTACTAAAGATAAAGAAGAACATTTCATAACACCAAAAGTGTCAACCCATAAAAAAAAATTACAAATGTACATCCAACTCACAAAAGATTCCCAAAAGAAAATACAGATTGAAAGGAGAAATAGACAATTAAAAAAATAGTTGGATACTTCAAAGCCCACTTTCACAATAGACAAAGAGACAGAATATCAATGAGGAAACAGAAGATGTGAATCATATCATACACTCACTAACAGACTACATGACTATGGATGAAACAAACATTGGATCCAACAATCACAAAACATGTGTTCTTTTCACATGCACACTATCCTTCCAGATAGGCATGCAAGGACACAAAACAAGTCCAGATGGAAATAAAAGGATTTATGTCATAAAAAATATATTCTTTGAGCATAGTTGTATGACATTACAAATAAAAAGGGAAATTAAGGGAATTCACAAATGTGTGAAATCAATTACACTATTTAAAACTCAAATGGATCAAAGAAGTCACAACAGAAATTACAAAACACTTTGAGATAAATGAATGTAAAAATACAATATACCAAAACTTATGGGATGCATAAAAAGCAATGCTTAAAGGAATATTTGGGGCTGTAAATACCGATATTAAGAAAGAAAGAAGATCTCAGATAAATTGCCTAACTTTCCTCTTTAAGACCCTGGCAAAGTAAGATTAAAATAAACACAAAACATGCAAACGAAATAACAAAGTTGAGATGAGAGTGGTAACTCATACAAAAAATATAGTATAAGCAAAAATAGAAGAAATCAACAAAACTAAAAATTGGGTCTTCGAAAAGATCCACACAATCAACCGACCCTTAGCTAAAATAGACCAAGAAAAAAAAAAATGAGAAAACTCAGGGCGCCTGGTTAAGTCAGGCAGTAAAGTGTCCCACTTCACCTCAGGTCATTATCTCACGGATCATAGGTTTGAGTCCCACATTGGCCTGCTTTGGATTCTCGCCTCTATCTCACTGCCCCTCTCGTGCTCATGCTCTCTCTCTCTCTCTCTCTCTCTCTCTCCCACTCTCTCTCTCTGTCTCAAAACTAACTAAATAAACATTAAAAAATGATAAAACTCAATTTACTGAAATCACAAATGAAGGAAAGTTTTTTTTTTTTACACTAGTCACAGAAAGCCAAAAAGGTTATAAAAGGATGGTATGAGAAAATGTATGCCAACCATATGAATAATATACAAAAAATAGGCAAATTTAACAATGACACCAGCCAATGAAACTGACTCATACAATTATGCAAAATCTAAAGACAACTAAACGAATGTATTAAAATGGTAATTGAAAATCTTCACACAAAAAACAGAGCAGCCCGCTATGATTTCGCAAATGAATTTTAGCAAAGAAAAAATCAACCCCAAATCTTTACAGATTGTTTCAAACCAGGGAAAGACAGCCCATGAAAACTGTAGATAAATATCTCTTCTGTATGTAGATGCACATATTTTCAGCACAAAGGATTATACACCATGATCAAGTAGAATTTATCCCAGGAAAAATTTGACTTAACATTCAAAAATCCATTAATATAAAATACCACAACAATCGGATGAAATCAAAGAGAAAAAAATAAATGACCATCTCAACATGGGGAAAAAAAGACTTGACCAAATCCAAAACATCTTCATGATGAAAACACTCAACATACCTTCTCATCATGATAAAGGGAATCTACAAAAAGCCTGAAACTAACATCATACTTTACAATGAAAAACTAAATCATCCCACCCTAATGTCTAGAAAAACAGAAAGATGTTCATTCTTATCAATTCATTTTAGCATTGTAATGGAAGTTCCAGTCAGGGCTACCAGGTAAGAAAATGAAATAAAAAACATCCATATGAGGGGTGTCCGGGTGACTCAGTAGGTTAAATGTCTGACTCTTGATTTTAGCTAAGGTCTTGATCTCATGGTTGTGAGATCAAGCCCTGCATTGGGCTCTGTGCTGGGTGTGGAGACTGCTTAATATTCATTCTCTCTCTCTCTCTCTCTCTCTCTCTCTCTCTCTCTCCCTCTCCCCCCCACTCTGTCCCTCCCCTGCTGCTCATGTTCACACACACTCTCTCTCCCTCTCTAAAATAAATAAATAGACATCATTTGAGAAAGAAAGAAATAAAACTACTTATATTCACAGGTGACATGATCTTATATAAAGACAATTCTAAGGGATCTGTTAAAAAAATCTATTAAACTAAGTATACACACACACACACACACACACACACACACACACACTCCACCAACCAACAAAACATTCAGAAAGCAGCAGAATACAAAATCCATATGAAAAATCTCTTGTACTTTTATTTCAGCAACAAAAAATACAAAGAAAGAAAGAAAGAAAACTCTTTCATTCACAATAGCATCAAACAACTGGCTGGCTCATTCGGCAGAGTGTGCAACTTAATCTCAGCGTCATGAGTTCAAATTCCCCATGGGGGGGGTGGAACCCACCTAAAACAAAAATAATAATAAAAGTAAAACAAAACAAAACAAAAATCCAATTAAATGCCTAAGAGTAAAGCAGACAAAAGAAGTGGAGGAGTTTACACTGAAAATCTCAAACATGGTCTAGAAAAGGTAGAGAAGACATAGGTAAATAGAAAAATGTCAACCTCAGATATAATAAGATAGCAATACTCATCTAAAAGTTGTAAAGAGTTAATATAACATCTGTAAATGTTCCAGCTGCTTTTTTGTTTTCAGAAATTAATATGCTGCTCCTAAAATTCACATGGAAATGTAAGGGACCCAGAAAAATCAAAGCAGTTTTGAAACAAACAAGAAGTGTTGCAGGACACCCCCCCCGACTCCAGAACTTGCTCCAAAGATGTGTAATGAAGATGTGATACCGAGGGGGCGCCTGGGGGGCTCAGTCGGTTGAACGTCCGACTTTGGCTTAGGTCATGATCTCCTGGTCCGTGGGTTTGAACCCCACGTCGGGCTCTGTCCTGACAGCTCAGAGCCTGGAGCCTGCTTCGAGTTCTGTGTCTCCTTCTCTCTCTTGCCCCTCCGCCTCTAATGCTGTCTCCAAAAACAAATAAACGTTTTTTTAAAAATTAAAAAAATAACAGATGTGATACTGGTCTAAATGTTGACATACAGATCAGTGGAAAACAACTGATAGCTCAGAAATAAACTTATAAGGGCAAACAACTGACCTTCAGCAAGTGTGTCAAGACAATTCAGTTGTCTTTTTGACAAACGGTGCTGGGAAAACTAGATAGCCACATGTATCAGAATGAAGCTGGACCCCCTCTTACATCATATACAAAAATGAACTCAAAATATATAAAAAAGCCCTATGCACAAGACTTAAAGTATCAAACTCTTAGAAGAAAACTTAGGCATAAATTTTCATGATCTTGAATTAGGCAATGGTTTCTTTTAAGTATGACACCAGAAACACAGCAATGAAGTCGACAAAAATAAAAAATTAATAGACTAAACTTCATCAAAATTAAAAGAGTTTATTCTCCAAAGAGTGCTACCAACAAAGTGAAGAAAGACAACCCACAGGTGAGAGGAATATTTGCAAATCATACACCTGATAAGGGTCTAGTATCCAGACTCTGCGAAGAACTATTACAACTCAACATGAAACAATAGACAAACTCATTTCAAAAGTGGAAAATTATTTGAAGATCCATTTCTCCAAAGAAGATATACAAATGGCCAATAAGCACATGAAATGATACTTAACATCCTTAACCATGAAGGAAATGCAAATCAAAACCATCTTGAAGTACCAGCTCACCCCTGCAAGTTTGACTATCATCAAAAAAAATGAACGATATGAGGCACGTGGATGGCTCAATCGGTTGAGCGTCCAACTCTTGATATTGGCTCAGGTCATGATCTCACGGTTCCTGGGATCAGCCCCTGTGTCCAGCTCCGCACTGACACCTGGGAGCCTGCTTGGGATTCTCTCTCTCTCTCTGCCCCTCTCACTCTCTCTCTCTCTCTCAAAATAAATAAAATAAAAACTTAGGGGAAAAAAGACAAACAATAACAAAAGCTGGCAAGGACTCTGATAAATTAGAACCCTCAGCACAGCAGATGAAATGTACAATGGTAACCGTTGCCTTGGAAACAGTCTGAGTTAGGGTGTTTATTCAAAATAAACCTCAAAATATTAACCACAGACTTGCCAGATGACCCAGCATTCACGTTCCCAGCAGGTACACACTCAAGAGAAATGAAAACGTATGTCGGCACAAACGTGAATGTTGACAGCAGAATTATTCAGAATAACCAAAAAAAGAAAAAAAAAAAAAAGAAACAACTCAAATGCCCTTCAACTGATGAATCAATAAACACTGTGAATATAGTGTGTGTCCATAATTGGAACAGTTTTTTGGTCATAAAAAAATAAAGTACTGATGCAAACTACGTCATGGATGGACCTTGAAAACATTCTCTAAGTGAAATGAGTCACTTACAAAAGGCGACATGTTGTAGCATTACATTATTGCAACATACTCAAAATGGGAAAAATCCATAGAGACCAAAGACAGATTAGAAGGTGGGAGTAGGGGGAAGGGTACGGGGTTCTTTCGGGTTGTTATAGTGTCACAATATAGAGGTGATATTTGGGCAACTGTGAAAATCCTAAAAGCTAGTGAACTGTACAAGTTAAAAGGGTAAATGTTATGGTATGTGAATTATATCTTGGTAAAGGTATTATGAAAAGTAGCATAAAACTACAAGACACACAAATGAGTACAGGTAAAATGGGGTAAATTGGAATGAGATCCATGAATTGTATTAATGTCAATACTCTGGTGATGATATTGTACTGAAGCTTTATAACACATTATCGTCATGGGGAAACTGGATAAAATGGATATATATATATATATATATATATATATATATATGAATATATGAAAGAGAGAGAAAGGGGCAGAGAGAGGAAAGAGAAACCCAAACAGGCTCCACGCTGTCAATGCAGAGCCCTGATGCAGGGCTCGAACTCACAAACTTGCAAGGTCATGACCTGAGCCAAAATCAAGAGTCGGCCACTTAACAGACTGAGCCACCCAGATGCACCTTGAAATAACAGTCTTAAGCATCAACAAGGAGGGAAGAGGAGGAGGATGGTGAGGATTTACTTTTTCCTTTCCTAGGTCTATGCACACAGGGGGGCTATGGGGGTGGAGGTGGGGGTGGAAGGAAGGCTGGCATCCTGCCTGTCTGTGGGATAGAGAGGAGCTCTCAGAACAGCTTTATCCAACGATATTATTCTCACAAAATCTCTCCTTTCTTGAGTGACAAAGGCTTACACGAGTTCTGTGACAGGTTCTTGGAGATGTTCCCTTGATAAATCTGCCTGTTGGCCCTCGAGAGCAGTCTTTCTCACACTCCCTTTGGTATACAGGTAGTGTTCAATCAAAGAACCAATGTAGGGGTGCCTGGGTGGCTCAGTCAGTTAAGCGTCCGACTTCGGCCTAGGTCATGATCTCACAGCCCGTCAGTTCGAGCCCCACGTCGGGTTCTGTGCTGACTGCTCGGAGCCTGGAGCCTGTTTCAGATTCTGTGTCTCCCTCTCTCTGACCTTCCCCTGTTCATGCTTTGTCTCTCTCTGTCTCAAAAATAAATAAACATTAAAAAAAAAAAAACAATGTAGGAGAGTTGCCATGCTAATATCCGCTAAAGCAGGGAAAAGAAAATTTTGTACTGGACACCTGTTAAGAACAGCAAGACAGATTTTATTCAAATGAGTTCAGAAAGGCGGAGAGATTTCAGTATAACACGGAACTCAATTCAGAATACAGCTAAGGCAGCTGGGTATTTACAACCAACAAACAGAGCGAGGGGGTCTGTGTGTGGAAAGTTACCAGGAGGAACATCAGGGAGAGGGATCCGTGCTCCATTGGCCTCTAGGGATTCTTGCTCAAGGCAGGCAAGGACTTGGACACCAAGGGTGCAGAACGGCTTCATCAGGGTCAATGGTAGACTCTCCAAATGGATTCAGTGGGTTTTGTTGTTGTTGTTGTTGTTGTTGTTGTTGTTGTTGTTGCTGCTGCTTTGGTTTTGGTTTTTTGATATTTTTTTGGTTTCTTGGATTTTTGGGTTTTGGGTTTTTGGGGTTTTTTGTTTTTGTTTTTGTTTTTGTTTTTGTTTTGTTTTGTTGCCAAAATCTGGCCTCAAGGAGGATGGACAGAAAGGCTGAGGTTAGGCTTAGCGGAACAAAAGGTTCAGAGGTGCCTGACTAATGTCTGGTCAAGGAAGGAGTTCTTGTTACACATAATTTTTAAAAATTTTAAATTATTCCAGTGTTTCAGGTATTCCAACAACAATATGGCTAAAGTAAATAGGCTATATTAGGCTGTGAAGCATTTTTTTCAAATTCTGATTGAAATGATACACCCAATTCTATTTTTGCTCTGTAGTGTTGTGGGAGTTCTATTTTGTTTTTTGTATGCAATCATGCACAAGGTAAAAAGCTTTACAGGTTCATGACACATTCACCAAGATACATTTGTTTTTTTTTTTTTTTTTCAACGTTTATTTATTTTTGGGACAGAGAGAGACAGAGCATGAACGGGGGAGGGGCAGAGAGAGAGGGAGACACAGAATCGGAAACAGGCTCCAGGCTCTGAGCCATCAGCCCAGAGCCCGACGCGGGGCTCGAACTCACGGACCGCGAGATCGTGACCTGGCTGAAGTCGGACGCTTAACCGACTGCGCCACCCAGGCGCCCCTCACCAAGATACATTTGTAAAAATCTCTCTTCCTATTATAACTGGGAAGTTTCTCAAATTGTATTCCATTTTGCATGTATCAACTTGGCCTTTGAGAGTTCCTCCAGATTTGGTTGTATATTTTACATTCACGAATGTGCTAGGGATCTCTCTGCATTATTTCTTCCAATTAGATGTGAATCTACAATTATCTCCACATAAAAGTTTTAACAACAGCACGCTACACTGTGCATTGTACATTGAAGGTAACGCAATGTGTTTGCAGGATTATGGTGCCCTAATGACAATAATGATCTTAATCAAATCTTGGAATCTGTATGGAGTCAGGACATGGCAGTCACTTTATATCTGTTCTCTATAGCAAGTGACATACTATTTTTGCATCAAGCTTATGTAAAATGCTCTCCTGAGATTATTTCCACCCATTTTGTGTCTTTACTTCTAGTCAGAAGGATTTTAAGTAGCACAAAATAAAAAACGATTATGTAATGAAAAAAAACAAATGGGGAGGGAACAGATTAATGGCAGGCTTTGGTGTGGGGAGGGCAGTTCTGAACACAAAGTAGCTGCCTGAGGAAGTCTCTGAGATATCGAAGAGTTTCTCCATCCTGTCTGTGGGGTTGACCACTCATATTTTGGCATTTGCCACACCTCATAGAACTGTGTGCCAAAAATGTGAATTTTTCTGTATGCAAAATACAAAAGTTTTTAACAATATTGGAAAAAAAGACATACAAGCAAGCAACTAGAGAAGAATGCCAAAAAAGATAAGCACATCATAAATCTAGGATAATTACTTTAAATTCCGTATTAAGGGACTGTGTACCAGGTATACATATTGGATTCAAAGAAGCATTATTTTATAGTTTAGAACTCTGTGGTAGAAGGAAAGGTCAAATATGCTTTCATTTATCATGGAAAGTTTTCTAACTTTTTCCATACCATAATTTATCAAATAACCTAATTAAATTGCTTAGAATATAATTATGTGAAGCCTATCTAAGGTCATGCAATTATGGGTACATGAGAAATATTTTTTATATATCAACAAAGGATTGGATAATATAAATGACAAATCACATGTTCTGGAATCACAACTCCCTTCTATGAGTACCATAAATATTTTTCTGTTGAATTAAATTAAAACTTTGAGGAAATAAATTTTATGCCCTTGAAATTAAGCTGAATGACTATAAATCATTTAGCAAAGATGTTCTTCTATATATCTACAGTCTTCCCCTCAGCTCAGAAGGGAAAGACTATGGATCATATTTCCCAGCTGCTTTCTAAGACAGGAGTGATAGAATCTTCATGTGGGCAGAGGGATCGCTAAGAATAATCAGGGTCAAACTCTAACATGCCAGTTAGGTACCTGCTTGACTGCGGGCTATCTCCAACAGAAGGCATTTAAACATTTCTCTTAGAAAATTGTAGCTCTCCTCACAGCAGAAATTTTCAGATTGAACTTCTTCAGTAATTAATCAAAACTTGGCCCAAGAAAAAAGTCACCTTGATTCACCTTCTCACACATTTTGGGAACGTCTTTCTAAAACAAAAAGTAGATTTCTAAGGCATGAATATTTATGGTTTTTTAAAATGTTTCAATGTTTTTAGATTTTTTTTTTTTTTTTTTTTAGAAAGAAAGAAAGAGAGTATGTGAGTGGGACAGAGGGGCAGAGACAATCTTAAGGAGGCTCCATGCTCAATGTGGAGTCTGACGCAGGACTTGATCCCACGACCCTGGGGTCCTGACCTGAGCTGAAATCAAGAGTCAGACGCTCAACCAACGGAACCACCCAGGTGCCCCCATTTATGTGTTTTATTTTTTTTTCCATTGGATACTCTTTCCTGCTTTGTCAAAGACTAGTTGGCCACACATTTGTGGGTCCAATTCTGGGGTCTCTATTCTTCCATTTATGTGTTTTAAATTGAGATAAAACCCTCCCTTGTGTTTGAAATAATTTTTTTATTTGATATACACTAGTATATTAAGGAAAGGAAATACATGTCTGTTACAACAAATGTAGAATATGCAAACAAGGGAAAAATTAAATACTCCTAATCACTTGAACACAAGGATAATATCTCTCAATATTTCTGTGTATTAATGCCATAAAACTTTGTAACTTGTTATTTTCATTTAAAAATCCAGTGTGAGTGTTTTCCCTTAGTATATATTCCTAAAAAATGTAGTTATAATGTCCACGGAGTGTAACCTCCTGATTGAAACTGCAGATTTTGCAACTTACAGCCCATGCCTAAATCGTGCTGCTTCTATTAATTAGCTTTGGGTATCAGGTAAATTACCTTTCTAGGCCTCATGTCTTATAAAATGGGAATAAAAAGTATCACTAAACTCTCCAAAGCCAACTGGAACTGGCACAAGTCGTGGCACACGATGATAACTGCCAAATCAAGGTAAATTTGAGTTATCTAAGACCAACATTCTTACTCTCATGGTGAAATATAAGTAAACCTCAGTCTGAGTCTGAGAGCTTCCATACACGATATCTACTTAAGATTTTATCGCTAGGCAGGCATAAAACAATTCATAAAAATTCATGTATGCACATGGCAAAATTTTGACACTCTGCCCTTTCATGTACTATAATCCAAATTTCACATGAAAGATCATTCTAATCCCATGCAAAATCATTTTAGATTCTGTTTTCCTTAGAATTAGTGTCAGTACAGAAGAAATCCTACGATCTGATGTCTAGATAGGTGCCCATGACAGATCATTTTATGTGTCAACGGGGCTGGGTGTGGTGCCCAGATATTCTTGATGTTTCTAAGGGTTTGCTTGTTTGTTTGTTTGTTTGTTTTATTTGGTTTTATGTTTTGTTTTGGGGGAGTTTGGGGGTTTTTTTTTGGATGAGATCAACATTTACATCAGTGAATTTTGAGTAAAATAGATTATCCATTGCAAAGTGGGCAGGTCTGGTCCAATCAGTTGAAATCTTGACTAGAGCAAACACTCACCTACCCTAAGCAAAAAGGAATCCTGCCAACCTTTGAATTTAAACCACTGCTCTTCCCTATTAGTTTGTCAGCACACTGGATTCCTACTTAGGCTTTCTTTCCTTTCTTATTTGTCCGGGGTCAATTGAGGACATGAAGAAGATATTTTTAATTTGAAGTTTTCATTTTCTTTTATAGAACTTAATGCGGTGGCAGTCGCTCAGCCTTTGGAACTGTGAGCATATGCTGTTTCATAAGCCTATTAGTACCCAGAAATCCTGCAACCTGACAGGCTGGAAAGAAGCCTGAGGTTCCCCCAAAAGACCACAGAACCATCATGTAGAAATCACCACTATCTCACTGTCTATTACTTCCTGGCATACTGGATGTACAAAGTGAATGCCTGTGCATAATCATATTTAAAATAGGTGACATTAGCAATTACAGCGTTCTAAATGTCACATAGTTCTTTTCACTCCACCCCAGTCTCCACACTTCAGATACCTATTCTCAGAATGTTCTTGTCCTCATAACAATGTGGAAAATAGCTGAGAACCTAGGATGTTGAGAGGTACAGGGACATTAAAATGTATCCAATTTTACACCTCATTTCCCAGGGTTACTGGCATTGGAAAATAAGTCACTGATGGAATTCGGTTGTCTAACTTTGGTCTTTGGCAAATTATGGAAACTACAACTTTGTTTCACAAGATGAGTTGCCACAAAGCTCACATACACATAGGGAAAATGAAGATTTTGTGGTAACCCTGTCTTGACTTAGAAGTTGGTTTTCACCCACAAGTTGAAGGATCTGGCTTATTCCTCCAAAGCTGATGCACAAAGGTATGGCTTGAAGTGAAACGACTCCAGATGGTGTGGGGTGGGGGGGGGGGGACCTTCAAGGAATTCATCATTGAAAGAATGTAAATGGTGAGTGAAGAAGACATAACTAATGCGACTTGCAAGGCAGATTGGAACCAGATCACAGACTGTGTATAGTATACAGAGAAGAACATAGATTGTCGTGGGGCAAGTAGAGGTCTTTGATACCTCTTAGATAGCTGTGAAGAAAGAATACAGTGTGACCTACGTTTGTGTTTTAAGCTGTTCTCTTGCTGGGAGAGCTTACAACGTCTAAGAAATTTGACATATATAACACAAAGGGCAATGGACTTTAGAAACAGAAGATGTTATCTCCAATGGGGAAATGCAAGAAAACCTTGTGGAATCGAAGACTTACACCTGGCTTTAAAGAAGAAGGGAGGGAATTATGAAATGTGCAGTGTGAATGGAGACCCCATCCATCCCAGCTGGAGTGAGGAATGTTCAAGAGAAGGGAAAGAGATGAAGTGTTGCAAAGCGAGTTAATGCCAGATTACACGGTAGTGTATTAGATAAACCAACAAAACCCTGGTATGTGTTCCTTGAGTAATTTCTACAGATAACAGTTATAACACTAAAATTATGACAGACAATTTGGGTATATTTTCGCAACAGCGTTCATTTAATTGAGCATTTCTTTCGGCTCACTCTCTATAATAAGCAAACAAGCACCAAGCTTGATCCACAAATCCCTCTTAATTTGTTACATAATGCAGCATGACTTAGTTTTCTTAGTAAGAATTTTGGACACTGGAGCCTGGAGCCTGTTTCCGATTCTGTGTCTCCCTCTCTCTCTGCCCCTCCCCCGTTCATGCTCTGTCTCTCTCTGTCCCAAAAATAAATAAACGTTGAAAAAAAAAAATTAAAAAAAAGAATTTTGGACACTGGAGTCAAATTATTCTCCCAAACCTTGATCTCCTGTGTGTCCAATTCTTCTGGGAAAAAAACCACTCTGCTTGATCAGGTTGATCTAAATAAATATCAAGTTGACCCAAAACCTTTTAAAACCCCTTGGCTTTATTTTACTCACCGAAGGATTTCTCTCCTGATGAAGAAAGCAAGACAGGCTATTGATTACTGACTACTTTCTTAAGAGTTTAGAGAGTTTAATTTCTCCATCCCAGCTCCTAGCATGTTTCCGTAAGAAGCAAATAAAGGTTTTAATAGCTTTCAATAAATATGCTTATTTTAAAAATGTAAGGTAGAGATATTAATAAATAAGTTTTTGAAGAGGGCAAGATCACTGTGGTCTATGGTTGGCTTTATCTGTCCATGATTGCCAAGACTTTTCAGGGCTCCACATTATACAGAATGCTACGTTTTAAGAATGCTGAAATTTTGGAAAATCATTATTTGTCCTGTGTATCTTTAATAATGTAAAAAGTTGTTCTAGAGAACTCAATCTATTAGATTTCCCCCCTACACCATAATAATAAAACTGCAGAATGACGTTAAACAAAGAAAATGTTTCTGTTTTCAGTTGAGGCCAGAATCACATTCTGAGCTTTTTGAGAATTAAACAAACAAACAACACCCCCCCTCCATACACACAACACACACACCCAAACACACACACACACATAACACACACAGGATTTGGTAGTTTCATAGGTCTCATCTGATCAAAGACAGAAACAGTGTATTAGAAAAGGCAACTTCTTTCCTAGCACTAAGCTAAAAACATCTACTTAGCTCTAGAATTCTTCAAATACTATTTATAGGGTTTTGCTTTGTACAATACCATGTTTTTTGTGATCTTTAATTTAGTTTCCAATTATGAAAGAATGATTTTTCGATGCATATTTTCACCTACTTATCTCAATTCTCTGGATACGATACCCACTGGGCCATATGTAGATTTTCCTCGGGATGCATAATAGAATTTTAGAATAAATTCTGCATCACTGTGTTTTCGGTTCTGTCGATTGGAATGTCCAAAGCACTTAGTGTTTTTAATTAAAGTATTTTTATTTTGGCCTCTGATCTGTGGACCTTATAAATTAAAATGAGATTGTGTATATTAAGAGCAACAGGGTGAGATTTCTTTATTGAATAAAGCAAAACAAATATCGCTAGCTTTAGGGTAACTCAAAATGATACAAGACAAAGAACTTACTGCTAAAAACAAAATTGAAACTGGCATATTTAGGGTTTTTTCGTCTGTTTGTTTAGCAAGTCTAGGATATTCCATTGCATTGTCAATGCAAAACTTACACAAATATAGCAACTAATGATATCTTTACTTCATTCTACCCTTAGTTTTTATGAGATATTTCCCTTTCTAAATACATTGAACAAAGGGTTCTGTATTTATTACCTTTGTGCTGAATATATTAACAGTTAATGTTATTTCCAAAGGACAACTAAACACAAAGATTTGGGGAGACACAGAGATAAGCCAAAAGTGAATTTTAATATTCATATGAATTTCCAATTAAAATATTATCTTCTTCTCATTAACATCGCATGCATGTCATTTGAACAATTTCTGGAAGAGATTTCAGTGCTGGTGTGATTGGGGTCCATGAGAGCTCTCAGAAACAATACTTGTAGGCTGTGCCACGTAGGAGAAATCACACAAGAATTTTACCATTTTCCTCTTTTATTTTGAGCATATACTTTGCTAAGAAGAAAATATTGATTTAATTTTAAGGAGTATCTCTGATTGAGATTTCACATTAGACTGTGGACCAAATTCAAAACTTACGGAAATCTGCAAAGACAGTAGGTTGAAGGAAATATCTAGTTTTTAATGTTTACTTTGGTAAAAATAAAAAGCTCAACGTTAATGATCTGATGACCCAGCTTTGAAAGATTTAAAAAAATAATAAATTAACCTCCCACCGTAAAGAAATGTAAATGGGGGCACCTGGATGGCTGTCAGTTGAGCGTCCTACTTCAGCCTCAGGTCATGATCTTATGGTTCATCAGTTCCATCCCTGCCTTAGGCTCTGTGTGGACAGCTCAGAGCCTGGAGCCTGCTTCGGATTCTTTGTGTCTGTCTCTCTCAGCTCCTCCCCCTGCTTAGGCTCTGTCTCTGTTTCTCAAAAATGAATAAAGGTTAAATTAAAAAAAAAAGAAATGCAAGTGTATGGAAAAAATGAATAGAGGATTAACATGATAGAAACAATAAAATAAACGTATGATCTCATGTTCTTTGAAAGTACAAATAATAGCGACAAACTTCTGGAAAACTTACAATAAAGAAAGAAAAGAAAGAGAAAGTCAATAACAGTATGGATTTTTAAAAGGGTAGAGATACGAAGAATATCAATATTAAAAAAACAATTAGATGATGTCACAAACACCTCGGGGCTAAAGGACTTGAAAATTTAAGGTAAATGCTCCAGTTTCTGGAAATCATGTTATTTATTTATTTTTTTAAACTCTGCAACAGAAGTGAATGCTTCTTTTTTTTTTTTTTTTTAATTTTTTTTTCAACGTTTTATTTATTTTTTTTGGGACAGAGAGAGACAGAGCATGAACGGGGGAGGGGCAGAGAGAGAGGGAGACACAGAATCGGAAACAGGCTCCAGGCTCTGAGCCATCAGCCCAGAGCCTGACGCGGGGCTCAAACTCACGGACCGCGAGACCTGGCTGAAGTCGGACGCTTAACCCACTGCGCCACCCAGGCGCCCCTATTTTAGTGTTTCTATCCCTACTACCTAACATGGCCACCGACTTGCTCTTGCCTTCAGCAGCCACAAGATTTCCCCCGGTTTACCAGGTGCCCCCGCCCCCCGCCCCATTATCTTTGATAAATTGGTAGACACTAGGCTTTTCCTGTGACAAGAAAACTACAGCTACGTTACATGAGGTTCCATAAAGTTTTCTAATTCAAAATTTCTGGGGGCATCTGGGTGGCTCAGTCCATTAAGCATCCAACTTCAGCTCAGGTCATGATCTCACGGTTTGTGAGTTCAAGCCCTGTGTCAGGCTCTGCGCTGACAACACAGAGCCTGCTTGGGATTCTTTCTCTCTCCCTCTCTCTGCTCCTCCTCTCTCTCTCCCTCTCTCTCTCTCTCTCTCAAAATAAACAAACTTTAAAAAAGAATGTCTATCCCTTTTTTTTTCCACTCCTAGAAGAAGGACTTGTGGTCCGAGGGTTACATTTCTCTGTGTTTCCTTGATCCAGTGATTCCTGTCACTTCGACAATTCTGTTCAGTTAATGACCCCTTCTCCCCTTTCAGACTACATTGTATGATACTCATTTCCTCGACTGAGTTCTTCAGACATGCTCAGTTTTCTTTATTAAGAACAAACAACACAAAACAAAGGAATGCCATCTGTCCTTTGCAGAAGACGTTCCCCTCCTCTGTCATGCTAACTGCTCCTTCTTTCTACCCTCATGGATTGTCTCCTATCCATCTCAGAGATGAACTTGAAGCATCCCCGTCCTGCAAATCCTCAGCTCCGTTTGGATCTCCTGCAAATTGTCAGCAGCTAAATAATGCTCTAAAGCACGAAATAATGCTGCATTTTTCTCAGTTCTCATTTCCAGTGAGACCTGAGTATTGGAGACCATTACAGACAGAAAAACCAAAAAAATAATTTGAAGTAGTGTGATCTTGCCTTTTAGATGGCTGAGAGATTGTGAATTGTTATGCGTTCCACTGAGAACATCTGGCTACGTGAATCGGAAGTCTAAGCCATATTTATGCTGGGGCGCCTGGGTGGCTCAGTTGGTTAAGTGTCTGACTCAGTTTCAGCTCAGGTCATGATCTCGTGGTTCCTGGGTTCAAGCCCCACGTCGGGCTCTGTGCTGACAGTGCAGAGCCTGCTTGGGATTCTCTCTTTCCTCTCTCTATCCCTCCCCCACTCATACTGTCTCTGTCTTTCTCAAAATAAATAAATAAACTTAAAAAAAAACATATTCATGCTTGAGTTAGCAAGTTCACTTAACCAAATTTATCCTGAAAAAAAAAATCATGTTAAAATTATATCCAGGACATGTATCATCATTTATAATAGAACAATTTGGAAATTACATGAATATCTTACCCACAGAAGCTCGGCCACAAACAATGATATATGCGTGCATTAGCATACTGAACACTGCTAAAATTAAATTCTCAAATAATTTTTAAATATATAGGATCACCTTTCATGTCATAATGTCAAAAGATAATGCAGGAACCACATCTATCTGTATGTGGGCTCAAAATTGTATGCATGAGCATGTAGGGCAAGAAAAAGCAAAAAATATTCCAAAAAGTTAGCTTGGTGATATTTAGAAAAAGGAATTGAGTTTTATTTCTATTTTTATTCTTTAAAATAGTTTCCATTGCGTTTCTCCCCAACTTAGATGACTGATTTACTTTGTCACTGTTCTCATGTAGTTTTTACTACCTGTATTATGTTTAGTTTGTTATTAATTTCATTTTCTCTCTTTTTTTATGGTTTTTGTTCTTTAGCTACATAGGTGCCAGTTGCTTAACTTATTTGAAATTATCTATTTTGTTGGAATCCAGTATGTCTTACCAGAGACATTTTGGAGAAAGAAACAGGAGAATGAACAAGGCGTCAATATAAAAAAAAAATGATTCTAAGGGAAATTAAAATAGGTATTAATGAATTGGAAAAAAATGAAGCAATACTTAGAAGGTAAAAACCTTGAAAGAATAGATACCTTGAAAGAAAAAGAATTGTAATCAAATACTACTTGAAGAAACCTTGGTAAAATTGAATAAAGAAACTGGCTTTGAGAATTAAGAAGTGTTTCAGGAAAATTTGATAGTGAAGTTTTTTAATCTCTCTCTCTTTTTTAATTTCAAGGATAAAGAAATACTCCTGGAAAAATTCTTTTCCGACAAATCCGTATCATGTTTGTTCTGAACTTCTCCTCCACCCAATGTCAGGAGAAAATGGATCAACCCAGAGTGATCTAGTATGTGTGGGCGTAGGGCTTGGCCCAGTATGTCTTATAATTCTTCAAACAATTTAGATTTAGTGTATATGCAAAAGTGAAATATAAACACTCTTAGATCCTTGCTTTTATCTGGTTGAAGATGTCCAATGTAGAGGCTATGAGGAACCTGATCATTGACCAGCCTCGTAGTCACCTGCCTGTGCCTAAATGTCTCCCTCTTGTCCCGTCTTTCATCCATCCGGGCCACAGGTGCCTAGTGAACCCCTACTATGCGTCAGGCACTATTTTAAGTATTGGAGTTATAAGAGGGGACAAGACAGGATCCACAACCTTTTGGTTCTTACATCTTAGTGTTCTAGTAGGGAGCTTAAGGAACTACAAATAAGTGGTTTCTTAACTGTAAAAAAAATATTTAAGGCTACCAAAACTTCTACTTTGCACTGGGTCAAGATAATGTCAAATCACTTTTGGAATGTCTGAATAGCATGTGTTAAGAGTTCAGGCTTTAAATTTAGACCCCTGGTGTATTTGAGCGAGCACTAAAAATTACTAGCAGTGTGACCATTGACAAGTTATTTAACTAGTTATCATATTTCACCAATAAAAGTAAATATCTCATGATGTTGCTTCAAGATTTCAACCAGATAATACATGTAAAGTGCTTATACCATTTCTAATTACATATATATATATATATACACATACATACATATATATACACATAGACATAATGTGTATCTGTATGTGTATATGTATATATATGTATCTATATACACATATGTATATAGATACATATAAACATATAACATATATAGATACATATATATGTTTAGTAATATTATTACTATTAAAAACATGACACAGCTAAAAATAATAACAATAAAGTGAAAATTAGAAAATGAATTTCCAATATTATCTAAAGCAACAGTAACAAGGTAAAGCACACTTTAATTTCCCTCCTGTTCTCTTCCCTTGTTGGTCTGGGTGGAAAAAGAATGAGTAATGCGTGAAAGGAGGTACGTATCGGGTGGGCGGGAACAGCTCTTTCTTATACACAATCCAATACACTGCATACCTTTCAGTTAACTTGCTCCGACATGAATAAATATCACCCATCCGTCATTTGTGTGCTCCACAGGAAAAAAAGTCAAGACGGTAAATATATATATATATATATATTTACATATATATATATATATATACACACATACACACACATATATATACATATATGTTTACATATATATATACACATACATATATATATTTTTTCACAGTTATTGAATCACTGCTTACCTATTTTTTATAAACAGAGAGCTAGATTATACTACCAGTCCTAAAAGCCCAGAAAAGGAACAAAGTCTAACGCAAATTACAAATGGTAGGTTCTGATTCAAAATGGTAGCTCTGGAGATCTCTGATCGATTCGTCGCCAAGTATCAACAGTGTTCACACAGACAGCAAGGAGGATCCATCATAAAACGTAAAGAGATTGGAACATATCGATGACAGAGTTTTCCTAACTTATGTTTATAGCCCTCTGTATTCCATAGGAGGTTTAGAAGGTTGGCGAATTCCTTAAGTATAAATGATGTCAAGGAGACAGCTCCTCGGCTGGTTCAGAAGTAAGGCACAGGAAACTGTTTGTAAGCATTTAGAAAACAAAATAGGTAAAGTCAGGGAATGCCCAATATCAACCTGGCTTAAAGATATTGACAGTTTAGTTCTGGTGGGAAAGGTGCTGGGTGTGGAGGGCTGGGCTATAGACAGGGGCGTCTGGGGGTGTCTGTGCATAAGAGAATCAGGGGCGGCATAAGGAGCAACTTCTAAGGATGAGAGGGCAAAGAGAGCACTACAGTGTCATGCTTGGGGTTAAGGTGTTAGACATCATTCAGGCTTGACTTCCAAGATCAACTAAAACTCGGCTGTACAATCCTGTGAAAGTGGCTTAGTCTTTTTACAGTTATGCTGAGCTGCCTATAAGGAATGAGACTGCTTCATAGACTTTGGAGGAATAAATGAGTTGATGTATCGTGGCCAGAGACTATAATGGCTCCCATACAGTACTCGCTCAATCAGATTGAAGTGGGTGCCATGTTGGAGGCACTGGAGCCCACTTGTGTCTTTCGTAGCGGTAAATGTACGGGCCCTGTACGCTGGAGGTGACATATCCCATTCTGGATATGGACACTTCCCCACACGTGACATAGTGGTGTCACCCTCTTAAATGCCTTAATTTTAAATCTGTGGTCTGACAACGATGATGTAAGGCCTTTCCAGAAGCCTGCCCGGGGGGGGGAGGGCTAGCTTTTTTTAAGGGCAGCCCCAGCAGCATGAAGGAGGCCTGGAAAGGCGGTGCAGAGAGCGATTCTGTGTCAGAGGGGTTGGTATCTGACAAGCATCTGAAGTCTCAACTTGGCTCTCGAGCGAAGGCTGATCATTTCCCTGATTACTTTCTAATAGCTCTGAGAGGGAGCCCAGGAGCCCGCTGGCAGGAAGCCCGAGCCATGGTGCACAGGTGACTGCTGGCCGTGGGCTCAGAGACCTAAGTGAAGGGGCTGTCATTTCACCTGTTGTTTGATGACACTGTGCTTTGTTTTGGCTTTTGTTTCGTGTCCAGTTGCAACATTCCCTTTCTTGTATTTATTTACTGGAGTCTTAGCTTTCCGGAAGAAACAGAACACGTTTTAGTTGCCTATCGTGATTATGGCCCCGCAGAGACATGGAGATCCGCAAGGGTCCTACAGAAACATGAAACAAGACGGCACGTGTTCTGTGGCCCTGCTCAGGATGGGCCGCAGATTTCTTCTTAGGGAAATACATCGAACGTGGATGGGCTTGACTTTGCTGAAGATCTAGAGAAACTTGTAGTAATAAACTCTATTCCCAGTAAACCAGTGTCAAGGTTAACTGGAAACACAGTGCCTTAGGAGGAGACACAAGAGGCTCCTGCTTGCCCTCACTTCAAACATTTCCAAAGTTGAGTGAGCACCTAGCCACAGGTTCCGAAAGGCCCAGAAATAACAGAGCCGTCACTTTTGTTTCTCCAAGAGAGCTCTTGATCGAATTTCAGATGTGCCCCCCTATATGAAATGCACATTTTTAACTTGCATAAAATGGTTTATTTAGCCAAAATATTTAGGCATCGTTAACATTAATCTGAATGCACTCTTAAGTGATATATTCCACTTTTCTACATTATTTGATAAGATCAGAGGATTTGGATTATTTTCTTGCACCATGATTTTAAAAGAGAAAAACAAAACAAAAGAACCTTTTTTTTTAATGTTTATTTTTTTTTTGAGACAGAGAGAGACAGAGCATGGACAGGGGAGGGCCAGAGAGAGAGGGAGACACAGAATCTGAAACAGGCTCCAGGCTCTGAGCTGTCAGCAGAGAGCCCGATGAGGGGCTCGAACTCACGACCGTGAGATCATGACCTGAGCTGAAGTCGGATGCTTAACTGACTGAGCCACCCAGGCGCCCTGAAAGAGCCTTTTTTTTTAGACCACTGTAAAGCCACAGGCTGCTTTGAGGTGTAATTTGATGGTCTGGGCCCATGTTTGGGGTCTTCAACAATATCCACCTCCGATAGCTTTCAGTTACCATAGAGCATCCTTTTTTTTTTTTTGCTGCAAGTTAAAAATCTCATCCAAGAAGAGGGTGT
This sequence comes from Leopardus geoffroyi, assembly GCF_018350155.1. NCBI lineage: Eukaryota > Metazoa > Chordata > Mammalia > Carnivora > Felidae > Leopardus > Leopardus geoffroyi. The sequence continues at coordinate 67,461,974 of NC_059331.1, read as the reverse complement.
CGGGTACTTTTACCCCTAAGCAAAGAGCCTCCGCTAATAGTCTTAGTTTTCAATCATCGGTGCATAAATATGGTGCAATTTACTAATGTCGCCCACTAGCAGAAAATATGGTCCATCATAACATCTCAACTTGCTCTACTTTGTGGATTAATTTCTACCGTGGTTCTTAATCTTTTATTTAGAATGTGTATGGAAATCTCTTAAGGTACATTGCTTTTGAGATTTACACACACGGAATGAAATTATTTTGAACCCGACTGAATGGATCCTTTGCTAATGGAGTGCTCTGTGGAGGTCAAACTGATACTTAGCTTCCCAGTTTCAGGAAATACCTTCTTATATTCAGATCTAAAGGAAATATTTATAATTTGGAGGGCTAACGTACTTTTTTACTTCTCTGGAAAATGAAAAGCAGTAAGAGAAACAACTCGCTAATCACATCAAAAAGCAAATAGAAACGTTATACTTTCTAATTTACACAAAGGGAAGGGCGCTTTTAGTCAACGGTTCCAACCACATTCAATCATCAAGTGCTCAAATATAGGCCATTTCATGTGGCACAACTTATTTCCAGTGTTCATGAGAGCACTTACCCAGAGCAGGGCTCCAAAAGGCCTGTTGACTGAATAAGCAAACGGATGAGCACCTTGTCATTCAAAAGTTTCAGCACCTTGTGTTCAGCACCTTGTCATTCAAAAGTTTCCTGAAATCCAAAATTAAAAGGATACTTTGATTTTCATGAGCAAATTTCATTCCTTTGCCAGTTTTTCCCAGGCTCAGTTTGATCTGTTGTTGTTATTGTTGTTTTGGATTGCATTTTCCAATGTAGAACTTGCAATTTTATTTTCTTCATTTACCCATTCATTTCTTGAGTAAGTCTTTGTTGATTACATACTATACCAAGAGGTATAGCACCTCTTGTTACTACCATGTTAGGTGTTGGACATATCACAGAAAGTAGGGCAATTTTGATGTCAGTTCTCATGGATCTTGAATTCTAACAGAGAAACGAAAGGCAGCAAAGCAATTTATTAATCTATATGTGTGATTAGTTCTACACAGAAGTATATGAAAGCATATGGAAAGGAAACTGATAGAATCTAGCAAGCGATAAGAACGGGAAACCGGGATAGGAGTCATAAAGAAGCTTGGAACATTGGGTAGAAGCTGAGTGAGGTCAGTGTGGCTCAGACATAGAGGGTGATTTTGAACTGAAAACAGGTAAGGTGTGCACGTAGTCAGGCGTTGGATCACGCAAACCCTTCGTGATCAAGATGAGAATGTTGTGTTTTATGCTAGTAGCAATGGGAAGGAGTTAAAGTACTGAGGCAACAGCATATCACTCATTAGTAAATTAAAACTTTAAAGAAAACTCATCTTGTTTATAACCACAAAGAGTTGAATCAAAGAGCACATACAAAATAAAACACAAACTCAGAAAACATGGATCTATGGAGTGAATGTTTGCATCATCTCCCAGTATTCCTATCTTGAAAGCCCTACCCCCAATGTGATGGTATCTAGAGGTAGGGCCCTCAAGAGGTGATTAGATCATGAGTGTAGAGCCTCATGAATGGTATTTGTGTCCATACAGAATAAACCTCACACAGCCCGTACCCCTTCCACCATGTGAATACACAGCAGGAAGATACCCCCTATGAGCCAGGACTGGTTCTCACCAGACACTTAGTCTACCAGTGTTTGGATCTTGGACTTCCGGCTTCCAGAACGACATTCTGTGATGGCAGTCTGAATTAAGATGGAAGGAAGAAACAGTTTGGAGGGAAACTTAGTAGCTAAAGTTGAAAGAATCTGTCCTTAATTTGGGGGCAGGGTGGAGTTTTAATGTGTTTCTCAGATTTCCAGGTGGTTTTGTTAAAGGAAACTGGTGTCAAGTTCAAGGATGAGTGTTCAGTGACAGGTTCCTTTTAATGGATTCTAATACTGGTGAAAAATTCAAGTAACCTTCTTGAATAGACCTGGGTATTTAGTCCATGTGCTCATGATAGATCTGTGAATTCACTTGTGAGTTACTGCTTCACTTGTGAGTTCATGCTCTGTCTCTCTCTGTCCCAAAAATAAATAAACGTTAAAAAAAAAAGTTTTAAATAAAAAAAAAGAAACACTAAAATAAAGTTAAATGATTTTTTTTAATTTAAATTCGTTTAATGTTTATTTTTGAGAGAGAGGGGGAGAGAGAGAGGGAGAGAGGAAGAGAGGGCAGAAGCAGAGAGAAAGGGAGACACAGAATCCAAGGCAGGCTCCAGGTTCCGAGCTGCCAGCACAGAGCCCCACGCGGGGCTCCAACTCATAAACCACGAGATCATGACCTGAGCCAAAGTCGGATGCTTAACGACTGAGCCACCCAGGCAACCCCACGTTACATAATTTTTTAAATAATGATTTTGGTTTCAATAGACAGTGTTATTTTATTGGTGGCCTTTTAAAATAGCTATTTTCTTACACATAATTTAAAACTGTTAATCCTGGTATAGTTAACACGCAGTTATATTAGTTTCGGGTGCACAGGGTAGTGATTCAACACTTGCATCCAACAGCAGGGCTCATCAGGACAGGCACCCTTCATAATCCCCCCGTCACCCACTGCATCCAAGCCCCACCCACATCCCCTCTGGTAACCATCAGTTTCCTCTGTAGAGATAAGAGTCAGTTTCTTGGTTTGCCTCTCTCTCTCTCTTTCTCTTTCTTTCTCTCTTTTACTAAACAATTATTTTAAAATATATTTGTAACATTTTTGTAAAAACTAAACCAGTGTATTCTATGTACATTAAATCAGATGATTTTTTAAAAAACCTTGTTTATATTGATTTTTCTGAACATGTTCTTTAGAACCGAAAAAGAATGATCTTTCTTGGCACATGGCTACGTAAGTTACTTTCTTACAGATATAGAAAGATGCATAGCTATAGATACAGACATAGACATGGCTATAGATACAGTTATAAACACCACATCGCTGATATTTTCTAAATTCTATACCCTATCATTTCAATTTCATAATTATAATTTCGTAAAATTTTCTGCGGTTTTCTTCAAAGTTGCATTAGACAGCTAACATACTTTAAATTGTTGACATGTTCAATTGAGTCTTTTTGGTAAAATGTAATAAGTTGGACTGAGAAAATATACTTTCTATAAGCTTACGGCAAATTCGGGTGTTGGGCTATCACTTTCAATTATAATGTTTTCTTTTAATTACAATTTGTAAGTGTTCCAGGCAAGATCTCATTGTAGGTGCTGTCTTTTCTTTTTCTTCTCTTTAATTTCTTTTTGCCTGCAATCGAATTAAACTTTCAACAAGTGTCCTTTTATAACAAAAATCTCATTAAAGATTTGTTTCCGTCGCTCTTTTGAATATTTATTCAAATTGAAATGCTGCCCGCTGATAGTTTTTCTCATTGGAACAATTGCAGTGCAGCCTGTCGATTTATCCAATTAAAGATTGGCGCTCCATCCAGAAAAATATTCCCACAATTCAAGATATTCAAAGTGTAATTCTGCATTTACAATTAAATGTTGTAAACTATCGATGTTTTATAGTTTCTCCTGTGCTTCTGCGAAAAGAAGTCTCAATATCTTATTGTTTACAAACTGTGCTTTTAAAACCGCAGTATTCCAAAAGCTTTTAAAGCTAAATATTCTGCCACCCATTGAACGCTTCAGTTAAGGAACCAATGAACTTTTTTTTAAGTTTCTTTATTTTTGAGAGAGAGATGCAGCGTGCGCACACGTGCAAACGTGAACAGGGGAGGGCAGAGAGAGGGAGACACAGAATCCGAAGCAGGCTTCATGCTGTGAGCACAGAGCCCGATGTGGGGCTCAAACTTATGCCTGTGAGACCACGACCTGGGCTGAAATCAAAAGTCGGCCACTAAACCGAATGAGCCACCCAGGGGCCTCTCAGTGAACTTTTAAAACAGATTTATTGTGATATAATTCACATATTCACACAATTCATCCACGTGAACCATACCATCGAACGTTTTTTAAGCATATCCAGAGTTTTGCAGCCATCACCACAGTCAAATTTAGAACATTTGTGCTACCCCCAAAAGAATCCCCTTACCCATTAGCAGTTGAAGCTCATGGTCCACAGCTGTCCCTACTCCAGGCAACCACACCTTCTGTCTCTATAGATTGTCTATTCTGACATTTCATGAAATTCTACAATATGTGCTCTTTTCTCACTCCCTTCTCCCGCTTAGGATAATATTTTCAATGTTCATTCCTATGGTAACATGTATGAATAGTTTATTAACTTATGGTCAAGTAATGTTCGATCCATTGTTGAATACACGGGATTTCGTTTATCCGTTTGCTAGTTGATGGGCATTTGTATGGTTTCCATTTTTTAGCAGTACTAGCAAAATTTGTGTACAAGGTTTACATGGGCCTATAACTAGGAGTGGAATTGCTGGGCCATATGGTAAATATATAGCTTTAAAAACAATTTTATGAAGGGGGCACCTGGGTGACTCAGTCAGTTAAGCGTCCGACTTTGGCCCAGTTCATGATCTCATGGTTCATGGGATTGAGCCCCGCGTCGGGCTCTGTGCTGACAGCTCGGAGCCTGGAGCCTGCTTCCGATTCTGTGTCTCCCTCCGTCTCTGCCCCTGCCCAGCTCACGCTCGCACTCTCTCTCTCTCTCTCTCTTTCTCTCCCTCTCTCTATCAAAAATAAATAATTTTTTAAAATTTTAAATAAAAAATAATAAACACAATTTTATGGTAAGTATGGAGCTTTTGAGTAAGTTCCAGACTTTCCAAAAGAAACTTTTCATATTGTCATCAGCTGTGTGTGAGGATTCTAATTCTCCCGCATCCTTGCCAACCATTAGCATCATGCCATCTTTTGATTATTGCCATCCTGGTGGGCATAAAAGTGACATCTCGTGGTGTTTGTAATTCACATTTCCCTGGTGGCTCTGAGGCTGAGCATCTTTTCATGGTTCACCTCACACCTTCTGGATACCCACTTTGAAAAATGCCTATACGTGTATTTTGCAGATTTTCAACAGGATGATTCGTCTTTTTATTATTGAGTTGTAATTTATGTACTCTGGCTACAAGTCAGATAAAATATACGATCTGCAAATATCTTCTATCATTCTGTGACTTGTCTTTTCACAGACCCAACAGTCTTGAAGTTTGATGAAGTCTGTGATCTTGTTTCTTACTTGTACTTCTGGGTTCATGTCTAAGATGGCTTGCCTAACTCAGAGTCACAACCATTTATTCCTGTGTTTTCTCCTAAGCATGTTATGGTTTTAGACCCTATTTAGAGCTACGATCCATTTGGTGTAAGGAAGGTGTCCGTCTTCGTCCTTTGGCAGGTGGGTAGGTACAGGATCATATCAGGTTATGAAGAAAGAGATCCGTACCAAATATTCATTGGATTCAGGCTGTTCCAGTGGGGGGCACAACCTTGGAAAAGGCAGCTGCTTTTTGGCCGAGAGCAATTTCTCGAGAGGCTCTCATCTGTGAGCTGCCAGCTGTTGGCTGTCAGGAGACAAGATTATTGCCAACTGTAAAAATAAGTGCCTCAGTCCTGCAGGCAGGTCTGATTCCACGGCAGCCCATGACCTATGCCACGTGGATTCATTTCATTCTTATAATCATGTATCCCATTTAGAAATGAATCGTCTAGAATCCCGATGGGTCCGTTTTCCCGGGGAAACGGACAAGAGCAAAAGTAGTGGGCGAACTGTAGCTCCTCACATAGCTATTTTCCGAGTTGCCACTAGAATTTCTCAAATCTCCTTTCTACTCCCATTCTCCCTTGCCCTTATTCTTAGCTGCAACATCGGCTGCGGCAGGTGACTGACCCGTTGGGTTGACCCAGATTCTCAACTTGAAAGAGTTTTCGCTCCTGGTCACCGTGTCCTTCTTGAGCTGTGGCTTCTGCTCTTGTCAATTTACCATCTATCTGGGCGGGTGGGGGCCAAGAAATACCCAAATTTAATTTAAAAATTTTTAATTTTTATGTATTTTTGAGAGAGACAGACAGAGAGCCAGCGGGGGAGGGGCAGAGAAAGAAGGAGACACAGAATCTGAAGCAAGTTCCAGACTCAGAACTGTCAGCACAGAGCCTGAGGCGGGCCTCGAACCCACGGACCGTGAGATCATGACCTCAGCCAAAGTCTGATGCTTAGCCAACTGAGCCACGCAGGTGTCCCTGATTTTTTTTTTTTTTCCTGACAAAGTAGCCCAACCCGCTTTACTTCATGTTCTTACCAAATATTGCATGGAGGGATCTCCCCAAATCCTCGAGAAAGCACACACATGGCGAAGTTACCTCCTTTTCGCTGCCAGTGTATTTTGGTTTTTGCTTCCTTGATGGTTTCTCAATGGAACCATACTCTCTGCTCCTTCAGATCCCCACACGCTGGCGATGCTCTTGGCGGGGGAGGGGCAGAATCCCACCAAGATGGGCAGAACAGTTGCACTGGAGGTGCAAGGCTTCACCGTCTTTCTGCTCCGTTTTGAGCATGTGGACGCTTGATCGGCAATGAGTCTGTGTTCCAGATGTGACGGAGGGATGTTTTCCCTGCCATGCACAAGACGGCAGACATTCAGCTCCAGGGGTAATCTGGTCAGCATGGCGGGTCTAGACGCTCTTCCATTGTGAGCAGAAATCAACCGTATGAGGAAAAAAAATCTCTTGTGTGTATTTGGTACCCCGTGGTCTTTCACCATTGCGGGGGGGAGAAATACTTTCACGAGGTTTTCAACTTATCACTTGAATGAGGCTCTTATTTCAGTAATGATTTACTGCAGCTTAAATACAGTAAAGGACAGACAATTCGGCATACTTTCTGAATGATATAAACCAGGTATTCCTAAATCTTGTCCTTTAAACTTTCAAAAAGTGTGTTGAGCCTAACCATTGGGGCAAAGAGTTGAAGCTTACCAAGATGTACCTCTCTTCTTATTACTGTATGTATTTGCTGATTGGTTGATGAATTGATTTTGGCTCCCCGTACGTTTGCTGGCCAGAATTGCATAGCATTCCATTCTTGATCCATTCTTGTTTCCATTCTTGATCTATTCTTGTTCACGGTTAATGCCTACTTTGGTACGTTTGAAAAAAACTGGAAGCTGTGGTCTGTTTTAGGGCCCACAAGTCAGGTAACATGAAGAAAAGTGATAAAAATTTACAAGATTTGGGGAAGAAGGTCATGCCTCTAGTATTCAAAGAAGTGATTCCCTTTGCAGACACAAAGGGGGAGAGAGACAGAGGGAGGGAGAGGAAGAGAGAGAAGAAAAATTAGGAGAGAAGTTGAAAGAAGCAAACAGAGGTAAAATCCTCATCATACTTGAGGTAATGTAAGTTTGAATATCAAAAATGTATTTATCTTGTTATTTTTATATCATTTTAAAATATTGTGTAGAGGGGCACCAGTCTGTTAAATGCCCTACTTTGGCTGAGGTCATGATCCCACAGTTCGTGAGTTCGAGCCCCACATCAGGCTCTGTGCTAACAGCTCAGAGCTGGAGCCTGCCTCGGATTCTCCCTCTCTCTTTGTCCCTACCTCACTCTCTCTCTCTCTCTCCATCTCAAAAATAAATAAGCATTATTTTTTTTTTATTTGAAAAAATAAAATATTATTGTAGATATCCCAGGCCAAAACAAAACAAAACAAAACAAAACAAAACAAACAAAAAAAAAAAACACTACTATTCCGGGTTAGATGAAGCAGTTAACAAAACTAGACTTGAGCAAAAAGTTGATTTTATTCCTCACATATACAATGTATTCACTTGTTAAATATTTTAGGTGTAAAGCTTAGAGCCCACAAAAGTATACTCAACACATAAAATTCGTGAGGGAAAGCAAACCTACTCTGATGTTTTCTTCTTTCTTGTACTTTCTTCAGATTCCCATTTCATTGGTTTTGTCATCTGCATATTAAAAAGCTGTGTATAAATTTTCAGCCTTTCTTGTTCTTTGCTATATGCATGGAACCAAATTTCCTTCTTAGTAATGGTTTATATTTTTTCTATGGATTTTTAAATCCTTCTTATGCAGTGCTGTTCAGTCTGAACAGTACATTATAATTTCTTCTTTAGTCAATAATTCAGAAGGTTAATTTTATTTTCTATTTCTTAGTTTTTTATTTGTATTATGTGATCGTAGGTAATTTTCATACTGTTTTCTGATACTATTGAATTGTGTGCACAAATTATCCATATGTTTTCTATGTTTTGGGCTTTTTTTGAGCCTTCCTTCGTGTTAGGATGTGGTAAATTTTGTAAATGTTCTAATTTATTCACTTGCCATTGCTTCCTACAGCCCCTTGTTTCCTTCTTTGATCAAATTCCCTTCTACTGAAGTACATAGTTCACAGTTCTTTTAGCAAATGTCCATTGGAGGAAAAAAGTCTCTGAGTAGTTATTTGCCTGAAAATTACCTTTAATTTAACTGAACACATGAAAGAGAAATTAATGAGCAAAGAATAGAGAATCTTCAGTAATTAGTTTTTTTCCTCCATGCTTTGGTGATAGTCCTTTGACATCTCTGTGGTTTCTCGCTCTTGAGAGGTCTGCTTAATTTTTTCTTTCGTAAAAGACTTTCAAGAGTCAATTTCCTCTTTTCTTTCACTTTCTTTGAAAGATTTTTGTCTCTGTTTTTGATGTTCTTCAGCTTCTTTCTTAGGATACATTTTATTTATCCTTCCTCGGGTCTTAATATATTTTTCTGTCTGAACATCATGCATTTTATCAAGTTTGCAAAAATGTACCATTTTTCTCCTGTTGAATATCCCCTCCCCCCCCCACCCTGGCCCCTTATCTCCATCCCAGGATCCATCGAAGATAGGTTAGAACTTCACCTCCTCTTTCCTATTTCTCTGAACTTCTTTCATACTTTTTGTATCTTTATCTCTTTGTGTTCTATTTTGGTAATTATCTAATACTTATCGTTCAGTTCACTGATTATCTCAGAAGCATTGACAAGACCATGATTTCATGCTATTGATTCAATTGATCTACTTATTTATTTTTTTATTTTTATTTTGTTCAATATATATTTATTTTTGAGAGACAAACAGAGCATGAGCAGGGGAGGAGCAGAGAGAGGGAGACACAGAATCCGAAGCAGACTCCAGGCTCTGAGCTGTCAGCCCAGAGCCCGATGTGGGACTTGAACTCACGATCCGCAAGATCATGACCTGAGCCGAAGTTGCAGGCTTAACCGACTGAGCCACCCAGGCGCCCCCCTTTAAGGTTCTTTTTATGAACAAAAGTCGCATCTTTATTTTTGGTGTGGTACTATGTATCAGTCTCTATTTTTGTTGCAAATGATTTTTGTATCACATTATGAAATGCTTTTGTGATCAAACCCCCATGCCTGGGAGTTTAGGAGATGTTTCGATATCGTATCTCTTTCCCTCTCTTTGATAGCCAAGCCCTTTATCCTTACTGCAAAATCAGATAGACATACACAGGTATGTGTATACCTCATTTGAAAGTTTACTTTTGTGACAACCATTTCTCCAAATCCTCCTTTCCTGCTGCTGATTACTTTTTTTTTTTTTTTACTTTTTTAATGTTTTTATTTATTTTTGAGAGAGAGAGAGAGACAGCATGAGTGGGGGAGGGGCAGGGGAGGGAGACGCAGAATCCAAAATAGGCCCCAGGGTCTGAGCTGTCAGCACAGAACCCGACACGGGCCCAAAATCAAGAACCCGTGAGCTCATGACCTGAGCCAAAGTCAGATGCTTAACAGACTGAGCCACCCAGGCACCTCTGCTGATTACTGTTTTGAGTTTTAAAGGCTCACCTGCTTTTACTTTACCTTCACGTTCCTTGAGGAAGTGGATGAAGGTGTCCCTTAAGATGGAAAAAAACCCATATCTCAAGTTTCTTCGTTTAAATTTAGGCTAAAGTCTCTGTCCATGCCAGATAACATTGCAGGTGGCCCTGGGATTAAATACCGGCAGACATCAAGGTCAATATTGTTTTCAATGGGGATTGATTCCTAGTAAGACAAGTACTAGACTTTTTTTTTCCAAATCGTGAGTTTCTAAAGCCTAGCTTCATAAAATTAATATTAAATATTCTTATATCATAAAGAAAGTATGAGATGTCTTCAGTTAGATATCTAAACAGCTTTTATGAAGTGAGATTTATAACATGACACTGAGTTACACACGTAGTTTTGGTTACTTTTTTTATGATTTCATAAGCACTAAGAACCTTGTAGTCATTTTAGAGAAAAAGTCTATAAAGGAAGTCAATGCTGTTCAATGCAAATAGCGTAGTGCCCTTTGGATAATATTTCTTATCTTAGTATTTGCCACATTATTTTTATTGTTAAAGATAATTGGTTGGATTTCATATTCTGATTTTAGGAAACATGGTTTTACTGATATTAAACATATTCTTGGGAACGGTTAATCACCAAGATCCAGGACATTAAAAAAAAATTCTATTCTTATCTAGAAAGAATGCTTTAACTGAGTTGAATTTACACACACACACACACACACACACACACACACACACATATACTCTTGAATGCATGAGTTTTATTTTTAGCCTGTGGTAGATATGCAGCAAGAATGTGTTTGGATTAGAATCCCAAAATTTGCATTAAAAAACAACTTGTTTTGCACCTGCGTGCTCCCCTAGAGTAATTTAATGTTATAATTTTTGACAAGATAATTCCATCTTTTCTGTGGCTGACTGTGCAGTAGGCTGCGGGGACAAAATAAATGGGAACCTACAATGGGGGAGGAAAAAATATATTTATACAAGATGAGTTGAGCACAGAAGGCAGAAAAGCCCTAATTGGAAAAGGATGGCAACGCGAAATATGAAATCCCAATCACAATCTTGTCTTTCCCGTACTTGTAGAGGTCTGTCCTGTGTGTGTATGGTGTGTTTGCATGTGTGCACGAACTGCTTTGCACGCTTTGCAAAAAAGTGACTTGGCCATTGGAGGAATATTCTGTAGCAGCGGTTTAGAACAACAAAAAAAGTATGCTGCCATCTCTTTTGAGAGCACTTAGGAACAGTGGATTAAAACAAAGCGCTTCCTGCTTCCAGGGAACTCAAGAGATAAAAGGTTAACATCAGCTGTTGTAGTGCAAGAAGCAGAATTTATAGGCAGGCACACTGACTCTCACTTCTCCTATTCCCATTTGCTGTTTAAAAATTCGTTTTCTTTCTCTCTGATGTATTTTTACAAAAATTCCAGGGGAGTCTCCATTCCATCCGGGACAGCATGAGTCACAGCACCTTTCTCTCAGCTGAACAAGGATGTCGTTTTCCAACAGCAGATGGGTTTAGATAACCCTAAATGAGCAGAAGAACGGTGTTTCCGTGACTGTGGAATAACTTTTATTTTCCCCTTTCAGAGCTCCAGGCTCTGAGCTGTCAGCACAGAGCCCCAGTGGGGCTCAAACTGGCCAACCTGAGATCATGACCTGGGCCAAGGTCAGACACTCAACCAACTAAGCCACCCAGGCACCCCTCCCCAGTTTTATTTTGAACCTGAAAGTCAATAAAGAAGAATTTGAATCTCCCTGAAAGCACTGATTAGTTTTAGCTTGCAGAAAGTTTTGTTGTTTTTTTTTTTTCAACGTTTATTTATTTTTGGGATAGAGAGAGACAGAGCATGAACAGGGGAGGAGCAGAGAGAGAGGGAGACACAGAATCGGAAACAGGCTCCAGGCTCTGAGCCATCAGCCCAGAGCCCGACGCGGGGCTCGAACTCACAGACTGCGAGATCGTGACCTGGCTGAAGTCGGACGCTTAACCGACTGCGCCACCCAGGCGCCCCGCAGAAAGTATTATTTATTTCCCAAAAATGGAGGCAACAGGGAATTGACATATATCATGGATGTTTACATATCTGTTTATATATCTGGAAACCAAGTAATTGTTTCCACGTGGTGGTCAAACAATGAACACAAGCTGAAGTCACATGATCACAACTTACTGAAGCGTATCAAAATAAAGCAGAGCGTGAATGTATTGAGTTTTCATGTGATCAAGGGGAAGCAAAGACACAATTATTGATACACAACACAGTGTGTAAAGTACTCTAAAGGAGAGATCACACGAATGTCATGCGAAGACTACGTATGTTAATGACTTGTTCCCGTTTGCTGTGCCCAGGGACACGTCCTTTGGTATGTGGTCAATAATGGCGAAGGGATCCTCTACCGGGTGGTTTGTCATCAGTTTAATATATATATGCTTAATATATATAATATAGCATAATATATAATATACATATATATAAAGCAACTGTAATTTACCTTGTGAATTGTAGAATAAGCTAAATTTGCATAGAAACCTAGGAAACAGTAAAAAAAAAAAAAAAAATGACGTAAGTTTAAGATTCCTTGGAGCATAATAGACCCCCTTAGTAAATTACTGGCCACGGGACAAAGTATCAAAGCAAACGAATTCAACACATGCTCTCCTCCGCTGCGGCAATGTAAACACGGGCTTCGAGGTGCTTCCCACGAAGCTGTGGAATTTCTCTCTCATCGCTTTGACACTGAATGACTTTGTGAGCCGTGATTGCTTGTGACTGCTTCGATTGTTTGGGAACGACAGGAATGAAGCATGCACTTTTGCGGATACCTCATACAATAAATACCATATGTCTTCCTCCTATATCTCAGGGGATGTCGCTCTGGAAGGGGGTGGTTACCGCGATGCCGTGCTGAGTCTGTAAGTGGCCACTTCTCTCCACTTCCACTCCTAGCTGAACTCTGTGTCGACAGGTGACATCGTGTCACTGCCGAGAAATGAGCATCTGGGTCCGTCCTAGTTCAGCTCTCAGACGCCGGGCAGTCCCGGCCCACATGTGACTGACACGACATGGGAGGTCCCAGGAAAGGACTTCCCAGCTAAGCTCTTTTTAAATTCCTCACTGAAGAAATTATAAACGAAGTAAAATGGTTATTTTTAAGCCTGCTTAGTATAAGTAGGAACACCTTATTAGCTTGTGAGACGTGTATTTATATTTGTTATTATGTCTGAGAGAAGCAGAACTTCAGGTAAGAATATAACTGTGTTTTACTTCTTTTATTTTTTTAATAATAATATGAACCCCCCTAGACTGTTGTAAGAATTAAATGGGATAGGGGTGCTTGGGTGGCTCAGTCGGTTGGGCATCTGACTGTGGCTCAGGTCATGATCTCACGTCTCAGCTCATGAGTTCGAGCCCTGCGTCCGGCTCTGTGCTGACAGCTCGGAGCCTGCATCCTGCTTTGGATTCTGTGTCTCCCCCTCTTTCTGCCTCTCCCCTGATCATGCTATTTCTCTCTCTTTCTCTCAGAAGTAAATATATATATATATATTTTTATATATATATATATTTATTATATATATATAAATATATATAAATATATATAAATATAAATATATATATATAAATTATATATATATAAATATATATATATTTTATATTATATAATTATATAATTATATAATATAAAATATATATATATTTTATATTATATAATTATATAATTATATAATTATAAATATTATATATATAAATATATATAAATATATAAATATATAAATATATAAATATATTAAATATATATAAATATATAAATATATATATATATTTTTTTTAAAGAATCAAATGGGAGAGAAATCAATAGAAACTACAACAAGGCAACACTATATGGGGGATTCATCAGAACCCCTAAACCTCTGTAATGCTGTGCGGTGTCCTGACCAGATGCACAGCAAAATTACTGCTTCATATTTAGAGATGGGAGGTATTTTGTGTCTGACATCCCTTCTCATCCTGAAGGCCTGTGAGCCCACATTTCATTGTGGGTGCGTGGCTTTGACTCTGTCCTTGGAATTTTTGGAACAAAGGAGAAATGAAAAATTCAAGTTTATCTATTTTCTGCTTTCATTAATACCGTTAAGGAAGGTGATAATACAGTGAAAACAACTTTCTCCTCTACCAGCTAAGACAGAGCCTTTCAGTTAATGAGTACGGGCAGTGCTCTTTGTAAACATTTACTGTGATGTTTTCCAACATAGACAAAAAGTTAATGGCACCCTTTCCTCTGCCATCAACTACAATGGTCCACTCCAAATGTGGTTCTCTAACTTTTTCATTCAGAAAAACGTTGTGAAATGAGAAATAAAAACCACATTGTAATCATTTAAATCACACTCTAAGGGAGAGGATAAAAAGATACAGGGAAAAAAAAACTCATTATTTAAAATAATCTTATTCCAATTTTAACCATATTATTCATCAACAGGTAAGACAGCATTCATCTTAATGTGCTCTAAGATGGAATTTTTTTTTTTCTGAAGTTAGTAGAAAATGGATTAGCTCTCAGTTTTTCTGTGACTGGGTTTATAAGAACACACAGGAACAGATTTTCTGTTTGCTTCCCCGTACGATCAGGTATACACTAACCGTACATATAAAGCACAGAAGTTACCCTCCAAAGAGCCTAAAGCATTAGCAAAACACATTGTTTTTCCCAATGGCATGTTTCGACAAGGAAATGCACTTGTAAAGTGTTAGCGTAAAGAACAGAAATTCACTTATAGGCGTATTTGTGGTAACAAATACAAGCTTTTAAAATGTGTAGATTACTGTTTTATTAGCAAGAAGCCCCTACTAGGAAGATAAGAGTGTACCCTGTCTCAGAACCAGATGGTCGAAGTTCCTCCTGGGAAATGGAAGCGAGTGAAGGAAGAGTCACAGTGGGAAGGGCTCGGTGAAGCTCAAACAACCTTTTAAAGAAACTTCGACCTCTTCACGGAAAAAGGCAGAGGAGAAAACGTCTACCTGGTGTGATGCTCACAAAACAAAGGGGGACCTCTGTTGACCATCTTGTGTATCTTACTACGGAATCAGCTCGCCATGACCTGACATGTTGGAATGCTAAGAGTCAGCTTGGACCACAATCCACTCAGCTAATTTTCAAATCTGATGATGCGATTATGAAAATTGAAAAAGTAGCCGAATTGATAGAAGCCTAGTGAGAAATGTATCTAAATTAAGATGGCACCTGGTATATTTCAAAACGGTTATACAGTCAGATCCAGGTACCTAAAGAAAGAGTATTCATCTTTCCCGGCGCCTGGGTGGCTCAGTCGGTTGGGCGTCCAACTTTGGCTGAGGTTGTGATCCCACGGTTTGTGGGTTTGAGCCCCGCAGTAGGCTCTGTGCCGACAGCTTGGAGCCTGGATCCTACTTTGGATTCTGTGTCTCCCTCTCTCTCTGCCCTTCCCCGACTTGTGCTCTGTCTCTCTCTCTGTCAGAAATAAATATACATTTAAAAAAAAAAGAATATTCATCTTTTAAAATTCAGTCAAATGCCAGCTCCTCTGGGAAGCTCTCTTCACCTGAAAACATACACTCTAGACAGTCCTATTGTGCCGATTAATTGCATGATACTTCTTACTTAATAATTATAACTTCTTTTCTACTTTAAAAAAAACGTTCATCATATAATTGCACTGATCCATCAGAACTCTGTTTCTCAGATTGTTTTAAAAAACAAGTTTCTCAGTTTCTTTGTTTCAACCATCACCTCTGTAACACAGTTTATTTCATCTCCTTTGAATAGGCTCCAGCTAATAGGATGTTGAGCTTATTTGGCCTACATTCGTGTCATGAACGCATAAATGAATTAAAATGATTTGTGAAAGTACACACCTTCTCCCCCACGCAGGTATTGTGACATTCTAACTGAACGGAGCAGTGGAGAGTAGTTGAATGCATCCTATTAGTAGATCAACACAAAATGCACGTTTGTCGCCTGTGTAGAGAGACCGACATAGCTAGAGGCCCAGACAGAAGACGGTAGGTGATAGTAAGATAGACAGACAGATACATAGATACATACATAGATTAAGATTGATGATAGACAGACAGATAAATGATAGATGATAGATAGATAGATGATAGATAAGAGAGGCAAAACTTTAATTTATAATGAAAGCAACACCATGGAAAAAAAAAATCAGCCCACACATATTCTGAAAAAAAAAATTCTTGATAGAGGCCATGGCCAAAAACTATTTTCAATTCTATTTGAAAAAGTTGTAAGTGTGATTGTTGCTAATTACAATTCTCATATGACTATAGAAAAAAGGAAAATAGGAGGAAATTTAAAAAAAAAAAACAATGAAAGGATATTGGAGAACTAATACAAATCATAGTACTTGCGACCACAAATATCAGTGGATTAATCGAAAAGGAGATCAACTATTCACTCTTCCAGAACATGCACACAGTGAAAGCGAAAGAGAAAGCAAGGTGAAAAAAATTAAATATTGACAAAAGATGTAGTTGGCAAATACAAAGAATAAAACAACATAGATGAACATATTTGGATGTAAATGCATAGGTGTTTTAACCAGATAAAGCAATAAATGCTGATAAAGAAATAGGAGCAGACTGATCTAATTAAGTATATGAAGAGAAAGAAGGAGATAGAAGACGTTTAATGGGAGAAACAGCACATTGGTTTCTGAAGTTTCTTGCTTTGTTCAAATCCTGGTTCTTCATTGAATTCCCACATGACTCAGGCAAATGATTCAAATCCTTTTTGTCTGTTTTCTCTTTGATCAAATAGAATTGATACATATTCTTAATACGTATTCATTACTTAATAAATGTTAGCCAATCACCTATCTATCTATCTCATCTGTGTGTGTATGTGTGTTTGTCCTTCTCAAGAATATACTCAACCATTAACAGTGTTTACCTCTTGACATTGGGACTTGAATATCTCATTCTCCATATATATCTGAATATTTCAACACTCTCTGTGGATTGCTTTTGATTTTTTTATTTATTTATTTTTTTATTTTTTTTTCAACGTTTATTTATTTTTGGGACAGAGAGAGACAGAGCATGAACGGGGAGGGGCAGAGAGAGAGGGAGACACAGAATCGGAAACAGGCTCCAGGCTCTGAGCCATCAGCCCAGAGCCCGACGCGGGGCTCGAACTCACGGACCGCGAGATCGTGACCTGGCTGAAGTCGGACGCTTAACCGACTGCGCCACCCAGGCGCCCCTGTGGATTGCTTTTTAAATAATTGTGAAAATTTTGAGGAAACTTTCTAAATCCAAGAATTTATTTTTTTTATTTCTAATTATTTTCCTTATGGAGTAGCTGTAGAGATTAGGAAGAAAAAGCATTAAAAAATACTTAGAAAGTCAATTTATTTTGCTGTATGGTTAGAAAGGTCAGGTGCACTTGTATAGAACTTTGTACTTGCTTTGAATTTCCATACTTTAAACGCTAGTGCGTTTTCCTCCAGGACAGAAATCAGTTTTGTGGGTTAGTCTGTAGGAGTTCATAAAAGATGTGCCTGGGATTTCATTGTTCCTTGTTACATTTCAGAACTATTCATCCTTTGCACATACCTTAAAGTTCAAAAGGCTGTAAAGCAAGCATATAATATTTTCCATTAACTTGTTCCTGAGATCTCTTGAAGTTCTATATATGCAAAGTCTTCCTGTCTCTACTTTCTGTGTTCCGCAAAATGTGATTAGAAATACGTGAAGGGCCTGACCGTATTTCCAGGCCAGCCAAACCACTAGGATTAATGAAGTGCATTTCTTGGAAGAAATGGAGACCAGATGTCCTTTTCACTGTCAAAGAAAGCAGAGCATTCTAGATGGAATCTGGAAATGCTTTTCATATCTTTTATGTTGCAATGTTAGAGAATATTATTTTAAGGCAAAAGCTGCAACAATAATGATATTTTCAGCCCTTAATTTTGCGTGTAAAACTATGATGAAATTATAGACAGATTAAAAGTTGAATATTTTGATAGATATAGGAATATGCTATTTTATGTCAATAAATATGTATAAACTTTTAAGTAATAATGTCAGAATAATGGATATAATATCATAATGTTAAAGTGAGATGGTAGGTTTACTCACAACTACATTAGTATTTGAATCAAATGAAATAAAATTAAGACTCAAAGATTGTCAAACGGGATTTTTAAAAAATCAAATTTACAATGCCACTTTACATATATGGAGTTAGATATGTTGAAAATAAAAGAATAGGGGGCACTATATGAAGACACCATTAAAAGTAGACTTTTTAAAGCAAAAACATTTTGCAATGGAAGATAAACATTTTTAAATGATTAAATTATCAGCTTAGAAAAATGATAATTCTAAATGTGTAATATAGTAGTATAACTTTAAAATAATATACCTTTAAATAAAAAAAAATATAACAATACTAATATAACAAGGTAGGTAATATAACAAAATCAAAAGCCCCATAATCTACAGATTATAGAAATAAAAGATAAATAGGTACATTCACAACCATGAAAAAAGATTAAATTAGCAGAAAAAGTAAGGAAATAGAAGATTTGAAAGGAATTTAACAACTTAAGTGATAAATATCAAATTGTACATCTCAAAAAGCAGAATACACATTCTTATGGGGTGCACATGGACCATTTGACAAAATTTATTGTATTCTGGGCAAAAAAAGCAGACTTCAGTTAATTTAAAAACTTTAAAATCCATCTGTTCATATTTGACCTCTGTGGAATTAAAATAGAAATCACTCTCAAAACAGAACTAATTTTTTTTCCAAATGTACGCAAAATAATCTATACACTTCAATAATTCTTGAGTTAGGAAGTCATAGTAAATATCAGGTAATATTTGAGATGAATAACAATGAAAATAAAACGAATCAATATTTGTGAAATGCTTTTAAAGCAGTGCTTAGAAGCTAAATTGTTTGGAGGACATGTAGTGGGGAAAAAAAGAGAGAAAGGGAGACAAACCAAGAGACAGACTCTTAACTACAGAGAACAAACTGATGGTTACAGGAGAGAAGGTGGGTAGGTGGCTGGGTTAAATAGGGGACAGGAATTAAGGAGTGCACTGGTCAGAGATGAGCACCAAGTGTTGTATGGAATTGTTGAATCACTATATTGTACACCTGTAACTAATGTAACACTGTATGTTAACTATACTTGAATTAAAATTAAAAACTTAATAATGATGGGGTGCCTGGGTGGCTCAGTCGGTTAAGCATGACTTCCGCTCGGGTCATGATCTCATGGTTCATGAGTTCAAGCCCTGCATCGGGCTCTGTGCTGACAGCTCTAGCCTGGAGCGTGCTTCGGATTCTGTGTCTCCCTCACTCTCTGCCCCTCCCGGCTCATGCTCTGTCTCTCCCTCTCTCAAAAATAAATAAACATTAAAAAAATTTTTCATAAAAAACTTAATAATGCTTTTTTTAAAGGAGCTAATAAAGGGACAGTAAGAATATGGAAATTCCAAAAACAAAGAAGCAAAGATATAAAAATAAGAATCTAATAGCAAGGTATTTTTTAAAAAGACATAGAAAGCAGAAAAGAGACATAGAATGAAAAGTGACAATAACTAGTTGGATCCTTTGACAAGGTGAATCAAATTGAGAAGCCCAGAGCAAGAATGAAGGAAATGAGGAAACACCAGTTATCATCGCTCTGAATATTAAACATCATAAACAGATAATCAGATGATACTAGGAACAATCTTGTGCTAATTTTAGATGCAATTTTTGAAAAACAAAATTTTCCCAAATTAGCATGTGAGTAATTAGAAAAGCTGAGTCATCCTTAAAGATATTGAATCAATGAAAAACATTTTCATCAGAAAAGTTCAGGTCTGATAGTTCCTTTGGTGAATTCTTCCAAACGTTTAAGAAAAAAAAAAAAATAACAATCTTACACAAATTCTTCTAAATTTTTTTTTTCAATGTTTATTTATTTTTGGGACAGAGAGAGACAGAGCATGAACGGGGGAGGGGCAGAGAGAGAGGGAGACACAGAATCGGAAACAGGCTCCAGGCTCCGCGCCATCAGCCCAGAGCCTGACGCGGGGCTCGAACTCACGGACCGCGAGATCGTGACCTGGCTGAAGTCGGACGCTTAACGGACTGCGCCACCCAGGCGCCCCCACAAATTCTTCTAGAGAATAAAAATAAAAATAGCTACTCTCCAACTCATTAATGAGGCCAGATTAATTCTAAAATTTGAAACAGACATCAAAAGACAGGAACACTCCAGGTCATTATCTTTCTGAATTTGGATGCAAAAAAAGTCGGGAAAGACAGCCTATTGGATCAAAAAAGCATTATGAAAACTAAAATATTATCATGTAAAGATGTACCCCAGGAATTCAAGGTTAGGATAATATACCAAAATAACTAATACAATTCACCAATTTAAGCAAATAGAGGGAAAAACATGTTTATGTCAATCAATGCAGAAAAAAAGTATTTGATAAAATTTCTAAAATTTGCAATAAAATAACTCAGCAAAGTACGAATAGAAAAAAAAAATCCCTTGTTTGATAAAAGCAAACCACACAAAACCTTCTACAGCTATCCAACAGACTCATGAAACAATGCTCAACATCACTCATCATCAGGAAAATTCAAATTAAAACCATCATGGGATATCACCTCACACCTGTCAGAATGGCTAGAATTAAAATGAAAAGTGATGGTGAGGATGTGGAGAAAAGGAACTCATGTGCACTGTTGGTGGGACTTATCTGGTTCAGCCACTGTGGAAAACAATTAAAAATAGAATAACCAGGGGCGCCTGGCTGACCCAGTCCATACAGCATGAAATTCTCAATTCAGAGTTATGAGTCAAGTTCACCTTGGGCATGAAGTCTACTTTAAAAAAAATTTTTTTTAAACTGACTTACCATATGATCGAGTAATTCTACAACTAGGTATTTACACAAGAAAACAAAAACACTAATCTGAAAAGATATGCACACTATCTTTATTGCAGCATTATTTACAATAGTCAAGACATGGAAGCAGCCCATGTCCATGGATAGATGAACAGATAGATGAACAGATAAAAATTTAAAGATAAATATAAAGATAAATATTATATATCTATTGATATTTATAATGAAATATTACTCAGCCATAAAAAAACAATGAGATCTTACCATTTGCAACCTGAATGGATCTAGAGGGTATAATGCTAAGTGAAATATGTCAGTCAGAGAAAGACATATACCACACGATTTCACTCATATGTGGAATTTAAGAAAACAGATGAACAAACAATCAAAAAAAAGGAGGGTACAAAAAAACCCTAGACTCTTAAATACAGAGAATAAACTGATGGTTTCCAGAGGGAAGGTGGGGGGGGGATGGGTGAAATAGGTGATGGGGATTAATAACACACTTATCCTGATGAGCGCTGAGTAATGTATAGAACTGCTGAATCATTACGTTGTTTAACTGAAACAAATATAACACTGTATGCTAAGTATACTTCAGTAATAAAAAAAAAAAAGAGAGAAAGAAAGAATTAGACTGTATAATGAAAGAAAAGCCATTTACACGAACCCAAGTGCAATTTTTCATACGACGACTGTCATTTAAAAAAAAATTAATGTTTTATTTTTGAGGGAGAGAGAGACAGAAAGGGAGAGAGAGAGGACAAGCAGGGGAGGGGCAGAGTGAGAGGGAGACACAGAATGCAAAACATGTTCCAGACTCTGAGCTGTCAGCACAGAGCCTGACTTGGGGCTCGAACTCACAACCTGCAAGATCATGACCTGAGCTGAAGTTGGATGCTTAACCGACTGAACCACCCAGGAGCCACAACTATGTCATTTTATTTTATTTTATTTTATTTTATTTTATTTTATTTTTATTTATTTTGAGAAAGAGCATGAGCAAGGGAGGGGCAGAGAGAAGGAGAGAGAAAATCCTAAGCAGACTTCATGCTATCAGTGTGGACCTTGACGTGGGGCTTGAACTCACGAACCATGAGATCATGACCTCAGCCAAAATCCAGTCACAAGCTTAACCAACTGAGCTTCCCAGGCATCCCAGACAACCATGTTATTTTGAAGAAAATGTAGTTTGATGAAATCTATTTCCTCATCTTTATGATAATTGTCATAATTATGATACTTTCTAAATAATGTCATTTTAATAGTTCTTTGCATTTATATTGAATATAGATAATTATAGATTCTATATCATACAAGGTTTTGCTTTACTATATTAATATTGACATCATTTTCTTCAATTTTACCCTTTTCTATGAATGTATTTGTAAAACCAATTGATATACAAAAAAATCCTTCTGGAACTAATATTATACCAAATATCAAAACAATAAGTATTTTCCCCTGAATTTGAGAACAAGACAAGATGTCCACTATCACTGCTTATATTTAATATTGTTTTGAAAGTTCCACCCGATTCAATATGACAAGTTCAAGATGCAAAATTGGAGAACTTTAAATAAAGCAGATATTTTTCACAGATGATACTTTTTGTGCATATGGAAAAGTGCAAAATAATATACAAATCTACAAGTTAGTACACATGGTATGTGATTTTACAAGTTTGCCAGATATGGAGTCAACATACTAATATAAATTGCATTCCTATGATGAAAATAATATATTTTAACATGTCATTTACAATAGTATCAAAAAAAAGCAACCACTTGGGGATAAATCTAATTTATAATTTATAATCCATCTATATTGAAAACTACACATCATTGAAAGAAATTAAAGAAGACCTAAATAAATAGAGAAATATATTATGTTCATAGGATAAAGACACGGTATTGCAATTCAACATCTCTTCAAACTGATCTATTGATTCATTGCAATTCTTACCTAGACAAATCCAGCAGGTGTGTGTGTGTGTGTGTGTGTGTGCATCTGTGCGTGTGAGTGTGTAAATTGATGAGCTGCTTCTTAAATATATATAAAAAAACAAAAGTGATCTATAGTAGGAAGGGCAAAATGGATGAACAAAACATAAAGACTCAATTTCCCATGTATCAACTCTTACTACAAAGCTTAACTAACCAAGGAAGTGTGGTGTTGTTGAAAATATAGACAAAAAATGAAACGGCATAGAGAGTAGACTTACAGTTGTTTAGTTATTTGATATAAGATAAAAACTTCACTGCATTTCAGCAGGGGGATGAATAGTCTTCAATAATTGATGTCAAGGCAGTTGGGTATCCAGATGGAAGAAAAGCAAATCATAAACTTTAACTTTTAGCACATAAAATAATTTATTTGAAAGAAATCACCAACCCTAAACAACCAAGCTTCTAAAAGAAAGCATAGGAAAATTTTCTCATGAAATTGAGAGAAGCAATGATATTTAAAGAGGATATAAAAGAAATCTACCACATTTCTTAACTGTAAATTGCACTGGATGAAAATTAAGACTTTTGTTCAACAAAGTATCTCTAAGAAAGAAAAATTAATAGAAGCCATAAATCCAAAGAAGGTATCCACACTCCATATCTACATATCTGATAAAAGGATGCACGTAGACTCTAGAAAGGACTCCTACAAGTAATTTGTAAAGACAGATAACCACATTCAAGAAAGAGAGAGAAAAAACTTGAAAACTCTTGAATAGGCAGTCCATAACGAGACTATCAAAATGTTGAATGAATAAATGCGAAGACGGGCACCTTAAACAGTTTGCAGAGAAATGCAAAGTAAACACTGTTAAATATCATGATACACCAAATAAAATAAGTAAAACTAAAAACACTGCCCTTACCAAGTGCTGCTGTGAAAATAGAGCCACTGGAAATCTCTTCCACTGAACATAAAAGATTAAATTGGAAAATATTTTTCAGTACCCAGCATAGCTAAGTGTATGTACACCCCATGACTATGAAAGTCAACTTCCAGATATGTAGCTATAAAAACATCAGGGTTTATGTCTACTGAAAAGTATGCGGAAGGATATTCATAGCAGCTTTAGTTGTTGTAGCTTCTGGAAATTGGCAACCGGAAAATGGTATATAAATAGAGGTATATGTGTTCAAAGAAATTCAGTGCACAAATAGACAAAACACCCTGATGTATGTAGCAATTCCTCTTTAAACACTACATAAACCCAGTATCTATCTATCATCTATCTATCTATCTATCTATCTATCTATCATCTATCTAATCTATCATCTATCATATCTATCTGCTATCTATTATCTATCCATCTGTTTATATATGTGCATGTACATATCTATATCAAGATTTATTGATTGATTTAATCACCCACTTATTTGAAGGGGTTATTACTCCTAACGTGAACTTTCAACTAGAAGACCAAATACAGAGAAGAAACCTTTCCCCTTAGATCATGTACAGGTCATAGAAAATTCAAAAGGGAAAGAACTCTCAAATCATTCCAAACTACTTCTAGTGGAATTGGGTACTCCTTACCCACTGCCAACAGTTACTTCGAGAAAAATCAGTATTTGACAGAAATCTGATATGGAGACAAAAAGAAAAAAAAAAACCTTGTGGAGAATTATTGTTTTTTTTTCTTTATCTAACCTCAATTCTTGATATCAGTTAATGAGTGAAACTTGTCAGAAAATCAAATTCAATCAATAGATCTAAATAATCTTTTTTTCTAATACATTAATAGTTTTAGAAATGAGGTTTTGCATAAATACAAAGCTTTTAAATATTCTACCCAGTGAAAATATTCCAATGTTGCCAGTATTACAGTATATATTACATGAAAAGTGATTTGTATCAAACACAATTGTCCTTATTTGGGGAGCATCATCATAAAATGATATTTCCTCAATTTACTTCATTTATGATAAAGAGGAGGTATAATCTGAGGGTAAAAACTCTGACTTTTCTCATTGGTCTTAATGATTATTCTTTTTTTTTTTTTTTTTTTTTTTAATTTTTTTTTTTTTCAACGTTTATTTATTTTTGGGACAGAGAGAGACAGAGCATGAACGGGGGAGGGCAGAGAGAGAGGGAGACACAGAATCAGAAACAGGCTCCAGGCTCTGAGCCATCAGCCCAGAGCCTGACGCGGGGCTCGAACTCACGGACCGCGAGATCGTGACCTGGCTGAAGTCGGACGCTTAACCGACTGCGCCACCCAGGCGCCCCTTAATGATTATTCTTAATAATGGTGACATCTTACTTGAAAGGCCAGATAGATTTGGGGTCCACAATCTTATCCCTGGAAGTGCTGTTTTAGGGATGTCGCTGTATCTCCATCTATTTGTGATAAATCAGAGAATTCTAGAATGCTCTGTGAAGGGCCCTTAACTCTTATCTTCTAACTTTTCATTTCACAAATGAGGAAATGAACCAATGAATGTAAGTGTATTTCAAAAGGTTTTGTTTTCTTTTTTTTTTAAGTTTATTTATTTATTTTGAGAAAGAGAGAGAAAGAGAGTGGGTGTGTGTGCGTGTGCGTGTGCAGACAAGTGGGGAAGGGTAGACAGAGAGGGAGAGAGAGAGAACCCCAAGCAGGCTCCATGCTGCCAGCTTGGAGCCCCACGTGGGGCTCAATCTGATGAACCAAGAGATCACCACCTGATCCCAAATGAAGAGTGGGACGCTCAACCAACTGAGCCATGCAGGCATCTCATGCAGTGCTCTAGAAGAGACCCCCAAATTGTGGGTCTTTTGGAATAGTCATGGTAGAAACAAAAGACCCATTTTCTTTTTAAGTACGTCTCAGAGCCAGTTAGTTTTTTCTTCTGCAGGAATTGAGCAAACCCATTCCATAAGGAAAACAAAGCAATTTCAAGCAATGAAAAGGACCTAAGAAAGACAAATTTCTTCTTCAGCTTTAAAGTGCTAAATTATATCATAGTATTGGTATTGCTGTCTATGACGATAATCAAGGTAGCTTTATCCCTTCAGGTTAGAGTTGTGAACAATGTCACAGAACAGATCTTTCGAAATTAGAGCCAATGTCTCTGTCCTTCTACAGGTGTGCTTTGGTTAGAAGAGGTCACAGAAAGAAGAGAACAGTCCTTACAGCACAAGAAGTGTGGGAGAAGCTTCTGGGCAATAAAGATGTAGAGGAAAGACCAACCTGGGCTTTTACCTGACCGCAGGTAATAATATAAATTATAAATATTATATATATATATGATATTTTTAAGTTTATTTCTTTATTTGGAGAGAGAGCACAAAGGGAGGTAGGGGCAGAGAGAGAGAATCTCGAGTAGTCTCCGCACTGTCAGTGCAGAGCCAATGCGGGGCTCGAACCTATGAACCATGAGACCTGAGCTGAAGTCGGAAGCTTAACCAGCTGAGCCATCCAGGCGCCCTTAGAGACACAGTCTCTCGTGCCATGAGCACAGCCGGTTTCACCCCTATATCAGGTTACAGGCTGGGGTAGAGTCGTGGAGGCACACTTTGCTGTACCTACAGCTATGGCTCTTACGTTTCTTGAGGAATCTGTGCGAATATGTTCATGTACATTCATCATTCTTGACCCTCTGAAACACAGCATCATTGGCAGAGGTCAGAAGCAAGCATACACGGAGGGGATCATTGTGTCCACTTTGGAAATTTCCATTTTAAAGTTCCCTAAGCTGACGTGAAAACTCAAAATGCTTGGATTTCCCTGCAGTTTAGTGATCGTCATTAAGTGATATAAATAGTGTCTGTATGTTATCACCGTCTCTGTCTGAAGGCAGATACATACACACAAGAAGCCTGATTAAACTTCACCGAGTTGCTTGGTGATTTTTTTTTTTTTTTTTTTTTTTTTTTTTGGTGGAGAAAGGGACATCCTCTCCTGAAACTATTTTTCCCTACATTCTGGAGTTAGTCAAGCCTTGAAAAAAAATTCTCTCATTAAATACTAAAAACAGCCTTACGGGGGAGCGATTACTATCCTCAGTTTGCAAATGCGAAACGGGTATCTGTTTCCTGAACCCTTGACTACAAGCCAGGCAGCTAGTGGGGATTTGAATTTTTTTTTAAACGTTTATTTATTTTTGAGACAGAGAGAGACAGAGCATGAACGGGGGAGGGTCAGAGAGAGAGAGAGGGAGACACAGAATGGGAAACAGGCTCCAGGCTCTGAGCGGTCAGCACAGAGCCCGACGCGGGGCTCGAACTCACAAACTGTGAGATCATGACCTGAGCGGAAGTTGGACGCTCAACGGACTGAGCCACCCAGGTGCCCTGAGCCACCCAGGCACCCGAGGGATTTGAACCAGTTTCTTCCTAGGAGATCTGACTACAAGCTCGAGCCCAAGATGCCCATCGCTATTTGGCACTGTGACACCACGGTAGGCTCAAAAGCAAAACAAATATGAGTTTTACCCAATACTGCCGCATCAGGCATCAAACCGGGACAGGCTTGCGATGCTTGGGGTCCACCATTCGATAGTTCATTGTCCCTACCAGAACGTGAATTCCGATGACCACTTGGGTCTCTGTGACTCTCCACGTGCTGTGCATTCAGGGCTGGCCAAGCTCTTCTGATGGGTATGTCTTTCTTTACATTTACTGAGACCACCCTTCAATCTTCATTCGCGTGTCGCTGACCGGATTGCTGGTCTGTCCCTTTTTATGACTATCTTTCTGCTTTAATCCATGCAGGTGATTTGTTGTGTGAACTCTCACCAGCCAAACTTGTGTCTCAATTCTTGCTGGTCCCTTGATGGAGTTCCATTTCCTGCCCCTGGACTCAGCCTCTGGAGCCAACGTGGGAGCGGAGGTGTGAGCCCGGGTGGGGGAGGGGTGTCCAAAGTTCAGCCCCATTTTACTATCTGAAACTCCCTTCCAGGCATGGGCTACTTGACACAGTGATTAAGCTTTATTTTCTGATTCATTTGGAACGTGATTTTAAGAATACGGTATCAATCGTCCGAAAGCTACTATGCCATGCATCCGGCATATGTTACCTGGCCTTATCACAGGTATGATCTCATCTATTCTCCTCACAAATTTTGAGAAAGGTATTGTCATCACCGTTTGCTGAGGATGGGAAGGTCAGATGAGCCTTGAGGGACCGTGAGCTGCCTTTTTCGAAAGCTGGATAACCTCGGGGTAAATTTGAGTCTTTCTGAACTGGTCTTCTCTTCGACACAATGGGCATAATATGGTCATACGGAGTTGTTGACAGAATGTAGTAAAATACGGCTGTAAAGTGCTTAACGTATTATAGGAAAAGAAAACTTGGCACATAGTATATGCTGAAGATATGGTAGCTTTGTTAACAACATCATCAAATTAAGTCTATTATCCTATTTAACAGCAGAGGAAGACAAAAATTCAGGTCCACTGCTCCTAACCCAATATGCTTTGTGCTGTGCTCCTGTGGTCCTTCCTCAAGTGAAAGATTCTGATATTTTAGACATTTAAATTTTAGAGTCACTATTAAATGGTACTTTGATAGTTATATATTTTTAGGTTTCTCTATAATTAACAAATCTTGCGACGCATCATTCAATCTGAATTATCCCACAATGAGAACATCCTCAGTCTCTGCGAGTGTTTTCATTAACTTTGTTAATGACCCTGCCCCTAAATTTCTACAGAGAATGCGGTCTTGATGAGCAGTGATTTCATCTCGACCTAATAAAAATGATTCTGGAAGAGGTTGTTAGATTTTAAGGTCATGCAATGACTCTCCATAACCTACTTTTTTGTTCACTACAAGTAATTTTGAAAACATATCATTCTCAACAACACAATCTATTAGTAACTGCCTGGCATTCCTTGAAATTGCAATTCAGTCTGATGTGACAAGGCTTCCTTTGAATAATGGGTTTTTAAGCTGGTTGGTGTATATTCATGTATAACTGCTATCTTTATGAATATCTAGTGGATGCTATTTGCATTCAATAATGTTCTACACATGGACGGGTATTTACTGTTCTTTCCTTTGGTGTTTCCTTAAGCATTATTTGGAAAATACTAAGACTTTATTAGCTTGAAAAATGATCTGTGCTCACAGTGATTTAGTGAGAAAAAAAGTTTCTTCTTTTCTGAAAATGCTTTGGATAATAAACTTGATATTCCTTAGGAACAAAGCATTCAAAATATGGCATGCTAAATAAGGGTTGGAGAGCAGTTGGAAGATATTTTTAAAAACCCATTTGAAGTCCACAGCATTCAAAGTCAGACTTAATTAAATTGGATTTATCATTCAGAAAATGGAAGTAATTCTAGCATATTGCATTATTCAACACTTTGTACCCTGTACCGTTATTGCTGAACATATCAACTTTGGGCTGCCATGAAATTCACGGTGTATATATGTGTGCATTTAAAAAAAAATAACCATTTATCAACTATTTTAACCAGCTAGGAAAATAATACATTTGGAAATATTTCTCTTCTAGGGCATAAGAGTTTCATTTTCATTGTAAAGATCTTTTTTTTTTTTTTGTCTTTTTAATGGGAACAATTGAAAATTTAATGAAGCAAGGATGACTAATTGAATAAATACCTTTATTCCTTTTGAAAAAAGTGGGTCACACATCTTTTAGCGATGGACTAGTTATTGCCTTTCTAAAGCATGACCTAGGGGTGCCGGGTTGGCTCAGTTGGGTAAGCATCTAACTTCGGCTCAGGTCATGATCTCACTGTTTGTGAGTCTGAGCCCCACATCAGGCTCTGTGCTGACACCTCAGAGCCTGGAGCCTGCTTCGAATTCTGTGTGTGTGTGTCTCTCTCTGCCCCTCCCCTGCCCACACTCTGTCTGTCTCTCTGTCTCTCTCTCAAAAATAAATAACATTTTAAAAAAATATTTAAAGCATGACCTTTTCCTAAATCCAAGTTCTTAAGGAGTCTTTGACTTTGAACTGACAGACAACAAGTTCTCCACAAACCATTAATCTTGTGAAATAAAAGGGTGGCGGGGACAAGGATGAAGCACAGGGATGGGGCTTTGGGAGAGCTGACCAATCCAGGGATGGAGAAGTGAAGGCGGGTTGGGAGCAGGGCAGCTGTACAGCTTCCTGGGCATGATGGGATTATACTGTCCACCTGGACTCTTCTCATCCCACCCATTCCCAGCCCCCAGGCTGAGCAAGAGAATCCTACCTTGCCCAGATGGCAGAAGGCAGACATCTTGCAGTGACGTCATTCAACATTAGGAAAAGTTGCCGACCGGCATTGATAAAGTGAGACACAGTTAAGTCTCTAGGACTCTGGGGCAGGAGAGTGGAAGGTATTCCCCTCTCGGCCTTCATGGAAGACATCTATCTCCATGCCTCTGGAAAAAGGGGGAAAATTGGACTTCACACTCAAAGCCACACTTACATTGATTTTGGAAAAAAAAAATGATGTTTCTTACACGTAAATGCCATTGAGCAATGCATACTGCCAACATATTCCAAGGAATTCTGCAACTGGGAAAGGGAAATCCACAGAATCTCTTATTCCCTGCACGCCCTCATATGGACTTCATGTTTCCATAAGGCCGTAATGAGGAGATGCTCACTGGAACAGAGAAAACACAGGCCACAAATAAACACGATGTGTAGTTGACAGTGCTTTATTTTCAAGGAATTGAAACTGCATGGTAGCCCGAGGTATTGAAAAAGCTACGCTTGTATTTAATGTCTAGAATAGTTTTGTAAACAAACGATTGCATCATTTCAATTCCTAGGACTCAGTGCTTTATTTATTGTTGTTTCAGAGTTTCCTTGAGATGTTTTAGGCACACTTAATTAAGATATCTTTCAAACGGCTCTGGTTTTAATTTCCCCATTCGTCGGATAGGAGGACTCTTGGTGTTTGCCTCAGTGTATATAAGTCATTCCCGGTATTAACCTTCACATTTGCCTGCAATCCTTCAGTGCCAGTTCTGCTTGGAAACCCCACTTAGCACTGGGTTTTAAGGCTTCCTTGTACTTATTCACTTTTGTGTCTGTCTGGGCCCTCACAAGAGGTTATAACAACAAACAAACAAACAAAGAAACTTGAATAAGCCACATTTTTCTGTCATCAGTTCCTACCTGGTTTTTATATATATATAATTTTTTAATGCTTATTTTCTAAGAGAGAGAGAGCGTGTGCACGGGAGGGACAGAGAGAGAGGGAGACACAGAATCCAAAGCAGGCTCCGGGCTCTGAGCCATCAGCACAGATCCCGATGTGGGACTCAAACTCATGAACCCTGAGAACGTGTCCTGAGCTGAAGTCCGACTTAACCAACTGAGCTACCCAGGCGCCCTCAGTTCCTACCTGTTTTGCTGCCACCTGGTTCATCTGTATCATTTGCCTCGGGCTGACTTAATCCAGCCCTGGGTGGCCCTGGGTTGTGATTTCTCCTGTTGGAGACTCTCTTCAACGATGACCCCGGCATCAGCCTCCTTCTTACCACATGCCTAGATCAGTGAGGTGAGTTTTCTGGGGTTTTTTCATCCACAGTAGAAGTGTTGATTTCCAGACCTTGGCCCGGATCCCAGTTCCTGGTGCCTGCCAGGGAAGGAGCCCATCTCCTCAAATCTACCCCATTCATTCTTCTTTCAGGGCATTTAGCTTTAACTGTGAAATTACCATGAATCTCCACTTGCCGATCATCTGGAAATGCCCCTTCCTCACCTCCCACATTAATCATCCATCTGGGTCAATGTATGCAATAGGACAGCACCGAAGCTGGGGGAAATACTCCTCTGTCTCATCATCGTAAATGATCAGAGGATCTATAAAGAAACTTTGCACCTACTTAAACTGGCAACGCTTCAGATTTCTCTGCTCACAAATTGTCTCTGCTTTTCAGGTTAGGGTCATGGTTGAGGTCAGAGTTAAGAAACTCTCTTTTTGTTTTCTTTTCTTTGTTGTATGACAAATTAGAGCTAAGAAATGATCTCTCTTTTAAATTTTGCTCGGAAAACTGTGAGCTTGACACAGTTTCCCGGGGAGAATATCTTTGGCTAATATCAGCATTTGTCTATAATTATGGCTCCAGTTAAATTGACTGCTTCATTTAGGGTCAGTGTATAATGATTCATTTTACAGATTCTCAAATTTGTTGGCATAGTGTTGTACATATGTCATTACATTTTAAAAAAATGTTCTGTGTAACTGTGGTTATTTTCTCATTTCTATTTTTTTTTTATTTTTTTTTCAACGTTTATTTATTTTTGGGACAGAGAGAGACAGAGCATGAACGGGGGAGGGGCAGAGAGAGGGAGACACAGAATCGGAAACAGGCTCCAGGTTCTGAGCCATCAGCCCAGAGCCCGACGCGGGGCTCAAACTCACGGACCGCGAAATCGTGACCTGGCTGAAGTCGGACGCTTAACCGACTGCGCCACCCAGGCGCCCCTCTCATTTCTATTTTTTCAATTTTTTTCATAAGCAATTTCAATTTTCTTTTCCATTTTGGGACAACAATTAGCTTTCACTTCAAAGTGTATATTGTTTTCTTTGTACTTTTCTCTAAATATTGCTATGTAATACTGACATAAACATTAAAAGCACACACTAAATAATACCAAATAAAAATATGGAAGTAATAACATAAAAGCTTCATCTGTAATGTATATGCAAACCTGTACTTATTTTTTTAATGTTTGTATTTATTTTTTAAAAATTTTTTAATGTTTATTTATATTTGAGAGAGAGAGAGAGAGAGAGAGAGAGAGACAGTGCATGAGCAGGGGAGAGTTAAAGAGAAGGAGACACAGAATCCGAAGCAGGCTCCAAGCTCTGAGCCATCAGCACAGAGCCCGATGAGGGGCCCGAACTCATGAACTGTGAGATCATGAACTGAGCCGAAGTTGGACACTTAACCGACTGAGCCACCCAGGCGCCCCAAACCTGTACTTATTTTTAATCTGTCTTTTTTTTTTTGAACAGACATATTAAAGCCACTTCTTCTCATTAATGATTTCTCAATTTCTCAATTTTTCTCTAGATTTTTCTATCTGTGATTGGAAGTTCTGACATTGAAGACATTAAAGCTTCTGATTATGACATCATCTTGTGGCGGAAAAAAAAGCTTTCATCAATATGAAATATATTTACCCCTTCCCTTTATTGCTTTTAACCTTCCATTACACTTTCTCTACATTAATTTAGATATATTTACACTCATTGTTGCTTTGCTTTTGTATGTCTTTTCCATTCTTCTGCTTGACCTTGTTGTAGGATTTACAGTATATCCCAAATATACAGAAAATAGTTAAAATTTTTATTTTTATCAAAATCAATGAGTATATTTTAAAAGTGGAATTAATGTAGCCACATACTACAGTTAGCATATCCTTCCTTATATTTTATACTTTATGTCTCATTTGACATCCATTTCATTCGTTGTTTCTGCTGTTTTGAGTTTATTGATAATTATCAACCCTCTTTCCCAATATTATTTCAGAAATAATACATATTTGTCAGTTTTACTAGTGTTTTACCCTTAAGTATTAACACATATAAAGATATAGAATTATTTCTAGATATAATCAAACCCTATAATCTCTTTTAAAAATGTACAGCATATAAGTTTATACTCCCAGTCACTTGCCTAAATGACTATACTCCTAGCCACTTGTGACTAAATCACATAAAGTTGTCATTTCAAATTTCTATCTGATGTTTGTATGCTTGTGTGCATTCATTAATAGTTCTTTTTTGTTATTTGTTTCTTCTTTTAAGAGAGCAAGAGAGAGTGAGTGTGAATGGGGCTAGAGGGGTAGAAGGAGAGATAGAAAGAATCTTAAGCAGGTTCCATGCTAAGTGCAGAGCCTAACACAGGACTCAATCCCACAACCCTCAGGTCATGACCTAAGCTGAAACCAAGAGTTGGACGCTCAACCAACTGAGCCACCCAAGTGCCCCTCAATTACTAGTTCTACAGACAAGGTGGGGTTATATGTATGTATGTGATATGCATTTAGTCTGAAGTTCATGTCTTCAGGTAGGTGTATTATCTATGTCATGTGTGCTTTGTGTTATGTTACATCTTTGCTCTATGTGAACCATTCAATTGTCATAATAGTAACAAAAATAGTCACAATTACTAATTGTCTTTGTTCCTGTATCTATTTGGCTGCTCTGTTCATCCACTGAAGTTTATTTTATTTTTTATCATTTTTTAAATGTTTATTTATTTATTTTGAGAGAAAGAGAGACAGCATGTGAGTGGGAGAAGGGCAAAGAGGGAGGGAGAGAATCCCAAGCAAGAACTGCACCATCAGCACAGAGACCAACATGGGGCTTGATCTCATCATGATCATGACCTGAGTCGAAATCAAGAGTCAGACACCCAACCGTCTGAGCTACCCAGGCACCCCCAAAGTTTTGTTTTGTTTTGTTTAATCAAAAGATTAAGTTTGTAGTGTGCATTTTTTTTTTTAAATTTGGTTCAAATCTCTTCAAATATACAGCACAGATTATTTTTAAGATACAAGGTTTAATCATACCAGGGTCTTCTGTTTCCTTGTATCAAATCTATTTCTTCAGGTATTAGCTCTTCTCCATATTGAGTTTGGTGTTCCTCTCATGGTGCTGCTTTTACTCGAATACTGGGTGATGTGTGGTGATCTGCTCAACTTTGTATTGAAGAATCACTATTTAGCTCCATGTTATGTTCACTTATCCTTCTCCCAATGTTTATCATTGGGCTGTGAAGTAGATTATATTGACTTCTTCTTTGCTGGGCTGACACTCTTTCTGCCTGGGGAGTGAGTACTGACCTGTCTTTGCAGTCCTGTGCATTTATAGTCCCTCTACCTTTGCTTTACTATGCAGACAAAAGCCACTGTGCAGCCTCAGTGGTGAGGAGGCTAACAGACTTCTGTACTGTAAATTGATTTTCCTCAATCCCAAAAAGTCTCAAATGTCTTTTCAGCATCTTTCAACTCTCTGAGCTCGCTACTCCTTGACCTCACTCCCACGGTGGCAGACTTTTTTCTGCATGTGTTTTTGTCTACAAATACCGTTTTTTTCTTGCTATTTTTCCCTGAGGTCTGATACCCTCTACTTTCCATCTTCAGACTGGAATGCCACATAATTTTCAAAATGAATAGAAAACTTTTAAGAATATTTGAATCTATTGCTAATTTAGGAAATTAACGCCAAGTACGAAATTAGAAAATTATAATATGGTTGTGAGAGAAGAATAACTGGCTTCAAGATATTTGTTGAGGGGCACCTGAGTGGTTCAGTCAGTTAAGTGTCCAACTTGGGCTCAGGTCATGATCTCACAGTTCATGGGTTCGAGCCCCGCATTGGGCTCTCTGATGACAGCTTAGAGCATGGAGCCTGCTTCGAATTCTGTATCTCCCTCTCTCTCTGTTCCTCCCCCCGCTCATGCTTGCTGTCTCTCTCTCTCTCTCTCTCCTTCAAAAATAAATAAAAACATTTAAAATAATTTAAAAAAAAGATATTTGTTGGTATGTTTCTCTCTGAACATACTATGATTGGATATACTTATTTTGAGAATAACATTAGGCAACTTTAAAAATTCTCTCAAACGTCACATGTGGCAAAGAGTTCCATTGAATGGAGTAAATAGGACTAGGGACAGCTAATTAAATGCCTATGAAAATGTTAGCAGAGCCCTGCAAGGACCACCCTTCACAAGATAATGGATGGAGGTGAATAGCAGTTCTAGCGGCAGACCCATGATGTTGACAGTTAATAAAGTATCTCAAAGCCCAGATCATGGAAACAATTATTTAATAAATAATTGAAACATTTCGAGTATTTTCTATGTGGATTGATTCATCGCCTGTTCTCTCTTTTTGAACCTCCTGTCCACGAGCACAGCCGTGACAAAGTGATGCATTTCCGCACAAAAGCAGAGGGAATCTCAATCAAGAGTTTGAGAGGAATAAACATCAGTGTTCCTCTTACGGGTCCTTCCCTCCTGAAAGTTCAGCAAAGGAAAATCTCCACTGAAATGAGAACCAGTTAAAGTCTCGGCTCTCCTCTGGATGGTTTGGTCTGATTTGATTCCACGTATGTTTCGACAGAGAATAAACATACAGGACTACTCAAATTATATAAATCAAACATGAAAAATATGAAGAAAATTAAAAAAAATTCACTTCAGACTATTTACGCTTCCTTCATCCACAGACCAAGGATATAATACTAAACAATGGCTCTACGAAAACACAGTAACTAGGTAATTATAATAAAATTTCCTAATGTGAATTTATACATTTATATTCTATAGAGACAATGGCTCTCTATGTCCATTTCTACAAGGGCCAGCTTATTGCACCAAGTAATACATAGAATTAACTGGCCTTAAATTCACTTTGCCCAGTGCATCAATTTTACGGAATATTATAAGTTAACATCAACACACTTTTGACTTCTCTGATAGATGGAAGCATGAAAAGATGCCTATCATGTATTTAACTTTTTTTTGCATTGGCATAATATTATTTTGGAATTATGGTCAATTATTTTCTATTCTAAACACAAAGACAAGCTGAGTAATATATAACCAAACACACTAATAGAATGGATAAACTGTGGTATGGTCTTAAAATGGAAAACCAAAGAGCAATGAGAATGAATGAATGAATGAATGAATCTCACAAACACATGTGCAGTGAAAGAAGCCAGGCATAAAGAAAAACAAAACAAAAGCCTAGGGGTGCCTGGGTGGCTCAGTCGGTTAAGCATCCAACTTCGGCGCAGGTCATGATCTCACGGTCCTTGGGTTCGAGCCCTGTGTCGGGCTCTGTGCTGACAGCTCAGAGCCTGGAGCCTGTTTCGGATTCTGTGTCTCCCTCTCTCTGTGACCCTCCCCCATTCATGCTCTGTCTTTCTCTGTCTCAAAAATAAATAAACGTTAAAAAAAAAAGCCTATATGTTTCCCTACATTATAAGGTGAATGATGGGAAAAATTAATCTATAATTTTGGAAGTCAGGACAGTGGGTGCCTTACAGGTACTAATCTGAAGGTTGACCGAAGGGAGATTTGGTGATCCGATAACCTTTGGTATCTTCATCAGGAAGATGAATACATATGCGTACATTATGAGAAAGTCATTGTTGTCTTTGAATTAAATGATTCCTTTAAAAAATGCTACCAGAGAGCCCCTGGGTGGCTCTGTTGGTTGAGTGTCCACATCTTGGTTTTGGCTCAGGTCATGATCACAGGGTTATGGGATTAAGCCCTATATTAGGCTCTACACTGAGTGTGGAGCCTGCTTAAAATTCTCTCTCTCACTCTCTCTCTCTCTCTCTGCCCCTCTCCCCAGGTTGCACACTCTCTCTCTAAAATTTAAAACAATTTTTTTAATGTTACCAGAAAGCAAAAACCAAATAACTGCACAAAAATAACACCAAGAGTAATTGTAACTTGTCAACCCCAGAGGCCACCTATGGCAATGAAAAAAAAAATGGAGACTAAGGAAAAACCATCCCCCTAAAATGAGATCCTAATTTAGAATTCCACAACCACCTAACCCATCATCCAAAGTACTACTTTAATGAGTTAGGAAAATAATAAGAAATTTTACATTCTTGTAAATATACTGAAATTAATAGTGAAGAAAATGTATATTTTTTTAATTTAAAAAGGGGGGGAGAAAGAAACAAAAGTAAGCAAATCAATTGTTACTTAGTGGTACATATAAGAATGTATTAAGGGGCGCTTGGGTGGCTCAGTCGGTTGGGTGGCCGACTTCGGCTCAGGTCATGATCTTGCGGTCAATGAGTTCAAGCCCCGCATTGGGCTCTGTGCTGACGGCTCGGAGCCTGGAGCCTGTTTCAGATTCTGTGTCTCCCTCTCTCTGACCGTCCCCCATTCATGCTCTGTCTCTCTCTGTCTCAAAAATAAATAAATGTAAAAAAAAATTAAAAAAAAAGAATGTATTAATTATATCCAGCAATTATAAAAAAAAAATTGGAAGCTTAAAAACATATAGTACAAGAAGAGTAGTCAAAAGTAATAGGAACATGAGGAAGAAGAATTCTCCTAAAATTTTCTAGGAAGCTCATGTTTCTCTGAGAAAATAGGAACATCAATTAACTTCAGACTAGGTTAAATTTTATATATATATATATATATATATATATATATATATATACACACACACTCTAAGAAAAAATAATAAACAGAAATAGAGCATATGTTAAACCAAGAGAAGAGAAATCAAAATAAAGAAAACAGATGGCTGTGGACTGAATTGTTTTCCCCCTCGCACGCAGCAACCCCTCCCCTGCCCTACCAAATTCACATGTTGCAGCCCTAACCCTGATGTGCGGGTGTTAGGAGGTGGGGCCTCTAATATAATTAACAGATTAAAATTGAACAGCAAGAGAGGGTCTAGATAGTGATGTCGTGGTATGACAAACTCACCTGGTGACCAGAACTCACTTTTTTCTTTTTTAATGTTTATGTATTTATTTTTGAGAGCACTCACGCACATGCGTGTGAGACAGCAAAAGCGAGAGAGAGAGAGAGAGAGAGAGAGAGAGAGAGAGGGAGTGAGGGAGGGAGTTGGAGGGGCAAAGAGAGAGGGAGAGAAAGAATCCCAAGCAG
Source organism: Leopardus geoffroyi (assembly GCF_018350155.1). Classification (NCBI taxonomy): domain Eukaryota; kingdom Metazoa; phylum Chordata; class Mammalia; order Carnivora; family Felidae; genus Leopardus; species Leopardus geoffroyi. The sequence continues at coordinate 67,423,696 of NC_059331.1, read as the reverse complement.
GCTCTGTGCTGTCCGTGTGGAGCCTGATGTGGGGCTCGATCTCACATCTGTGAGTTCACGACCAGAGCCGAAACCGAGAGTCAGACACTTAAACGACCAAGCCACCCAGGTGCCCCCAGAACTCACTGTCTCAATATCATTCTCCTGTAAGAGGGACCATTGTGTCTTGGAGAAAAGGGCTGATTCTAGGGTTAGGACAGGGGAAATGCAACGTGAACTGGGAACGGATAATAGTGCAAAAATAAGAACATATGTGACAGCAGGAAGTCTGCATGTCAAAAAGATGTAGGAGCCTACCTGATGGAGTTCCTCATGGTCAAAGCTAAACCAATGCGAACAACAAAATACACGGAAACAGTATAGAATTATAACCCTAGGAAATAATCATGATCTTACAGTGATACAAACAAATAATTGAATACATAAATAAATGGGGGAGAAAGAACAAAATTGCTTTAGAGAAGCATTCCACAACATGCATGTAAATACGCTCCCCCACTCCAGGAGATAAGCTGAATCATCTTTCCCAAACCCTGCATTTAGCGAGGCTGGGTTGCTTCCAATAAATGGAGTACGGAAAGTGAAAAATAATAATTTCTCAGTGGAGAAACCTTAACCAAGCGATCAATTTAACATCATCCATGATAAGTTACAGTGTTATCACACATCTTCTGAGATCAGGCCCTTTGTAGTATTCTTTTTCACAACCTATAACCATAGTCCAACGATGAGAAAAAAATGCAGGGACGATCTACAAAATAGTTTCAAAACCGTCAAGGTGGCAAAAAGTCAGACTGAGAAACCGTCACAGAGAGTCTGGATTCATGATGACTGAGTGTAGCGTGGTATCCTGGATTGGAATGTGGTACAGAGAGAGGACATTAGTGGGAAAATGAGTCAGGTTTGAACGGAGTCTAGATTTTCGATCATAGTAACATACCCACGTTATTTGCTTAGCTTAGAAATATGTACCTTAGAACTGGAAGATATTAATATTAGGGGAAGCTGGGTGTGAGGGATGACAGAAACTCTCAGTGTTATCTGTAGCATCTCCACTTTGTTCCAAAATATAAAAGCTTACTATAAAAGTTGAACAACGAAATGTTCTTAGGCAAAAAAAAAAAAAAAAAAAAAAAAAAAAGAAGGAAAAGAAGAAAGAAAGAAAGAAAGAAAACACTTTTTCAACTTATTCACCACCTGATCAAGATAACATCCCTTATTTAACAAGGAATAAAAAGGAAAATTCCAAACCAGAGAAAGATATTTTCTAAACCCTCCACATCAAACGTAAGGATAATTAACCAAAAATTAAAGCTGTATGATATAAAAAAAACACTATAAAAATTAGAAAAAGTAATAGTTAGTAGGATATACATAGAGGATTTTATTTATTTACTTGTTTGTTTGTTTTTAAATATTTATTTATTTTGAGAGAGAGGGAGGGAGAGCACAAGCAGGGGAGGGGCAGAGAGAGAAGAGAGAGAATCCCAAGCAGGCTCCATGTTTTCAGCACAGAGCCCAATGAAGGGCTTGATCCCATGAGCATCGAGATCATGACTTAAGAGGAAAACAAGAGGCAAATACTTAGCCAACTGAGCCCCCCCAGCCTCCCCTAGAACATTTTAAAAATCCTTATAAAGCTATAAACAACCAAATTCATAGGAAGCTAGGCAAAATATATCAAAAAGGAAATTCATAGGAAACTACAACGCGATTGAATTTGCCAAACGATGTTCTCACTAGCTATTGTTGAACTGTGCACTAAAGGAGATGGTATTAGTTTACCCTATTATAATGGCAAAAAATTAAAGACCAACGAGCATAGCATGGATGTGAGAAAACGTGTCTGTGCAAGCTTGGTTGGAGTTTAAATTGAATGGAATCGCTTTAGCCCGCGACAGTCCAGACCTACCTGTGTAACGTAACGTGCTACATGCTACAACAGTGGGTACCCTGAGCGTTCGTAGTGCATGATGTCTTATCTCGATGCCAGTGGAGACAGAGGCACCCCTGGTTTTTTTTTGCTGTTTTGCCACATTAAAAACAAGCTAAATCAGTATGGAATGGAAGTGAGAAAACTAAATTACTCTTTGCATACTCTTATGATGGAGCTCTATCAGCTGCTCAAATGATTGCACTCCATTGCGTATATTAGATTATATAAATGTGATAAGGCACAAAAAGAAAGTTCCAGAATGAGTACAATATGTTATGTTGTAAATATTAAGAAACATGGAATCATTAATGTGCACTTCACTGATACACCAAGGGGCAAAAGTAAATGCATTTTCAAAAAATCAGAAGTTAATGTATAGAATAATAGTTGATAATATCTTCGTGATGAGGTCAGGCTTTTTCATGTTAATCTTTGAAGTTTTCTGAATTTTGGGCATATTTTCAAAATTAAAAAAAAATAAAAGTATTTTGTGCCGTCTGACTTACTCTCCTTTTCTCGTCTCTATACACTTTCCTTTCTTTGAAACTCCACTGAGCAACACAAAAGTGTTATACAGAGAAATATATATTTATTATAGAAAATATTGTCTTGAGTATACATAAAAATAGCTACTTTCTGCATTTCAACTTTCACATTAAATACAAATAAAAAAATATTCCTTTAGTTACAGGTCCCTTATCATTGCTATAAACCAGATCCGATTATAATCTCTTTTCTCTTTATTGTATAAAATCAGACCTTGGTTTGCAGAAATATGACTTATTTTCAGAGTCTCCTTTAATTCTTCCATATTTTACTGACCGTAAAACTCCTGAGCTGATGGTATCCTTTCCAATCACTTCTCTTTTTGCTCTTGGTCTCCTGCCAGCAGGTGATGGATTGTGTTAGTTGCCACGGTCAAGTGGTTGCCCATAGGGAAAAAATAATAATTCATTACACTTGCAACAATCATCCCAGTCCGATATCACCACTTAAATTGTTGTTTCAACCACACTAGCTCAGCTTTGTGTACAAGAGTGACACCTTTGGATAGAGGGCTCAATGACACCAATGCCCAGAGCATCAACAAATTAAGTAGTATAAAACATGGGCAAGTTATGGGAAAGGTGGTCATAAAAGCATGAAACTTCTGGAATTCAGATGAACACCCACTGTATGGAGTTTCTATATGTATAATTTTTATCATTATTTTTAAAGTATCTATCTATCTATTTAAATTTTTGTGAGAGAGAGAGAGAGAGAGAGAGAGAGAGAAAATATGAGCAGGGGAGGGGCAAAGAGAGAGAGAGAGAATCCCAAGCAGGCTCTGTGCTGTCAGCACAGAGCCAGATGCAGGGCTCGATCTCATGAACCATGCAATCAAGACCTGAGCTGAGACGCTTACCCGACTGAGTCACTCAGGCGCTCCTATCATCATTTTTTAAAAATAAATTCTTGGGGCGCCTGGGTGGCTCAGTCGGGTAAGCAGCCGACTTCAGCTCAGGTCATGATCTCACTGTCTGTGAGTTCGAGCCCTGCGTCAGGCTCTGTGCTGACCGCTCAGAGCCTGGAGCCTGTTTCAGATTCTGTGTCTCCCTCTCTCTCTGCCCCTCCCCTGTTCATGCTCTGTCTCTCTCTGTCTCAAAAATAAATACATGTTAAAAAAAATTTTTTTAAATAAAAAAAAATAAATTCTTGCGTGTTATAGATACCAAACAGGACGTTTCCCACCCCGCCCCCCCACCTCTGACAGCTAAGGTTTTGAAGACGATGGTCCCTAGTAGAATAGAAGCAACCAGAGAACCGAGGCCATGCTCTGAACCTGGACCACAGCGCCCCAGTCGCTTGTGTGACCTTGAACAGACATTTGCATCTCAGGCTTAGTTTCTATCTCATCAATTGAAAACTGGGGATCGCGGATACATGATTGCTATTGTTCTTTTGTTAATTGCATGTGATTCTCCCACACTCTGGTTTTGAATTTAATGAATGTAAATGAGGAGCTGAGTATAATAAAGTGCTGGCAGACATTTTTTTTCCAGCTCTCTAATAGTTTATTTTCATTAAAGAAATCCCGCTTGTGATCACCTAAACCAATTTCATTGACCTGCAATCTGTGGCAAATTCAGTTTGAAGAACATTCTCCTGAAGATTAAGTTTCAGGCCCCCTTGCATGGTCACTGGCTCTATCGTCAAATGAACGCTGCTGACCTTTTTAGTTTTATCTGCAGGATCTTAGACACCAGCCCCGTCTGCAACATCGTCCCACGTACACGCATACATGTGCCGACATGCACGCACATGCACACGCAAACACGCTGCAGTTTCTTTAATTCTTTATTTCTGCGCATGAAATTCCTTCTCCCTGGAGTTTCCTTTTACTTGAACACTTGGGTGAATGAATCATTCTTAACGTTTTCTTTGTCATTTCCCAGAAGTAGAGGGGTTGGGATGAAACAGTAGCTGGTTATCAGCTACTTAGAAACATCTTTCTGTTTTGATGATTTTTCCTCTGGGAATAAATTATATTAGGGCCCTCCCAAGGTGTTGTGATTACGTTGAGCACAAAATAATCAATCACAACAGTACTTTGTATTGTCAACCGGTATTTTATCAGAAAAATCTTTTCATTCTTTAAAGTCATTTAACTAAGTAAGACGATGTCACTGAATCATCGGCCTACAAATAAAGACAGGGGAAAATATACCAGTGAATGATTTCCACCCCTACTCACTATCTCCTACCACAGGCTGAGGGAAGGAATCCATTGAGAAGCTGGTCTGTTTTGCTGGAAGGAGAGCGGAAGGACTTTTGAATGTTCTGGTATAGTGCCAGGCTGACAGCCGTCGTTGAACATGGCTACCCACATGTAACCCACCTGTAACACACATGCCCTGAGCGCCAGCCCTTAGTCCCTGCCCCTGGAAAAGCTTCATTTCTTCCTTTTTTTTTTTAATGTTTATTTATTTATTTTGAGCCAGAGAGAGAGCAGGAGAGAGGCAAAGACAGAAGGAGAGAGAGAATCCCAAGCAGGCTCTGTACAGCGAGCCCAGAGCCCAATGCAGGGCTCGAACCCACGAACTGAGAGATCATGTCCTGAGCTGAAACTAAGAGTCATACACTTAACCAACGGAACCACCCAGGTGCCCCAACTATAATTTTTCATGCCGCGTACACAGCCCAGGCAAGGCCATCTGTGACATGTTGTCTTTCTCTTCTGCCTGCCATTGGGAGTGTGGGACGCTTGCCTTCACTCTAGGGTTTACGTGCCCGAGAGAGAAAATGTGGCTAATGTACCATCTTTCTGTCTCCCCTCCATGTGGCTGGCCACCTGATATTTTCGCTACACTCACTACTCTCTTGTAAACTCATGCTTGTTCATGTGTGACTCAAGGGTTTTGTTTGTGTGTTTGTCTTTAATTTTTTTAATGTGTATTTATTTTTGAGAGAAAGAGAGAGACAGAGCACAAGTGAAGGAGGGGCAGAGAGAGAGAGAGGGAGACACAGAATCCGAGGCAGGCTCCAGGCTCCGAGCTGCCAGCACAGAGCCCGATTCGGGGCTCAAACTCATGAGCCGGGAAATCATGACCTGAGCCAAAGTCAGACGCTTAACTGACTGAGCCACCCGGGCGCCCCATCAAGTTTTAAGTCCAGAAAAAGAATAATAGCAACTTCTATTTTGACCTTAGGCCCAGGGCAGTGTGTTCTCTGGTCTGCGGACTGTGGGGTATTGGTACAGATAAACCAAAGGGTCAATTGTTTTCCATCAGGCTACTGAATATTTGGGCACGCTAGTCAATCACATCTTTGGATGGGCCGTGGGGCAAGTGAAATGCCCTCCTTGTCCCTTAGACCGGATGTGACTCAGTGCTGTGTAGGAACTATAAACCCCTCACTTGTGTGCCTCAACAACCCATCACAGACAGCACCCATCGGATTTCATGAATACCAGCCGTGCTGTATTGCATGGAATGCACAGAGAACAGGTTCCTTGAAATCTCATCCGTAATGCAAATGCCCTGTTACCCCCGGTTTTCAGTCGCTGCTTATCTTCAATGACCTTCCTAGCTTTGCTGCACCCTGCAGACACAAATCACACACACGGAGGGTAAAATCCTACGTGTGGAGGTGGGTGAGGGCAGATCTCCATTATCTCTGCCCTTGAAAACCTTGTTAGGATCGTCGTAAAAAGTACAGGGTGGCGGCTCAGATACACTGTGGATACAGAAGCCAGACCAGGTGATGATCAAAAGCGTTGGTGGGGAAAGAGTGATCTGGCTGATGCCATGAAACATCCAAGCTTCTCTTTACTGACCAGCAATCATCCTCAGAAAAAACACTGCATCTCGTCACCTAAATGAATGTGTCTGTGGCAGACTAGACTGAAAGAGCCCTTGATTAAAATCTAGCCTCTCTTTGAAGGATGAGTAATGGCAAAATAACAATTAGGAGGAAAAGAAGGGAAGCTCATATTGTGCTTTGCACAATCTCCATTAGGAACGCTTCTTCTGATAACTTTTGCCAAGGCAATAAATTGCTCACTAGGATTGCATGCCAATTAAGGATTGATTGAGAACAGCATCACTGAGTACAATTTTCAATAATCATTAGAGACTTTGATTATTTGAAGGATTTTTTTCTATATTCATAAATCTTCCTACTGATAAATTTATTTAAAAAAAATTCTCCCAGAAATACTTTGGTACAATGGGTTAAACTCATGCATTTATTTTTTAAGGTGTGTGTGTTCCCTGTTTGTACGTATGAATGTACAACACTGAGAAAAACATATCCCTTGGAATATGAGTGCCTCCAAAAATATTACTGTGTATTTTGCTTAAAAAATATGTTTCTGGGGGCGCCTGGGTGGCGCAGTCGGTTGGGCGTCCGACTTCAGCCAGGTCACGATCTCGCGGTCCGTGAGTTCGAGCCCCGCGTCAGGCTCTGGGCTGATGGCTCAGAGCCTGGAGCCTGTTTCCGATTCTGTGTCTCCCTCTCTCTCTGCCCCTCCCCCGTTCATGCTCTGTCTCTCTCTGTCCCAAAAATAAATAAACGTTGAAAAAAAAAATTAAAAAAAAATGTTTCTGTAGGGGCGCCTGGGTGGCTCAGTCAGTTAAACGTCCACCTGCAGCTCAGGTTATGGTCTCACGGTCAGTGAGTTTGAGCCCCGCGTCAGGCTCTGTGCTGATGGCTCAGAGCCTGGAGCCTGCTTCAGATTCTGTGTTTCCCTCTCTCTCTCTGTCCCTCCCCTGCTCATGTTCTGTCTCTCTCTGTTTCAAAAATAAATAAAAACAAATATATATATATATATATATACATATATATATATATGTTTTTATATACAGTAAATTGGTAAATGTTATGTTTTTTAAAAAGTTAAACCATTCTATTTACTTCAGAATGACCCGTTTCTTCACATGATGAGTCTTGCTGGGGGTAATAAAGCATGGGACGATTCAAAAAATTATTTTCCTAGAGATCATTTTACCACAGTAATACCCAGCAGCATCTAAAATGGTGGGAATGGTGACCCCCAAACGCCCATGTCCTACTCCCTGAATCTTGTGACTGTTACCTTATTTGGAAAAAGGTTCTTTGTAGATGTAATTAATTTCAGGATCTGGAGAAGGGAGGGCCATCCAGGACCCTCCAAGCGTGTTTTACACCCAATGGCAAGTATCCTTACAAGATGGGCACACCGAGAAGACACGGGAAGAGAAAGCCACATGAAGATAAAGCAGTGATGGGGGTAGTCACAAGCTAGGGAATGCAAACAGCCACCAGAAGCTGAGCGAGGCAAGAATGATACTTTCTTTCAGCCTGACCTCTAAAATTAGAGTAGAATCATTTGGGTTTTTTTGGTCTTAAGCCCCCCACTCTGTGACAGTTGGTTCCAGAAGCTGTAGGAGCAGCTTCTATGTTAAATACCACTGGACACGTTCATGTATTTTTCTTTGATTTTTTTAAAAATTTTGTTTTAAATACCTCTCCCAAAGCGTCCATGCACTCTCCTTCCCCAACCTGTGCACAGTACCACAGGCAACTTTTAGTCAACCTTGGTTGATTATTAGTTTTTTATTGAGGTCTAATTTACATACAATATTATATTAGTTTCAGGTGTACAACATAATGACTTGATAAATGCATATATTGTGAAGTGATCACCACAATAAATCTAGTTAACGTCTGCCACCATGCATAGTTACAGATTTTTTTCTCTTGTGATATCTACACTCTTAGCAACCTTCAAATATGTCATATACAATATTAACTATAGCCACGGTGCTGTATGCTACACCCCAATGACCTTTTTAGTTTATAACTGGAAATTTGTACCTTTTGACCTCCCATCACACACTTCACTCACTCTCCACCCACTGTGGCAACTACCAATCAGCTCTCTGTACGCATGAGCTTTTCTTTTCTTTCTTTGTTTTTTTTTTTTTTTTGGATTCCATATCTAAATGAGATCAAATACTATGTGTCTGTCTCCGAATTATTTTGCTGAGCATGATGCTTTCAAGGTTCATCCATGTTGTCGCCAATGACATGACTCCATTCTTTACGGCTGGATAATATTACTGCATATATATTATATATGTGTATATATACATATATACCCATAGAAACACACGTACACATACCACAGTTTCTTTATCCATTCATTCACCAATGGACACTTAGATTGTTTCCACATTTCAACTACTGTAAAAAACACTGTAATCAACATGAGGGTGCCTGTATCTTTTTGAATTAAGTGTCACTGTTTTCTTCAGATGTATACCCAGAAGTGGGATTTCTAGATCATATAGCTCTATTTTTAATATTTTGGAAAGCCCACACTGTTCTCCACAGTGGGAGTCCAGTTTACGGTCCCACCAACAGTACACAATGATTGCCATCTCTCCGCATCCCTGCTAAAGCTTGTTATTTCTTGTCGTTTTGATCGAAGCCATGCTGACAGGTATGAGATATCGTATATATATATATATATATATATATATATATATATATATATAATATCTATGGGAAATATTACTGTAGACACAGTTAAACAGAGAGACTTATTTTAAAATTTTAAAATTGATTCAATATTTCGTTTTTCTTTAAAAGGTTGTATATATACTTTAATAAGATATCAAATCTTAAAAATATTAACCCTTTCCAGATTTTATTCAATATTTCCTATTGATTTCTATATATGTAACATACATAGTTACCTAGCTATATACATATATGTGTATGCATATATACATATGAATATACATATGAATATGCATATACATTCATATACATATGAATATAAATGTATGTAAAACCACATATGCACACACACATATGTATATAAATATATATATATATATATATATATGTAATTTCTATCCATAACTCTGCTAACAAATGTTTACCTGAAGAACTTTTATTTACTTTTTATTTTCAGAATAATAGGGCAGATACAAAGAAGCTTAATGTTCAGATAATGGAATGTCCGAGTATCCTAACAGGGTAGGTAAAATTGTGACTATTTTTAACAGAAGTATAGCAGTGTTTTAAATGTTTATTTTATTTATTTTGAGAGAGAGTGAGAGAGCGAGCAGGGGAGGGGCAGAGAGAGAGAGTTGGAGAGAGAGAATCCTAAGCAGGCTCCCCATCGTCAGTGCAGAGCCCAACGTGGGGCTCAAACCCACGAACTGTGAGATCCTAACCTGAGCCGAAATCAAGAGTAGGACTCTTAGCCAGCTAGGCACCCCATGGATAGCAGTTTAAAACGTATTTCTTAATTTAAAACAAAAAAAAACAGTCTTTTTTAAGTCGCAGGGAAAATTTTTACACCATTACCTACTTGGAAAAGGCATTCCTTTTCTTAAAACACAAATTGCTATAAAGCCCTCGATGCTGTCTGCAGCATTTGTGCACAGGACAACCATAGGGTAAAAATAGTGTTAGCAATAAACCATGGCAGAGTTTACAGAGTGCCCTTCTGTATTATGGCTCTTGCATACATAAAACGGAGTCCTTCTAAAATATCTGCAAGACGTTTCCATCCCCACTTTCAGATCAGAAGTCAGAGCTTCGAAACGTTAAATAATTTTCCTACATTTACACATCTTCTATGTGCCCCAGCAGGGCTTTACCCTCCCGTCTTATACCAAGATATTACGCAAAGCCTTCCCAAGTCTGCATTCCTCTCTCCTTTGCTCTTTGGGAAAGACAGGTGTTCTCACACTGAAAGTATAGACAGGTTTTGGCGATGGTTATTTACATCCAAAAGAGCAGAAGAAATTAGTAAGACACATTTACCTTTTTTAACCCACAGGGGGGAAAAAAAGCACGTTTATAAACTCAAATTTAAGTGTGTAATTTCTATGACCGGAATGCTCTTGGGAATACTCTTAGAAAGAATTTCTGTAGGTAGCTGCTCCCAGGACTCTGTCCATTATTCACTGTTGCTCGCACTGGCTGATAAGACTTTCTCCAGACGTGGGATGCAATGCAGAGAGTACACATTTGACCAAAATGAAATACTATCTTTTGTTTTAAAAAGCAACACGTAGATAAACTACTTTCTGTTTAATATATTACTCAAACAGGGGCACCTGGGTGGCTCAGCTGGTTAAGCATCTGACTCTGGATTTCAGCCCAGGCCATGATCTCAGTGTTTTCGAGATCTGCCCCACGTCAGGCTCTGCACTGACAGCAAGAAGCCTGCTTGAGATTCTCTCCCTCTTTGCCCCTCCCCTGCTCATGCTCTCTCTCTCTTTCCCAAAATAAATAAATAACATATATATATATAAACTTACATATATATTTTTTTGTTTTATTTAATGTTTATTTATTTTTGAGAGACAGAGACAGAGTGTGAGCAGGGGAGGGGCAGAGAGAGAGGGAGACACAGAATACGAAACAGGCTCCAGGATCTAAGCTGTCAGCACAGAGCCCGACGCAGGGCTTAACTCATCAGCTGTGAGATCATGACCTGAGCCAAAGTCTAACTCTTAAGCGACTGAGCCACCCTAGATAGATCTTTCTAAAAGTTGTGAAACTCTGGCCAACCTGTGTAATGAGTAAATGTTGCATTCTGCGCTTTTGTTTCCAATTGGTTAAAGGGAACAATTAGTCCCCAGGTCATGTGATTGTCGTGAGGGGTGAGTAAGTAACATGCGATAAATTAACTAATACTATGCTGAGAGGTAATACAGGTGCGATTACTGTTACCATCTTTCCAGAATCGGCAAAATCTTGTATACGAAATCCAACAACACTGACTACATCTCCACTTTGCAGAAAGGATCTAGGCTTTCTTCATTGTTGGCTTTTGTACGTACTAACCTAGCCCATCTTTCTTGAAATATTCTTATGACTTGAGTTCATGATACCACACCGCTGTGTTTGATTTACTTCTTTACCCACTGTTTCTAACTCTGTTTTACAGGCTTCCCTTCCTTCATCCAGGCTCTTCATGTGGAACTGTCACCACTACACTCTCCTAAGCTCGCTCCCTAGGTTATTTTATGCATATACCATATCCGCATGACAGTGGCCTTCTATTAGGCACTGTCTATCAGGGAGAACATCAGAGAAGGTGAAGCAAGTTTAATTGGATATGTGCCCTTGCACCTTAAGGCTTTAAGGTCACCTCAAGTGTAACTGAGGAAACAAGTTCACAATATTCTTCCTCCCTTATAATCAGTGCCTCCTCCAATGGTTCTGTGTCCGTAACTGGCACCCATATCCATCACATATGAATATGGCGGAAATATGGGAACCATCAGTAATACATTTTCCTTTACACTCCCATTTCTTTCTTTCTTAAAGAAAAAAAAAATAAGAGAAAAAAAAGTTTGAAGCGGGGGAGAGGGGCAGAGAGAGAGAAGGAGAATCTTAACCAGGCTCTGCGCACATCACGGAGCCCTTCACGGGGCTCAATCCCGACGCCCTGGGATCATGACCTGAGCTGAAATCAAGAGTCAGATGCTCAACCGAATGAGTCACGCAGGTACCCCTACGCTGTCTCATTCCAAGCTGATTAAAGGTATGCCACTTTCATTAACTCTCAAAATATCTTGTTAATCTCTCCACTTCACCCCGTTTTCATTGCTGTAAGCTTAGTACATGCGATGAAATTTTCTCACTATATTACGTCAAAAGCTTCTTCCAAGGGGTCTGTGCCTCATCCCTTCCCACGTTCCCCACAGTGCAGGGAGAGTGATCTTTCCATAATGCAAATTTGATTGCGTGGGTTTGGTTTTATTTACATTCTCCAATATTTTCCCAAAGTCTTACTATTGCCTTTGTGTCTAGCATGGTTTGGCACCTTGAGGCCCAGTCTACACCAATTTCTCTCCTCTCTCTTTGCTCAAGATATTTGCATTGCTTTTCCTTTCACTAATGAAATGCCCCCTCATCAATCACACCTCAAGTCAATCTCACCTTTTAAAGGAAACCTCTCCGGAAATTCAGGCTAGGTCAGTTCCCCTGTCACATAATCTCATGGCACCCTCTATCTCCTCTGCATGGCTTTTTAAACTGTTAGTCATTATTTATGCATGCTTATTTTAGTAGTGCTCTATCTGACCTAAGAAAATTCCAGCAATGCAGGCACAATATTTATTTTTGGCCAGCATTTTTTTTACAAGTGTCTTGGGCAATTTAAATACATATAAATTAACTGCTTACTGAAATAATGAGTGAATTCCATGAAAAAATGATAATTCTTCCAAGTGAGCTATTGCTCAGATCAGATGTTTCAAAATTCAGCCCAAATGGCGGTCTATTCATAATGTCTCATGAAGAGGTCCCTTCTTCTCCCTTCATTTCTGGCAGAATTAATTTCTCCCCCTACAAGTTCCTGTTAGTGTTGATTGGTACCATTTTAAATTTTTCTATAGAAAACTACATGCCTATTTTCAGGTCTTATAAAGGAGTCGGTGAAGAAGACAGAGACGGTCATTACTTTCTGGGAGCCCGAGTTGAGAAAATGTCTTTATTGCCAACATCATGATTTTTTATTTTTGATTTTCTCCCTCTCCCTCTGAATATTCTCCATTTAGAGAGAGAGTGGAGCCGGAGAGAGGGATAGTTCATGGAAGATATCCCAAGAAGTCATAAGGTGTTAGTCTCGAAAAGTAAGGAAACGTCTTGTTTTGAGAAAAAAACAAAACAGAGTCAAGCCCAAGGACGTTGATGGTCTGGTCCCAAGTTGAGCACCAATTAAAAGAAGGAAGTGAAAGGGTTTCTTCAACTTCCTGTATTTTTCTCTCTGCCCTTCAGGTCTCAGCTTCCATACTCACTGAATCTGTGGTACTTCTCGTGGATATGGTCCTTGTCCATGTTTTGACTGTTTGCTTTATTTTAATGACTGGTAGAAAAAGAATCTTTGGGAAAACTTGGCAAATACTTGTGCGAGTTTTAGTTGGCACGGATTTATTTATTTGTACCTCGGGTTCCACTGCTTGTCTTCCGACCTGATTTTCAGCCACTCATAATTCCTTCCTTTGGCTCAGAGATGGAAATGCGGAGGGTGAGATATTCTCAGCTGGTAATGAACTTCTGCAAACCCTCCGGGCAGCCCTCAAGATCCAAAGGCGCACAATCAGGCTTCTACTACAGCCAGTGAGTGTGGAATCTTTATTTCAAAAGAAGAAAGGAAAGAAAAAAAAGACATTTGTCCTCTAAAAGGGCACAATATCAAAAATACGCACAATATCAAAAAATAACAACAACTACCTCTAAAAAAAGACACTTGTCCTATAAAAGGGGTTACACAATATCAAAAAAATAACAACAACTACCTCTGTGGTAAGGACTACAATAGAACTTTTGGTAAATTAGAAAAAAAAAAAAAAGCTTTGCTCTGCCTTGGTTTAGGAAGAAGAAGAAATCCAACAGGAAACACTGACATTCAGGATGAGAACAAAGTATCAACCCTTCAGCAGTGTTAGAATCTTAGCCCCAAGACATACATCTATACTCTTTCTTTGTGAGTGTGTGCTATAAAAGGAAATATACCCAGTCTTTGTTCGTGGTTCCTGGCACAGAACTCTTCAGCCACACTTTGAGCACTTCTGAATTTAGGCTGACAAGGGTCCCTAGATAGCCTCAGGATGAGGCTGGCCACCAACAGAAAAGACCAAATGAATTAAAAGATTGGCACTTTCAAGACTCCCACCAACCACTGGGAAGAGGAAGAGAGGCTACCAATGACGCTTCATTAAAACTCTTGAACAAGAAGATGTGATGAGCTTCCGGTTTGGTGAATGTGCCAACAGGCTGGGAGGGTGGTGGCCTGGAGTGCCATGGTGACAGGAGGCCCTGTGCTCAGGTCCCCTGCAGATCATGCCCTGGGTATTGCTTCACCTGTCTGCTCACTGGTATCCTTTATGCCCTTTATACTCAACTAGTCAATATAAGTAAATAGTTCTCTGAATTCTGTGAGCTGCTGTGGCAAATTAATTGGAGCCGAGAAAGGCTTTATAGGAATCTCCGCAAATATAACTAGTTGATCAGAAGCACAGGTAGAAATGCAGACTAGTGTCTAAAGTGGGTTGGAGGCCCTCTTGTAGAACCCTTAACCTGAGAATCTGACGCCCTCTCCACGTAGACAGCGCGGAGTTGAGTTAGTTGTTTGGTGGTGTTGAAACACACACACACACACACACACACACACACACACATTGGAACGTGTCAATCCCAATCTCTTTGCATTGCTTATAAAATGTCATATCCAAAACATCAACAAGTACTTAGCTAAGAAAGTTTCAACTTAGTATTAAATAAGTTACTATGACTTGTTTGTTGTTATTTTTTGGAAGGATAGAAACCATGCTTTCATGCAAATACGGAGTGAATGATACAAATTACATTTTTAAATACAGAGATAAATTCTCTCAGACTTCTGTTTCCCTTCATGAAAGAACACAAGACGTTCTTCTATAATAAACAGACTTGGAACTGGAAAAAAAAAATCTATGACAGAAGTGTTTTTAAGTGCTGGGTGAAAGGCGTTGGAGGACTGTAGCCCCTGAGGGGAGAATTCACATGAAAAGTACTAGGACCACCAGAAAGGAACAGAAAGTTACCAACTGTTTGCTGAGCAGGGCAAAGATCCCGATAAACTAAAACAGCAGAAAGCAGAGTCCGCTGCAGCCCAGGCTGTAGGAATCTGGTGTGTATTGGACAAGAGAGCCCCCGAAGTCTTTCCTTTACAAAAGTCATGTTCACATCACCGTGTCCAGGGCAAGCCATCCTGTCTGCAAGGTATGCGGACGGCAGCTGCTACTGCGTGAAGGAGACAGTAGACTTAAGTGTAACGCTAAGATCATGGGAGATCTCTGTAACACCTTATGAACACTCACAGAAACATCGAGAAACTAGAAATGCAGTCTGGACCGCGCCCTAGAGTGAAATCTGAACCAGACCCACCCTAACCAGACCTAAAGTCAAGGTTTGGAAAAATCCCTGAGAAGAGAATTTTTGGGGTTTGCATCCCTTAAAGTAAGAAGAGCTTGGAAAACCCTTGGGATTTTCTACAGATCTTCATTAACCAAGCACAAAATCAAATTTACACAAATTTAGAGTGATCAGATGTAATGGACATGTCTGCTGAAACAAGAATCAACACTTTTCAAGACAAACAGGATTTGGACTCTCTAAATTGATTGTGTTACCCAAAATATCCAATCCTTTAATTTTTTTTTTCAAATGTTTATTTAGTTTTGAGAGAGAGAGAGAGAGAGAGAGACCGAGCTTGAGTGGGGGAGGGGCAGAGAAAGAGGGAGACACAGAATGCAAAGCAAGCTCCAGGCTCCGAGCTGTCAGCACACAGCCTGACGCGGGGCTCGAACCCACAAACTCTGAGATCATGACTTCATTCGGAGCTGGACACTTAACCCACTGAGCCACCTAGGTGCCCCTAATCCTTTTTTTTTAATCACCAGAATTACAAAGAAAAAAGAAATGTAATTAATTCATGGTCATGGCGGGGCTGGGGGGAGAGCATTCAATACAATGAAAACTCTAAGTTTTTCTCATCAGAATTACAGGGGCTGTAAAAAAGAATCAAATTGAAATGTGTAGAACTGAAAATTACAATACCTGAAATGAAACAGCTCCTGAATGGTTCCGGCGGGAGGTGGGGAATAGAATGAGGGGAACCATTTCCATAAGGAAAAAGAAAGGCCACAGGCTGGTTGCCCTGGGAAGCTGAGTCTGCTATAGAAACTAGCTGGCAGAGTAGTTCTTAGGGAATGCTCTTGGGATTGATATACATAGAAGGGAAGAGAAGGAAGCAAGACCGGAGAGAGTGAGACGTGAGATTGCCATTCAGTCCCCAGAAAACCCTCTGCTGATTCCCTGGGGGAGCCGGGGAGCTGGGGATGGTACCCCAAATCTCCTACATTTGAGGTGGGAGTGCGGAACCTTAGCATCCTTTGGTTGACCAGTCAGCACATTCTGGCTGCCTTTGGAAGAAGCAATGACCTTGAGCAAGGTAGTTTTCTTCATCGGTGTCATTTTCCAGGAGATCCTTCATCCCCTAGATATCTGAGCCTCTGGTCAGAAGTTTCTTCGAAATCTAATACAGATGTGCCAGGAGAGGCCAAAGTAACCCACCTAAATGCTAGATGTGCTCCTCCCTGCCCCCACAGCAGACTGTCTCATCCTGATGATCAAGTTGATTCCACCGGCCATGATGGTAACTCTTTGCTTACTTAGTCCCCTGACATGAAGAGCCTGGGTGCCCAGAACTATAGCCGTAGCTTGTAGTACAAGGGGGCTTTTACAGTGGTCCTCATGGATGCGTTTTCCCTTCACTAACCAAGAAGTACAAACATGTAAAACACAGAGCTATGGATATGGAAAGTACAAATTCCCAAACAGATCATCGAAGTGATGGTTAGTAGAGAGATTTCTACTTTGACCTCTTGCTTCCTGGACCCAAGCATCCTGCTTGTTGGGGAAACACAACCGTACAATTGCCATTACGTGAAAGGGCATATTGCGTTCTGACTACGACGCCTCATTCTCATAAAGATTCACCCCCAAGCTGGAGCGTCCATTATGCCTTTATGGAGACCATTCCATTATTTTATCAAGGTGACAGCGGTGGTTATTTTATTAAAAAAAATATAGCGGATACTGTGGTCGCATCCCCAATACTCTTGCATTTCATGATATTTTATGGAATCCTGAGCCAGTGGATCAAGCCTCTGTAATTCCTAGGATAGGCCTACTGGTTGATGTCCCATGGACACTAAAGGCATACCTGGAGCACATGACTCTTCCTGCCACAAAATGAACGACTCTCCTTCCAGCTTGGAAAGGGCCCAGTGTAGCCATCTTGGAAGCTGGTTGAGCTCTCAGGGAGTGGGTCCATATTTTAGGAAACCTAGTTTCTACCGCTGGCAGGTTATACCATTGAGCTGTCAGCTTGGTAAGGGGGCTGTCTCCAACCCCGCCACCCTGGTTCACTTTCATATGCCAGTTATGCCCACACAAGGGTGGTTAATGACAGAGGATGGCTGTCAATGTGGACAAGTCGCCTCAGCCGCCACCTTACCTCTTGCCTCGTCTGTAATGGAGGCTCTCGGTTCTGTTGCAGCATGCCCCCCCATTGGTGATGGAGAGCCACTACTGAACTTCTCAGCACTTCCCGCCCCCTCTAAATAGCATGGTTCTTATTGCTGTGTACTTCTCAGGCTCTCCTGTGGGGCACAGGAGGGTTTTCTGGCCTATTATATCTCCACTTGAATATTTTTTTACAACTTCAAGCTTTTTAACCTTTTTCCAACTAACTGGAAGACGTTCTGGAATCCCCACCCACCTCAGGATGGGCCATCACTCTGTCCATGCTTCCAAGAGTCGGTCATCAGAGTAGCCCGTTTGCACATGTTCTTGCTCGCGTGCAAAGGCCTGTATCTCAGCAGAGTGCTCCCATATTGAGAAACTCCATTTTAGAGAAATTTCCAGTTTGCCCTTCTTGATCCAGCACCCTCATATGTATTGTAGGGGTTCAGGATATGTCACTCCAAAATATGTCGCTTTGGCATGTTGATTATTTTGACTTCAATGTGCTTGAGAAACAACCAGTACAAGAAGGACACTCAGATCTTCCTTTTTCTCCCTAAAAGCAGGAGTTAAATCTTCCTGGCGAAAGGTAACTTCCCTGTACTGAAGGATATAAGGTATCTTTATCAGCAGAGATCGGGGGATTTAGGGCCAGGAAAGTTGTATAAAGAAATCTTGTTATTTCTTCACCATTGCTGGCTGGCTCAAAACCCTCAGTCTTGTCAATTCCTCACAAATGTATTGTTTCTTTGTCTAAAAGGTATAAAAGCTTCCTGTTCCGGCCACTTTTTTCAAGCCTCATACCTTTGTGGGAACCCATACGTACATATGTAGTAGAATTTTTCTCCTGTGAATCTGTTTTTTTTATTATGGGGAATCTCAGCCTAGAATGGTAGAGGGAAAATTATTTTTCCTCCCCTACAGTATTCTCCCAGATCCTGCCAGCATTTGCAAACTAGGTCCTTCAACTCCTTCACAGTACATACCTTTTCCTCCCTTAGCAAGCCCAGAATATTACCAGTTTGATGGACCTAAATGCCACGAGAAAAGGTAGAAACAGAATCTATGGTACGTACATGTTGTCTTGTAAGACAGAGGCCTCTCATCAAGCGATGGGCAGTTCCTGACCCTACTAGGAAGTATTCCCTTAATCTGGAGGAACAGGTCACTTTTTGCAAGATCAGAGGGTTCAACGGGATCCAGGATACATGAAATTTGGAGGCATCAACCTGAATGTCCTAATTCTTCATCCTAGAATCCATTCTTTCCCAACTGGGGTTCTGTACTTGGTGTGGCAGAATGGCCTTGGTTGGGAGTCTCTCTTCTTCAAAGTTCAGCTACTTTAGCCATGAAGCTCCAGGTCTGGTGTGAGCTTCCTGTGCAGTGAGTGAGGCCCTCCCGCTGGCCCATTTAGTGTGAAATTGCCGACTGATCATTCTCAAGCTTAAGGGCACCCAACTTAATCCCATTATGTTTACGGTTGGAGATTTATCCCAAATTTCCCAAACGCTGGATTGTGCCACCAAACACAGTCCTTGTCCATGATTTAACACTACAGTTCATAACTAGTGAATGTTCTAGCTGGTGCACGCTGACCTTGGGTCAAGGACTCTATGCTCCGCTTGCCACCAGGGGGGTTTCGTTGCCAGCCGGATGCCACCAAATCCAGTTCTTAAATTCCATTTTAGCCTCTCCTTGATTGGACAATTCCTGGCACCAACTGTCAAGATTTAGGACCCAGGGCAGCAAACTCTGAGATTGAAACCAGCATGCAGTATATTTATTAGGGAGTGAGATTGGGGTCAACCCCTTGGAAGAGGTGGAAGGTGTCGGCAGAGGGAGAAATTTAGGTAGAAATGACCTGAGGCACCCCTTGGGGAGCTCTAGTACTGAGGTGTCCCTGGGAGTTGTCTGGGGTTGGGGTGGAACATGTGAATCTTTGCCTCCCATGTTGATGTGGCATTGAATACCGGGTCCTGGTGAACAGCACTGTGAGCTTGGAATTGTGAATCCCAAAGAAAGCTGTACCTGAAGGTAGCATCTAACAGCACACCCAGAAGGTGAGGACCTAAGTCTTTGATTCCTGATCTGAGGGACCATGACAGCTTGTAGCCTGGAGTCCCTCATTCTGTCACGGTGCCTAGGGCTGGCATCTTCCGTATGGCAGATGTGGACGCTAGCTTCGATAACAATTATGCCATTTTCATTTTGTGTTTCCCCAAGGACTGTAGCACAAATGCATCTTGGGCTTGTCTTCCCACCTCCCCACCCCTCCGAAGAGAATGTTATTGTTTCTAGAAGAGTTTACATTGCAATATGGAGCCGAGGTGTGGAGGTTATCATGCCCCGTCTGTCTTTGCATCTTCCACAATTCCTCTTTATTGGAGAAGAACGCTAGCCATTCTGTTTTCACAGTTTACGTGCCGTCATGTGAGCAGATTAGCCTGCAAAGGCCAGAGTGCACCCCGATCAAAGACCAGTGAACAGTACAGTTGATACTTCTGAAGAGATAGCCTCAGTCAGCAGCAAAAACCTTTCTACTTACCTAAATTGCATTTAGAAGGCGTGACTGCGCTCTCCGTTCAAGCTTAACACCGACTTAAGAAGAGCCCACTTCTGAATAAATAAAATTTATGAGTTTCTAAATAATCATAATAAAACCATGATTATCTGCAATGCTGCTTATTGGACACGTAGCACAAGAAAAACTAGAATGTAACCTTGGATTTCGTATTCCAAACGGGACTGTTTTTCCTGCTTGCTTTCGAGCTTGCTACATGTGAAGTGTGCATGGCAATGATATTCAGCAAAGGAATTGCAGCCCATTGCCAGCCCCGTCCTCTCTTCAGTGATGGTGGAAGGTACAGTTAGTGCCCCAGCACACAACAGTGACATTAACCCAATCACCTACAGTTGTCCCCACTCAAAAGCCTGCAGTGGTGGCCCCTTGTTCGAGAACTGCAGTGATGGGAGTGCCTGGGAGGGCTCAGTTGGTTAAGCCTCCAACTCTCGGTTTTGGCTCAGGTCACGATCTCACGGTTTCGTGAGTTCGTGTCCCACGTCAGGCTCTGCGCTGGCACCCTCTAGCCTGCTTGGGATTCTCTCTCCCTCACTCTCTGCCCCTCCCCCCCATTTGTGCTATCTCTGTCTCTTTCAAATAAATAAATACACTTGAAAAGAAAAGAACTGCAGTGACAAGCAATATCTGACTCCCCCTAAAATGACCTGTGATTACACTTTGGAGAAGACAAGCCAGCCCCATATTACTATCGTAGATTGGAAGAACACCTTAAACACGAGGCCGTCACTATCCGCCTTTGCTTTCAAACGCCCTATCTAAAGCCCGAGACGTCCTAATAACCCCCCTTTTCCAAACATTTGTGGGTGAGTGTCAGTGGGACTTCCATATCCCAAATCGCATGTCAAGTTTTTGCGGTTAAATATCTTTCAAAGGAACTTCAGAGATTTTCAGCTCCCAGGAGCGTGCAAGAAAACAAGACACGTATTTGGGACTCTGTTATTTATTGAAGATGTAAACACTCCCAAGTACCTGTCTCGGCTGCAGGAGAGACAATGTGGAAGCTTCCCGAGAAACACACAATTTCCCTTGTGTTTTACGTGCATCCACTAGAATTCTCGATTCTTCTTGTCCCAAAACACCTTGCCGGCCCCTCCGAATAGCAAAGAACATGTACCCCATACATCACACCTGTTGTACCTGCCCTTACGGTGGCCCACAGGGGAGCCACCATAAAGACTGGGAACACTCAGTCTCTAGAACTCACACTTCCGGTTTTGAACATCAGCTCTGACACTTTTCTCTCTTTGTATCAGTTTTCTTCATCCCTAAAGTGGAGATAAAAAAGATTTCTCCCTGGCAAGATTATTATATGCAATAAATGGGTCAATGTTGGTAAAGCATGAACAACCCTTAATGTTAGCTACTCACTATCATTGGGTATGATTTACACCATGTACTTTTATAAAAAAACAAAAACAAAAACAAAACACACACGAAAAAACTGGGGCACCTGGGTAGCTAAGTTGGTTAAGCGTCCAACTCTTGATTTTGGCTCAGGTTCACGATCTCATGGTTCGTGAGTTCGAGCCTCATGTCAGGCTCTGCGCTGGCAGTGTGGAACCTACTTGGGATTTTCTGTCTCTCCCTCTCTCTCTGCCCTTGCCCTGCTTGTGTGCTTGCTCTCTCTCGCTCTCAATAAATAAATAAACAAAAACATTAAGCCTTCAGTTATTAATTCACATACATATGATAGGGTTTTGGGGTGATGGTGGGCTTCAGAGCTGTCAGCCAAGAAAGAAGTCTTGAAGATATCTTTGGTGCAAAAAGGCGATTTTATTAAAGCACGTGCACAGGACCCATAGGCAGAAAGAGCTTCACTGGGGATGGAAAGAGTGACTGATGATATACCTTCAGGTTGGGAAGGGGCTAAGGATAGCATAAGTCTCTAAGGAATTTTGGAAGCAAATTTCAAGGACCTTGAGGGGCTAGCTGTTGTTAGGAAAATGTCATTTATCACTGTTTAGTGAAACCTCAGTCATGAGACCCTTCAGGTGTTTCCCGGGGCCATATGCTTGGAGTATAATTGCGAACATATACTTGGGGGTTAAAGATAAAAGAGTTTGCAAAGGAGGAATGTGTTTAAGGAGACTCATAGGACCTGGTGGAGGGGGGGGGTGGTGGTCAGGATAATGTTAAGCTAAGATTCCCTTTTGCCCCTAGCAGATTGTCGTCATCGAGGCGATTGAGCTCCTAGAAGAAGGTCACTCTTCTAGGCCTATTTCCAGGACTCATCGCTGGGCTGTAGTCAGTAAGGGCATTTAATTTTCCATTTGCCTTAGTTTCCCACATCACCATGGCAGGCACTTAATCCCCTTACATCTTGATGAGGGTGATTCTAGGGCTCCAGGAAAGGGAGTCTATGGGCTTCTAGAGATTAGGCTAAGGATAAGACTGTCTTTTTCTTACAGTTCACTAAGTGATCTATAAGCTGAAGGAGACTCTTGTCCCGCATGACTGTGATCTCCACCAGTCCACCATTTGCTTTCTTTCCATTCCCCTGCTCTCGGGCGGCCAGGAGTGTCCGAGGAATATCACACACATCCCACTTGGGGTGGATGGTGTTGTTAGCCTGTACTTTGCCCCCAGCCCGCCCCACGCTCCCTCATCACGTGCGCGCGTAACATGATTTTAAATAATATCTTGATGGATTAAGGGACGTATGAGTCACTTTAAGGTTTGAATAACGAACGTCCTTTGCTGTGTAAAGTTGGACCCAGACCTATTATTCCACTTTTATAAATGAGGAAACTGGAGATCTGCTCTAAGGTACTTTAGTTAGCTCCCCGCGTAGTGTGAGTCAACTCTGCAAGGCAATCGGAAAATAAATGAAGATAGATGATGTAGAAGTCTTTGGCGGTCTATTACATCCTTCTGCACCTCCGGTAATATCCAGAATGTTCAGTTTGAGCCACCCGGAAGCGTGATGATGACTAACCAGAACGCATAGTTCAGTATGGGGGAATACTGAGAAAGGAAAACCCCCATTTCATTTACAGTCTATCTGGAGAAAGTGAATAGAGGTCCTTACCCTGCAGGATGCCATTCAGTCCTGCAAGCCCTGAATTACTACCCGGGTTACAGTTGTAAGGAGGCATATATTGGCTAAATATAGGATGCTCTCAGTGCTAGTCAGTGGTGGGATTTGCTGCCTCCTGAGTTATTGAGTACCCTGTCGCTGCAGAAATCCATGCAAGGGCTGCACAGCCATTTGTCAGGAATGTTGGAGAGAAATTTTCTGTATTGGGTTCAACTGGATCTCCCCGCAGGTCCAGGCAAATGGTAAGGTTCTGTGATTCTAAATCTTGTCAAGGTCACACAGTGATTAAAGACAGGTTGTACTTGTGAAAAATACAACTAGAGAAAAAGAGCTTTGCAAGAAAGGAAACACGACTTTTGAAGCTTCCTCAGAAGGGGAGTTTTTCACGGCCCATCTCCTGATATAAGACAAAGAGGAACATATATCAGCAGAGATGAAGGGGGTCCAATGGTTCCGAGGCACGAATGTGGGGTATCGAAGGCCAACAGCACAGGAAGAGATGCGCCGGGGTATGCTTCCTGACTTCTAATTAGGACACCTCGTCCCATCCTTGAAAAGAAATGCTAGTAGAGAACGATATGACCGGAAGCAAGGTGGGAGTACCCGACCAGCACAAGGTTGTCTGCATGTTATCACCTGTCAACAACCCATGTTAGGGTAATTATTTATTTATTCACGCTTATAATATTCTTTTTTTTCAATTTTTTAAAGGTTACTTATTTATTTTGAGAAAGACAGATAAAGAGAGAGAGAAAACAAGTGGGGGGAGGGGGAGAGAGAGGGAAAGGGAGAGAGAATCCCAAGCAGGCTTCACACTGTCAGCACAAAGCCCGATGCAGGGCTCAAACTCACAGATCATGAGATTATGACTTGCTCTGAAGTCAGAGACTTAACCAGATGAGCCACCCAAGCGCCCCAAGAATAATTATTATATATAGTTCATGTTATATGTATATACGTAAGGGGGGGGGGGATGTGTAACACAAAATAATTGAGTGGGAAAGAAAGCTTCACTGTGGTGTCTGAATTTACTATTGAAGAATATCAATTAATATTAGCTAAAGGAATTACTATCACTTCCATTAGCTACAAATAGATGCCATGACCAGATCTGGTCATGAGTTAGAGTAATAATCACTTATATTTATTGAGCACTTACTTTAAGTGGAGCAGATTCTGTGTAGGTGCTTTAAAGCCATGGAATAATCCCCCCGTAACTCAGTGAAGCGGGTGCAATTATTGTCCCCATTTATAGCGAGGTGCTGGGACACAGGTGGGTGACATTCACAGAGTTTGTAGTGGAGCAGAAGAAAATGACACTTTATTGGTCTGGTCTGAAACCCCATGCTCTTGGTCATATGTCAGAACTCTTTCCAGGTAAGAATTGTCAGTGAAAAGTTAAAATCATGGAGGGGCACCTGGGTGGCTCAGTGGGGTAAGCGTCCAACTTCGGCTCAGGTCATGATCTCATGGTTTCTGAGTTCGAGCCCCACGTCGGGCTCTGTGCTGACAGCTCGGAACCTGGAGCCTGCTTCGGATTCTGTGTCTCGCTCTCTCTCTCTGCCCCTCCCCTGCTCATGCTCTGTCTCTCTCTGTCTCAAAAATGAATAAATGTAAAAAAAATGTCTTTAAGCTAAAATCATGTTAAAGCTGATTCATTTTTATTGAATGCAATCTTCTATGTTTTATACCAACTTCTTCCCTTTGATCTAGGGTTCCTCTTTTTATACACAGATTCCTCTTTTATAAATCTTCTCCTTGTTCCTTTTTTTAATGTTTGTGTATTTATTTTGAGAGTGAGGAAGAGAGTGAGCAGGGAAGGGGCAGAGAGAGAGAGGGAGAGAAGGAATCCCAAGTATGCTCCACACTGTCTAGTGTAGTGTGGGGCTTGAACCCACGAACTGTGAGATCATGACCTGAGCCAAAACCAAGAGTAGGATGCTTAACCAACTGAGCCACCCCAATGCCCCACTCCTCCTCATTCTTTATACCTCAACTCAGTTCCCATCTATTCCATGAATTTTTCATTCATTGCCTCCAAGAATGTACTTTTCTTCTTTCCATTGCGGTGATAATGGGCTTAGATTTTCTTCTATCACATATGACCTGTTTCTCCAAAGCTGAATGACGCTGTCTTCCATAATGACCAAATTAGAGTGTCTGTATCACTAAATAGGACCGAACCTTCTATTTCCCAGAAAAAGAAATTCATAATGACAGTGCAGGAATTCTGGCCACATCTGAGGACCACCAGACTCACGAGACCTTCCCTGAAAAGCTGATATCTCATGCACAATGTTATATTCCATATTATTTTCATGGAGATTCTCAATTACTATCACCACATGATAGCAGAGAAATATGATATATATTTCTTACTTCTTGTTTTTAAAGTTTATTTATTTCTTTTGAGAGAGAGAGAGAGAGGGAGAGAGAGAGAGAGAGAAGGGGCAAAGAGAGGAGGAGAGACAGAATCCCAACCAGCTTTGGTGCTGTCAGCCCACAGCCTGACACAGGACTTGATCCCATGACCCATGAGATCATGACCTGAGCCGAAATCCTGAGTTGGACGATTCACTGACTTAGCCACCCAGGCGCCCCTCTATTTGTTACTTCTTGATTCCTTGCTGTGCCTTTACAGTATATTCTGAGTGTGTATATTTCTAAAACAACAATAATATGGTTTCACCATTGAGACATTTAAGTTAAAAAAATGATAGAATAATAACATATCTAGTTGTTACTCCCTCCATGTGGCTGTCTGGGCCTTTCTCCCCATTGTTCTAGAAGCCGTGGGTGAAGTGAATTGTGTCTCCCGGAAATTCACACGTGGAAGCCCTAACACTCAACGTGACCGTATTGGACATAGGACCCTTAGGAGGGGATTAAGGTTAAATGAGGTCATAAGAGTGAAGTCCTATTGTGTTAGGATTGGTGGCCTTATAATAAGAGGAAAAGAGGGAGATTCTCCCCATACTCACACAGACAGAAAGCCGTGTGAGGACATAGACAGAAGCAGCCGTCTGCAAGTCAGGAAGAGAGCTCTCACCAGACCCGACCACGCCAGCACCCTGATCTTGGACTTGTCGCCTCCGGAATGGTGGCAAAGTAGATTTCTCTCGTTCAGGCCATTCAGTCGACAGTTTTTGTGTGACAGCCCAGGCAGATGAAGATAAGCCCCTTTCAAGACCTCAGAAATAAATGCTTGTTGCTGACTTTGAGACCTGCCGGCTTCTGTTTTTCAGCACTTGTGAACACCCCTCGTGCCTAAAAGGCACTTTTGGTGCCTTTTATTGTTTTGTCTTTCCTTTTACTGTTTTATCTTTCTAGAGTGTTCAGGAAAATGTCAGATAGTTCCGTCTTAGGATAGTTACTACCAATCGGCATGGGGAAGAGAAAGGTAAAAACAAAAATAGACCACATGGATGCGACCACCTTCCAGAATTCTTACAGCCCTTTCTTCTGCCGTGGAGACACCGTCTCAGTGTCTCGATCTGGAAGGAAAATGTGGTTCTTCTCCCCCTTGTAGAAGAGATCCCAACAATCCCTCCCAAGTATGCTACGGTTGCTAATGAAATGTCAACTTGCATGTAACAAAGTGAAAATCAACTTTTTTAAAAAATATGTTTATTTATATATTTATTTTTGGAAGAGAGAGTGCACTCGAGGGAGCGAGGGAGAGTGAGAGAGAGGGAGAGAGAGAATCCCACTAGGTGCACAGAGACAGGAAAGGAAGAGTAGGGAGCCTGGAGCGTGGGCTTGAGCTCATGAACCACAAGATCATGACCTGAACAAAAGTCAGACGCTCAACCTCCTGAGCTACCCAGGCGCCCCTAAATCAACTCCCTTCTTTCGCCTCATTGTCTCAGCCTCAGGTGTGAAGATGGCCATGAAAGTACTGTCTAACAGCCATTTACCTTCACTTTGTTTGTCTAGAAGGGAAGTTTGCATTTTTGTGCACTCTCATCAGATCAGGAGCTAGTAACCTAGGCTTTTGTGTTGCCATGAACAGGCAAGTTTGAGAATGATCACCTTTCCAAGAACACCAGACTGCTGGGCCGTTGTATTCTGTGTGCCCAGGGCACAGGTGGACACCAGACTTCCTTGTAGATCTCTGTATGTATTTGATCTCAGTGGCCTATAAAATAACAATGATTTACTCCGCGTTCGCGTTGCTGGCCAAATCTACCGCAGATCACGTGGGACTTCTTCGATGGGGTCTTATGCGAAAGGAGAGCCCCTGACAAAGGTATGCCGTCCTGGAGCACAGGGAAAAAGAAAATCCAGAGGCTCTTCTCTCCTCGGTAGTGATGTCTGTCACTTCTACTTGCAAAGCCAATCACAGATCCAAACCCAACCGCAGTGATGCGGAATAATCCCCTTCCCGCGGGCCTGAGCTCTGTAAATCCCCTGACAACTGGAAGTGTATGTATGGGCTCCCTGCGTGGGCAAGTCACAGGGACAGCAGCAGGGAACCAAGATGATATTGACTGCATGCATGTACCTACTCGTCATCAAATGACTTGCAAAACCATCTTGAAAAGGGTTATTTGTGGAACTTTCAAAAACAGTGGGATGCATTCTATGAAATGAATGAATGAATGAATGAATGAAATTTTATTCATTCGGTTTTCCTGTTTGTAGAAGTATCTGCACTGGAATCTTGAAGCTGCTGTAGGTTTTAGATTTTGTAAATGATGTTACGGACATTTGAATTAAAGAGAATAAGATTATAAAAGCATAGGAACAGAGACATTCTAACATCTCAAGAGGAATAAAATTGCAGATATCAGTGTGAACTCAAGATCTGCAAAAAGCATATGGATACACTGAGATTGATACTGATATAGATACAGATAAAGATATCCGTAGGTCTACTCGTTAAAACGGACAAAAAGCAGGGTGCCTGGGTGGCTCTGTCGGTTAAGTGTCCAGCTCTTGACCTTGGTTCTGGTCATGATCTCACGGTTCATGCGTTTGACACCCACATCGTGCTCTGTGCTGGCAGCACGTAGCCTGCTTGGGATTCTCTTCCTCCCTCTCTCTGCCCTTCCCCCACTCATATGCTCTGTATCTCTCTCTCTCTCAAAATACATAAATAAACTTAAAAAATATAGAACGGACGAAAAGCAATGTCATGTTGCTAGCAGTGAGCACATCAGCAGTAAATATTGGAGTCTATAAATACCATTTTCTACCAAATTGATGTCGGCTCCTTTGAGGATGGCTGCTTTCCAACTCGGGGGAAAGACAGCATCGTGTAGCCCTGGTGCATCTCGGACCACGAAGCAGAGGGACTGTCCAAGACTAACAAGATCATAGCAAAAGACATGGGATCCAGGTTGATGGAGTTCCCACAGGCAAAATTTGTGACAAGTTGAATATTTAAAAAATCGCAGCATCAAAACTCATTGAATTACTGAAAATCTATGAAAAATCATGGAACGAGAGACTAATAGCTCCATGGGAACTTCTGTCTAATCAGTAAGGCAGGGTGAGAGGCATCCTTGGGCCATATGAAGTAACACCCTCTATTCGTCCCCTGTGCAGTTGTCCAACATGCCTTAGTTTTGCTCATAAATATGGCACAGGCTGTGTCAAAAAAAAGAGCTAGAGGACAGTGACGTTTCATGGACCACTTCCCAAGTGTCTACTTTCTGCCCTCTATGGTTACGAGAGGGCACACCCACTCCGGTTTGATTCTCTTCCAGCTACCAGAACCATCAGCCATGAGTCTAGTCGTTATTCAGTAGCAACCAAAAACATACTTTCGACCAGACGAGGAGAACGTTGGTTAGTGATAGATATTATTTCACTTACATCATCGATTTTAAATAACTTTAGGTTTTCACAAAAGCATAAAATAAACTTCTTACAAGAACATTTGAGTCTGGTGAAGGTTGTCTACGTGTATCCTTTGTGAATTAGCAGAAATATCATCTATAGCATTTCTGGGTCTTACTGCCCCAGAGAGAAGCTCCTGGCTTAGCTTCTTAAGTGCCCACTGTACTGTCATATAGGGACAGAAGGTAGCTGCATGTGTGAGAGCACAGCATAATGTACAGAGTTGTTGAATCACCGTGCTGTGCACCTGAAATTAATTTGACATTGTGTGTCAGCTATATGCAAATTAAAAAAAAAAAAAAACTTTGAAAAAGACATAGGAGGGGTGCCTGCGTGGCCCGGTGTGCTGAGTGTCTAACTCTTGGTTTCAGCTCAGGTCACGATCTCAAAGTTGGTGAGTTTGAGCCCCGCGTCGCGCTCTGTGGGCTGACAGCTCAGAGCCTGGAGCCTGCTTGGGATTCTGTGTCTCCCTCTCTCTCTGCCCCTCCCCCGCTCACACTCTGTCTCTCTACCTCTCAAAAATAAATATACGTTAAAAAAATTATTTTCAATAAAAAAATACTGAAGCACTTGTTGATAGATTGACAAAAAAGGAAACGATATGTGTGCCGTGCACGTTGAGCTGTCTGTAATGAAGGCAGGGAGGAGGCTGTACTCAGATCAGTCTGTGCTAGGAAACCGGGAGCTGACAGCTACCTACATACAGAAAAACGGGCGACCCGGAACAGTGCGGACTGGCTCACTCACCACAATTTTGGCCTCCTTGAAAGGAACAATCCAAATGACAGCCCTACCTTAGTTTAAAGCTAGGTTCTCTTTTCCGCGTATTATGGATCTTTAATAAGAAATACAATTGCTGAGAAGTCTGTTTTGCTTGCTGCTTGCTATGAGCATTGTGAGACCTTTCCTGGATGTAACCCGCTGTGTAGTAGAATGGGTTGTAAACCTTCCTAAATGAATGTAGTCTGATATGTAATGAAATGAGTAATTGTAGTAACCTTCCTAAATGAATGTAGTCTGATATGTAATGAAATGAGTAATTGTAGTAATTGTACATAAACTAACTGGCGTCCTTCGCTTCTGTAATCTTGCTTGCTTAACACATTCCTCCCCTGCCCCCCTTTTTTCTCCTCCCACCACAAGTAACGGACAAAGCCTTCTCGCCGAAGGACAGACCAAGGACGCCCAATCTGAAAATAACAAATGTCCTTACTTTAAAATTTACCAATCAGGACCCTCACTCACCTATGCTGTTTGTCCCTGTCTATAAAAACCCTATACCGACCCTGATTGAGGCCTCTTGCGTCACCGGCGACGAGTGCGCAGAGGACCAGGTTCGAACCTGCAATAAACGACCCTTGCCGCTTGGCTTTGACTTACGACTCTGGTGGACTTTTGTGGGAGGTTTAGGAACTTCGGGCATTACATCCTCTGGGGTGAGTTCTTGTCCAATGAGGGACAGAAAAATATAAACTGCATTTCCTACCCCGCTTTGCAGGTTGATTTCGGGATCGACACCCCGTTGGTGGCCTCAAAGCGCTGGATGAGGTTTGCATGGCTGAACAAGTTCGAGGCCCTCTCCAGGCTCTTCTCTGCTGGCAAGTGAGGCCACAGAGATGCGACTGTCCAGCAGTGGAGGGGCCACTCTGAGCACAGAAGGGGGAGCCACCTGTTTCCAGTGGGCGGAAGTGGGGGGCAGGGGGGAGGAAGGCGTGGCTCCTGCGGGGTCAAGCTCAGGAACACGCAGCTCCAAGGTGACTTCCCCAGCCCACCCCCACCCCCGCAGTCCTCCAGGAACCTTCTAGACACCAGATTCCACGTTCAGCCCACTCCGCTGAAAATACAGGGTGCTTTCTGCTTTCTGCGCTAAAACTGTATGTGATCTGGCGGCTAACCCTCTTCTACAATCGTGTAAGTAGAGATGGCAGAAACCTTGACTTGGGAACTAGGTCAGTCTCTGAAGTGTTTTGCGTTTTTTGTTACAACAAAGCAAGCCAACAAATCATCTCAGGCAGAAAACGAGCTTCCCAGGACTCTGTGTCTGAGAACCAAGTGGCTTCTCTTGTGAATCACAAGCTAAACTGTGCATGCGCCTGCTCAGGGGGGAGCCACAGGGAGTAGGGCAGGGAGTCCAGGCGATGTCCCCGCTGTGCCCAAGCTGCAGAGGGAGGGGATCTCGGCCTCACCGAAAATATGGGGGAGAAGACATGGAAGGCAGGTGCAGGAAAGGAAAAGAGTGTCCTGAGGAGAAGAAAAATAAATTTGAACCTGGAGCCGGTACTTTAGGTTCCAGAGAAAGGAGCAAGAAAAGGAAATCTGCAAGCGAAAGCCTCTCATGAGCATCGAGTAAGCTGGTATTGCAAATCGGATCAATACAGAGGAAGGCAACTGAAACCTCTCCTGAGTTGTAAAAGCAAAGGAGGTAGAAAATTGTGAAAGAGGAGGAATTAAAACGGAAGACAGAGAAGATATATGCTAATTAAAGTACGTTCCAAAGGAAGATACAATGTACATTTGAAAGTATAGTTGTCTAAGATATAAAGTTTTCATAGAAACTTTAATCTGAATATCTTATCGGTTCTCAGAAAACACAAGTGCCGTAGAAAAATCTCTGAAAATGCTCAGAAACACAGGGAGGGCAGCGGGCCTAACATTAGAAAGAGTGTGTGGTTGTGTCCAAAACTGTGAAGGATCCTGGGGCGTCTGGGTGGTTCAGTCGGTTAAGCGTCCGACTTCGGCTCAGGTTATAAACTCACGGTTTGTGGGTTCGAGCCCCGTGTCGGGCTCTGTGCTGGCAGCTCAGAGCCTGGCGCCTGCTTTGGATTCTGTGCCTCCCTTTCTCTCTCTGCCCCTCCCCTGCTCATGATGTGCTTCTTTTTCTCTCTCTCAAAAATAAATAAACATTTTTTTAAAAGTATTGAAGGATCCTGAAAATCTTCGAGAGCCAACTGACAGGTCAACACAATGTTTTTATAAATATAAATTGTTATAGTAGGGAACAAGTTTGGTAATTATTCAGAGATAAAAGCTATCCAAACAAACTTCAAAAGTTTTAAAGCTAAAATAAAGAGAACAGTAAATGATAATCTGGCCTGCCAAATATTCACATCCACCATACATCTGCTATAATGCAAATATAAGAACGAAAATCTGTGAACAGGACAGAAAGAGCTAAGCTACATCACTGCAGGTATGTGCACACGACAAGGACAAGGACACTTTGCATATGACAAAGGGGCCTTGGTTTTAGGGTGGGTATCTTCCAGAAAATTTTTCTTAAAAATAGTAACTTCCTCCATATTATAAAACAAATAGCTCAAAGTAGTCTAAAGAAGCTGATGTATGAAACTATTCCAGAAATAAGAAAAATACTTTAAACATCTTTCACTCTTGTTGGGAAATCCTTCCTCATCAAGAAATGAAAGCTAAAAATCATGAATATAATTGCCAGATATATTTGATTAAAATGTTAACACCTAATAAAAAATTTAAGTGGTTAAACAAGGGATCACCTTTGTTTTTATTATTTATTATTATTTACTATAGAGAGAAAGAGGGTTTGAGTAGGGGAGAGGGGCAGAGGGAGAGAGAGAGAGAGAAAATCTTAAGCACGCTCCACGTTCAGCATGGAGCCCCATGCAGGGCTCAATCCCATGACCTCTGTATTGTTACCTGAGCCAAAATCAAGAGTCAGACGCTCAACTGACTGAGCCGTGCAGGCGCTCCAAGGGATCATTTTTAGAGAACAGATTAAGTGTATATAGTCACCAAAAGGTGATTGCTGATTATATACATGAGCTTCCTCTACTCAGGAACCGTATGAACAATACTTAACAACAGGAGAGGGTAGGAACAGACCTGTAGACAAATGCTGGCTTTGACACTAGTTCAACGTTTACGGGGAAAGGGCTACTGGGCCATGCCAGTTCTTAGAGATTGGGGTCCCATGGGAGGGGCTGCCAAAGCATCAGGATACGCCTGGGAGTTTGGGCAAATCGTTTGTACCAGAATTTTCTCTATGTTGAAACAACAGTCCCAATTCAAGTGGGCAGTGCCCCCAAATCAATGGAAACACGGGAATAAATCAACAGACCTATTAACCAGTAAAAACCAATGAAAATTCTTAGCTTGACTCTTATGACAATAATTGAAATCACTGCAGAAATAAGTTACCATTTGTTAGCCTGTCAGTCTTACCAAGATGAAAGAAAATATGGTGAGGCTGTACCTGGGCATTTTATACTTGGTAAAAAGTGGATCTAGTGATTCTACTTTTTTAAGGTAAATTTGAAAAGACTCCTTAAATTCACACACATATACATATACACACACTTCGCATTTGAATATCTATTGATTTATCAGTCTAACCTTTAGAAACCAATGTTACCACAAGCAAATCACAAGTATATTGAGCTACAGTGCAAGGGCGTGAAGGCATTGCGGAACAAAGATTTTAAAAGCCATCCAGCTGTCTAACCATATGAAACTGGTCAAACGTGCAGCTCACTTATCTGATTTGACGTCATCCTTACAGCTTGCATAGTCCAACATAGATACAATCCTCATGAGCTGGAAAGATGTGCATATAACACCCAAACCGGCAATAACTACACATGGGTATTACACAAACCCATAAACATGGCATTAGAAACAAAGAGTAGCAAAAGACCGTCTTGTAAAAAGGATGTAAGAGAGTTAAAATACGTATAAAACCTCAGAAGCTAGAAATAATGAAACACATTAAGCCTTGAAAAAAAGTAAAATGAACGAATAGCAGAGTTAAAAACAAACAGTTTTCAAATGGAAAACAAAACTTGTTATATTAACTTAAACAAACAAATAAAGAAACAATGCCTAGCAAATCTGACGTAGGGCAAAAAGAAAAAATATATATATATATATATATATGGGAATGAGAGAGAGAGAGAGAGAATTTTCTGTGCAAGACCCAAAACCCAGTGATCATAGATAAAATCCAATGTTACAAAATAACCTTTTACTGGATATGAACAAGTCTACACTAAATAAAATGATAAAATAATATCAGGGAGAAACGATTCACAGCATATTTAACATTGATATTCCCCATTATCGGCAAGGTAGAAAGAAAGAGGTCATCACGTTAGTGCTGGCGAGACTAAAAATTAGTAGGAAATTTTCAGACATGTTTGATGTGATCTGGGTTTAAAATATATACATAAATTGATTCCTCAATTCTTTCCCTATGGACCCATATTATACAAAAACTCACGTAATGTATTTATTGAAGAATATTCTTTACAGTAATTTTTCATAAGGGCGGATGTCTAAACAGGGATGGCCTCGCATCATTAGGAAGAATGAAGCGCATCCATAACTGTATGAAGGAAATCTCTACAGCTCTCCTGTCCACAGTAGGACAACCTTGGCCTAGCCCTTCCCTAACTTTCCAGCAGGGAGGAAGAGACACCAAGTATCGATTGGGTCATTCGGTTTTATTGCTGCCATCACAAATTACTACAGACTTTACGACTGAAACAACAAAATGTATTATCTCACAGTCCTGTAGGTCAGGAGTCCTGGTTCCCTGGGCTGGTTCTGTGCTTTGGGTCTCACCCCGATTTATTACCAAAATCAAGTTGTTTGTCGTCGCGTTCAGAGAGGCTGTGGGAAGAATCGGCCTCCAAGCTCATGCCGATCCTTTGCAGAAACCAGATCCTCCAAGGACTGACGTTGCCATTTCCTTTGTCCCTGGGAGCCCGTCTAGGGTCCTTGGACCCCTGTGTCACAGAGCTGGCACTGGGTCTTCAAGTTCTTCCCAGGCTGAACCCCTCTTCTGCCCTCCTCCTGCTTGGAAAGGGTCCTGTCATTACATTGGGGCCCGATAGATAATCTCTGCTTTAAGGTCACCTGATGAGTGAACATAACATCTGTAAAGTCTCCTTTCAGAAGCAACTGGATTCCTATTTCGTTGAAAGACCAAGGGGCAGAATTTTGGAGGAAGGAGGCATATTTAGATGTCTGCCTACCAGACCCATTAACACAAGGAAACCCTGTCCCCAAGCCTCGGAACGCTTGTTCCTTGCTCCCTTCTGAGTTCTATATGGGTTTTATCTCCCAAATGGCAAAGAGGCCGGCTTTTCTAGCCTCTTGAAACAGGTAGCTTTTACTCCCTACATCTCCTACTTC
Source organism: Leopardus geoffroyi (assembly GCF_018350155.1). Taxonomy (NCBI): domain Eukaryota; kingdom Metazoa; phylum Chordata; class Mammalia; order Carnivora; family Felidae; genus Leopardus; species Leopardus geoffroyi. The sequence continues at coordinate 67,388,566 of NC_059331.1, read as the reverse complement.
CGCATGGCATTCATTGGCTAACTTGCTATTATTACGCTCCTTCATCCAAACACTGCCATAAGCGGGCTCGGGACCTTCTCCTGAAAGATAGACCAGCCAGTGGCATTGACCTAATGCTCCTGGTCCTGATTCAAAGATCCTGAAGTCAGTGTGCATGGCTATACTTATAGGAAACAAGGCTCACCATTTTTATCCATGTACGTGGCCAGAAATACCACTCGCTTACATTGGAATGAAGATCGAGTTTTTCATTTTTTTTAATGTTTATTTAGTTTTTGAGAGGCAGATAGAGCATAAGTGGGGGACGGGCAGAGAGAGAGACGGGGACACAGAATCTGGAACAGGCTCCAGACTCCGAGCTGCCGGCACAGAGCCCGACGCGGGGCTCAAACCCATGAACCGTGAGATCATGACCTGAGCCGAAGTCGGACGCTCAACCGACTGAGCTGCCCAGGCGCCCCTCATTTATTTATTTATTTTGAGAGAGTGGGAGAGAGGGGGAGAGAGAGAGAATTTTCAAAAGGCTCCATGCCTAGCGTGGAGCCCAACACAGCTGGATCCCACGACCATGAGATCATGACTAGACATCAAGAGTCAGACGCTTAACCCACTGAGCCTTCCAGGCACCCCTGTCTTGCTGTGTTTTGTTTCAATATTTTCTCATTCTATTCTCAGTGGGAGCTGAACCAGCAGTAGGCTCAAAACGACGTTGGAATAAAGCAGGCAGTGATTTTCATACAGGTATCATTCCACATGAAGTAGGTCAGGGAAGGCATGTTTCCCACGAGGAATAAAGGGCAGAGGACATCTGTCAGCACATACGTGGAAGAAGCCAGTGGCTGCACAGGATAAAGAAGCCCACTCTGAGTCCATGAGGCTTTTCTCGGTACTTTGAAAACACAAACGGAGCGATGCTGGGCACAGAACGCCTGGTCGATGCATGGTTTGCACGGACCCACATGGTACCAGAACTCAGTTCATGATTACAGATCACTGTTAATTGACCACATGTGGCTGGACTCTGGTGACTTGGAGGGTACACGACATCTCGGCGTCCCTGGGGACAGGGCCGTGTCAGCAGTCTCCCCTACTTTCTCAGACACCCCCTTACCCCCCAGTCCTTGGGGTAGTTTCCTGCGGACCTGTGGATGCGGCCCCGTGTGGACACGGGCTGCTGGTAGCTTGTGGAAATCTGATTCAGGGATTCGGGGCCTTTGTAAAGGTGACGGGTGGGATTCACGCGTGGCAGGGACAGCTTCTTCTGTGCCACTCTTTTCCTGGTAGGGAGTTGTTTCCGGAACGGGCTGGACAGGCAGGGGCTGTATTTCTCAGCTTGTCTTCCCCCCGACGTGGAATCACTTGACCCATAAAACGCAACATCCGTGCTGTGGTGCGAGCACTCTCGGGGTATGTCTCCTCCGCCACCTGCTGGACGGCAGGGCCCCGGGGTGGGGGTGGGGGTGGGGGTGGAACTTCGAATGCCCATCTGGAAAACAGCGGCCGTCTGGCCGGGGGTATCATCCACCCATGAGACATTTTATTGCATTAAGTCAATAAAAATTTGGGTTTACAAATACAAGTTTAATGGAGGTGTAGATGGGGCTACAAACGCTTGTTTTTTTTTTTTATGTTTATTTATTTTTGAGAGGGAGACAGAGAGAGAGGGAGAGAGTGGAGAAGGGGCAGAGAGAGAGGGAGACACAGAATCCGAAGCAGGCTTCAGGCTCCGAGCTGTCAGCACAGAGCCCGACGTGGGGCTCGAACTCGCGAACTATGAGATCATGACCTGAGCCAAAGTGGGATGCTTAACTGAGCCACCCAGGGGCCCCACACTTTTTTTTTAATGTTTATTTGTTTATTTTGAGAGAGAGGAAAAAAAAAGAGAGATGGGGGAGGGGCAGAGAGAGAGAGAGAGAGAGAGAGAGTTCCAAGCAGGCTCCATGCTGCCAGCACAGAGCCTGAGGTGGGACTCGATCTCAAGAACCCTGCGATTGTGACCTGAACTGACATCAAGAGTGGGATGCCTAACGGACTGCGCCTCCCAGACATCCCAGGGGCTACAAACGCTGCTGCGGAAGAAAGCATAGGCTTTAGATACTCTGAACTGTAACAGTGTGTGACCGTCACACGTCCTCAAGTTCCAGCCTGATTGTCTTCATTTCAACCCCACAGAGTCCAGGGAGGAAAAGCCTGGCAGGGCAGGAAACACGCGTGCCGATGCATCTCTGCATAACCACTAATTATTTTAAACTTCACACGTTTATTTTTGAACAGCACATTGGCAGAATAAATATTTCACCGGAATACTGTTTCTTCTTTAACCAAGTGGCTTTCAGCCGATTTGTAAACTGCTATGCAAACAAAATGATTTGCTCTCCAGAACTCACCTTTTCTGGACACCACTTCCGCTGACACGAATTGACCCCTACTAATATCTCCGTCGGCTTGGTCCCATGGACTGCGGTCTGCAGGTTGTGAGGCTCCCAGAGACATGGGCCAAATGCCCTGATATCTCTGCCAATGTTCATATGGACGGCTGCGATGGAAAGGTTCAATTCTGGAGTTTTCCAGGTGAGTTTCGTCTTCTCTGCAGTCCAGGGGCCCACACAGCAAAGAATGGCTTCATCCCCAGCTCTCAAAAGGCATCCGGTAGCAAGTTCTTCACGGACATGGTCCCCTTGGCTTTTGTCGGCTGTGTGTTTCTGTAGATCCAGGAGTCCTTGGAGAGAGGCCAGCTGAGTGGCATTCAGGACCTCCCCTGATAGGTGCCCCTACCTCTGAGCCGCCCTCCCAGAACCCAATGAAACCATCTCCCATTGTCTCTCCATAAAACAAATACAAACACAGACCTGCACCAGCCTCACTGGCAGATGATACCGGTGCACGGACAGATTTGACAATATTTAAGGGTGAGATCCAAGTTTTAGCACAGCGACTGTTATTGTCAATAACAGTGCAAGATAATGGAGTGTTGTCTTTGCATGGCAAATTTTTAAATTCTTAGTTATTTTCACTGTGCTTAATGTAGTGTAGACCACAACGTTGGGACCACAGAAATGGCCAGGAGAACAGGTCAAAAAAAAAAAACCCCAAAAAACAAAAACAAAACGTGACCTTGGTATCATCGTGACTCTATAGTGATTTTGTAAGTGAAAAGGACTGGTAGAGATGTAAGCAATTTGCTAAAATTTTCCAAATAAATGAGAGGGTGGATGAATGATGTTGGGGGCGGGGGTTGCAAATGAGGGTGAGGACATGTCAATGAAAAAAAAAAAACAACGTTGTTTAAATCCAGAAAGCAACTTAAACGTGTCTTAAATGATATATACTGCTAAAATTCTGGAGAATGTGTCTTGGAAGAGAATAAGCACTAGCAAGTTTTCCTAACCTGAGAAGGTAATTAAACAGGATGGTAACCTGCAGAACTGGGCTTTTAACACCGATGTGTCTTGTTTATTTTGGAAGCAGACACCTTCTAAAATTCTAATTTACTCTGTGTGTGGGGGGGGGGGAGGGGTGCAATTGTATGTGTAACGTCTTTATTTGATTCCACCAAGTCTCCTACTTTATGATACCTTGTCCTTGCCAAAAACAGATTTGCTTTCTCCGTGTTGCTCTGTTTTTAGAAATATAATTGCCCCACACTTGGAGAGATTCCTGCAGTTCTGACAACAGACGAAGTTGAAATTGGATCGTGCGCAGTGTTAGTAGGGAAGAGCGTATTTCACCAAGGATCAGTTAATTGTTAAAGAAAATTAAAAATCCACCAAGAGTTGGCTGAATGTGGATGAACCAATTATCTAAAGCGACCACAGGCTTTACAAGCATAGTGCAAATTTTGGATTCGTGGAGAGTTGCTTAATTTGTGGTTTGCAAGGCTGAAACCCAGAGACGTGTGAATGGGGAGTTCTGTGTGGTGATGGTTTGATTTTGCTGTTGTCTACCCTGTCTCAAAGCCACTCCACACGGAGCGTTAAGGCCCGTCCAGAAGGAGCGTTTAATTAGTCACAGTTTTCAGAAGAAAAATAGCATTACTTCCTCTAGCAAGGTGATGACTTCTGACTCCAGGAAAAGAATGCAAAAAATTGTATCATTCGATTATACAACCCAGGATTAGAGCAAATGATAATTTTTTTTAAGCTTTTTTTTTGGAGGGGGAGAGACTGATTTTTTTTTTTTTTTTTTGTATTTTTGAGAGAGAGAGAAAGAGAGAGAGCAGGGAAGGGGTAGAGAGAGAGGGACAGAGAGAGAATCTTCTGTGAGCACAGAGCCTGGAGTGGGGCTCAAACTCAGGAACCAGGAGATCATGACCTGAGCCAAATTCAAGAGTCAGACACTTAACTGACTAAGCCATCCGGGCACCCAATCATTTTTTTTTTAAATGAGGAATGAGTACATATATTTTACTTCGGTTATTTCTTTTGGTACTACTCTGAAAATCCGAACGAACTGACAATTAATCAATATTTATGTTATTTTTAATATGAGGAAACTGCTTCTTTATCATGGGCTTACTATTACGAACACCAACTGTATTTGGGGACAGCCTAATCAGCTGGCTAACACCATGCCCCTTCATCTACAAGACAGCAGGGACCACAACTGTATGCATAGAGTTTAAAAGGACACGATGCTTTGACAGATTTTTATCAAAAGACAGCGTATTTCCCTGAGAAGGAATATCATCAAATCTCTAAAGCCCTCTGGTCCAGTGGCCCTACTTGTAAGATTCTTACTGTCTCACGGAATCCAGCCAGTCCAAAAATAATTTCATACTGCTCTAACTCCCAACTCTCATACAATTATTTATTTAACACTGAGACTTCGAGGTCAACACACAAACTTAACTTGAAATTTTGGAATATTCAGCTCTCTTATTTTTAATGATTATTTTTTGAGAGTGGAGGGGGAGGGACAGAGAGAGGGATGGAGAGAGAATCCCCAGCAGGATCTGCACTGTCAGCACAGAGTCCAGATGTGGGGTTCAAACCAATGAACTGCGAGATCATGACCTGAGCCAAAGTCTGACGCCTAACCGACTGAGCCACCCAGGCGCCCTTGTGATATGCAACTCTTAAAAAATAAACAAACCAACAAACAAAAAACAAAGGCAGTTTTATATCGTGTCTCTGAGTGTCACAATAATTTCTATTTCCAAAATTTAAAGCCACTTTCTTGACATAACAATGGTCTACTTCCTTTTGGATGTCTTGTTAAATAAACCTCAGTCACCAAAAACAGGCTTCCCATATGCAAAGAGCTTTGTAAGATGTATGCCTATGTGATAGATGGAAACAGCAGCTTAATTTCGTTGTTTTAAACGAAATCAGTTAAATTAAGTGGAATACCCATTGATTTGTTGTGTTATTTTATGACTTCATTCGTAACTATTTATTGGTTTACCTAATATCGCTTAAGTGGAATTCACCTATTGGCAGAAACTGATCAGATATTTCAAATCAATTTTCTCTGTGAGAAATAAAAGCTGTTTGTATATTTCCCTATTTGAAATGAAACAAATGGAGACAGGAAAACCTTCTGTTTTTAGGCAAAGGAGAGTTCCCAAGGTGATGTAAATTTTCAGGAGTATGAGCCAGGAGATGAAAAACAGCAGAGGGGGAGGCTGGCATTTGATACCTCTTTTCTCCTTGACAGAGGGTTTCTTGATTTTTTAATATTTATTTTGAGAGAGAGAGACAGAGAGAGCAAGAGAGGGAGAGGGGCAGAGAGAGAGAGAGAGAGAGAGAGAGAAAGAGAATTCCAAGCAGGCTCCATGCTGTCAGTTCAGAGCCCAATGTGGGGCGCCTGGGTGGCTCAGTCTGTTAAGTGTCTGACTTCAGCTCAGGTCATGATCTCACGGTCTGTGGGTTCGAGCCCCGTGTCAGGCTCTGTGCTAACAGCTCAGAGCCTGGAGCCTGCTTCGGATTCTGTGTCTCCCTCTCTCTCTGCCCCTCACCCCCCACTCACACTCTGTCTCTGTCTTAAAAATAAATTAACATAAAAAAATAAAAACCTTACCAGGTTGGGGGGCAGGGCACCTGGGTGACTCGGTTAAGCATCTGATTCTTGATTTCAGCTCAGGTCATGATCTCATGGTTCATGAGTTCCATCCTTGCCTGGGGCTCTGCACTGACAGCGTGCAACCTGTTTGGGATTCTCTCTCTATCTCTCCCTCTCTTCCCCTCCCCCTGCCTCTCTCTCAAAAATAAATGAATAAACTTAAAAAAAATACTCACCTGGTTGTACATTACAGATATTTACATTTAATCACTTGTCAATTATGCCACAACAAGGCTCTTAAAAAGAAGCATAGGCATCTGTATACAAGGCTTCCTTTCCAGAGAGACGCCCCAGGCACTGCTTAGCTGTACATTTAGGGCAGGTTGCATTTTCTTCTACCCTGGGTCTCAGCATCTGCAAACAGAAGTTACTTTCTTGTTCTCTTGGAGCATTTCTAATCCCCCTGGAGGCAGCCTCCCACTGAACTGCGGCCAGCTTGTTTACCTCTTTGCTCTGGTTACAAAGTTGCATGTTCTACCTGTAATCTGCCCAGAAACTGTTGTGTTCAGGGTGCATTTTGAGAAGCCAGTGTTTTACAGAAATGTACACAGCAGAAATTCCTGCCCTGTTATTTCCCCTGTGTTTACAGATGAGAGTTAAGTTAATTGATTTACACTGATTTGAATGAAACAGAATACGAGCCAGGAGCCCTGACTGAGGGGCTGGAAATGCTCCGGGCAGAGCCCCATCTGGGGCACAGGCGTCTGGTGACAGCCTTGTTTAATCCAGGGGACCTTGGTGATGTGGCCACCTCCGCACCCCTCTGACACTTCAGTTGTGAGCTGCTGCAGTTACATTATATCTTCCTTAAAGCACAGCCACCATGGGACAACTTTTCATAGGTTCTTTAGAGACTATGTTACACTTTTGGGGTTCAGTTTTCAAACCATTCGCCCTGAAGGTAGCATTTTGAAAGGTTTTGTGCTCCAAATTCCACAATAGCAGTTTCATTTGTTTGTTGTTGTTATTCTTTGGCTGTTATGGAACTACACACCGAGTCCTGGGATACCAAACAGAGAAAGAACAAGGCTTTCTTTAAGGAGAAGGGGGGTCTCCAGCACACCCTCCTCAAACCCCTGAAGTGGTTTGAAATGCTCCCAAGGCGTCACCATGGAAACCCTGAGTTATTTGGAAACCATTTGCAAACTACTTTTCTCCAATGATGCCCAGATCCCCTCGTGGGTCAAATCTGAGAACTCAGCTCTCATTCTATAATAGGGATCACTCTGTGCATTCAGAATGTTGGGTTTCCATTTTGAAGCCCATCTATAAATTCCTTTCTCTTTCTCTCCCTAACAATATTTCTAGTAAATTTCTCTCTCTCTAATATTTCCAAAGTAAAAAAAAGATGATATTAGGTATTATTAATCTTAAAATTCTTCCCATTTTGATATTAATACCTTTCATTTCTTTTATGCCCTCCTTATTTATATCCCCACCTTTCTGTCATTTTAATGGGATGCTTTAGACTATAGACTATGCATTGGACTGTAGACTAGACTAGGTTGAATAGACTGTCAAGTTCAGGTCAAAAAAGATGATAGTGAAGATTTTCAGAGTCTTTTCATTTATTTATTTATTTATTTATTTATTTATTTATTTATTATTAGAACACAGGTGATACACAGTGTTGCATTAGGTTCATGGGTTCAACATAGTGATTCCACAAGCTTATACATTATGCTATGTGTCCAAGTGTAACTACCAGTTTATCCATTGAGATTACCACACCATTGGCCACATTCCCTATGCTGTGCTTTTTATTCCCCCACTTACCCACCTTACTGCATAACAGGAAGTCTGTATCCCACTGGCACTCACTCATTTTACCCATCCCCCCCTTCTCTGACAACCATCAACTTGTTCTCTGTATTTATAGTCTTTTCACTTTTTTTTTAGTTTTGTTTATTTATTTTGAGAGAGATAGAGCGTAAGCAGGGGAGGGGCAGTGAGAGGGAGAGAGAGAGAATCCCCAGCAGGCCCCGTACTGTCAGCACAGAGCCCGACGTGGGGCTTGAACTTGCAAACCCTGAGATCATGACCTGAGCTGAAATCAGGAGTTGGACGCTTCACCAACTGAGCCACCCAGGCACCTGAATAGTCTTTTCATTTTTTTAAAAGTTTATGTTTATTTGTTGTTGCCGCCACTGCAGATTTTTGTTTTTCCACATTTAACAACATTTTTTGATGGAGGAGTCATGGGGTTCAGCCTAAATGATGGCTTGTTAATTTTTCACCCCTTCAAGAGCATAATGGAAAACACCTGTAATGAGATTATTCTTGCATGCCATAATTTAAAAATTGTCCTTGGAATTTTCTCAACAGTTCTGTGAATTTCATTTGAATAGGTTGGAATTCCTGCATTTTTAATATGTTTATTAGTTTTCTATTTTATACCATTGAAGAAAACTATGGGTTTAGCGTCTTTAATAAATATTCTGGAAAAAAGTTCTTCTTGAACTATTGTTTTTTCTTCATTTTATTTTAGAGAGAGAGAGAGCATGAGCTGGGAAGATGGACGGAGGGAAAGAGGCAGAGAATCTTCTGGAACTATAATTTGAAATGAAATGCTGTTATAAATTTGAGGCCTTTAAGCCCAAATGTCCATCGATGGATTAATGGATAAAGAAGATGTGGTATATACACACACACAATGGAGTATTATTCAGCAATCAAAAAGAATGAAATCTTGCCATTTGCAACTATGTGGATGGAACTGGAAGGTATTATGCCAAGTGAAATTAGTCAGAGAAAGACAAAAATCATATGACTTCACTCATATGAGGATTTTAAGAGACAAAACAGATGAACATAAGGGAAGGGAAACAAAAATAATATAAAAACAGGGAGGGGGACAAAACAGAAGAGACTCATAAATATGGAGAACAAACTAAGTGTTGCTGGAGGGGTTGTGGGAGAGGGGGATGGGCTAAATGGGTAAGGGGCATTAAGGAATCTACTCCTGAAATCATTGTTTCACTATATGCTAACTAATTTGGATGTTTAAAAAAAATAAAAAATAGGGGCTCCTGGGTGGCGCAGTCGGTTAAGCGTCCGACTTCAGCCAGGTCACGATCTCGCGGTCGGTGAGTTCGAGCCCCGCGTCAGGCTCTGGGCTGATGGCTCAGAGCCTGGAGCCTGTTTCTGATTCTGTGTCTCCCTCTCTCTCTGCCCCTCCCCTGTTCATGCTCTGTCTCTCTCTGTCCCAAAAATAAATAAAAACGTTGAAAAAAAAAATTAAAAAAAATAAATAAAAAATAAAATAAAATAAATTATAACCAAACAAGCGGAAAAATAAATAAATAAATGAGTGAATGAAAAAAAATTTGAGGCTTTTAATTATTTGCAATATATATATATATATATGAGATTTTTGAAAATTCTAAATATATACTATAACATGGTAGTAGAAACTGAAAGACTATACTGTAATATTTTTTTTAAGAATACCAAGCAGCCTTGGTCTTTTTTTTTTTCAAGGTTTATTTATTTTTGGGACAGAGAGAGACAGAGCATGAACGGGGGAGGGGCAGAGAGAGAGGGAGACACAGAATCGGAAACAGGCTCCAGGCTCTGAGCCATCAGCCCAGAGCCCGATGTGGAACTCACGGACCGCGAGATCGTGACCTGGCTGAAGTCGGACGCTTAACCGACTGCGCCACCCAGGCGCCCCTATACTGTAATATTTTTAAAACACCCTCATAATAAGCTTCTGTAGATTTTCATTTTTTTTCACAAAGGTAGGTATTTAAAATTTTTCCTAAAACTAAGTTCCTAACTATCACGATATATTAGTTCCATTATATTTGAAATCACAGAGAATGTTTTCACCTCCATGAACTCCTTTCAGTATCAACTAATTTTGATATATTAGTCCAGAAGCATCAATGAGCATGCAGAAAATGTTATGAGTTATTTCATTAGACATTTATAAGCATTTACCTTTCAGTTAAGCACTAAAAGATTAATTGCTTGCCCTTAGGATGTTTTATGTTTTATTGCAAAGATAAATAACTTGGTCGAATTTACACAGCTACTAAGTGTCAGAGCTAATGATAAAACACAGGATTCGGAATTCACTTTATTACATTTTTGGATATATCTGACTGGAAACCGGGACACGCATAAAATTTAAAATAATTTTCCACCCAGAATACAGGGTAATTGAATATAATGTCAATGATATAGTCAGAAGTATAGGTATAGGCTTGTTATTTTGTGTATTAGCCACACACACACACACACACACACACACACACACACACACGACATAAAAGCTAGTGAATTTCTGCACCGTCATTGTATTTCCTGTAACAGACAATGGAATGTGTTCTCCTCATCTGCTACCCTGGGGTTAAGGTGTCTATTTGCATCTGGCTACAGGATACTACCTGCGCTCTTTGTGGTCCTTTTGTAATCAAGTCTGTGACAATATCTGTTAAGCCAGACTCCCCTGATCAACAACCTCATTTTTATTCTTCTCATTCACAAGAATTTGAAGGAAGTCCATGAATTCTCCCTGGAGTTCACCATCAGCAAAACTTCAAAAACGCAGGACAGAATGGCTGGCAAGGATGACAGTCTGAAGACAGATCACAGAATCCTCTTTTCAAGTTACAAAACAAAGATCAAAATAGTACACAAAAACAAGTAAGCCAAGGTTGGAAAAAAAGAAAAAGAAAAAAATCTGGCAAAGGAATAAATGTCGGTTGTAGTATGGAATACTATGTATGCAATACAAATTTAAATCTACCCTGCATTCAAAAATACAGATGACTTTCATAAACACATGCTGAGCAAAAACCCTAGACCACTCAAAAATGTGTATGCTATGATTCCATTTATCAAATGTAGAAAACAAATCAAATTATTCCATGTTCTATCTGCCTTGTGAGAGCGATAAGGATGGGCAGCAAACAAAGAAAAAACGTCAAGGGATCTTTCCGGATGCCAGGAGTCATCTGATTCTTTTTCTGAGTGTTGTTTATATGAGTGGGTTCATAGTGTAAAAATTTCATGGGGCCGTGTGCATGTTTCATACATGTATCACTTCAGTAAGATGTTTTTAAGGTGAAATGGCTTTAGTTTGGCAGGTCAATAGATTAATTTCCTTTTCTTTAAGAATGTGTTTTTTAATAGTTTTTTAAATTAATTTTAGTTTTCCCTTTCTTTAAGAATTTATTTTTTTTCTTAATTTTTTTAATGTTTATTTTTGAGAGAGACAGAGTGTGCGTGGGAGGGGGCAGAGAGAGAGAGGGAGACCCAGAATCTGAAGCGGCTCTAGGCTCTGAGCTGTCAGCACAGAGCCCCACCCGGGGCTCAAACTAGGAAGGAATGGCAAGGTCATGACCTAAACTGAAGTCGGACGCTTAACTGACTGAGCCAAGCAGGTGCCCCATGTTTTTGTTTTGTTTTGTTTTGTTTTTTTGTTTTAAGTAAGAAGGAAACAAGAAAATACCTTCTCAAGTACCAACCAAAGGGAGAAATACACTTAATGTCATAAGCTTCAAAATAAGGGCATTTTGGAGCGCCTGAGTGACTGAGTCAGCAAAGTGTCTGACTCTTAATTTCAGCTAAGGTCACGAACTCACGGTTCATGAGTTTGAGCCCCTCATTGGGCCCTGCACTGACAGTGTGGAGCCTGGTTGGAATTCTCTATCTCTCCCTCTCTCTCTGTTCCTCCCCGACTTGTGCTATCTCTCTCTCAAAATAAATAAATATACTTAAAATATTTTTTTTAATAAATGAAATAAGGGTGTTTCATTTTCCACTCTCTTTCCTTTCCTCAGATTTTGTAAATGTTTGTGTACCATGAATACCTGATCTTTATAATACAGCAGAGGAATATTCCTAAAGACGACATCTTAGGAAATGAAATGGAAAAACCAAAGACATTTCCTCACGGGGGGCACTAGGGATGTGCGAGCGCATAGGCTGTTCCTCTAATATCTTAATCTGTCTTAGGGATACCAGTGGAATCAATCAGAGAATGGCAAACATTTATCACGCAGTGAATCTATTCCTATTCCAGATGATATAGCTGGAAATGCAGAAGAAGCAACAATAACAAGAATACAAGGATTTTTAAAAGTGCTTAAGGCAATAGAAAATAAAGATCATTTCTGTGTAGAGCTATTATAGAATAAAACATGCTGGCAGAGAAAATTTCATCTAAAATAGCCAAAAATTAGGAGAAGGAGGAGGGAGGAAGAGAGGCTGGGAGGAGACAATAACAAATTCAGGCATAAACGCAAGAAGAAATGTGTGAGGACCACACGAGGAAAACCCCAAGCATCCCTGAACAACACGACCATAGACGTGAAAAAATAGAACAAATAGAAAGATACTTCTGTCCTTTGATAGAATGACCCAGTATCGTGTAGGTGTCAGCTTTCCCTGAATCACCACTATTTCATGTGATGCAGATAAGATACTAAAAAGGTTATTTTTGGAGTCATAAAGGATGACTTCAATGTTCACATTAAAAAGAAAACAAAGAAAAAACTAAAAGAAACAGAGGTGCACCTGGGTGGCTCAGTCTGTTAACCTTCCTACTTCAGCTTAGGTGATGATCTCCTGGTCTGTGAGTTCGAGCCCCACATCGAGCTCTGTGCTGACAGCTCAGAGCCTGGAGCCTGCTTCCGATTCTGTGTCTCCCTCTCTCTCTGCCCCTCCCCTGCTCAGGCTCTCTCTCTCTCTCTGTCTCTCTCTGTCAAAAATGAATGAATATTTAAAAAAAAAAAAAAAAAAAAAAGACCAGGGGCCCCTGAGTGGCTCAGTTGATTGAGCATCTGACTTCAGCTTGGGTCATAATGTCACGGTTTTTGGGTTCAAGCCCCACATCAGGCTCTCTGCTGCCAGCGTGGAGCATGGAGCCCGCTTTGGATCCTCTGTCTCCCTCTCTCTCTACCTCTCCTCTGTTCTCTCTCTCTCTTTCTCTTTCAAAAATAAATAAACATTAAAAATATTTAAAAAATTTAAAAAGGTACAGTACCTTAGGTACAACTTGAATACCAAAACCAGAAGTGGAGTTTATTTTAGTGGATTGAACAAACAAACATGAGTATAGACGTAAGTAGATACAATATTGTAATAAATCACCATCATGGGACCATCACCTGGTTTCAACTATTATCAGCTCATTGCCAATCTGTTTTCATGTTTTCCCCTTTACTACCCAATTTCCTTCTTTTTATATTCTACGAAGTTAGTATTTATACAACACTCCCACCTCATAGGAAGCACAAAGTTAGAAAGTCATTGTCTCACTTGCTGTGTGAAATATTCCTACCTGTACCATTCAGGGATAAGGGAAGAAGGGACCATACAGGGGCCATTGGGTACATATGTGTTGTCAGCAGGAGAGCCTCACACTCTCCACGCATTCTCCCACAGATTACAAAAGGAAAAGGCTCCCCATGTGTCACTTACATAGGACAGAATGATAGCACTCACCTTGAGTTGCAGCACAAGAGAAAATGCACAACTGCGATCTCGTCAATTCTTGCCAGAAATGATTAATGTGAATCTACACTTTCGGAAACAATCAAAGAAATCCAGTTTCGGGGGCAATTTACAATGAAAGTGGCCAGGACTCATCGAAAATGTTGAATGTCCTGAAAGAACAAAATCAACTGGTTGGGGTGGGACCGGATGCACAGAGCGTAAACACACAGGTGCACAAACTCCAGCTGGGCTCCGGGACCACAGGAGAGGGAGCCACGAAAAGCATTCTGTGGACATCCTGGGAAATTTAAGGGCGGGCTGCTGATTGGGGGTTGGACTGACTTAAAGTTAATTTCTTGGGTGTGGTGTGATAATGGTACTGAAGTTAGAGATGAAGGTGTCTTTTTACCTAGAAAATGCATACAGGGATACTTGAGATTAAGGCGGCATATCATCTGTAACTTATTTTAAAATATTTCAGCAAAATGTGTATATATGGAGAGAGATCGAGAGAGAGGGAGAGGTATAAAGGAAAGAATTGCTCTAAGTACAGTATCTTTTATGTATATTTTATGTATTTACAAATTTTTTTCAAAATAGAAAGGTGATATAAGAGAACAATTAAATGTATGTGCATGGAAACCAGAGAGAGAGAAAGCAGGTGAGAGGGAGAGAGAGAATGAGACATGGAGAGAGGGAGGGAGGAAAGGAAGGAGACAGAGAGAATGAACTTGGGGGAAAAAGACTGATGGATCTCATGCATCAGGGGCAGGATAATAACGAAGTAGAATTTACTCACCCTTTTGAAACAATATACCTTCCTCCATTGAGCAAAATAGAAAAAGTTGCAAAGGCATGACAAAAAGTAAAATACTCCTCAGAAGCGAAAAACATGATCCAATATGCAAGTGTCAGAGAGGCTGATGAGGAAAATAAAACCCAGAAAAGAGAAAGAAATTTCCAAGAGCCTCAAGTAATGGAAACTCTTTTTTTTTTAAGTTTATTTATTTATTTTGAGAGAGAGAGAGAGCGCGCACACACACACACACACACACACACACACAGGCCAGCACGAGCCCGGGAGGGACAGAGATACAAGGAGATAGAATCAGAAGTAGGCTCCAGGCTCCGAGCAGTCAGCACAGAGCCCGACGCGGGGCTTAAACTCACAAACCGTGAGATCATGACCTGAGCTGCGGTCGGACACTCAACCGACTGAGCCACCCAGGAGCCCCAGGAACAGAAACTCTTAACCATGATAGACGTTTAAAAGAAAATAAATCTCAAGAATGGAAAACGAACACAAAAACAACAAAAATAAAACTGGCAAAACAATTGAAGGAGATTCAAAAGGAGACTGGAGATACTGTTGGTGGCAAAGCACACTGGTGCAGCCACTACAGTGGAAACAGAATGGAGGTTCCTCCAAAAATGAAAAGCAGAAAGTTTCCTCAGAAAGTTAACTACCTTATGATCCAACAATTGCAGTACTAATGCCAAAAGATACATGCACCCCGATGTTTATAGCAGCACTAAAGACAATAGCCAAAGTTTGGAGAGAGCCCAAATGTCCATCTGCTGATGAATGGATAAAGAAGATGTGGTTTATATACACGATGGAATACTATTCAGCCATACAAAAGAATGACATCTTGCCATTTGAAATGATGTGGATGGAGCTAGAGTATTATGTGAAGTGGAATGAGCCAGTCAGAGAAAGACAAATACCATATGACTTCAGTCCCATGCGGAATTTAAGAGAGAAAACAAACAAGCAGAGAGAGAGAAAAAAAAGAGGGGGGGCAAACCAAGAAATAGACTCTTGACTCTACAGAACTGGTGGTTACCAGAGGGGAGGTGGGCAGGGATGGGGGGCGGGGGTTGAGTGAAATAGATGATGGGGATTGAGGAGTCCACCTGCGATGGAAGTGTTGAATCACCGAATTCTACACCTAAAACTAACATCGCATTGTACGTTCACTAAGTGGAATTTAAATAACACCTTACAGGATACTGGAGAAATAAGGATGACAGAGAAATAAGAACATAATTTCAAAACTCAAAAGAGAGTTAATTAGACACAAAGAGAGCAGATTTAGGAAAGATAAGAAGAGCTTCTAAAAGGAATTAACTCTGCAGGCACCTTGATTTTGGACTTCTGATCTCCACAAGTGTTAGAGAATAAAACTATTTTATTTTGTTTTGTTTTATTTTATATTATTTTATTTTATCTTATCTTATCTTATTTTACTTTATTTTATTTTATCTTAGTTTATTTTATTTTATTTTATCTTATTTTACTTTCTTTTCTTTTCTTTTCTTTTTAAGTTTTGAAGCCAACCAGAAAATATTAACAAGTTTCATAGTACAGTTGTCCCCTGCTCCTTATTTGTGGGGAATACATTCCAAGATCCCCAGTAGATTCCTGAAACTGTAAGAGTATGGAACCCTATATACACCATGCTTTTTTTTTCCTATACACACATACCTAAGATAACGTTTAATTGATAAACAGTAAGGGTTAGCAACAACAAATAATTATAAAATAGAACAATTATAACAATATGTTATAATAAAAAATTATGTGAATGTGGTCTCTTTCTCTCTCCAAATCTTACTGTCCTGTGTTCACCCTTCTTGGGATGATGTAAGAAGATATAATGCCCCCGTGGTGGGGATGAGGCGAGGTGAATGATGTGGGCATCACGACTTGGGGGTGGACGACCTTTTGAGGAATCCTTCTGAAGATGGTCCTCTTGCCTCTGACCACGTTGACTGGGGGGTAACTGAAACCTTGGGAAGCAAAACTTCAGATAAGGGGGGGACTACTTTACTCTGTTTAGTAGAGAATTTGAAGCAAACCTAGCTTTGTAGCAGTAATGAAACGTGGCATATCTATTTGGAAAAGAATTTTGAAAATCCATTGAAATGTAAGATTTCCATGAGACATTAATTCCAGAACTGTTTCTATCAGAGGCGAATTTCCATCTCTCTGCATATTTATGGGGTGTTATAATAGCATAGACTGTAAACAAACTTGATGTCCATTATTAAAAGGCTTGCTAAATGAACTGATTGATTAACATACAGAGTACTTCCCAGAAGTTGAAACCACTGACACCTACATGTACTAACATATATTTAAAGATACTGTTGAATGAAAACCTAGTAAAGGTAGCCTTATAAACATGATAGAATGTTCGCTCAACGTAATAAAGTTGGCAAAAAAACATTAAATATTTGTAAGGGTACATATATATGATGGAAGTAAATAAGATGCAGAAGGGATAAACATCAAACTGATAATAGTGTTATTTCTGGGAATCAGAGGGGGAGGCTGAGAAGAAAGGACTGTTGTTCATCAACAGCACTTAATTCTGTTCTGAATTCTTATGTTTTCAAGAATTCATTAACCACGGATTACCATTTTTAAATCTACTATTGCCATTCTGATCAGTAAATGATGGATAATAGAGA
Organism: Leopardus geoffroyi; assembly: GCF_018350155.1. Classification (NCBI taxonomy): domain Eukaryota; kingdom Metazoa; phylum Chordata; class Mammalia; order Carnivora; family Felidae; genus Leopardus; species Leopardus geoffroyi. Next base: position 67,371,583 of record NC_059331.1, on the reverse strand, counting down.
GAACCCACAAAATGGACTATAGAAAATTCATTTAGGATAATTCTCTTAATACAAAGACAGTGTTAAATCTACAGATGGAATGAGCACAAGGAAAAATCACCTCCCCCCCAAAAATAATTTCATTTCAAAATTACAGGAATAATTCTTCAGGCAACCAGACCAAAAGAGAAAGCTACATATAAAATAGAATCAATGCCCAGATTTCTCCAAGCAATTTTTAACATGGGAAGAAAATCTAGCCAGATATTAAATATAAGTTTGACCCACATTTTATACCCAACCAGCATAATAACAAAGGCACAGATCTTCTCAAATGTTCAAAATGGAACAGAACACGGGAACTTGGGTGGCTCAGGTGGTTAAGCGTCTGACTCTTGATTTTGGCTCAGGTTGTGATCTCACAATTGGTAAGAAAGAGCCCCGAGTCAGGTCTGTGCTGATGCTGTGGAGACTGATTGGGATTCTTTCTCCCCTTCTTTCTCTGCCCCTGCACTGCTCATTCTCTCCCTCTCAAAAAATAAAAATAAATAAACATAAAAAACCGGAACCAAACCAATAGACAAAAAAAAAAAAAAAGTTTGGGGGAAAATAAGCTACAGACCTTTTAAGAAATTCAACGAGGGGCGCCTGGGTGGCGCAGTCGGTTAAGCGTCGGACTTCAGCCAGGTCAAGATCTCGCGGTCCGTGAGTTCGAGCCCTGCGTCGGGCTCTGGGCTGATGGCTCAGAGCCTGGAGCCTGTTTCCGATTCTGTGTCTCCCTCTCTCTCTGCCCCTCCCCCGTTCATGCTCTGTCTCTCTCTGTCCCAAAAATAAATAAACCTTGAAAAAAAAAATTAAAAAAAAAAAAAAAAAAGAAAAGAAATTCAATGAATAGGGGCGCCTGGGTGGCTCAGTCCGTTGAACGTGCGACTTCCGCTCAGGTCATGATCTCGCAGTCGGGGAGTTCAAGCCCTGTGCCAGGCTCTGTGCTGACAGCTCAGAGCCTGCAGCCTGCTGCGGATTCTGTGTGTGTGTGTGTGTGTGTGTGTGTGTGTGTGTGTGTGTCTGCTCCTCTCCCACTTGCACTCTATCTCTCTCAAAATTAAATAAACATTAAAACGTTTTTTAAAATATTAAAAACTAAACAATCCAACTAATAAATCTGACTAAACTACATAAAATTTAAGAAAAATTTAACCACTGTGCTTGGCTATCCTCCCTGCCCTTAACAGCATGCAAACCATCTCACAGTTGTGCCTACATCCCTCCGGTTTATTCTCTGTCTCTCCGTCTCCTTCTGTTCTAGTTCTCTCTCTCTCTGTGTAAGGGTCCCTTTCCCTCCATTCCAGCTCTGTTCCTTCCAAAGTTCAAAAGGCAATTTTTTCAGTTTCTACTATATAATATTCACATCTGTCTTCCGACATAACAAATTCTCCGTCTGATCACTGTTCCCCATTTTTATTGCTTTCAAATATTTTTGTTAACAAAGGATGATTATCTAGACAGTGTATTTTTGTGATGAAAGACACATTTGATAGCCATTCACATCCCTTCACTCTTACTTCAGTCCATTTTCTTTTGTCAGAATAAATTAAAAAGAAATTTAACAGATTCTATTGCAATCAATATTCAGTGGGACCCTCACTCTATTCTCTGAAATATGTGACTCATTCTAATGAGAGGTTTCGGGAAAGGTATTCACCCAAAATTAATGATGATTGTTTCTGATGTTAGTTCAGGTTTTTAAACTTAGCAGGTAACATTAAGACAAATTTAAAATGTCAATAATATAAAAAATGTGGTGGAGCCCGAGTGGCTCAGTCCTGATCTGAGCTCAGGTCATGGTCTCGTGGTTCATGAGTTTGATCCCCATGTTGCGCTCTGCGCTGACAGTGTGGAGCTGGCTTGGGATTCTGTCTCTCTCCCTCTCTCTCAAAATAAATGAATCAACTTTAAAAAATAAAATCATAAATAATAATAATAATATATAAATGTACATTGTTGAGGGGCTCAGTTGGTAAAGCATCCAGATTCCACTCAGCTCATGATCTCGGTTTGTGAGTTCAAGTCCTGCATCAGGCTCTGTACTGATAGCTCAGAGCCTGGCACCTCCTCCAGATTCTGTATCTCCCTCTCTCTCTCTCTCTGACCCTCTGCTCGCACTCTGTCTCTCTCTCTCAAAAATAAATATTAAAAAAAGGTTTTAAAAAGATTATTAAAAATGTACTTCGCTGAAGTAAAAGCTCTAAGGGTGTCTGACATATCATTTTGTTTAATGAAGATTTATTGTGTCAATTATGAATTGAGTTTCTACTACGTATTAGGCTTTAGGGAAAAATTGACAAAGACTCATCCCATAGAGCAAGGGGAGAGTGAGACATACATGAAAGAGAAGTAAACAAAACATGAAAAACTTCTGTAAGAACTAAGGAAGAAATAAAGATAGAATGAGATTAGAGGATAATTCAGATCAGCACTATGGACGCCATATAGCTCAGAAACAGGTCAGAGAGGGAGTCTTCTCTGTGAAGAAGATTCCAGGCAAAACAGAGTCTGTGCTGAAGGCCTGAGACTCAGAGGTCTGAAGGTGTGGGAAAGATAGGAGGTTTCCAATGTTATCAGAACTTGGCTCTCCTATGGTTTTCGAAAGAAAAATGGGTTTTATTAGAAACGCAAGGAGAAGCCATCGGGATACACTAAACAACCAATGAGCAAACACAGGAGTTAACACATCACTGTGCTCTCTGGAGAAAATCTTGGTGGCTTCTGTAATAGAATCTGGGCGAACAGTTGGGAGGTCACCTTGGAAGTGCGGGTGAGCAGAGGTGGTCCAGATAAATCTGGTCAAAGTGGTGTCAGAGCAAAGGAGGCAAGCTTGGGACTAGCCTGAAGGTAAGAAAGCCAGTAAAGCAGGGAGGGGAAAAGGAGGACTGGGCTTCTCCATCCAGTCTCTGCTTTGAGAAATGATGACACCGAGTACCAAGCTGAGTGACAAACAGATTTAGGAGGGGATCAGGTAAAAATAAGACATTTCGAGAAACTGCAAAGGGCCAGAAACTCGGGGAAACTCCAACTCATTGCAGTGTCTGAACCTCGAGAAGGAGGGCAGGAAGGACAGACAGACAGCCGCTGTACTCAGAAACGGGGGATTCTGTCTGCGGCTACACTTCTACATGTCGTTTCTCACTGGTTTTAAATGGGGGCCACGAAGGACTGGGTTCAGGCACAGTCAGCCTTCCGATCTTTCTTTCTATCCATCCATGATTTCACAGAACCTTTCAGGGACAGACTCGATGGAATTTTCTTTTTTTTTTTTCTTTTCTTTGTTTTTTTAATGTTTATTTTATTTCTGAGGGAGACAGAGAGAAACAGAGCATGAATGGGGGAACGGCAGAAAGCGAGGGAGACCCAGAATCCGAAGCAGGCTCCAGGCTCTGAGCTGTCAGCACGGAGCCCTACGGGGGGCTTGAACTCACAAACCGTGAGGTCATGACCTGAGCCGAAGCCGGGCGCTTAACCGACTGAGCCACCCAGGTGCCGCGGAATTTTCCTTTAGCTAATTATTTTGACTAATGGATGAGGCCTCAACCAAGTCAGGCACAGAGTCTGGCCAACAAGGAGACTGAGAACACCCAGCCAGTTTGTGTCTCCCTGCAAGGATTAACCAGCAGCAAAAAGTGTGCGAGCTCAGCTTTGCGTCACGGGCTACCCTTGGAATGTGAAAGGGAAATGATGCCTATCCATTCATGAAAACTCATTTATTTCATGGTACATTCTGGAATAGCCTTCTTTCCCTCCCTGACAGTTTCTGATGGTTAGAATGTAGTTTCATTTTCTTTTTGGAGTTCCCGTGAAACACACCAAGTCCCTGGGGGAGGCCTCTTTACCTTCACAATCTGTTCCTGAAAGATGTAAAGTTCTAGAAGTGATGCCTATAAAATGGAAATGTATTTTTTCTCAGGGCCCTTCCTCTCTGAAATATATCTGGCTAGATGTATTAAGAGTAATAAAATTTTTATAGTTTTGCCCTAATGACATCACAGATAGATAAATACTTCTAAATAGTAGTCAGAGGTATACAAGACTGATATATAATGGTATTTGTTTCATTCTTATTATATTAGCTCAATAATTAGGAACGACATCGCTTACTAACAAGGAATGAATATTGCCTACACAGTATGATTTCAATTTTATAATAAAATATATCTATGCACATATATCTATAGAAAGAAAGGGCATTAGGAAATGCATCAAAATGCTGATATCGGTTCCAGGTTGGTGGAATTTTATATGATTTTTTGTCGATACTGGCCTGTTGTCCAAATTTCAGTAAATAGCATGCAGTGTTTCACATTAAGAACTATAAAAGCTATACCCACGGAATATTTTGCAGTAAGAATGTAAATATGTAAAAGTTATAGCATAGTGAATCAAAATCGTAAGGGCGCACATTCGACTAATCCCACAATTCAGGTGAACTTGGAAAACAATCACTTAGTCCGGAGGAAATGAGGACAAAGTGAAGCCAGACGTTGCCTGTGAGAGAAAATAGTAGGAGCTTCCGAACTCCTCACGAAGAGGCAGGTGTTTGAAGATGCCAAAGGTGTTGGAGGGTACAGATGTGTCCAATGGAATATAGAACCCCACTGGCCAAAAACCTGAAAAGATAAACCCTGTGTCTGTGTACCTTCCTACTTAGGTTTATTTATTTATTTTTTTAAGTTTTATTTATCTTGAAAAAGAGAGAGAGAGGACACGAGTAGGGGAGGGACAGAGAGGAGAGACAGAATCCCAATCAGGCTCTACACCGTCCGTGCAGAGTCTAAGAGGGGCTCAAACTCACGAACCATGAGATCACGACCTGAGTCGAGGTCAAGAGTTAGTTGCTTAATGGACTGGGTCACCCAGCACGCAGTATTGCTCCTTAGATTTAACATCTGCCTCACTCTAATTCCCAAATCATGTTTCCCAGCCAGTGAAATCTACTGGTTTTCCCCTAAAGGATTCGGTCTCAATCCCATCTCATTAGGCGTATCAGGTGTCTCCCTGTATTTTCTTTCTCTTCCTTTGCACTTAAATTAATGGAATCCACATGGCACATACATTGTAACCAGTCGTGCTAAAACACTTCGAGCATTTCTTTAAATTTTCTGGATTGAATTTTTATACCTTGTAAAGTAATACTCTTCAAACATTTTCATGTGGAAAGCATAGTCTTTTTACACTTGCTATGAATATCTCTAATGGCCACGATGCTAGGGGACAAATTTTAATTTCAGCCAACGCGGCACAAAGGTCCACAAACTTCTGAAGATGTGCCCTTCCCCCTCGTGCTGGCTGCCTTCCACCCTGCTCGGTCCCTGTAAAAGAGAATCTGGGAGTCAGCACTCTTGGGGACACTGTTGCGGTTTGGGGTAGTTTATTTTAGCTCCTAGAAATTTCCAGATACTTGATTTCTTGTCACGCATTGCATGTAAAATTCAACCAGGACTCTGCTTACCCGGAATCTTGCTGTTGGTAGCAATAGTCAGCAGGGACTATTCTAGACAACCCGCTAAAGTAAAATAAACAAACAAACACGAAACCAAGAAGTCCTATATTTTTCCCTGGAGACTTTATGAAACAGTATGGGTGGTTAACCGCAGGTATGTGTGAGACATCGGCATTCATTTCCCTCTCTACCTCAATAAAGAGGTCAAACAAACTTTTCTCTGGGAAAAGCACTAGGTCCAATAAGGGCTTCTTTTCAAATTGCTGGGTTGTGGAGCCTCTGGGTGACTCAGTCGGTTAAGCGTCAGACTCCTGATTTCAACTCAGGTCATGATCTCAGGGTTCATGAGTTTGAGCCTTGTGCTGGGCTCTGCACTGACAGTGTGGAGCCTGCTTGGGATTCTCTCTCTCTCCCCCACTCTCTTCTGCCCCTCTCCCGCTCATGTGCATACACACTCTCTCAAAATAAAAAATTAAAATAAGATAAAATAAAATAAAATAAAATAAAATAAAATAAAATAAAATAAAATAATAAAATACTTCTGTGTACCTCACACTTTAGACCAGACTTCATCTGCTGTTGGCTGTTCATTGTTTTTGCATTACAAACAAAACAAAACAAACACAAACAAAAGCCAAAATAAAGGAAACGACCTGTTTCTGTCTGCAGTTTCCCAGTTCTTTCCTTGGCTGGAGTGACTGACTTCCCCTGTTAGGTCTGTAGGGACAGTCAATGCCTATAATATAGGAGGCGAAAGTTGCACCCTTTCTGCCTCAGTTTCGACTGGATTTCTCAGACAGTCGATACAAAGGACGTCTCCAGAACAAAATGAGGCATGAGACCGCCATGCAGGACTAGAAACCAAAGGACTAAAACTGGCTTTGTGACTCTCAGACTCTCATACATTCAGGGAAATGGGACATTGGCGGGGGCGGTGGGGGGGGGAGTGTCTGCAGAAATTTGTTCATGAGTGGTCAGTCCCCTAACTCACAGGGTGGGAATGGGTGAACTTCCCTCCCCTCAAACCTGGGGAACGTTCTCTTAATGGAGCCAGAGCCTGATATGTCGATATGGGGCTGGAAAGATGGGGTGGCCTCCTTTACATCCGAGAAATCTAAAAAGCCACATGCTGTGGCCCAGGAGACAGAGTGCAATGGTGGGGATGGGCCCATTTCTCTGTCCGGGACCCTCTGCACCCCACCATCGGGCCAGGCTCTAGCTAGCACAACCGGATTCTGTCTCCACTGGATGTAAGTGCCGTAGGAGCACCTGCCTGATTTACTGCATCACGTCCACACCCGGCTAAGAACTGGACTCAGCCTTGGTTCCACAAACCCTGCCTGAAAACAGTCTGATGGCTCATCAAATATGGGAGTAGGTGGACATAGAGATGTTTTGGGAGCAGTTCCTGGTTCTCCCCGGAGGCGTCTGTGGCTCAGGGTAGGGACGAGGCTGGCGCTAATGTGACCCTTTATTTTATTCTAATGAGAGTTTGGGAATATAAACAAGCAAACCAGTGACTTAGTACATGATGTTCTAAGAGAAGCGAGGAAGAGAAGCAGCAGGTGTGCCGGTGGTGTTTCCTCCACTAGACGTGGGAAATTTAAATGATGACGTTTGGCGTGAAGGCGGCTGGCATTCTTATTACCTGACCGCCATCATAATGGCCAATGGGTATTGAGTGACCTCTGTGAGAGTCCCCTCTGCAGGCTAGTCATTCAGCAAGGTCATTACCCTTCACAGCAAAGCTAGGAGGAAAACTACTCTTTTCAGGTCCATTTTTCAGAAGATAAATCAAGGCACAAAACTAGGATTAAGAAAAATGTTCCTGGGACATGTGGGTGGCTCAGTCGGTTGAGCATCTGACTTTGGCTCAGGTCATGATCTCGCAGGTCATGAGTCGGAGCCCCATAACAGGCTCGTTACCGTCAGCCTGTCAGCACACAGCCCCCTTCGAATCCTCTGTCCCCCTCTTTCCGCCCCTGCCCTCCCCCGTGCTCTCCCAAAAAGAAATATTAAAAAAAGAAAAAATGTTCCTGCTAATTTTAATTGAACAACAACAACAAAGCATTGAAACTTGTAGCAAGTAACTGCCTTACGCTTTTTCTGATTTGCAGTAAATTTTTCCAAAAAGTCCATGATTTAGAAAATATAAATTACAATGCAAACCTCAGTAATATATTTAAGTCCATTTAAAATAAGGCAACATAAAAATACAGTTACTATAAAGATGGAAAAGAAGAAATTAGAAATTTAATGGAAAGGGGTTATAAAGATATACCAGAAATCTGGGTCTTGTCTGAAAAATAGTTGTTGGTAACGAAGTTTAGATCCCAACTTCTGAAGAGGCAAGTTACAAGGAGAGAATGACATTTACACTTGACCCTTGGACATTACATAGGTGAGGGGTGCTGACACCTGCACAGTTGAAAATCTGAGTATAACTTTTGACTCCCCAAGAGCTTAACTGCTAACAGCTTATCGTTGACCAGTAGCCTCACTGATAACATAAAGTGATTAACACATATTTTGTGTGCACGTAGTCTATACTGTATTCTTACAATAAAATAAGCTAGAGAAAAGAAACTATTATTAAGAAAATCGTAAGCGGGATGCCTGGGTGGCTCAGTCAGTTATGTGTCTGACTTCAGAACAGGTCATGATCTCACAGTTCATGGGTTTGAGCCTTGCGTTGGGCTCTGTGCTGACAGCTCAGAGCCTGGAGACTGCTTGGGATTCTGTGTCTCCCTTTCCCTTGTCCATCCCCTACTTGCACTCTGTCTCTCTCTGTCTCTCAAAAATAAATAAAAGTTAAAACAAAACAGAAAATCGTAAAAGAAAATACATTTATAGCACTATGTATGTGTGTGTGCATATATATATGTGTCTGTGTGTGTGTGTGTGTGATTTATTTATTTATTGAAACAAATTAATGTGTAAGTCAACACCCGCAGTTCGAACCCAGGCTGTTTAAGGGTCACCAATATACACAGAGTAAGTTATCTGCCCAAAATGGATTTCTCCTGACACAATTAGAGGCATATATATATTTTTTCATATCATTCTTACATAAAATACATCGAGTCACACTGTAAGATGAAAAACCAAGATTTTTTTTTTTTTTTTTTTTGCCGAAAAGAAAACTTTGTCTTTGGGTCAACAGAAACCAAAAGCTTTAGATCCTTCTGAGGAGGCAGGTTTTGTGATCAATTATTCAGATTTGGGACTTATGTTTTAGGTTGAAGTTACAGCTCAATAATTACTATGTTCCAGATAACTCAGCAAAGTCAGGTGCTTTTGGTGCATCCTGATCACAAATGAAGACACAAATTCCTCTGCCTCGGGGCGCCTGGGGGCTCAGTCGGTTAAGCGTCCGACTTTGGCTCAGGTCACAATCTCACGAGTCGTGGTTCAAGCCCTGCGTCGGACTCTGTGCTGACCGCTCAGAGCCTGGAGCCTGCTTCGGATTCCGTGTCTCCCTCTCTCTCTGTTTCTCCCCTGCTCATGCTCGATCTCTTGTCTTCTCTCTCTCATGAATAAATAATGAAACATTTAAAAAAATATCTCTGCCTTATTTGCAGCTTGGTTCGGTACATATTGCCTTAAAGGCAGTGATCTGCAGTGATCACTATATTGATGGACCTTTGTGGCTGTTTCTTCCTCTTCTTAACATCCTAAATACAGTGTTTTTCCCTCTTTTCTTATTTTTTTATTCTTCGTTTATTTTTGAGAGACAGAGAGACAGAGTGTGAGCAGGGGAGGAATAGAGAGAGAGGGAGACCCAGAATCCAAAGCAGGCTCCAGGCTCTGAGCTGTCAGCACGGAGCCCGACACAGGGCTTGAACTCAGGAACCATGAGATCATGACCTGAGCTTAACCGAGCCATCCAGGAGCCCTGTGAATACAGTGTTTTTCTGATTTTAATGGTGAGCTAAATTTTGACAGAAAAGGATATATCTTCTCTCATTTTTAGAAATGTGTGTGTGTGTGTGTGTGTGTGTGTGTGTGTATGTGAAAATTTCATACTGGAAAGCCCCTATAGAGTGAGATGTAACTTGAAAACATGCAAGTTGCAGGGGCACCTGGCTGGTTTAGTCAGTAGAGCGTGAGACTCTTGATCTCAGGGTCATGAGTTCAAGCCCCACATTGGGTGTAGAGCCTACTTAAAAATATGAGGCTGCCAGGGTGGCTCAGTCCGTTGAACATCAGACTCTTTATTTCACTCAGGTAATGATCCCAGGGCCGTGGGATTGAGTCCCTGTTGGGCTTAGTGCTGAATGTGGAGCCTGCTTGAGATTCTCTCTCTCTCCCTCTGCTTCTATCTCTCTCTCTCTAAAATGAAAAAAAATATATATATGAAAGATATATATCAATTAACCAGTGAGTGAAATATGGAGATAAGAGCTTCTGGCAAAGCTCACTTTGGAGAGGAATGGCCTCAGATATGCTGCCCCTCCCTCCGCCACACCCCACATATTGAGGAGAAACTGATGGCATGATTTTTCAATGACTACTGAAGTTATTATTAAAGATGTTTTCTTCCTGTTATTCAACAGGAGAAGACTAGTAACTTTGAATAATGTCCTAGCAGAAAGGTGTAACTGTATTGAGGAATTGAACCGATGTCAGTCTTTCAAGAAAGGTATTCCTTTCCGCACAACGAAACTGAAAACTGTCGCCGCAAAACCGAGCGAAGGAAACAATAGGACACGCCCAGGTCCTGTCGGGAGCCTGGAACAGAAGCTGTTTAGTGGGACCAATCAATTGCAAGTGGCTTTCTCAGCATCTGATGGCCCTTACATTTCCCGCGAGCTTCTACCTGGATCTCAAATGCCTCCTTGATGAAATGTCAAGTGTCCTCATCAGCAGTGGAGAGCTGGTCAGGATTAACACATCATCTGCATGGTCGCAGAATAGGTGCTGAAGGCTGCGTTTATCTGAAATGCCACATTTTGCAAATGAAGTCCTGAGGACTCATAAAATGTGAGAAAGTTCAGCAAACTTGAGAAACCCAAGGGCAACGGGAATTCAAAAGTTCTTAATAATTCATGTGCTTTGCAGTGGATTTCACTATTTTGCTGATGAACTGAAAACACTACATTTTCTGCTTTTCCTCATTTGTTTCAAACTGATAAGCACTAGTTACAATACAGATATAATTCTACGTATCTCCTTCAAATGGGACCCCACAGTACAGCTGACTGTTGAACAACACATTAAGGGTGCAAGTTCCCACATAGTCTAAAATCTGTGTATGACTTTTGACTCCCCCCAAACTGAAGTGCAAACAGTTTACCATTCACCAGAAGCCTTCATGGTAACATAAAAGTTCTGCCTGTTATATGTATTATATACGGCATTCTTACAATGAAGAAACTAGAGAAAAGAAAATGTGAAGAAAATCATAAGAGAAAATACATTTGTAGTATTGCACTGTATTCGTAAGAAATTATCCACATATAAGCAGACCCACACTCATGTTGTTCAAAAGTTGTCTGAAAGTCAACTGGACAGGGGCGCCTGGGTGGCTTAACCGACTTAACCGATGCTTAACTGACTGAGCCACCCAGGTGTCCCTCCAATGCAGCATTTTTATAGAAAGCTGAATTTAATTAAATTTATATCATTTTAAATATTTTTTTAAATGTTTACTTATTTTTGAGAAGGAAACAGAGTGCAAGCAGGGGAGGGGCAGAGCAAGAGGGAGACCCAGAATCTGAAGCAGGCTCCAGGCTCTGAGCTGTCAGCCCAGAGCTCGACACGGAGCTCGAACTCGGGAACCATGAGATGGTGACCTGAGCCGAAGTCGAATCCTTAACCAACTGAACCACCCAGGCACCCCTAAATTCTGATTATAATTATTCATCTGGAAGACACAATTTTATATTCCCTCTGCTCAAAAAATCACAGTATGGTGATGGATATAATTGTCACCCAGTCTACCTCTATGAAAATGAAGATTCCTAAGAGAATGAAGGTTTTCTTAGAGTGGGAAGTTTATGATACCTTTTAGAATCAGTGATTCCTTTGCATTTGCTTTCATGACTACTTTTGGTTGCCAAGGTCAGTATAACTTCTCTAGCTGTGAAAATTCCATTCAGAATCCAGGCATTATAGTTAATGATGACAATGATGGTAAATACCTCTTGCTAAGAATGCACTACACACTCGTTTTCCTATTAAGCATGTCTACTCACTACGCCAGAAACACTTTTTTTGAATGTTTATTTGTTTATTTTCTACATATATAGAGAGAGACAGAGAGCGAGAGAGAAAGATCAGGGTAGGGGCAGACAGAGGCATTGAGAGAATCCCAAGCTGTTAGCACAGAGTCTGACGCAGGGGTCGATCTCATGAACAGTGTGAGATCATGACCTGAGCCCAAATAAAGAGTCAGATGCTTAACCGACTGAGCCACATAGGTGTACCCATCAGAACTACTTTTTATTTTAAGGTTTATTTATTTTTGAGAGAGACAGAGACAGAATGTGAGTGGGTTAGGGGCAGAGAGAGAGGGAGACACAGAAGCAGAAGCAGGCTCCAGGCTCTGAGCTGTCAGCACAGAGCCCAATGCGGGGCTCGAACTCATGAGCTGTGAGATCATGACCTGAGCCGAAGTCAGACGCTCAACTGACTGAGCCACCCAGGCGCCCCCCATCAGAGCTACTTTTAAAACAAAAACAAATGGGCCTACGTCTCCTCTTAGACCTAACGAACATCCAAGTCTTGTGTGGGGTCTAGGCATCTGTGTCCCAGATCTTTGGGCGATTTCATGTCCAGGCTGGGACACACTGTCCTAGACTGAGCATTGTGTGTAACTCACATACCTTAGTCCCAAGTCATCGCAGGTGAACCGTATTCAACAAGTCAAGAAATCAGTGTTTGGAGAATTTAGGCAACTTGCTCAATTGCACACAGTTATTAATATGTAGAACCTGGTTTTGATACAAGTTATTCCAGTCAAAGCCTCTGAGAAGTATTTTGGTGAGATAAAGGAAGCTTGACACTTCTTCCATATGTCGATTTTTGGTAAATTCACTGTCATAATAGATGGTATGCAAAACATACATAAATTGGGTGATGATCGATTGACAGATCGTTAGGTGACGGATAGATAGACTTTATTAACTCTTCTGTTGCACTCAAACTTGAAGAATCAGGTTAACAGTATGGCAGTTTTTAAAAAATTTTTATTTACCTGCTTTTAGTTTTATTTGGAAATTAGTGTTATAAGAGTCAAGAGTTTTTCCCAAAGTTCAGCGTTTTACGAGGCAGCACCATTTTTCATTTTGGCGTCACAAGCAACCAGTAGATGGTGAGACTGATGTTATAACTTCTTCCTGATTCTGTGGCCGAGCGACCCAGCTTTCCTTTGGTTTTGTAGGGTTATTAGCAAGTGATTGTCACTTGGGGTGGTAATATCCAGTTGTAACACTTACCATTATTTTGGACCCTGTAGGGGAAGAATATGTTGAAAGGTGAGAGAAAAGATAATTGGCTTGGGAACGTATTTATTCCATTTCTGGTATGACTTCTTTTCTCACTTCAAATGTGCTTTTCCGGAAGTGCTTTTGTCACAGCACCACGCTGAATGGAGTGAGATCTTCTCTTCCCTCTCTCTTCTGTCATTTCCATCACACATTGGCCACAATCTCTTCTCCTACACACTGGCCACAATCTCTGGATTGCATGAGTTGTGCCCGGGGCTGTCTTCACGTATCTTGGGTGACTTCTGTTCAGTGTCCTTGAGTGTTCTTTTGCTTTCTTTAATTTAAAGCTTCTTATGGTTTTGCCCTTGACTTATGCTTCCCGTGTGTAAGCAAAGAACTCTTTTTAATTATTGGATTAGACATTAATTTTCAATTTCTTAAAGTTAAAACTTTAAAAATACAGGCACCTCTGGCCTTTAAGTTTCAACTTTTGTGAATTGCTATACTTTTTTTTTAACCCAGGGAATTCAAAATCACCTTTACTTATGCTTGGAGTAAGGTGTGGTTAACCTAACTTGAACAGACTAAACTCTGTTTAAGATCTTTTAGGGGCGCCTGGGTGGCGCAGTCGGTTGAGCGTCTGACTTCAGCCAGGTCACGATCTCGCGGTCTGGGAGTTCGAGCCCCGCGTCGGGCTCTGGGCTGATGGCTCAGAGCCTGGAGCCTGTTTCCGATTCTGTGTCTCCCTCTCTCTCTGCCCCTCCCCCGTTCATGCTCTGTCTCTCTCTGTCCCAAAAATAGATAAACGTTGAAAAAAAAAATTAAAAAAAAAATCTTTTAATGGGGCGCCTGGGTGGCGCAGTCGGTTAAGCGTCCGACTTCAACCAGGTCACGATCTCGCTGTCCGTGAATTCGAGCCCCGCGTCAGGCTCTGGGCTGATGGCTCAGAGCCTGGAGCCTGTTTCCGATTCTGTGTCTCCCTCTCTCTCTGCCCCTCCCCCGTTCATGCTCTGTCTCTCTCTGTCCCAAAAATAAAAATAAACATTGAAAAAATTAAAAAAAAAACCTAATTACATTCCTTTTAATATATTAAGTTGTATTTATGAATTTAAATATTCTTTTAAGTAATTTTACATGTCAGACAAGGAAAATTTACATATATAATCAACAAAATCTTCAAAAACATTTAAACAACTTTTGTAAATGCAGTAAATTAAGCGTACAGTAAACAACATTAAGTAAAACATCCCAAAACAACGTTGAAGAATGCACTTACTCAAATTGTATCACATTGTGCTGCTTAAAATCAAAGATCAACTTCCTAGTTTATCTTGAATGTTAAAAAGATGTTATTTTTTAGAAAATTTTCAAGTACGGGGGGTGCCTGGGTGGCTCAGTCGGTTAAGCGTCCAACTTTGGCTCAGGTCATGATCTCGCAGTTTGTGGCTTTGAGCCCCGTGTCGGGCTCTGTGCTGACAGGTCAGAGCCTGGAGCCTGCTTCGGATTCTGTGTCTCCCTCTCTCTCTGCCCTGTCCCCTGCTCAGGCATTTCTCCCTGTCTTTCTCAGATACAAATAAACATTAAAAATTTAAAAAAAAGAAAAATTTCAAGTATAACTATTTATAATAAAATGCACAGATCACAGGAGTTCATTTCAGTAAGTTTTGACAAATGTATACATTCATATAATATACACCGGGAACAAAATAGGGAATATTTTCATTATTCCAGCAAGTTACTTTGTATCGACACTTCAAAACAATAAACAGCCACTAAATATTCATTAACAATATACACCAATATTTATTACCGTGGTTTTGACACACGTGGTGAAACCTATGCTAGATTACTTCACTTTTAAAATTATAAAAATCACGTGTCCTCTAAAGCAGTGTTTCTCAGCCATTTGGCAATGTCTGGAGGCAGTTTTGGTTGTCACAGCAGGTGGGATGGATATGACAGGCATTCAGTGACTAGTGGCCAGGGATGATGCTGAACATCCCATAATGCACAGGACAGCCCCACCCCAACACAGGTCAATAACGCTGAGGTTGAGACACACTGTTTTTGTTTTTGTTTTTTTTTAAATTTTTAATGTTTATTAATTTTTGAGAGAGACAGAGTGTGAGCAGGAGAGGGACAGAGAGAGAGGGGGAGACACAGAATCCGAAGCAGGCTCCAGGCTCTGAGCTGTCAGCACAGAGCCCAAGGCGGGACTCGAACTCACGACCTGTGAGATCATGACGGGAGCCAAAGTCAGATGCTTAACCGACTGAACCACCCAGACACCCCAAGAGACATGCTATTTTAATGGATGCAGATGGGCCAGTCCGTGCTGAGGTACCTGGGTTCAAATTTGTCCGTATTTTTCCTTATGTATCAGAGACATAAGCCTGGGATATATTAAGATGCGACACATATTTTCTACAAGGTTTCCTACAGCAAGCTCAGAAAAGATTAGGTTAGGCCCTTTACATCATTGATGTATCTACGGGGACCCCTCCCTCCCACCATGCATGTGCTTGTCTGGCAAAGCTCTCAAAATACTTCCCCCAAGATCAAGATATACCAGAATTATTCAGTGTTATATTTAAAATACTGCCACCTGGTTCAAGCTTCACCCATAACTCAACAGACATTTTTATGTCTTCCCATTTGGTCGTGAATGACCCTCAAAACTGTCCTTCGGGCCACAATTCCAAAATCATCGCTATGACAACCTTCCCAGGATAATTTAATTTATTCCTATTGTATAGAAAGAACCATCTAAAATTTCATCACCCTTTCTGGACTCAACCTTTTACGCCTAAGTTTCCCCGGTTTTAGCAAACATCACAAATGAGAACATAGTTTTCTATCATTCCTCAGCGTCAACCCACCATGTACAAATTGTATCAAGCCCTTTATTTTTTTTTTCCTATGCCTCAAATAGCTCCCAACTCTTTGCCTAACTCTCCCTGGTCATCTTCATTTTCTTCTGAAACACTGGCTGGCAAGTTCCTCTTAAAAATGATTTGTCTGGGGCACTTACGTAGCTCAGTCGGTTAAGCATCCAACTTCGGCTCAGGTCATGATCTCGTGGCTCGTGAGTTTGAGCCCTGCGTCGGGCTCCGTGCTGACGGCTCAGAGCCTGGAGGCCGCTTTGAATTCTGTGCCTCCCTCTCTCTCTGCCCCTCCCACACTCATGCTCTGTCTCTCTTTTTCTCTAAAAAAAATGAATAAACATTAAAAAACAATTAATGACTTTTCTGCCTGTAATCTTATGCCCTATGTTTTATCTGGGTATTGCATCAAAAATTATCTTTCGGGGGCACCTGGGTGGCTTGGTGGGCTAATGATTCTTGATTTCAGCTCAGGTCGATCGTTGGGATCGAGCCCCGAGTAGGCTCTGGCTGAGCATGGAGTCTCTCTCTTTCTCTCTGTAGATCAGCTGGTTCACTTTATGCATCAGGGAGGGGCTGGGGGATCTTTGGCTGAGCGGGGATGGGAGAGGAGGGTCTCATCTAGGGCAGTTCAGCTAAGAATGCTCAGTTCAGAAAAATCTACTCTCTGCACGTTTCATCACCTCTTGTGACGGGGAGGCTGTCCTGGGATCACTTTGCACGGTATTGGTGTTGAGAAAAGCTTAAGAGCACAGCACTAAGAATGGGAAGCTTCTAGAAGCCTGGGTTCAGAGACTGGTGCCTCTTTATTTCCACCTCATTCCATTGACCGAAGGACTGCACCAAGGGATAGAGTAAGTGGGCACTGCAGAGTTACCTAGTAAAGGAAATGGACACAGGGAGGTGAAGAACCATAGCCATGCGTGCGGTCCAACTCACGTGACTTCCCATGGCCCTTAAACCACTTGTCAAATCTCTTCACGCGCTCTTAACACCTTGCGTGAGCTCGCCTCGTGCACCGAACTTCCCTAAGCTCACACCCTCTCTCCTCTGCTGTTTTATCCCCGCTCAAGGTAACCTCCGGAAAGTCATCCTGCCCTCTCATCTAAGCCTGGGCACATTCTGTGCACCAGGGTTGGAAGGTTCTATCCGCCTCCGTGTGCGTATTCTTCAGTCCTCAGTTTAAACATCACTTCTTTAAGAAAGTGAGTGAAAATCCCTAGCTGGCTTGAAAGTTTCCTGATTGTGATTTTTATCGCTCCTTGCATTTTCTCGTGTGCTTATTTGTAATGATTTTGCTAATACTTCGGTCGCTAATAGATCGCAGGCCCTACGGTTGCCAGAGGTATGTGTGATTATAATTTTATTACTCAGCTGATTGATTTTGTTAAAACTGCGCCCAAACGTTTATTACTTTTATACCGTATTCTGACATTGTTACTTATTATAAGTCTTTAGTTATTTGTCCATTTCCTGATGAAATCTTGTCTCAAGGAAAGGACAAGAAGCATATTTATTCAATACTTACTATATGCTAAGCTGTTTTACATTCTATCACATTTGACTGTCTCAACTATCCAGACTCCTGTTTAACCGTTTTGGATTCGAGGCCTAGAGTGATGAGATCACTAATGTAAGTAACATCATGAACTAGCACACCTGGACAGGAACTTAGATCTGAAAGGCTTTTTTTCTTTGACCCTGATTTTAATTTCCACTGTTATCAAAAACATCCCATGTTTATCTTTCTTCTTGGTTTCTAAATACAAAACACACTTTTCTCTTCAAAATTTGTGTACCTCATTCAGTATTGTTTTCACACAGTTTAATGATTGGGCATCTATTTACTCTCTGAGGAAATTATATACCTTGATCGTAATTAAAGTCTTTAACCTAACTTCAGGAACATATCTTGTAAAGGAAATGCAAACAACCTTTTCATCAATTAAGAAAATTATCCCAAAATCATGGAAAGGACAGTGAGGAGAACTTGAGTGCCTTCGAATAACACTTAGGTGGTCAGGGTACGTCAACCAGTTTATGATCAACTGTTTTTCATTCCTTTCTTCCAAGTGGCAGAGTCAGGGACCTGAGCTCCTTCCATTCTGTGACTGTACTATTTTTACTTCACATGAACAAGAGAAAGACCAGGAAAACCCAGCAGGACATTTTAGGGTCGCAATCCGTTTGCCAGAATCAGATACATGAGGCTCACCCTTTGCAAATGGACCAGGAATTGAGACCCAGTCATGAGATAACTGAAACTCCATAATATGGGGTCCAGTATTCCCCAGTCATGTGACTGCCTGATGAATTCCAGAAAATTTCTGGAAATTGAGGTACGTTCCCAAAGTTTCAGCTGGGAAATAGATTTTTATCAAGCTTCTCCAAAGTTATCTGGGAATGAATTTTACAAAGATTCCCTAACGATCAGCCAAATTTGGTCTTTCCTTGATCGCTCGATCTAGCTAATAGATGCACTTCCTCGCAGTGACCAAGAAAAAAATTTGCTGGGATGAACCTTAGTGTAACCCTCTGGCATGCACATACACACACACTGGGTTGATTTGATAATTGCAATTTTATTAAGCTCTTTTTCTATGCCATGAATCTGTTAAGTGCCTCACAGATAGGTTCTCACTTAATCCTCCGGGACAATTTATGGGACGGGTGCTCGCTTTAGTTCCTTTTAGAGGGGAGGGAATTGGAGGTTGAATAAATTGATTTGTTTGATGAGGGTCCTGTGACACCTTAGTGATGACGGTGCTGAGATCCACACCCAATCTCATTTGTGAATCAAGGGCTGCGATGCCTTGCAAGAGGCTTTAGTATATACATTTTTTAAGCTTTTATCTATTTATTTTAAAAGAGAGAAAGAGCACATGAACAGTGGAGACAGAGAGAGAGAAAAAAAAGAGAGAGAGAGAGAGAGAAAGACTCCCAAGCAGTCTCCTGCTGTCAGTGCAGAGCCAGATGTGGGGCTCGATCTGATGAACTGGGAGATCATGACCTGAGCCGCAATCAAGAGTCAGGTGCTTAACTGACTGAGACACCCAGGCGCCCCTAATATAACACTTTTATTAGGGAATTTCAATGCCCTGTGTTGGAGTTGGGGAGATCCCTGGTAGCTGGGGACAAAGATGGAATACTTACAAATTGTGGTACTAGGTCTCCAGAAAATCCTGCTATCCAGTAGAACTTCCTTTGCCCAAATATAATCCTTTCAGCCACTCGTGAGATCCTGGTAATAAACATCACCTTAGCCGTCTTACCTCTCCGAGGACGTTATCGCCTATGATAGCTATTATAAATTCCTTATCTGTAGCACTTTCCCCAGGACATTACGGCTTCTAATTTCCTCATATGCAGGCATATTTTATTACAATTTCTTATATATTATAAATTATTACTGCTCTGAGTTTTCGTAAGGGGGTGTGAGAGGCTAGAGCAGGGCCATTATGGACAAGGCATAGACAGAGGAGTGGCCATCCCAAACTTGCCAGGGACTACAGAGGTTGACTCCTAGAGACACAATGATGTCATGTTGACTAAATTAAGCACAATGACAAAAACTCTGGCCCACAAAGGGTGAGCTCACCATCCCGTGCCAACAATTCCAGGCATTCTGACCATCCAGGAAACATCACTCACTTCAGACATGACGAATTCCTCCCCTCAGGGGCCCAGGTGGCCCACCCCTCACGCATTCACCACAGCTGCACCAGGATCAAGATTGTTTAGAACCTTCAGTGAGTATTACATGGATTTTTTTTTTAATTATTTTTCAACGTTTATTTATTTTTGGGACAGAGAGAGACAGAGCATGAACGGGGGAGGGGCAGAGAGAGAGGGAGACACAGAATCGGAAATAGGCTCCAGGCTCTGAGCCATCAGCCCAGAGCCCAATGCGGGGCTCGAACTCACGGACCGCGAGATCGTGACCTGGCTGAAGTCGGGCGCTTAACCGACTGCGCCACCCAGGCGCCCCAGTATTACATGGATTTATAAACATTTTTTAAAATTCATCTGTTTTTTAATTTTTAAGACTTATTTATTTATCATTTATTTATTTATTTTTAGGGTTTACGGATTTATTTTGAGAGAGAGAGAGTGTGTGTGTGTGCGTGTGTGCATGTGTGCATGTGTGCATGTGTGTGTGTGAGCAGGGGAGGGGCAGAGAGAGGGGGAGACACAGAATCCGAAGCTAGGCTCCAGGCTCAGAGCTGTCAGCACAGAGCCCGACGTGGGGCTCAAACTCATGAACTATGAAATCAGGACCTGAGCTCAAGTCAGATGCTTGATCGACCGCACCACCCAGGCACCCCTTGTATCATCTATTTTGAATTGATGCAGTTATTATAAGAACTTTATCCACAGTGACATCCATCACAGGGATAAAGTTCTGCAGACTCTCCTCGTTCCTTCTGAAATTTGAATGAAATCAAAGACTGCAAGTTTGTGCCCTTTCAGCAAACAAGTGATAATATGCCCAGGCCAAGAAGATCACGTTGGGTTTGTTGGCTATACTTTCAGATAAATTGCCCTCTGTAGGTACAATGAGGGTTGGATCAGCACCACTGGGAGAAGGCATCAAGGTTCTTTTATGACCACACATTAATCCGTGATTCCAGAAGAACAGAGCCCTGGGAGTTTGTAACAGAAAGATTCATTTTTCAATGTCACTTGGCCAATTGTTGATTAATTAGGTTATTTAAACAAGTTGTCATTTGGGTTTTCTCACTCATATTTTCAGCATTGAATTGTTGGATAGTTCTTGATATTTTATAATGCCCCATGCCACAACTTGAGTCCTTTGGAATATCATTAGCCTATAATCGGTGGACAGCAGGGTGGGCAGATGACCTTGGGTGTACTTCAAGAAAGCTATAATTGTCTGAAATGGTAAACAAACATGTCCATATGATCATGTTTCTGCTAATATTTCTCATGGACTGAATGAGACTGTTTCGGGGCCTATAACCCATAAATGTAGTCTGTGATTGAAATTACTACTTTAAAACCTATGAAGCTCCTCATGAAACAAAAGCAGAATCCGTTTGTTATTATGGACTGAATGTGTCTTCCCTCAAATTCATATATTGAAGCCTTAACCACCAGTATGGTTGTTTTTGAAGATGGAGACTCTGAGGAAATAATTAAGTTAAATGAGTTCATAAGATTAGGGCCCTCATCTGATATGCTTACTGTCCTTAGAAATGAAAGAGAGAGCGGTTCTTTTCCCATGTACGTAGAGGAAAGGTCATGTGAAAACAAAGCAAGTATATTTGTCTACAAGCCAAGGTGGGACCCTCTCTCACCAGACATCAAACCCTTGGACCCTGATCTGAGACTTCCAGCCTCCAGCAAATACATTTCTCTTGTCTAACTCACACTACCTGTGGTATTTTGTTATGGCAGCCTGAGTGGAATACCACCGATTGGTAAGAGAAAGTTAAGACTAATCCCAAACAGGGGCATTAATGTTGTTGTTCCCATATGACGCGATGTAAAGAATTCAGAGACAGCCCAAATCCCCAATGTTTGTCTGCACTTTGGTGTCTAAAGGCTTTAAATTCCATCATTAAGAGTCATCTTCTTTGGGCTTATTTTTCCTCTATCCTGGTAGCCAAACATTTAAAAGATAAAACCAAGTTTATGCACATTTCCTGGAGGTGAGGCAATCCAAAGGATGCTGATAGGAGGTGGAGGGAACAGGGTTTGCGGTGGAGACTTCACTGAAGGCCCCATTAAAGTGTTCACCATTTGCCTTCTCGTAGTCTGGAGAGTGGAATTCTGGCAAATTAAGACCAGGAACATCTCTTGATCCTCCGTTTGCTATTGGAGTACAGCTCCCTCCATCGCCAGCGGTTTGAAAGCGACATAACTGTGCTCTAAAGTGATCACTCAGGCTGGCCTTCAGCCTGTCAACCAAGACTCGTCCACGGCTACATTCCCAGCGCGAACACCCACCCAGAGCTCCCACACATGTTCTGCATAAACCAGTAACATTGCCTTTAAATATCTCATTTCAAAATGTGTCTTTGTTTAGATGGGTGACCCACAACTCCTCTTGCCTGACAAAATTAATAATCCTGTGTTAGAATACAGAATGGGGAAACATTTGTAAAACGAGAAGCATGTTTCCAGAACCTGCTGTCATTGTTATCTACTTATTTGTTTGGGGGAAATAGATGACGATAATCTGATTCAGCGTTGCATTGGTAAGGGAGTAAAAGCTTTCCAAGGTTGGACTCCACAAAGGAAAAGAAATATCATGGATTGTATTGGTGTGATTCGCTGAGGACATAATAAAATCCAGAAATAAGAGGAAGTTTAAAGTTCTGTCAAGATCGGATGTACGAGGTTTCTGAGTTATTTTAAAAAGGGTGAGATAAATAATTTCTACAAAATTTCATATCAGAATCACAAGTCCTGAAAATGAAAAACACACCTAAATGTGACTACAAAGGAAAGATGCAGTATTTAATATGTCTAGAGAAAAATCACCTTTTAGACATAAAAAGCTTAACGGCTGCTCTTAGACGTGGCTATGTCACTGTAAAAAATCTGTTGTGCTGCCCCTCCCCCATTCATGCTCTGTCTCTCTCTGTCCCAAAAATAAATAAACGGTGAAAAAAAAAATCTGTTGTGGAAATTTCCTTTCGCTGTAACTCATTTCAGAGAAAACGGAAATCTAAGAACTCTGAGCATTATGGATTCATCACTTCCATTCTACAAACACTTACTGAGTGCCTACTGTGTACGATTCTGGGCAACTCGGACAAACTCCCGGCCCCTGGTGCCATGTTACTGTAAAAAGTTTCCATTTTCATGTAAGCAAATGAAACCTACATCATTTAAAGGTGTGGAGGAAAAAGAAATTAACCGTGAACCGCCCCCCACCCCCAATGTGTTTCCGCATTTATTAGGGCAACGCTTTCCTAGAACAAAAAGATGAATCCAGCCCTTGATGGACAGCTCTCACAGATGGTGTTTTCATTTTGAAAACAATCTAATCCTAGAGTCCCAGAGTTGCTACTAAATCCAACTTAATGCCGTCTATGGCAGACAAATCCGTTTTTCCTCCTTCTGCCTCTGCAGACATGGAGGAACCTGGCCCCGATGCTGTGTAATAACGTTTCATGTACTCACAGACATTAGAGATATTACCCTGTCACAAAATCCTGCCCAGAAATGATAGCTGTTGATGAAAATCCTTTTTGAATTCCAGGATAGAAAAGAACGACTTGGGAAAATAAATGTATCCAGGAAGCTCAGTATTTCAAGTTATTTTGCGTGGATTAATTTTTTAAGGATTTATTCTACCACTTTGGAAATAAAATGCATTACATTTTTTTTGTGATGTTGAAAACGCTTGACGCAACAAATTGAATTCATGGTTATAAAGTACATCTCATGTCATAGCTTAGCTTCCTTCCTTCCTTTATCCATACTGCTCTCCCATTCCTACTGGCCCTACCATGCTGTGTATGCACCTTTAAGCTATAAAATCGTTATTGTGAGTTTTTTTTTTTAATTTTTTTTTAACGTTTATTTATTTTTGGGACAGAGAGAGACAGAGCATGAACGGGGGAGGGGCGGAGAGAGAGGGAGACACAGAATCGGAAACAGGCTCCAGGCTCTGAGCCATCAGCCCAGAGCCGACACGGGGCTCGAACTCACGGACAGTGAGATCGTGACCTGGCTGAAGTCGGACGCTTAACCGACTGTGCCACCCAGGTGCCCCGAGTTTTTTTTTTAAGATGAGATAGAGAATAAGTGCCTAAGAGAAGTAGGAGAGGATTGTGGCAGTTTGGACAAGAGAGTTTGTGTGTGCGTGCATGCTGGCATGCTCACACGCACACGTGCACGTACCTGTGTGGGTCTGTCTTGGCATTTTGGGGAGAGATTTTTTTTTTTTGGTTGAATGCTGAAGATTCACTAGAATCGGGCCATGTGAAGGTGGTAACATAGTGACATTTCTGGCATTTAATGGAGCATGGAGAGACGCATGCAAAAATCACGGATGTGAAAAACGGGAAAGCATTCAAATTTGCCACGAGGGCAGAAATTAAATAGAATAGTAGAAAGTAGAGTTGGGAAGGCAAATTTGGGTCAGATCGTTTAGGATTCTGGATTTTTATTTATTTATTTTTTTAAGTTCGTTTATTTATTTTGAGAAAGCCTCATTGGAGACGAGCACCGCAGGTCTGAGGAAGCTGGTGAGCTTCAAATGCCTGATTTCAACATTAAGTCTTAAAAGTTCAAAATGACCTCCCCCCATCTCTGAATATTCCCCCGCTTCCCATCTTTCCCACATAACCTCCCAACTACTGACTTCTTTCAGAGACCTTGGAAATCCATTAATACTCCATTATCCCCATTATTATTGCCACCTGCTAATTTTCAGCCAACTCTTCTCTGCTCGTAATGAATTTAATCCTTAGCGCAGTGGGTATGAATTTATGTCCATGAAATCATAGATGCAAAAACCTGATACTTATTTCCTTGAGACTGAATTTCTTTCCATTTCTGAATCCTCTTTGCCTCTGAAGCCACAAAATATATCCATGTCGCCATGGTGGAATGGGTGGGTATTGTGAGCTCTTTATAAGAAAAAGCTCAGAACAGTGCACACCAGGTCAGAAACGTGTCAATGAGCCCCCTGAGTGTGCTCGGAAATATCCAGGTCAAATCACACCGGTGTGTTCCCCTCAAGCGTCTCTAGAGCAAATGGCTCACTGAGCACCTGTTTGGAAGCAGCGAATGAAGAGGAACTACACGAGAATGTCTTTGTTCTTGTTCTTAGGAAATGTACGTGGAAATTTCAGGGGGAAGGGATATGTCCTCTTGAAATTTCCTGTCAAATGTTTCAGAGGGACACAGAGCGTGAGAGAGAGAATGCCAACGCAAAAGGTGCAAGGTGCAAGGGTAAGTGGTGAATTTCAGGAAAAAGGGTATGGGAATTCACTGCATCACTTTGCCCTAAGTTTGAAATTGTACCTAAAATCTGAGCAATCCCTGTTGAGATGTAGTTTGTAACTGCGAGGAAGCAAGAGTGCATGGTGGAACCCACGTGGTATCTTAAGGGTCAGGGTGTAGGAACTGGCTAGGGGTCACTACCATATGAAATCTAAAAGGAAAACGTACATCGGGGCACCTGGGAGGCTCAGTCAAGCTGCCAACTGTTGGCACGATCTCACGGTTTGTGAGTTGCAGCCCAGCACGGAACCCGCTTGGGGTTCTCTCTCTCCCTATCTCTCTGCTCCTCCCCTGCTCTCTCTCTCTCTCTCTCTCTCTCTCTTAAAACAACTAAAAAAGAAACATCAAAAAAAAATTACTTTGTTAAAAAAAAGAGTAAATGTACATTAAATGCCCTAGTGCCCGCGTGTATGTGTGTGTGTGTGTGTGTGTGTGTGTTTATGATCAAGTCATACATACCATAATGTGTGATATTCCTTTACATAATACATGCACACACATATATAATAATTCACTCCTTTCAGCTCCATTAGATTTACGTTGTAATCATCTTTTTTTTTATTATTTTTATTTATTTATTTTTTCAACGTTTATTTATTTTTGGGACAGAGAGAGACAGAGCATGAATGGGGGAGGGGCAGAGAGAGAGGGAGACACAGAATCGGAAACAGGCTCCAAGCTCTGAGCCATCAGCCCAGAGCCCGACGCGGGGCTCGAACTCACGGACCGCGAGATCGTGACCTGGCTGAAGTCGGACGCTTAACCAACTGCGCCACCCAGGCGCCCCCGTTGTAATCATCTTTAACACAGGGTGACATAAACTCATTATTTTAAGGTAGTTTTATATATGTGTGAACAAATGCATATTCTTCATACCTATAATAATCACTCATTAATACTTTCCATACATTATTTTTAGTGTCCACAAGGACACTACAAGGTAAGTATAACTATTATTTCCATTTTACAGGAAAAGTTATAGACCTGTTTTCAGATACCCCGCTATTAAATAGCACAGCCAGGACTTAAACTGCGTTTTGCCTGACTCCAAACTTTATGTCCATCCAACTACATTATGCTTTTTCACCTTCGTGTAAAACTCTACTAAGCTCCAATGAACCCGCCCTCCAGGGTTTGGTCCTGGGGACGTGGCACTTTGAAATCATCTCCACAAGGGCCAAGGACAAGGTCAGTAAGGAACTGCTGCAACCAATTAGAAGTTGCTTGGGGGCCTTGCCCCGGCCCTTGTCACTAGTAAAACTGTGTGAAGTTTTCTGCAGACAGAATAACAGAACCGTCCTAGACAAATAGAGTCTGTGCAGCTGGCTCCAGAGTGAACCTCTTTTTTTTTTTTTTTTTAATTTTTTTTTTCAACGTTTATTTATTTTTGGGACAGAGTGAGACAGAGCATGAACGGGGGAGGGGCAGAGAGAGAGGGAGACACAGAATCGGAAACAGGCTCCAGGCTCTGAGCCATCAGCCCAGAGCCCGACGCGGGGCTCGAACTCACGGACCGCGAGATCGTGACCTGGCTGAAGTCGGACGCTTAACCGACTGCGCCACCCAGGCGCCCCCAGAGTGAACCTCTTTAATCAGCACTGATGATTCCTGTCCGTTGAACAGAAACTACTTTTTTAAAAACATGCCCTGTGGTATCTGCTTTATACAGCTCTCAGTTGTCAGATTGATTCTATCCATTCATCAAATGCTTATTAAGTATCTACTCTCAGTTTGGTGCAACTCTAAGAAGGGAAGCAACTGAATATTCCTTCATATTAGAACCCCCAAATTGTCTATTTCAAGACAGACGTTATCCCTTTTTTAGGTTTATTTCTTTACTTTGAGAGAAGAAAGAGAGAGAGCGAGCACACACCTGAGCGAGAGAGGGGCAGAGAGAGAGAGAGAGAGAGAGATGGAGAGACAGAATCCCAAGCAGGCTCCCCACTGTCAGGGCAGAATGCGCTGCTCACTCGCACACACTGTGAGATCATGACCTGAGCTGAAATCAAGAGTCAGTCGCTTAACAGACTAAACCACCCAGGCGCCCCTCAGATGGATTTTTTGCAAATATTTTAGACTGTGGAAAAAAACATAGAGGATTGCAATATAAAGGAAAACAGTCAAAAACAACAACAACAACAACAACAACAACAACAACAAAACGCATAAAATTCTTCCTGCATGGCTTCATGTCAAATCTCCTGAACAGAATTTCTCCCGGGTAAGCTTAGCAGATAATACATAGGACATTGTCTTAGTCTGTTTGGGGAGCTGTAACTTTTATTTCCTGATGTTGGATTCCACTATCATTATTACTGGCTCAAAGCATGACAATATTTTTTAAGCAATGGTGATAGATCCCGATAATTTTTTTTTTTTCTGATTAGTGGTGCCATATTACACTTCTCTGCCCTCTAGAGAGACTGCCAGCGACGTGCCTGTGGTTGGAAAGTCTGGCTTTTCAGTCAGCGCCAGAAGGGAGACAGGCATCGTGGCTGTGTCTGTAAGAGCGTAAGGAAGTATTTTTACAGGATTTGGGCTCACGGTTGATTTGGGGAAGGGCCGGAGGAAATAGAGATCTGCTATAGATTGGATGCTACCAGAAAGTGGGGGCAATTCTATGATTCAGAATGCTGGTACATCTTATCCCCGAACAGGGGAGGTTACAATGAAGTTATAATTGGTAAAGCAGTAACACTCACTCATTTTGGCTGAGCCAGGGGGTTTTGGCATTTTCTGGGGAGACCCAGTGATAACTTGTCGGGGTCAATGATTAGACATAATTATGAGGTAACCTAACTTTGTCACATCTTGTCATAGTCTAAAAGTAACCCTGTCTGGGGCAGGTATTCTGTGAAATTATGTCTAACAGAAGAAACACATGACCCAGCAGAGTGCTAGGTCAGTGTCAGAATCCTGGTGGCTGTTTTCTGTTATTTGTTTTGTTCTGTTTAAAACATACCAATATTTAAAAAATATTGTACAGATACCACTAAATTCTTCAGCGGTAGAAAATCATACTTCTCTCCACGGGAAGAATGCCCAATTTACTACAGCATCTCCATGAATATATAATGCACCCATCTACGACATTGCCCTTGAACTCCAGGCTTCCATATTGAACTGCTTATTTAACCCTTCAGTTAGATATCCAGAAAGAATAACAAATCTGTATCCTTTACTCTCCCTCAGATCTTGTTCTTCCCATTATTTTTATTACCACCTTAGGAAATACAAATTCCGCATTCTTATTGCTTGGAACAAAACTCTTAGAGTCAACCCTTGATTCCTCTCTTTTGCTCACACCCCACATTTAATGCCTACACCCTGGCAGCATCATTTAAAAATGTCCTGGGATATGACCACTGCCTCCCAGGATGCCAACAGCTCTCACAGGATGGAAGCGATGGTTTTCCCTGCTTTTTTCCTTGGGCCCTTACATGCTATTATCTTCACAGCATGTAGATTTACCCTTCAATCTATGACTTCAAGGGAAGCTGCATTATGCTACTTTTCACCTCACAGCCCTTTCTAATGGCCTCTCATCTCATTCCCTGTGACCCAATCTACAGTTGACCCCAAGGCCCTGCCCAATCTTCCTCTCTATTATCTGTCTACCTCACCTTCTAAAACTTCCATGCCTTGTTCACTGGGCTTCGGCCACATTAGCTCCTTGCTTTTAGGACTAGAATATTATATTTATACATAGTATACTTATATATATTATATGTAAATAAAACATAATATAATAAATATCTAACTATATATTGTAATATATTATATGATGCTTCATACATGCATACTAGTTGTATTTTGTGTGTGTTTGTATGTGTGAGTGTGTGTGGGGGGTGGGGTGGGCGGGTGTGTGTGTAGAGAGAGAGAGAGAGAAGCAGAGAGACAGATTTTAGGGAATTACCTCCCATGATTGCTGAACTTAGCAAATCTGAAATTCATAGTGCAAGCCGGCATTCTGGAAACTTCAGCAGGATTTTCATGTTACAGTCTTGAGGCAGAATCCCTTTTGCTCCAGGAAATCTCCGCGTTTGCTCTTGAGGACTTCAGTCAGTTGGAGGGGACACACCCACAGTGTTGAGGGTAATCTGCTTAACGTCAGCTGACTGTGGATGCTAATCACCACCCTGTAGACACACAGCCACCAAACAGCTCACAGAACCTTCTGGATAAGTGTTTGACCAAAGAACTTGGCATCATAGCCTAGTCAAGTTGACATGTACAATTAACCAACATAATGATACTCTATTACTTCTCTTTTTAATTGTTATTCCAGAAGGTCATGAGACTATCCCTTTAGAAAACTTGCAGTATCGCCTTCCTTCCTGTCGTGAGTCCTTTGGGAATCAAGATTTCTAGGCTGACATCTTCTTTCTGATTTGAATTTCTATTCCTGTTGCGGCATTCCTACTCATTCCTGCTTGGTCTATTCCTACTGACTGTAACTCGTATGCCTTATTAGCATATGACCGTCTATGTGGCATGGTTGTACCACCTACCGAAGTTCTACTCTACTCCAACACTTTCTCTGCTGAAGCACAAAGGAATTGGTCAACCTGGTCTAACTTATACTCTAGAATGTGGTCAAAGGAAAGCACCTTCAAGTTTCACTGTAAGGCTTCTACCAGGCATTTTATTTTCCCTTTCCCTTTTCACGTCTATGGTGGGATAAGCATGATCTATGGTTTCAAGTCCTGCTGACACTCACTAAAGTGGTGACTTTAGATCAGCAACTTAAAAAATAAATAATCTCCTCCTTTCTCAGTCAGGAATATGATACCTAATACTGCAGCATGGATTAAATGGCATGATTGATGTGTTGACACGCACTCACCTCAGGAAACTGATCACTGAATTTCTCACTCTTTCAAAGGACCTAAATCAGGATGACCTGGCAGCTAGACAAAAAGTCTTTGAGGGCAACTGTGTTATCCAATGCTCAAAGCCATCTCCCTTCCCCAAACCGTGTCTCCAGAGCATATTCATATTTAAGATAATTGTGCGATAAGCCAGTTGGTTCTCCTCCCAAACTGTTGATTTTTTTCCCAGTCCAATAATTATCTCTACTGTGGCTTTTGCTGGAGGATTTTGAGCCAATGTTTGACACACTTGCCAATCATAACCCTCCCTTAAAAAATGGCATAAAGGGCGAAGTGATCATTGGACTGTTGAACTCCGAGCCAAAGAACACAGCCTTAGCTTCAGAATCCTTCACGACGTGGAAATTCAGGTAGCTACACTCAAATCGTCAGAGCCGTCATTTGAAATAGATCTCACTGATCAATCTTAAAGCTAACGTCGAAAACTTAGTGCAGATTGTGCACCATCCCATGGAACACGAATGAATGTGCGCACAGTGTGGCTCGTGGTTTGTGAAGTCCATAGGGAAGTCCTCCAAAGGCAACTCTTTGCAACCAAATTAGAAATCTATGGTATAATAGTAAAAGAACCTGGGTTGTAAGAAGGGAAGAATCGATGAAATGTGTGGAGAACAACTTGTTTGAGCACAGATTTTATTTAAAATATATGACTACAATACCTTTCTCATTAGAGATAGAAGGTGAGGCCCCAGAACATCTAGAGACTGCGTCAGAAATTCTAGCCCTGCTAAATCAATACGTATGCATGCCTACGCAACAGCATAAGGAAAACATCATATAAGAGCAGGTCAATTTTTGTGAAGGTAGAAATTGAAGTTTATATGAATTAATTCTAGGAAATAGTTATAGGTATTCATATACTGAGACAACATTCAATAGTGATTATTTACATAAAGGCGTAGAGCAGATTTGGGCCATTCAGAGAACTTATGACACAATTCCTTTAATGGAGTAGTATATTCCAGAGAATTCATTAAGGGGCATAATTAGAACACTATTCCAATTGTGTTAAAATCACAATAGTTAATATGATAGCATTGGAAACAACTATTTTGTAAGGTTTATAAAAACAAAACAAGTCATTCAAAGTTCAAAACACAGAATTTTGACACACATTCTATTGAAAAATAAATAGTATATCATTTTCAACATCTTATTGGTAGTCCTTCCTAATGGAATAAGATAAAAAATGGAAATAAAAGGATACGAAACTCTCTTTGCAGAGGACATGCTCGTCTATGTAGAAAATCTGAACGAATACACAAAATACTCCCAGAACCAATAAGCAAGGTGGCAGGATACAAGGTTAATATATGATTAATTGCTTTCCTATATACTAGCAATGGAGAAGTAGAATTCAAAATTTAAAGTACAATACTATTAACATTAGCACCCCCCCCAAAAAAAAGAAATACTTGGGTATCAATCTGACAAAATATGTACAAGATCTATGTAAGAACAAGTTCAAAACTCTGATGAATAAAACCAAGAAAAGAATAACACAAAACAGAAAAAACATGGTGAAAAAAGGAGAGAAATTCCATGTTCATACTGAGGAAAACTCAATTATTTCCAAGATGTCAGCTTATCCCATTTTAATTTATCAAGCCCATGCAATCCCAATCAAAATCCCAGCCAGCTGTTTCATGGATATCAACAACTGATTCTAAAATTTATGTGCAGAGTCAAAAGACCCAGAATAGTCAACACAATACTGAAGAAGAAAAAAAATAGGTGAGAGGATTGATGCTACCTGACTTAAATACCTAATATAAAACGAGAGTAACTAAGACATTGTGGGATTGGCAAAAGAATAGACAAGTAGATCAGTGCAATAAAACACAGAGACCAGAAAGAGACTCTCATAAACATGGCCAACTGATTTTTGAAAAAGAAGCAAAAGTAATATATATTGGAACAAAGATATTCTCTTTAACCAATAGTGTTGAAACAACTGGACATCCACATTCAAAAAATTGATCTAGACACAAACCTTCCACATTTCACAAAAATGAATTCAAAGTGTATCATAGACCTAAATGTAAAACGCAAATCTATAAAATTCCTAAAAGTCAATAGAAGAGTGTGGATGATTTTTAGGTATACATGATTTATGAAATAGATAATTAATAAGATAGACTTCATTAGAATTGGGAACCCATGCTCTGCAAAAGACAAACTCAAAGAGTGTGTGCCTGGCTCAGTCAGCAGAGCAAGAGACTCTTGATCCAGGGGTTGTAAGTTCAAGTTCCGCATTGGGTGTAGAGATTACTTCAAAATTAAAAAAATAATAATAATAATAATTAAAACAAACTAAGTCAAGAGAATGAGACGACAAAGCCATAGACTGGGGGAAAATATTTGCAAAGACACATCTGATAAAGAACTGTTATCTAAAACATACAGGAGCACCTGGGTGGCTCAGCGATTAAGCGTCCGACTTCGGCTCAGGTCATGATCTCGTGGTTCGTGAGTTCCAGCCTCACGTCAGGCTCTGTGCTGACAGCTCAGAGCCTGCAGCCTGCTTCAGATCCTGTGTCTCCCTCTCTCTCTGCCCCTCCCCTGCTCATTCTCTCTCTCTGTCTCAAAAAGAAACAAAACATTTTAAAAAATTAAAAAAAAAAAAACATACAAAGGACTCTTAAAAACTGAATAGTAAGAAAACAAACAACGCAATTAACAACGGGGACAACGTCTTTAACACCCCACCCAAGAGAATGTACAGATGGCAAATAAACTATGAAGAGCTGTCCTACATAATATACCATTAGAAACATGGCCAAAATCTAGAACACTGACAACACCAAATGTTGGCAAGGATGTGGAGAACAAGAACTCTCACACATCACTGATAGGAATGCAGAATGGTACAGCCACTTTTGGATACACTTTGGCAGATTCTTATAAAACTAAATATAATCTTAACATATTATCGAGCAATTGTGCTTGTTGGTGTTTAACCAAAGGAGTTTAAAACTTATGTCCACAAAAGAAACTGTGTATGATTGCTTATAACAGCTTTATTCATATTTGCCAATTTGAGTGCCACCAAGATTTTCTTCAGCAGGTAAATGGAGAAATAAACTGGGGTGCATTGAAACAATGGGATTTTATTCTGTACTAAAAATAAATATGCGAATAAACCATAGAATGACATGGAAGAATCTTAAATGCATATTAATAAGTAAAAGTAGCCAATATGAGGGGTGCCTGGGTGGTTCAGTTGGTTAAGCATCGGACTTCGGCTCAGGTCATGATCTCGCGGTTTGTGGGTTCTATCCCCACGTCGGGCTCTGTGCTGACAGCTCAGAGCCTGGAGCCTGCTTCAGATTCTGTCTCCTTCTCTCTCTATCCCTTCCCTGCTTGGGGCTCTCTCTCTCTTTCTCTCTCAAAAATAAATAAATGCTAAAAAATAATGTTTTATAAAAGGAGCCAATATGAAAGGGTTATGTATTGTCTGATTCCAACTCTCAGGCATTCTGGAAAAGTCACGAATGATGACAATAAAAAGATCAGTGGTTACCAGAAGGTGGGTGTGGCTGGGATGATGAATAGGCAGAATGAGGATTTTTAAGGGAAGTAAAGTACTGCATATGATATTATAATGATGGGTAGATGCCATTACACATTTGCCCAAATGCATAGAATGTACACCACCAAGAGTGAAGCCTACGATAAACTGTAGACTTTGTATGATTATGATATGTTAACATGGGTTCATCCTTGGTTAAAAAAAAAAAAAAGAATCATTCTGATGGGTGATGTTGATAATAGGGAGCACTATGTGTATGTGGGAGGAGTTACAGGAAGTCTCTGTACCTATCTCTCAGTCTTGTTATAAACCGAAAACTTCTCTTTAAAAAGACATAAAAAAATAAAGTAAAATAAATCGTATGTTTTTTGTACTTATTTTGGTTGGGATTTATAGAAATTCTGAATCTGTAACAATGTTTTTCATAAGCTTAAGAAAACATAGTGGTTATGTCTTCAAATATTTGTGTCCGTTCTATTTTATATCTCTACTTCCTCTGGCACTCCAATTATACAAATTGCACATACAGTAAATCTTTTCTGATGTCTCTTTTATATTTTACACTCTTGTTTTTGTTTTCTAACTAGCAGCGCTTCTGTTTGTACATTTGCTTATGATCTGTGCTTGTTTCATTAATCTTGTCTTGTCTCTGTCTACTCTGTTGAGAATTCTACCTATAGCACTCATCGAGTTAAGTATTATATTTTTCAGCTCTAGAATTTTAATTCTATTCTTTTAAAGTATATATTCTAGTTATCAATTAAATTTGTCACTTTGAAAATTTAATTTCTTGAACATACTAATTCATTATTTTAAACTGTCTGATTAACTAGACTATTTGGCTTTTCTGGAAATTTGTTTAAATTAACTGTTTTCTTCTTTTTGTTCCTCCTCCTCCTTCTCCTCCCCCGTCCTCCTTCTTTTTGGTTCTAAGTCATTTGGTCTTGCTTCTTTGAATGTGTGTGTATGAAAACACTGGAGAGATAATTGAAGCTCTAAATAATGATTTATTCCTCCAGATAAAATTCACCTTAATCCAATAAGGGATTGAACTAATTTCAAGCTAAATTTTTATCTTTATAAGGAAAATTCATAGCTTCAGAAACAACTGAAACCTATTTTTCCTTTCTTTCTTTCTTTCTTTCTTTCTTTCTTTCTTTCTTTCTTTCTTTCTTTCTTTCTTTCTTTCTTTTACCAGTGCCCTGCCTCTTTGAAGGTTATAGCCCAATGAGTCCCATGAAAACACTTCTTAGTGTTTTGGTCTCTTGACCGTTATATAGGCTAATGGCAGATCTCCATAATATGAATTAGGACTGAGTTGATTCAAGCCCTGGTTTCGGTTCTTATAACGTCAATATAATTCCAGTTCATCTGTCAAGAGTGCCAAATTCAAATATCAGAGGAAACACACACAACAAAGAAAATAGCCCACGTGGTGGAAATGAAAAAAAGAATAGATTTTTTAAAAATTGCTATGGCAATCGAGAAAATGTTATTTTGTACTGGTGTAAGTAAAACTTGATTTTTAATTTTTTTTAACGTTTATTTATTTTTGAGACAGGGAGAGACAGAGCATGAACGGGGGAGGGTCAGAGAGAGGGAGACACAGAATCCGAAACAGGCTTCAGGCTCCAAGCTGTCAGCACAGAGCCCGACGCGGCTCGAACTCACAGACCCCAGATCGTGACCTGAGAAGTCGGCTGCTTAACCAACTGAGCCACCCAGGCGCCCCAAAACTTGATTTTTAGACACAAGACTTCCCAGGCTGTGGGCAAGCCATCTATCAAGTGACTAAGGAGACAAATCAGTGCTAGGTCTCAAAGCCCATTTGATTTTCCTTTTTTCTGGAATGTTGACCCTTTAATTTTTGCTTATCTTGGTGTTTTCCAGTGACTTTGGCAGTTCAAACACATTTTTACATATCTTCACATCCTCTAGTTATTCATGTGGAAGTTTCGGTACAATAAAAGCCAGTGCATTATTCTGGAAAATGGAAATCAAATGTTTTACTTAATAGAGGATTTTCTAGCTTGTGTACAAATTTATTCATAATTGATTGGCTTAGAACCTTTGCGTTTAGGGCATTTAGAGAGCGTGGTTATTGAAAACTATAATCACATGTTATTCAATGCAGAAAGGGAACACATACTGCGTTTTGAGAGAATAACTTCTTGTACGGTCCTGTCTAATGTGATGCTTGCATAAATGTCCTAGAGTCCTGCACTGTCCCTTTAACTTAAATGGGGAGTTCAGGGGGTGAGTGGTAAAGATGGGGGTGGTAAGGAAGGAGGATATTAAGCAGCCAGTTTATCAGAGTGTATTAAAACCTGGCACAGGGGCGCCTGGGTGGCGCAGTCGGTTAAGCGTCCGACTTCAGCCAGGTCACGATCTCGCGGTCCGTGAGTTCGAGCCCCGCGTCGGGCTCTGGGGCTGATGGCTCAGAGCCTGGAGCCTGTTTCCGATTCTGTGTCTCCCTCTCTCTCTGCCCCTCCCCCGTTCATGCTCTGTCTCTCTCTGTCCCAAAAATGAATAAAAACGTTGAAAAAAAATTAAATTTCTTTTTAAAAAAAGAAGGAAAGAGGTGCGCCTGGGTGGCGCAGTCGGTTAAGCGTCCGACTTCAGCCAGGTCACGATCTCACGGTCCGTGAGTTCGAGCCCCGCGTCGGGCTCTGGGCTGATGGCTCAGAGCCTGGAGCCTGTTTCCGATTCTGTGTCTCCCTCTCTCTCTGCCCCTCCCCCGTTCATGCTCTGTCTCTCTCTGTCCCAAAAATAAAATAATAAACGGAAAAAAAAAAAATTAAAAAAAAAAAAAAAAAAAAAACCTGGCACACATGTCCAGCAGAGTTTGAACGTTGTTTCAAGGCACACGCTTTCCTGGTCTCTTTCTGTGCCCAATGCAAAGAAGGCAGACTGTGTGCACTCTCTGGAAATTTCCACTACAGTTCTGGGGTAAGCAAAAACTCCTCAAGGCTGAGAAGCCGCACATCCTGCAGAAACGCCACCGCAAATACTGCAGTTAGATTAGCACAAGTATGACATTAAAAGAAAAAAGAAAAAGATATATCTCTTTTAGAGGAAATAACTGGGAAGGAAGAGACATCAGTACTCATCCAGTGCCAGAAATGTACAGGGACTTTTGTTTCTTACACCTAAATACCCCCAAATGATCTCATAGAAAATCGTTTTCCACACTCTCCTAAGGAGAAAGAATTTGAAGAAAAAAAAGGGAGAAAGTCTGGAGACTCAGCAAGGGCATTTTCATGGAGTGAAAATTCTCAGGTATCAACGAAGAGAGCAACTTCAAAAAGTAGGTGGGCTTTTACTAAATCCCCTTAGAAAATGCTTCTGAAGTCTCGTGACTGAAAATTGAGTTTTATTTATATTAATATCAAATAAAAGTTTTTTTTGAATTACAGTAACAACTTAAAAACTCAATTATTTGTCTCATTATTCACAGACACCTCGTGGTCTATTTTCTTTACGGTGTGTATTTCTTCTGATATTTGTGTGATGATTCCATGTCAGTTGACTGGGTTACAGTGTTCAGATATGTGGTCAAACATTATTTTGGATGTTTCTTTTTTTTTTCTCTTTTTTTTTTAATATTTATTTTTGAAAGAGTGTAAGTGGAGGAAGGGCAGAGAGACGGGGACAGAGGATCTGAGCAGTTATTGCACCTGTAGGCTGACAGCAATGGGCGTGATATGGGGCTCGAACTCAGAAACTATGAGATCCTGACCTGAGCCAAAGTCTGGTGCTCAATCAACTGAACCACCCAGGTGCTCCTATTTTGAATGTTTCTGTGATTATGCTTTTGGATAATATTAACATTTAAATAGATTTTGAGTAAAGCAAATTGCCCTGGGCAATGTGGGTGGGATTCATCCATTCAGTTGAAGGCAAGAGTAGAACAAAGACTAACATTCCCCAAGCAAAAAGGATTTCTGTGGCGGGTGGCCTTTGGTGTCCAAGTGCAACTCTACCCTGAGTTTCCATCCTGCCAGCTTCCCCCATGGGATGTTGGACTCACCAATCCTCCAGGAAATCATGAGGTGATAAATAAAAGAAGGAAGGAAGGAAGGAAGGAAGGAAGGAAGGAAGGAAGGAAGGAATGGAGGGGAGGGAGGGAGAGAAGGAAGGGAGGAAAAAGGGAGAGGGAGGAAGGAAGGAAAGGAGGGAGGAAGGGAAACTGGGAGGAAGGAAGGGAGAGAGGGAAAGAGAGAAAGGGAGGGGAGGGAAGGGAAGGAAGGGGGAGAGAGAAAGGAGAAAGAAAGAAAGAAAGAAAGAAAGAAAGAAAGAAAGAAAGAAAGAAGAAAGAAAGAAGAAAGAAAAAGAAAGAAAAGAAGGAAAGGAGGGAAAAAGAAAGAAAAAAAAGAAAGATGTAAAGACGCTCAACATACGTCATCATTAGGGAAATACAAATCAAAAATCGCAAAAGACACCACTTTATACAAATTGGGATGGAGAAAGGAAGAAAGGAAGAAAGAAAAAGGAAGGAAGGAAGAAAGGAAGGAAGGAAGGAAGGAAGGAAGGAAGGAAGGAAGGAAGGAAGAAAACTTTTTTGTCCTGTTTCTCCAGAAAGCTTAACTAATACATTTTAGTAACTATAAAATCTTCCAAAATATCAGCAGAAACGGATTCTCACTCTCCTTCACTTTTCACCTCC